>NC_059498.1:1203409-1824192 GCF_018139145.2 Gymnogyps californianus | reverse complement strand
CAGAGGCTGAAGAGCTTGCTGAAAATCCAGACTTCTAATGCTCTTGTATAACTGAAACACTATTAGAAAGCAGAACAGTTTCATAATCACAGACTAGTTCAGGCTGTATTCTTGGAAGAAAACCTCTGGCTGAAGCTGAAATTCTTGTTCCTAGTCCTTTAGAATCATAGAACCATTTAGATTGGAAAAGACCCTTAAGATCATCAAGTCCAACCATAAACCTGACACTATCAAGTCCACCACTAAACCGTGTCCCTAAGTGCCACATCTACATGTCTTTTAAATCCCTCCGGGGATGGTGACTCAACCACTTCCCCAGGCAGCCTGTTCCAATGCTTGACAACCCTTTCGGTGAAGAAATTTTTCCCAATATCCAATCTAAACCTCACCTGGCGCACCTTGAGGTCATTTTCTCTCATCCTATCACTTGTTTCTTGGCAAAAGAGACCAACAACCACCTCCCTACAACCTCCTTTCAGGTAGTTGTAGCGAGTGATAAGGTCTCCCCTGAGCCTCCTTTTCTCCAGACAAAACAACCCCAGTTCCCTCAGCTGCTCCTCATAAGACTTGTTCTCTAGACCCTTCATCAGCTTTGTTGCTCTTCTCTGGACATGCTCCAGCACCTCAATGTCTTTCTTGTAGTGAGGGGCCCAAAACTGAACACAGTATTCAAGGTGCGGCCTCACCAGTGCCGAGTACAAAGGGACGATCACTTCCCTAGTCCTGCTGTCCACACTATTTCTGATACAAGCCAGGATGCTATTGGCCTTCCTGGCCATGTGCCCAAGCCACCTGGGCACACTGCTGGCTCATATTCAGCTGGCTATTGACCAACACCCCCAGCTCCTTTTCCACCAGGCAGCTTTCCAGCCATTCTTCCCCAAGACTGTAGCGTTGCATGGGGTTGTTGTCACCCAAGTGCAGGACCCGGCACTTAGCCTTGTTGAATCTCATACAATTGGCCTCGGCCCATCAATCCAGCCTGTCCAGATCCCTCTGTAGAGCCTTTCTGCCCTCAAGCAGATCAACATTCCCGCCCAACTTGGTGTCATCTGCAAACTTAGTAAGGGTGCACTCGATCCCCTCCTCCACATCATTGATAAAGATATTAAACAGAACTGGCCCCAATACTGAGCCCTGGGGAACACCACTTGTGACTGACCGCCAAATGGATTTAACTCCATTCACCGCAACTCTTCAAGCCCAGCCACCCAGCCAGTTTTGTACCCAGTGGAGTACACCTGTCCAAGCCATGAGCAACCAGTTTCTCCAGGAGAATGCTGTCAGAAATGATGTCAAAAGCTTTACTAAAGTCCAGGTAGTCAACATCCACAACCTTTCCCTCGTCCACTAAGCAGGTCATCTTGTCATAGAAGGACACCAGGTTAGTCAAGCAGGACCTGCCTTTCATAAACTCATGCTGACTGGGCCTGATCACCTGCTTATCCTGTACGTGCCGTGTGATGGCACTCAGGATGATCTGCTCCATAACCTTCCCCAGCTCTGAGGTCAGACTGGCAGGCCTGTAGTTCCCCAGATCCTCCTTCCAGCCCTGGTAGATGGGCATCACATTTGCTAACCTCCAGTCAACTGCGACCTCCCCGGTTAGCCAGGACTGCTGATAAAAGACTGAAACTGCTTTGGCGAGCACTTCCACCAGCTCCCTCAGTACCCTTCGGTGGATCCCATCTGGCCCCATAGACCTGTGTCTGTCTAAGTGGTGTAACAGGTAGCTAACCATTTCCCCTTGGATTATGAGGGTTTCATTACTCTCGCTGTCCCTGTCTTCCAGCTCAGCAGGCTGGGTACTCTGAGAACAATTGGTCTTACTATTAAAGACTGAGGCAAAGAAAGCATTAAGAACCTCAGCCTTTTCCTCATCCTTTGTCACTGTATTTCCCCCTGCATCCAATAAAGGATGGTGATTCTCTTTAGCCCTCCTTTTGTTGTTAACGTATTTAGAGAAAAAAAAATTATTGTCTTTTACAGTAGTAGCCAAATTAAGTTCTAGTTGAATTTTGCCCCTTCTAATTTTCTCCCTGCATAACCTCACAACTTCTTTGTAGTCCTCCTGAGTTTTCTGGCCCTTCTTCCAAAGGCCATAAACCCTCTTTTTTTCCTGAGTTCCAGCAAAAGCTGGGGTGTTCTTCCCTGCCAGCTCGTCTTTCAGCACATAGGAATGGCCTATATTAATTTATATCAATTTATTAATTTATCTTAATTTCTCCACTAAGCCTCCAATACATCGTTCCTCACTTCCCCTCCTCTTCCATCCCACACTTAAAATTGGAGCAAACAATCAGTGCAGTATCAGTGAAAGCGGTACAAAGCCACACCAAGAAATCTGACTGATAGGAAAGGATCCTGTTGAACAATGAAACAAATGAAGCAGTCATCTGCTCTCTTATAAAATGTTTGGTCAAAATCAGAAGTGCTCCTAATTGTTTTTTCTCAATTAAAAAAAAAATTGCTCAGTAAATTTTAGGAGGTGTTGAAATCTGAACTGTATTTGAAGGATATATCTTTCTCTCTCTCTCCCCCTTGACTGTGAGAGGAGTCCTGAGTGCCCACACCCTTTGGTTAGTGTCTGAATGCAGATCAGGAAGGATGGTCTTGTTCCAAAGAGCATAGAGTGAGATCTAGAAAGTTAGTAACAGAAGTTGAAGAATTTGAGTGTTTTTTACCTGGTATCCGCCTTGAGCCAAAATGTAATGCCATAGGAGCAGTTGGAGAAGAAACATCATCCTAGTAAGCACCTTTTGGGAATCTAGGTAAGTCCAGTTTCAACCTGATGATGTAACCAAAACATGCAGATTATAAGCAAAAAGAGTCCTGCCTCTATGGATATACTGCCTCTGTGGATAAAGACAGGTCTTCTCTATCCTGTGCTACTATTAACACAGGGCACAGTATCTGCCCGAAAAAAATTAGAAGTTTGATGTTAAAACAACGGACTATTGTTCCAAGCACAAATAGAAGTTCTTAAACATTTACAACCAATTCAGAGTAATACTGTCATATTACTATAAAATCATTAATATAATTGTTGCCATTGTCAGCAACATGGAATTAAGCTGGAACTGAGATAAACTGTGGATACAGCCTGCCCAGCTTAACTACACAGCTCCTTGTCTAGAGTTCATCTCTCCTAACAACACATCCAATGTGCAAAAACCAGCATATCTGGTTTCAAAATGAAAATAATACATTGCAGGGGGCAGCTTTTGGAGGAATTAAAACAAAATATTTGTTACTCTGGTCTTCACCATAGCACGAAATATATACATTTGCTGTTAGAGTGCACTGTCATACCTGTAAATGGTTATAGGCATAACTAGAACCAAGGAATATATCTGATCTGAGTATATCTGAAAATACCTTAGCCTTTGAGTGTATTATTTCCTGAACAGTGACTTCAGAGCTAAGATTTACCCTATTAAGAAACAGCCAACATGGCTTCACCAAGAGCATCTCATACCTCACTTATCTAGTAGCCTTCTATGATGAAGTGACTGCATCAGTGGACAAGGGAAGAGCTACGGATGTCATCTACCTGGACGTTTGTAAGGCCTTTGATATGGTCCCCCACAACATTCTTCCTGCTAAATTGGAGAGATATGGGTTTGATGGTTGGACTGTTAGATGGATAAGGAATTGGCTGGATGGCCGTGTCCAAAGGGTTACAGTCAATTGCTCGATGTCCAAGTGGAAATTATTAATGAATGGTGTCCCTCAAGGGTCCATACTGGGACTAATGCTATTTAATATCTTTATTAGTGAAACAGACAGTGGAGTTGAGTGCACCCTCAGCAAGTTTGCAGACAACACCGAGCTGAGTGGTGCAGTTGATTCGCTAAAGGGAAGGGATGCCATCCAGAGGGACCTTGACAGGCTTGAGGAATGAGCTCATGCAAACCTCATGAAGTTCAACAAAGCAAAGTGCAAGGTCCTGCACCTGGGTTGGGGCAATCCCCACTTTCAGTACAGACTTGGGGGTGAATGGATTGAGAGCAGCCTTGTGGAGAAAGACTTGGGGATACTAATGACTGACAAATTGGACATGAGCCAGCAATGTGAGCTTGCAGCCCAGGAAGGCAACCATAAACTGAGCTGCATCAAAAGAAGCATGGCCAGCTGGTCAAGGGAGGTGGTTCTTCCCCTCTACTCTGCTCTCGTGAGACCCCACCTGGAGTACTGCATCCAGTTCTGGGGTCCCCAGTACAAGAAAGACATGGACCAAAGAAAAAGCAGGTCCAGAGGAGGGCCACAAAAATGATCTGAGGGCTGGAACACATCTCCTATGAAGAAAGGCTTGAGAGAGTTGGGGTTGTTCAGCCAGGAGAAGAGAAGGCTCCAGGGACATCTTATTGCAGCCTTTCAATACTTTGAAAGGGGTTTATAAGAAAGAGAAAGACTTTTTACCAAGGGCTGTAGTGACAGGGCAAGGGCCAACAGTTTTAAACTGAAAGAAGGTAGATTTAGACTGGACATAAGGAAGAAATATTTTTATGATGAGAGTGGTGAGACACTGGAAGACGTTACCCAGAGAAGTTGTGGATGCCCCATCATTGGAAGTGTTCAAGATCAGGTTGGACAGGGCTTTAGGCAACCTGCTTTAGTGAAAGATGTCCCTGCCCAAGGCAGGGGGGTTGGACTAGATACTCTGTAAAGGTCCCTTCCAACCCAAACCATTCTATGATTCTATGATTTTATGAAGAAAAGAGAGAAGTGCTTTATTTCAGTGTGAATGTTCTGAGAATTTGAAAACATTACAGCATTGATACAACTGGCTAAAATGCAACATTAATCACTTGGTGTAGTTCTGTAGAACTAGCAAAGACATTTTATTTGGTTACACATAATCATATCCCTTGGTGCACAAGAAAAAGCCTTGTAACAGGTAACCTGCTTAGCTGAAGGATCTTAGAAGAGTACTAGTTTCTGGCTTGAATTAAATGAATTTACTGAAGTACTCCACACTTTGAGGGCTCCAGTGCTGAGATTAGAAGTGTTCGAAGTAGCAATTCAAACCTGTGCATCTTATGTCTTTAACGTGTTTCAGAATAGGTTGAAGGACATGCCTGATGTCAACAACCAACTGCGAAACGGGCTAGAATGTGAAACTAGACTTAAGTGGCACTTCCCAAGTGATTTAATTCACTCATCCTAGAGCATCAGACCATGACAAGTTGCTGGGGCTGAAATTACTGGTCAGTTTCAGAGAAGTTTTGGGAGAAGAACCTTCATCCTTGCTGCGTAGAAATGACTTTTTCTCATTGCTTGTAGTTCCCTTCCCAATATGGGAAGTGTTTTTATAGTCCATCAATTTATAGTCCTATACTCCTAGGTTACTAAGTAGCAGAATAAAACAAGAAAAATAACACAAAGGATCACATGGCAAAAAAAAAAAAGGAAAAAAAGAAAAATGATCTCTTTAAAACTGAGAGGAATAAAGTCCATTTGTCTAATTGCAGGAGAAGAGGACAGGCTATCTCCACTGGGAGTTCAAAGGACATTTTAATGGTCCCACTGTGCCTTGTCTTGGGTTCAGACTGTGTGGCCCATCAGGAATTCTACACCCAAAAGTATATGAATGTGCATGCTAACTGCTAAAATACCTACTTGCTGATAAGGTGTGAAAGATTTTCCTCTTTCTGACTCTGCTAGAGATACAGTACTTCTTCCTTTCTGGTTTTAGAAAATAGAAATCACTTCTTATTTGGAGCTAATACAGAATGTACACCTTGCAGTCAAATCTGCATTAACAGAACGTTTTCCTCATTCCTGTTTCTTTTACATTGACAAGAGAAGAAACACTAATGCACCCAGCATAATAAGATGTGAGTGGTAAGGTAAGAACAGGGCTGGAATTAAAAGTTCTGTGATGAATACGAATGCATATATTAGACATATTTTATACCCTTGCTTTACTGGGGAGAGAGGGAGAATTCCCACTTCCCTCCCCTTACAGTCTAACAATCCCCTGACGGTATAACAATACAAGTATTCTTGAAAATCTCTGATTTTTTTTTCTTCAGATTTTGGTACCTGGGTTTACTAGCTTTCTAAGCAGTAGTTTTCTCGTCTTGCTAAGGTTCTGTTTGACGTTTGACATGTTTGCCATTAGAACAAACTATTTATTTGATTCAAGATAACAATTTACAAAATGAACTAACTACAGGAGATAGTGTAGGAAAAACAAGATACCAAAAAGGTCCCTGTGTTAAAACTTACGGTGGAAAAATGCATAAATTCAAGGAGCGTCTGGACGACGCTCTTAGTTGTATGGCTTAGTTTTAGGTAGTCCTGCAAGGAGCAGGCAGTTGGACTTGATGATCCTTATTGGTCCCTTCCAACTCGAGATATTCTATGATTTCATGAATCTATGAAATGGTGGAGGGGGAAAAGTGGTTTCCTTTGCCCACAATGGGAGGGGGAGACACAAAAAGTTTTTCAGTTAAATTACAATAGGAAAATTTGGCTTAATCTTTAGGAGAAAACTGAATAGCATTAACTTTTTAAGAAGAAACAAAAGTGACTAGGGACCATGGGAAATCTATGGTACTGGAGATTTTAAAGAACAAATTAGACCAATGTTTCAAGTAGTTACATAAGTAGAGTTCATTCTTCCTTGGAAAAAGGAAATGGACAAAATCAGTTCTTCCGAAGTATCTTTTAAATTTTGTATTCCTGGGAACAGAAAGCTTTTTTTTAGACTTCAGAAGCGGACTATGCCTGAGAATTCAACTGATTATAATTCTCATTTTATTCGCTGATTTATGGAAGTAACAGCAGAGCAGAAGCTCTGCTCCGTATCAGCCTGAAGTGCCATTAATACTTATAGGTGAGCTTTTCCAAACCCCTAGCTTTGGCCTTCTGCTTGCCATCGTTGCCCCAAAATATCATTTTGTCACAGTGATGAGGTACACACTTCTGGCCCCAATTCTTCTGTTCCAGAGATTTTCCTAGTTTAGCATGTGTTTACCTTTATATCCCAACAATGTACAAAGTTAATTGTCCAGATGATGTGTATATAAAATGGGAAAAACAAGCATTTCAAGTCATGTTTGAGTAGATATCTAGAATAGGTGAGGTGAAACAAGTACTATAGAGTTAGTGCCCAATGTGCAGATTACTGCCTTAGAAGTTAAACTAAGTACTTGGGGAGGGAGAGTTAGTAAGACCTGCAGGAATAAGTGTGGTTTGTTAACCTGTGCTCCTTCAGAGTACACAGAAAGAATACAAGCCTTTGAAAGGCAGGAAATGCCTATGAGATAATTTGAGTTCAGAACTTGAAAAACATGAAGATACACAAAATTATACCTTCATCGTAAATCAGCCTGATGAGAGCCAGTATGAGCCACTGACAGTCAACCTGTGTTTGCCTTGTTTTCAGCAGTGTAATTTTGGCTTTCCCACCTACGATAGATGGCAGATGGGAATCACACTGTGTTGACTGAGTTTATCTTGTTGGGATTCACAGATAACCTGAAGTTGCAGGTCCTTCTCTTCATGGTGTTTCTGCTAATCTATCTGTTGACCCTAGTAGGAAATCTGGGGATGATTGTGCTCATCCGGATTGACTCCAAGCTCCACACCCCCATGTACTTCTTCATCAGCAGCCTTTCCTTCTTAGATGTCAGCTACTCCACCACCATTATACCTAGCACACTCATGACCTTTGTGGCTGAGACAAAAGTCATATCCTACACAGCATGCACAGCTCAGCTCTTCCTATTCTGCATCGCAGTGACAGGAGAGTGCTACCACCTGGCTGTGATGGCATATGACCGGTTTATAGCCATCTGCAACCCCTTGCTCTACCCTGTCATTATGTCCAAGAGGTTCTGTGTGCTCCTTGTGTGCAGCTCCTACTTCATAAGCTGCATGAATGCAACTATTCAAACATTATTTATATTCCACCTCTCCTTCTGCAACTCCAACATCATCAATCATTTCTTCTGCGATGTGCCTCCCATCCTGAAGCTCTCCTGCTCTGACACTTACATCACTGACCTGGTCCATTTCACCTGTGCTACTGTGCTCGTCATCTCAACCATGCTCCTTATTCTCATCTCTTACATCTGCATTGGGGTTACCATCCACAAGATTAAATCTGCCAAAGGCAGATGCAAAGCCTTCTTCACCTGTGCTTCCCACCTGACTGCTGTTACCATGTTCTATGGGACAGGCTCCTTCATGTACTTACGACCGAGTTCAGAATACTCTGTGGAGCACGACAAGATCATCTCTGTGTTTTATACTCTGGCAATTCCCATGCTGAACCCTATGATTTATAGCCTGAGGAACAAGGAAGTCAAAGAAGCCCTTCGAAGGACAGTAGCAAGGCTATATTACTCTCCATGTGTACCTCAGGGATTCAGGAGTCCAAGCAGGACTGAGAGAACCTGAGAACTGTTGAAAGAGAATAGGTAAGTAGGTTGGTTTCCCCCTGACAAAGAGAAAGGAAAAGGGAACAATATCTAAGACTGCATGTTGCTGCATCTGTCTGTTGTGAAAGAGAGTAGGCAGCCCCCCTTCCTGTTGCAGGGCTTTCTATTTTACCTCACCTCGTAAAAGAGTGATGTGTCACTGAGCAGTCCTTAGAAACTAACTTTTCAGATGGTGACAGTCACTATTTCAATGGCAATATGCTTTGTAACATAGTAGTGCCCCACATCTCATCTCATGTTGTGACCTCTGCAACTATAGACAGTGTCAGACAAGTCCTCTGAGAATACTTACATGCATTTTTGTTCAGGGTTTTTTTCTATTTAGAAGATGAAGGTAGTAGAATAGATCTCTAATTTTAGGTATTCACTGTGTAGAAGTCTAAAACTGAACTAGGGTTTTTCGGATTCCTTCATGCCAGTTGAGCCTAAGTTCTAGCAGGCAGCTCCACCAGGCTTGCATTAGATAGCACAACTTCAAGCAGGATTGCCTGCATGATAGTTATGTGCTGCTAGTTTCTAGATATACTCCAGCAACTCCTATATTTCAGCTACCTAGGTACCACTCAAAACAGTGGTGAAGGGAAGGATGGGCTGCAGGAAAAAGCATCACCTCACATCACTTAATCTCTCTTTCCATGAGGATTTCATAAAGTGAAATCCTGGTACTAAGTTTAATGCCAGAGACCAAAGAGACCAACAGATATGCATGCCCTGCGTTATTGAGCCTTCCCCCAAGTACAATGGGAAGGTCCCTCCTGGTAGTGGATAAAACTGAGCCAGTTGGTCTGTGCTGTGAGAGATGCACATCTCTCAGATAAACTTTATCCAAAGAAATCCGTTGAATGCTAAATCCTTATTTACTACAGGAGATGTGGCAAAGGTGGTGCCTGCTGCACTGGTGATGGGGATCTTTCTGATTAATGACATGATATAGGGGGGTCCGGAATGACAAACCTTAGGAAGAAGAAAAGTACTACCAGGCAACAGACCTAGCACATGTGACCAAAGAAGGCAAGAACAGACCCTGGTAAAAACAGAAATGGGTACCTTGGTGGCAAGGGGGAACCTCCAGGTTAGCTTGTGGGTGAGAATGAGCTTTTTCGGCAACTTTATTCCAAAGTACTTGTGAGGACTGGATCAATGCATACCCCTTTGTCCAGGGCTCCTGAACAACTCAACCAGGAATAGCCATTGTTCTGCACCCAACCCCTACCAAGCTCCCCATGTACCCCATTGGGATATTCCAACTCTAAGATGAAAGAGTATATAATCTGAGATGTATACCTCAGTATATTGTGTGAGGAAACACCAGAAAATGAAATATGTGTATAGACGCTAATGTGGTTTAAAATGGGAGCATTACAGCAAAGTGGGGAAGTACGTAGCAGCAGAAGACCAAAAAAAACCAAGGGCTGGTTATGTAGATGATTGGCCTTTACTGAACATTAGTGCCTTAACAATAACTAGAGTCTGCATACTTCTTAATGATACCATAAAAGGGGTCCTACAAATCTGAGAGTGACTAGGAATACAAGGAGATAGATCAAGGTCAACTAATTTTTAATTGTGATGATCTGGACATCAACAGGGGAAAAAATTTATCTTCACTATAGGTACCATTAAAGAACATTGTCATGTAGCAAACAGAACAAAAATGAAAAAAAAAAAGCAAAACTGAAGTGGCAAACAGTCAGAAGCTCCAGTGCTGCTGAATACCAACTTAACAGGTTTTAGAATCATGCTTCAACACACCCAGTGGCTGGGGCTGCCTGTTGATCAGCCCTGAGTCTAATCAGCATGGTCTGGAGCAGGACAATAAACTTGTATTTCTGACCATACCACATGTGTCACAGTTTCTTCTGCAGCCAAGGAAACCATCCATATTTTCCCTAAAGTCAATGAAGGGTCACTCTAATGGGGATGTAAGACTCTGGCAACATCCCAAACAATATACATCCAACATGCATGGAGAGGAGAGAGATTTGATGATTAACTCCAAAACACAATTTAGTATCTTTTGTTTTCCATTAAAAAAAAAAAAAAAGTGTAGGATTATGTCCCATTTCCACCTCTCAGTCAAGGTAGAGACCACTCAGTTTCTGCCATCTGATACAGGGAAGTATATATGCTACCTCTGTAGCGTCTTGCAGGATAGAGATATCTTGTTACTGTTAAGAAGTAGGACAAAGTATTTACTCAGAGACCATGAAGTCACTAGAAGAGTTCACATATGGGTGCATTATAGGTAGTGCTGAAATTAAATCATGAACTTCCTGAGCTAGGTGGAGGGATGTTTGTGTCAAAAAGGAATTATTCACACTGCTTAGCTTAAGGATAAAGTTGTAGAGTACTAATGTTGAAGCCAGACTCCAGAAAAAAAAGGATAAGATGAGAGATAGTGTTTTATGATGTCCCAGGAACAAATATAACCTACTACAGGCACCAGATGTGTGTCCTGTCTCCAGTGTCTGCAGCTAGTGCTCATTTCCAGGATCAGAGAGAGGTCTGACAAACCAGCATACGACCAATTGCCAAACCAAACCAGCCCAGGCTTCCACAAATTATGCAGAGCTGCATGCCCTACAAACACCAGGTGTGCCTAGCATAAAGGGTCTAAAGCAAAACAAACACTGTAGTATGCTCATTATGGCTTAGTTTTCACAGTGCTAGTACAAGGAAATATTAGGAACTGAATGATACGGTTAAAACACAAAATGAACTGAAAGCAGCTTTTGATGTTTCCAAAATTTAAGCTCTTTTCCAGGGCTTCATACTTCCAAAGATTAAATCAAAGATGAGTCCTCCAGAAATCAATTCAGATCAAGATCTTCAGTCAGGACATCTGACTTTTCACCTAACTATAAGTTTCGAGACAGAGAAACTTTTGAGAGATATTCTCAGAGAGAAAGGGCATACCAAACACAGAAGTGTCGTAGGAAGTAGAGAACACCACCATAGCTGTTTTGATCTCTTTTTGGGATTTACTAGCAAGGGATTTACTCTTCCCTCCCTCCCTTACAGAATAATCTCTGGAAGGGAAGACACTAAGATCAGAGGACAATAACCTGATTAGTAGAAGAAAAAATCAAGAAAGAACTAAAATTCCCATTTTTAAACCTGTGAAAAAGGTAGGACTCTGACATGTAACAAAAGAGAGCTTCCCTAGCCTACTCCATTCTTGAGTCTTCATGCTAACAGACATGTCAGCATTTACCTTCTCCTTAAAAAAAAAAAAATCCTCTTGCATTTACAACTTAACAACTAGTTTGACTGCTATTATTGAATTGCTAGAAATATAGGCTAAAAACCCCAAAACATTCACATGGCTACTCTCAACATCACATGTCTTATAGTACACTCAATCATACCAACAAGAGCTGACCTCCTTTCCAACTGATCTTTTATGGGCGGGGGGCACATGCATGGGAACACAGCTGTTGCTCCTATATTAATGCTGCTTTTAACCACATCTGTGGTTTTTGTGTGTGAAGGAAGAGAGTGGGAATTGTCTAACTGCTGAAAGAAAAGTTCTGTTTAAAGGTTTCTCTAGTAATTGTATTACTTTAAATAGTCTTTAAATTGAAGGTCATTTTTAGTGAGGTAATATAGTGAGTAAAAAGCTTGGATATGCTGAATGAGTAAACTTTAGTGCTTATTGTTTTCAGAATTTTATTAAAGAGGACATATTTGGTTAGACTTGTTATTTTCAGCCTGTCTCTGGGTATTCTGTTTCTGTGTGTTGATTTCTTTCAACAGTAGCATGCTTTTTCTTTTTTGAAGTAGAAGCCTAGAGGATTATGAAACTTTAGAGTAGCCTGTGTTAGAAGGGTTCTTGATGGGTCTGCCGGGTCAAAGCAGGTTAAGTTGTCCAGCTGGATTTTCAGTGTCTCCAAGGATGAAGATTACATGCTTTCTGGGTCTCTGTTCAAGTCTTCGATCAACTTTTGATGAAAAATATTTTCCTTATTAGGAAACCTATTCATATTAGAATTTCTCATTTTCTGAGCATCACATGCAAGTGTTTAGAGAGGGAAGCCAATGTGTTCAGTCTGAACCACAAGGCCTTGTATTGAGTCCTGTTCCAGACTGGGTTAGAAGGGCAGTGTAGGAAAGTGAGGCCTCTCATTTCTGCTTCTCTACATATTCTGTTGGCACATACTAAGTTCAGGGGGAAAAATCTCTGTGTGTGGGTGACAAAGCAGAAATACTGCTCTCTACTGTGCTTGCTAGCATACATGCTATTTCCAGCCTAACTTCTATGCCCCAACTGGTATGGGGAAAGAACTTCTTCTCTGGCCATGGATCGGAGAATTCAATAAATTCATCTTTCCTATTCAGAGTGAAAGCACATTACTTAAATTACTGCTTGACTTGGTTAGTGAGTAACAGGACAATCCAAAGCAGACACCCCTTTCCAGCTTGGGGAAGCAAGTCCCCGACCCCTCAGCCTGGGGAAGTTTGTCACGTTGAAAGAGATCCAATTTCTCATAGTGCAAAGAATTTCCTCCTTCGAATAAAACTCCATACTGAATTTCCACCTGTCCCATGGTAAGGGAAGAGGATTAATGAAAGGTACCCAGGACTGAACTGTGATGAACTCCTGCATTCTCACCTGGCCTGCGTGAGAGCTCTGCTGCTCAGGATGTAAATAGGGCATGATACTGGATGACCTGCTATTGCCTGCAATGAAACTGAACCTGAGACCTGTGCCATGTACCCTGTGTCTTTTCTCTAGTTTTGCTTCCTAGCTCAAGATAAGGGACAATATCTAAAAGGCTTCTTTAAGTCCAGATGGTAATTAATGCACATACGTGATCTGTTTGCTTCATGGTTTTTTTTACTTTTTCTTCCCAGGTGAATCCACCTCTCTCCCCTTGTTACCCTGCTTCCGCATCATCCCTGTTCTGCCCTAGGAGAAGTGACTTGGGACCCTCAGACAGCTCACCCCAAGCTGGTGCTCCCAGAGAACCTCAGGCATGTCTTTTTCACCAACATTCCCCAGGAGGTGCCTCACAGTTCTTGGTGTTTCTCTGCTTACCAGTGCATGCTGGAATCATTTGTCTGTGTCTCTGGCCACCACTGCTGGGAGGTTGAAGCAGGGACAACAGTTACTGGGCTGTGTCTGCTGTAAGGAGACTGTCAGGCAGCAGCTGGGCAGAGGACTCCACGCAGAAGGCAGGCTACTGGATGGTATGACTACGGCATGAAAAATGTGTGGTCATGACCAGCCCCACCACTCCGCTGCAGCTCAGGATCAAACCCATGTAGGTCAGGGTCTTCCTCAACTACGAAGCTGGAAAAATCTCCTTTTATAACATGACTAGTCACTCTCGTATCTACACTATTGATGTCAACTTCGCTGAACCAGTCTATCCCTTATTCCATCCAGGCATACACATAGGCCACACTAATGTTGACCCACTCAGTGCATGTCAGCCCTCAGGGTGGTACTGGTGACTGATTGCAGCTCTTCCGTGCAACAGATAAAATATCAACTGTACAAAAAGCTGATGAAGTGTAAAGGGAAATGCTTCCTTAGCAAGTCTCTGATCTCAGAGTCTCAGGTTTAGCAACCAGCATCTTTAGATTTACAAGGATACGCAGTAAGGCAAATTTTTCCCATGTTGTACCTCTACATTCCCATAAAATCTCTGAAGTAATTACTGGAAATATGAAGAGCAGTCAACTGACCCTAGAAGGAGAATGGTGTTCCAGTCTATAATGTTTTGTGTGAGTAGTATTTAAAGTCCAGAATAACTGCCACTTGGTCTGCATTGATTATGTCTTGTGATTTGTCAGATGGTTATTTTTGGAAAATGGTTTCTACTGTCAGTTCAAGAATCACAGAAAACACTGTGAAAACATCTGCTGTTCAGCTCTTAATCAGTAGTTACCCCCCTTATTTTGAAGTAGAGGACTTATGATCTTTTTACCCAGTTGGTGGAAATGAAACATAGCTGTGGGTTGTCAGTAAATTCTTTGGAGCAGAAACCAGGGACTAGGAAAGATCACTTGGGTCATCTTGTATCCTGTTAAAACTTGTGTCACTTACATGTAAGCAAGGAATTGCCTACAAGGCACCACTAGGGAGAAATCTACCAAACCCTTTCTGGGAAATCAGCATGCTGGGGTACCACTCTGAAGTGCCTGTACACTAATGCACACAGTACGGGAAATAAACACGATTAGTTAGAGATCTGTGTGCAGTTGCAGGGCTACAATCTTATTGGGATTATGGAGACATAGTGTGATGGCTCCCATGACTGGAGTGTTGCAAAGAAGGGATACAGGCTCTTCAGTAAGGACAGGCTGGGAAGATGAGGAGGGGGAGTTGCCCTTTATGTGAGAAAGCAGCTGGAATGAATGCATGGAGCTCTGCCTGGGGATGTGTGAAGAGCCAACTGAGAGCTTCTGGGTAAGGATGAAAGAGCAGGCTGGTAGGGTGACATTGTAGTGGGCTGCTTGACCAGGAAGAACAAGTAGATGAGGCCATCTACAGACAGATAACAGAAGCCTCACATTCATAGGCCCCGATCCTCAAGGGGGACTTCAACCACACTGGCATTTGGCCACACATAAATCCATGGGCCCTGAGGGGATGCTGTCATGACCTAAAGGTTTACCTGGCCTGCAGTTGTGTAGAGATCACAACCATGGGTTTGCAGGATTCCGTAATACACAAGGACACAGAGGCTTTATCCTCTAAATTTCTCTACTTTGTTACAGATTACCTAAAATACCACAAAAATCACCACTAGCAAGTAAACCTATTATTAATAAAGTGAATATATTTATATCAAGCTATTACAAATTACTATCAGCAATCAGTAATATGGTATCAATTAGTAGTATGGAAGAGATCAATTGTATAGCAACAAACAATAACAGCAACAACCAAGTAGGTATACATTATTACAGATTACTACAAATATCATTAGTGAAGCAACTTATCAATAACAGCAGATATACTTATGATAGATTACTTACGTGGATATATAATACCGGTATCAAGTGAATTAGATTTCAGAAAGGACCAAACCATCCCAAAGGGGAGGACAAACCGATGTCAAAGGGGGGACCCAATCATCCCAGAATTGGGAAGACAAACTAAGCTCATCCCAAAATTGGCTTAAAGGGGGACCAATAAGATAACAAACAGAGCCTCACTTCAGAGATGATCCATGCCACAGAGTCTGGAGTCAGCCAGGTATCCCCAGTCAGAGTCCGAGATCTCATAGAAAGTTCATGTGGAGAGTTCAACCTGTTTAGGAAAGGAAAAGTATGTGCAGCATGGGAAGTTCTCAGAGAGAGAGTCTTCATTTTGGATAAAATTTAAGTCCTTCTTATATCATGGACACATAAGAGGGCATAGGACATCATCACTTTGAGCAGCCAATTAATGCTGTTAATTTGTATTTTTCACCTGTAGCAGCCAATGATGATGATGTTTCTGTTCTTTCAGACCAATTTCATTCTCCTAGACTGTTTCTACCTTTTCAGACAATAACTGCCCTTACAGTTTCTTGTTTTGTGTTTATTGATGGTATCTCAGGATGTCTCCGGTTTCTAGGTACCCCAACTGTACTTCAAAGTGGCCAGCTGCATGTTTCAAGGTTGTTTCTGGTTCCAAGGCCAGGTTCCCAGGCTCACAGCTCCCAAGCTGGTAGGCATTTTCCTTTGTTCAGCAGTTTTCCCCTTTTAACCAGGCTGCTATCTCTCTGGCTTCTTACATCAGGTGTGCCACAAGTGCTGATGGAGGTGGCAGATGTCATTGCAAGGCCATTCTTGCTAATCTTTGATCTATCATTGTGACTGTGAGAAGTGCCAGGCGGAAAGCAAGTGTCACACCCATCTTCAAGAAGGGCAAGAAGGAGGACCCAGGGAACTACAAACCAGTCAGCCTCACCACAATCCCTGAGAAGGTGATGGAGCAGCCAATCCTGGAAACCATTTCCAGGCACACAAACAACAAGAAAATCATCAGGAGTAGTCAGCATGAATTCATCAAGGGAAAGTCATGGTTGACCGACCTAATAACCTTCTACGATGAGATGACTGGCTTGGTAGATAAGGAGAAAGCAGTGGATACTGTCTACCTATACTTCAGTAAGGCTTTTGACAGAGTCCCCCGTATAATCCTGACAGTGAGGTGGATTGAAAACTGGCCAGGCCAGAGTATGGTGATCAGCAGCATGAAGTCTAGTTGGAGATCAGTCACTAGCAGCGTACCCCAGGGATCAATACTGGATCCAGTCCTGTTTACCATCTTCATTAATGAACTAGATGATGGGGCAGAGGGTAGCCTCAGCAAGTTTTCTTGCTGGGAATAGTGGCTGATACATCAGAGGGTTGTGCTGCCATCCAGAGGGACCTTGACAGGCTGGAGAAATGGGCTAGCAGGAACCTCATGCAGTTCAACAACGGGAAGAGCAAAAATCGGCACGTGGGGAGGAATACCACCATGCACCAGTATAAGCCAGCACATGCCTGTGCAATGGTCACATAAAGCCCATGATTGCAATGCCTCCTGATCTCCCAATTGGCCATAAAAGGAGTCTTAGAAAACTAGTTCATGTATAGACATCAGAATACTTGACATCTCCAGTTTATGGGAGATGATTTGCACTTTGGCAGACCAGTTTTGAGATAAATGGTGCAAACTGTAGAGAGGTGTACCTGTTGACACTGTACACATTGCAGCTGGATTCTTGGCATGCCTGTTGAAAGCACACCCAGACTGATGACTTTAAGTGATGGCCAAGGAGATTTTCTTCCAGTCAGTCTCACACAAAGGAGGTGCTTACATCTTTTCCACAGAAGCAATGTGTTCAGTAAGAGTTGACAGTCCTATTAACTGCTTTAGTACAGAAAAAATATGTATCTTAAAGTACTTACATTACCAGCTCCTGGTAGTCACAGCCTAAGATACACCTCTAACACCTGTTTCTAAGGCTAAGGCTCTGTCGTGGTTTAACCCCACCTGGCAACTAAGCACCACACAGTCGCTTCTCACTCCCCCCACCCAGTGGGATGGGGGAGAGAATCAAAAAAAAACCCCCAACTCATGGGTTGAGATAAAGACAGTTTAATAGGACAGAAAGGAAGAGAAATATTAATAATATGACAATAAAACTACTAAAAGAATTAGAATATACAAAACAAGTGATTCACAATGCAATTGCTCACCACTCACCGACCAATGCCCAGTTAGTTCCCGAGCAGCGATCCACACCTCCCGGCCAACTCCCCCCAGTTTATATACTGGGCATGACGTCATTTGGTATGGAATATCCCTTTGGCCAGTTGGGGTCATCTGTCCTGATGGTGTCCCCTCCCAGCTTCTTGTGCCCCTCCAGCCTTCTGGCTGGCTGGGCATGAGAAGCTGAAAAATCCTTGCCTTAGTATAAACACTAGTTAGCAACAACTAAAAACATCAGTGTGTTATCAACATTATTCTCATACTAAATCCATAACATAACACTGTACCAGCAACTAGGAAGAAAATTAACTCTATCCCAGTTGAAACCAGGACAGCTCTCATCTAAGCTTCCACTTTACTCAACAGAAGAAAACATTGCCAGCTAAGGTCACCTCCTCCTGTGATAATGGCCTAAGTCATGCCATCCATTTGGCCTTCTGGAGGTGCATGCCTCCGCCTTTTAACTGTAAAGGAAGCCTAGACACAGAGTTCTGATCCTGATGAGTAACTTGGCTAAAGTTAGAGGAGGCAACTCATAAATTGCAGTGCCTATCAAGTCGCCTGGGCACTGGGCTGGACTCCAGCAGCCAGGCAGCAAGGGCTGCTGGAGGAGGAGCTGCTCTTGACATTCCTTAACACTTTCTATAAATTTTACCCCATAGACTTTCATAAAAGTATGATCAATGTTAGGACCTGGCTGGACTTCTTTTTTTTTTAAACTGCTCCCACTTCAAAGAAGTCTAGTAAGACTTTGCATTGAAGGATCTTTCCATTTACCTTGCATTGCTACTTAGAGCAACAAGTTACACATTAGTTATATGGTAGGACAGTGCAGCACAAGGCAAAGTGTAGCACAAGTGCCTCCTTATTTTGCAATCTAGTGCACAAATGATGAGATATTGTGTGAATATCATCTCATTTGTAAGAGATACAGAGAAACAACATAAAATAGCTGACAGTGATACCCCATCTAAGATAGGTTCGGCTATTGTGTCTCATTCTCATAGAAGCCTACTTCCAGCTTGAAAGGAACAAGATCAGAGCTTAATACATAATAAAAGCTATTTTAGTCAGCAGGAATAAAAGGTGCATGGTGGTTTAAATTACATGGTCTTAAAATGGGGATGTTATTCAGGTGAAATACAATAGAAACGTAGCTCACTGCTATAAGGAATTACTTACTGATAGTATACAGTGGTCAGTAGCTCCACCAAATGTGTCTGTCCTTTCTCTTCTTTTGACATCTAATTAGAATATCTACATATATAGAAAAATTATTTCACTGTAGACTCAGGAAACACCAATCTGTCAAGCAAGTGATAGATCCAGATTCATACAGATGTCTACAAGTGCTTGCAAAAAATGTTTGCTTGACTGCAAGAGCAAGTGACTTCTTTAATGAGGTTTCATAAACATGTGGAGGAGCATCTCTGAGGCTTTTTTGGATGTTACCTTTGTTGCATATATAAGGCTTTTTCAGAATGTTGTCAAAGGGTCAAGGGGAGCTAGAAGTGTGATAAAACTATTTTCTCACCCTGAGTCCTTTGATTCCTACGACTTTCATGTTGTAGGATGTTTCTATAGGGCTGTGGTTTGATACCGAGTCTACTGTCAGGAAAAGGAAATAGATGGTGTCTTCCTTCCCAGGACCTGCAAGTCCAACTCAGGTGCTATTCCAGATTACTGAAGTTTTACATCTCACGAGTCCCTTATTCTTATTTATTTAAACTACAGCCTTAAGAAGACTTGATGATGATTTTCAAACCAATTTTTCCTTGGTCTGGAGCCTGAAATATGTCATTTAGACTCAGTGGGTCAAAATAAATTTGGCAATAGCTTCAAGAGTATACCTTAGAGAAAGACAGTGGTAACACATTCAGAATTCCTTTGCTGGGTGAAGAGCAGAACCTGAATGACTGCTATGGAGCAGTAGTAATGGTGTTGAAAGGGCAGTTAGAACAGCATCATACACCAGAGTAAACACTTTCTGTGTTGATTTTATGGGTAATCTCCAATTCGTGTGCAGGAAAAAACTTAATTTTGTATGGCCCTTACAGAACTGACAGAAGATAAACCATTTGTGAAATCCACACACTACTTGCAGCAGATGTGTACTCCGGCAGAAGAATGAACATAAATTTAGAGAGTAACTTCTGCATTGTTAACATGGATGATACTGTTTGCCAGTCATTTCTAAAGCCTTTTCTCTATGTTTGCAGTGTGTGACTCTTACAAAATTAAGACTCCTGCATACATGTTAGATGATATGCTGCAGTCCTCCAAGGATTACAAGGCTTACCCCGCAATGGTTGCACAGATGTTTGGCTAGAATAAATTCACATGATCCAGATCTTTTTGTGTACCGCAGTTAGCTCTAGGACCATTAGTCATCATACTTCCATGAAGTTTTGCAAGAAAGAATGGAGCTAGTTGTTTTGTAATAACACCACAAGTTGGAAAGAGATACAATAATGAGATCAATCTCATCCATACTTGTGATAAGAACTAGGACTGTGCCCTTTCGTCTTCCCAAACTGGCCTAATGCCACTTCCACTAACTGAAAACTTCTCGAGTAACCCATCTTTCTGTTGAACAACCACAGGACAGTAATACCTCATGCAAAATCTATGCGATACAAGGTTTCAAAATACATTGCTACACTGATAGACAAGCGATGATGTGCCAACACTGACCAAGGAAATTGGCCTCCTGTCTGTAAACTACTTATATTCTGGCATTTCTAATCTGAGACCTTATATAAAGTTCAGTGCTGATAATCCAACCTTAGTACAATGTAGTATCTGACGTCCTGCTAAACTGTTCATTGCTAGCCACCAGCATGATGCACATGCTGTAGCAATCTATCTCACCAAAATGCAGACTTCTAAAACGCAGTGGTGTAGTTCTGTGTGCAAGTATAAACACCTTCAAGGAGAGGTTCATGTCCGTGAAGGATACACTTGACCCCTAGCCGTATTTTGGTTTAGGCTGACTAAGGAGCAACAGGCCTCATGCCCTGTGGTGAACCTGCAAGCTGGAAAGCTCCTCACTCATGTACAAGGGAGTGTAGGTGCCTCGGAAAAATATGTTGAAAGGTGGTTTCAAAGCCCAAAAATGCAAGATAAGCAAAGTACAGAACAAAATACCAGAGCTAAAATGAAGACATCTATCTTGTCTGTACTATTGACTAGCAGCCAACTACTTCACTCTATAAATTTTACTATCAGGATGAGCCCAATTTGAGCGTTCCCTGAATTGCAGCTGGACTGCACAACAGGTGACTCTCCCCTTGAGCAGGGATGCCTCTCAAGGTTTGAGATCCCTTACCCAAGATTAAGAGATCCTTCCTTGCCCAAGGCAGATTACTTGCCCTTACTCATGACAGATCCTCGATAAGTGACTGATAACATGCTGAATTAATACTAATGAAACATTACTAATCCATGCAGCTACTCAATATTAATTGTTATAAACTTTGTATAGATAATTCCATTAGACAAACCATTCTCCAAGTCTGAAACTAAGATTGGACCTAGCCGCACCTAGGCTCCATAAGGAGTTTAGAAAGCAAGGGGGTCCACACTGAACCTCATGACTCAATGGGAGGGTCTTCCTTACCCTTTGCATCTCCGGTCTCTGTGTGAATCATTCTAACTCGATTCTAACTCAATTTTCCTTTGTATGTTTCTTCCATGCAGTAATTAATAAGGTAAACCTTGCCATCAAACTTATTGAACCTTGATAAACCACTGTTAAACTTTGTTAAATTCCATTTAATTTATTGAACTCTGTCAAATTATTATTTTACCTCAATAAAACATATTTCTGCTTCTCTCTTTTGAGTGAGGTGCATTCCACTCGTCTGCAACAATATGTCATGTATCTTAAAAACTGCTTTTAAGGTAGAATGCTTTGCCCCATCAAAATGGCAGTCACCCATGACTGTGGAGAGAGTGTCAGGCTGCTGGGTCTCTACTCCATAGTTTTCAGTGGTGTAATTGCAATAACAAAAAAATCTTAGCAATTTATCCAGATAATACAGACATGTACCAGTTGAAGATATAATGGATTAGAGCTATCACACGCATGCCAGTTTGAGCCAAAAGTCTTGACCACATCTCTTGTTTCAGTGAGCCAGCACAGGGGCAGCTGTTTGGTTGGAGAGAGGTTTTGTTACCCCCCTCATGCCATGCAAGAATCGTTCCCAGCATAATAAAACCAAAACAAATTGATTTTGACTAATTCTTCAATTGCCAAGCTTTGTCATGTCTTGAGCTCTCCAGCAAGAACACTTATGACCCTAGGCTGATTACAGATTTGACTGCTGGCTTTAACCATGAAGCTGAAAATGATCCTTTTTCTCTCATGCCATATTTGTTTCAGACACAGGGGAAAAGTCCTTTGAGGTAATTCTGCTGTCTTCACACTTAACAAGGCAATAATCCCACACTGCAACTGACATTGCAGATGGGCTCCATACTCACTGTTAGACTCCTTGACAATGTCATTGCTTCTAAAATCGAATTTAAAATTTGGGATTCTATTCAAAACTTTGTCCTATATTTATTATGTTCTATCAAGCAGAAGGAGCAGACAGAAAATTTTGCAGAGCAGGAGCCCTGGGACAGCAGGAAAGGACAGAGACAGCTCTGAATTTGCCTTATCTTTGCCAGGAATCATTTCTGAATTTACTCCCCTTTGCTACACAGGCCAGATCCATTAGTCAGCAATGCCACCCCACACAACAGAGCTATTGGAATCCAGCGTAGTCCAGGCAGTTTTAAAATTGCAGCCCCAATAGTGCAATGCAGCTAGCTCTGCTTGACCCACAATCTTGAAAACAAATGGATTAGACCAGGATCTTTTCAGTTCTACTGGGATACAGTAAAAGCATTGTAGAGATCCTGCCAGTTTTCACAGCTCATTTTTCCTTTGGAGCAGTCTCTCACTGTCTCCTAGATTAGAGCAATAATCAAGTTGACTGGAGGATCAGAGAGCTGCTGATTTCTAGGAGAGAAAGAAATTGGGGTTTTAATGATGCACAGTGAAACCAATTTAATACACTTGTAAACTCACTTGCCAAGTCACTGCAGTTTGTCAGGCACAAAGTTTTTAATTGCGTCTGCTCAGACCTTATTAAAATCATCATGTCATTTCCCAGGGAGACAAACCAATTACATTGAATTGCTTGCCTTGAGTCTTTTGATACAGGCTCCTGGAATTTGCATTTGGTTTTGTCATCAGAGTGATTACTTTAAATCAATACACATAATAATATGCATAGTGTTTCCTCATAAAAAAACAAAGGAAATAGCAGATATTTCCCCTGAAGTACATGTAGAGCTTAAAGAAAGTAGGAAATCAGTTTTGTAATTACAGTTCAAATAAAGAAACAACTGAAATTCAGCACTGGTTCTGATGTTTAAGTTACCATCAGTCAAAAACTGTTAGTCATCCACTGATCGTTGTCAGACTGATGTGCCCGTTTTCCACAGTTTCTCTCTCCTGCCTCCCCAGCGCAAGTATGTCTTCTTAATGGGACATAACTTAATGCTGAGAGAAAAAAACTGGCAATTGAGAAATCCTGTTGAACTCAACTGTCCATCACTGATGCAGGCTATTAAACAGACTCCTCATATAAAGAAAGCTTTCACAATAAAATAATTTAAATATGACAGTATACACCCCATAGGAGGTCCAGACCCCACATCTTCCACAGACAAACAGCAAGGTCTTGTCTAGCTTTAAAGTCTGTGATGTTTGCTCCACAGCCTTGTGCCACAAAGCACAACTGAAAAACAAGATAGTGTCTTGAATTTTCTCAGTGGTCTCAGAGACCCAAACTAAACCAAAGACTGAAACACTGTCAAGAAGAAAAGTCACTCAACTTGGACATGTACTTTTCAAAAAATCCACCCACTCACCACCCAAAGGGCTTCTCATTGAGCCCAACATGTTAATCCTGCCCACTTTGGTCTCTCTCCTGCCGCTTCTTCTGGTCTGTTGGAGCAGACAGGTTGCCTTGGGCAGAAGATTACCAATGGCAGCAAAATGGCCATGACTCCAACATAGCAGGATCATGGCAAATGCAGTAGTCAGTAGAGGAATGTGGTTGCTTAGGAGGTGAGGAAGGGAAGGAAGTGCACCCTCCCAAAATTGGCAACTGAGTCCTTGTTTTTCTATCTCCTTGTTAGTAAGCAGTAAGTTCCAACTCTTCAGGGCTATCTCTTAACACAGGTTACAGAATCAAAGAACCATGGAATCATTGAGGTTGGAAGAGACCTCTTGAAATCATCCAGTCCAACTTCCCTGCTCAAGCAGGGGCAGCTAGAGCAGGTTGTCCAGGATTGCGTCCAGTCAGGTTTTGACTGTCTTCAAGGATGGAGACGCCACAATCTCTATGTGCAACCTGTTCCAGGGTTTGACTACCCTCAGGTTCTTCTTGCACAACATTCTGTGGTCTCCTTTGAGGTTCAACAACCAAATTCAACTGCTGAGAAGCCTGTCAGCCAACCCTCCAGCTCTGCCAGTGCAGCTTTTATCCCAAACCCTACCCCACAAACACCCCATAGTTCCATCAAGGCTCACAAATCCCTATTTTGTCTTTTATTTTCCCTACTGTATCAAAGACTGGGGACACCTCCATCCCATCTCCCCATATATATCAACCCACAGACCCAAATGAAGACAGCTGTTTAGATATTGGGAAATACAGGGTTCAGTCCCCTGTCCTGAAAAGATCTTTGGCACCCAGAATATATTCACAAAACATCAGACTACACAGAGACACCACTTGCCCCCACGAGTAAACACAAGCTTTAGCCTCATTATATTGCAATGCCTTTCAGACTGAAAAACTCTGGGCTGAGGATGACCTGACTGTTGGCTCCAAGGCCATCTTCAGAGTCTGAGCACAGGGGAACTTGCACATGTGGATGGCTGAATTGGCTGCAGCCAGCACTGGTGTGGTCTGTGAAGTATGTGCCAAGTTGCAGCTGAACCAGTAGAGCAAGGGATGCTGCTTAGGAAGACTTTGGGGCTGTTTGAGGGAGGAACTGTCCCATTGTGGTGGGATGGGTTTGGCTATGCGTGAGGCTCCTGGCTCGGGATGGAAGAAGGGCAGAGGAAAGGAAGAGGTGAGTAAAAGGAGACATGATGCAACATAGTGGGAGGAGGAGAAAGTCTAACTGGAGCAAGCGCTCAAAGTGGCAGTGAGAAGTGCAGTGTAGGGTACAGCGTAGTCAAAAAGCCGGAGGTCCGGACTGGCACTCAGCTTGGCCTCCACAGGCAGTGACACGTACTGTGAGTGCTGGTAACGCCAGAAAGTGCTACCTAGGCCTGTGGCTAGAGCTTACCTTGCTCCATGCAGTTACAGGTGGTGAGGCAATCAGAAATTGCAAAGAGAAAGTAATTTACGTGCAAAGTAAATCTTGTGCACTTAAAGATTCATGTGATGGACATATAGATGCAAAATTATTTATAGATCAACAACTTAAATTCCACTTCCCACCCCACCTTTTCATTTGCCATGGTTCTTCCTCTTTTAGAAACAGAACCAGTTGTACTTCTTCCGCTATAGCATCCAGTGGCAAGTTCAGCCCAAATCAATACTAACAGTGAAGTACAATTTGGAGAGGATATGCTGAGTTTCTGTGTCCTTGTGGAGGCCAACAAGCTGCAGACTCATTTCACTGCGAGGACATATGTAATAGAGGCTGACACTAAATGGCAAACAAGCTTAAAACTAATTAAATACCTCAAAAACAAAGTACCTAAACCTTGATTTGATAATAGGTTCATTAATAACAATAAGTAACATAAAAATTGAACATAGTTTGTTATGTCTTTTCTGCCTTTCCAAGCAGAATAACTCCCATCCCAGTCCTCTCTGACCCTGCTGCCCAAGTCTACTGATCCTGAAGCAGCAACTTTAACTTCCACAGACCGCTAAACCCCAAAGGCTTCTGGAGAGATCTGGGGTTTTTTAGTTACACAAACTGATTCCAAAGGGGATAGGAAGTCCTTTAGCTGACATAAAAGTCATTGCCAGTTTGCATTAGCTGTACAAGCAGCTGCAGCATAGTACCTCGGCTACAGAAGCTAACCCCAGTCTTTCTGATACTTGGCCAAGGGCTGTCATGGTGACATTACTTATTATTCTCTTGCAGTAACCCTTTGCTAGCAGAAGTCCTGCCCCTTTCACAGAGACAGCTTTTAGTTACCTCAGGCATGAACTTACTCCAGCAGTTTGTATCAGGTCTGAGCTGTTGATACCCCTAATTTATACCTGCTGAACCAATGAGGCAAAACTAATTAACATCAGCTGAATAACTGGGCCACTGGCTTTGATTAGACTTGCATTGATTTACAACAGCTGAAGACTTCTCCACCTGCTTCCCATAACTTATACTGTTTTGATGATTTGGTCTATAGGCTTCAGTGGTGCAAAAACTATGTTTATAGCAAATGTTTTGACCCAGTATCTTCAGTGTGGAGTTGTTAACACACTAGAACACAAGAAGTCCCGGGTAATTTACTATAACAGAGTACTATTGAGCCCAGGCATTTTATTAGAGATTTTGAAGATTCACTATAGCTGGGAAATGCTAGTGGAATACAATACAGTTATCATAAGACTGGCTGGCCAGTTAAGGGATGATTTACTCTAACTTATGCATTGGCTACTTGATCTTTGCTGGAAATACGTTCACTCATATCAACTGTGGATCTGGTTGTTTGTCCTCAGTTTAGATATACCATTTTGCACTAGATGAGATTTTTCTGCCAGTTACATAAGTGGTCCTGATCTACTAATACTGGAAGCTAGTTTTACATCCTTTTAAGCTAGTTGGTCAGCTGGCGTAGTGTGACTTTGATCCATTGTTACGTATTAGATTGAGAAGTGCTTCCAGTTTCAAAATGCCAGATAAATTTGGGGAGCTGGTATCTTATAATATTGAAACATTTGCCTCAGTAAGATAAAATATTTCATGCCTATTTTCCTATCTAGTTTCATTTGATTGAAAATACAGTATGTTACAAAATATTATATGATTACATGATAATTTCTACAATATACATTCTGAAAAGTCAAATAATTTTTTTAAATAAAATTGTTCAAAATGAATAAAATTATACATTTTTACTTTTATCCATTGAAATTTACCATAATTGACCCAGAGAACATTTCAATATTTCAACATTTCTCTCTAATCCAGAAGGAAGATTACAGAAGTAGGAATTAATCCTTAAACAGAAACAGCATTTGCACAGAGGTGGGAGGTATTTGGAAAGCAGTCTACATGAAGAAGATCAATGATTTGTGCTTCTAATCTTCTTCCTTTTTCTGCTGGTGTGGGTGTGAAGGCTAAGTTAAGATAGCACCCTACCAGAGGAGAGTTATTGAAAATGGAAAGCATCCTACTTCCTTGTGGTAATTCACCAGCTCAGAAAACAAGGCTGGGATCAAGACACAAGTTTATGCTCAGTCTAGTCTCCTCCACATATCTATTCCAGGGACATAACAAGTGGACAGGTATCCAGGTGCTCCTATATGGCAGGGCTAAAAGTCTGGACAATCTGCAAATAAAAACTGTTATAGTCCTCTGTGTTGTCATTGTCCAAGTCTTAAACTGGAATTAGATACTGCAGCAATGGGTGCAAAAGGCAGATATGTAGCTGTTGCTTCACCTGTGCAGCTCTTCCCATACTGTTTCTAGTCATCCTTGTGTCCTGGGCAGGTGAGATATCTCAGATCGCTGCTGCAGCACATGCAAAGATTTTTGATGCAAATATGGTGGAGATGTGGGATGCAAAGAATCTCACCCAACAGTAGCTAGGTTAGTTTAATTTAATGGTGTCAGCTTTCTCTATAGTGAAAGGCTAGACAGAAGCAGGTTCAGAGGATGATTGTGCTGGTTTTGGCTGGGATAGAGTTGATTTTCTTCATAGTACTTAGTATGGGGCTATGTTTTGGATTTGTGCTGAAAACAGGGTTGATAACACAGGGATGTTTTAGTTACCGCTGAGCAGTGCTTACACAGCCTCAAGGCCTTTTCTGCTCCTCACACCACCCCACCAGCAAGTAGGCTGGGGGTGCACAAGGAGCTGGGAGGGGACACAGCCGGGACAGCTGACCCCAACTGACCAAAGGGATATTCCATACCATATGATGTCATGCTCAGCATATAAAGCTGGGGGAAGAAGAAGGAAGGGGGGGGAAGTTTGGAGTGATGGACGTTTCTCTTCCCCAGTAACCGTTATGCATGATGGAGCCCTGCTTTCCTGGAGATGGCTGAACACCTGCCTGCCGATGGGAAGTGGTGAATGAATTCCTTGTTTGCTTTACCTGCGTGCATGGTTTTTGCTTTACTTATTAAACTGTCTTTATCTCAACCCACGAGTTTTCTCACATTTACTCTTCTGATTCTCTCCCCCATCCCACTGGGAGCGGGGAGTGAGTGAGTGGCTGCATGGTGCTTATTTGCCAGCTGGGGTTAAACCACGACATCACTCAGGTACACCTTTAAAATTCTTCATTAGGTAAATAGACTGTCTTATGGAGGTTGAAATGCAAACACCACGACAGACATAAAGTTTAAGAATGTTAGCACATGAATAAATATTTCTCTGTGTTTTTGGGAAATTATTTTACATGTGTGGTGTTTTGTTTTGCTTTCCTTTTGGAAGGAAATATACCTAATAGTTCAAAATCTTTACATTGTCCTATTGGTGAGCTACTCAGGAATATGTCAAGGCATTTCTGTTCCCCTTGAAATTTTAGCTCACTTTCTTTTACAGTCACAGCAGGAAATTCTTCAGCTGCTTATTTCTGTCTGAGAGTTCATGAATCAACAAACAGGTTACTACTAAGAAAGCAGCCTCTGTTTTTCATATATCCTTCATTAGCCTTTTGCTAATACCTGAGCACTTTCCTTGTATTCTGCTCTATTCTCTACTGCTTTCTGCTAGATTTTAAAGAGTTTTTCCTTCCTATCAAACAGGCTTGCTTCATGCATAGTTCAGAATATATGTCTGCAAATCACTGCACTAATTTAGAAATGATCCCACTTTTACCTCTTTTCTTCTCATGAGGGCTCGGTAACCTTCCATAGCTAGCACAGCTGCAGAGAAAGTGAACAGCCGTCTGTCTATAGCAAACTTTGACATTGTAGTAGACAGAGATCTTCAGTATAAGCATCACAATTTGAGCATGACAGCTTTGGCTCACTGCATAGTCAATGACAATCAACAAACACCTTAAAGGGATGGCTCAGTTTACATTGTTTAGATCATGGCTCCAGAGTGGGAGAATTTATGCCCTAGAAGATACTGTATATCTGAGTATAAATGGAGAGCAGATACGTGCCCTGTGCTCGATGTCTACAATAAAATCAAGCAGCTAGTGTTAAATAAAGCTGCCTTGAAGGAGCCAAACAGCCAAGATGTCATAGTACCATTTAAACATTTCTGTATATTTTTCAACAGATTACCAAGCATTTCTCTCTGCCATTCACACACACAAACACAACCACACACATGTACTTTAATATGCCATGGTGGATATGAAGAGGGTAGGAAAAGGATAGGAAAAAAAGGTGGCTATTATACCTAGTTACTAAACTTTGATAGAACTTTAACTTCCAGGTCTGAACTCTGTTAAGAGTTCTTTAGAGCATGGCCTGCTCCTCCAGCAGCCCCAGCCCAAGACCCTCCTGCTAGGCCTCTCGAGCCCAGTCCAGTGCCTGGGGACCCAGGGTCTCTGGCCAGGTTGAGGGATGTGGCTGCCACTTTCCCCTTTGCAGGATCAACGAGCAGCAAAGCTGTGCACGTGTTTCAGAAACACACAGACACACACAAACACATAGACACACAGACACACAGGGGACACACACACACACAGAGTACCCTGACACAGCCAGTCACACAGACTGCCACAGCCAAGGCGCTGCCATCAACGGCACCCACACATAGGACCCACATCACACACAAGCACAGAGAGCCGTGTCCCCTCCTCCTCTGGGGCTGGCAGAGGCAGGAGGTCACTAGTGCAGACACACATATGACACTGTCTAGGTTCACAAGCACACACATACTCACAGGTCCTCTGAGCACTGACATGGTTCCTCTGTCTGCATGGTACCCCTGCCCAGATCTCAGCCTCTGGCTGCCCCATGGGTGCCCTACTTGCCAGCTGGTTCAGCCTGAAGTTTGCTGGTGAATACACATGCACACCCTACACACACCTGGTTTGGGGAAGATACAGGCATTTGGCCCTCCCAGCAGCTGGCACCAGGCATGTGGGCTGTGACCAGCAGTCCCCCTCCAGCTGCCAGCTCAAAGCCCCGCACTTGCCTCACACCAGTCTCCCCCAGTAGATGGTTTGGGGACACACACTGTTCCTGCCCTGGTGGCTGGAGGCCGAGACCTCACTGGCTCCAGTAGCTGGCACTATGTCCCCACTGGCTCCAGTAGCTGATACCACAGGCCAGGGGCACCCACATCCCTGGTCTGACTCCAGTAACTGGCACCAAATCCACTCACACCTGTCTCCCCAGTAGCTGGCACTTGGTCCTTGCAGCACACATACACACAGGATAGAGTGAGATTACGTAGAGAGAGAGTTAAGAAAGCATTTATTAAGAAAAGACGACAGACTGCAGTGGTCAGGCATGGGACTCAGCCAGGCAAGCACACTCACTGGTTCAGTTTTGTATGTGACTGGACCCTTTTATACCCTTTTCTTCTCATCCCCCCACTTTGTTCCTCCTGGCTCCCCTTCCCCTGCATGTTGCCTCATCAGGTGGCACAGTCCCACTGACCACATCCAACCTCCCACACCCTCAGGTTTGCATCCATACCAGTTGAAAAGTCCCAGTTTGCCTGTGGTGTCTTGATAGCTTACCATTTAGTGTCACTAACCAGGTTTGTTTCTGGTTATTGTCTTTGCTAATGCTAATTGGTCAGGTTTTATGTCTCTCTGTGTTTTTCTCCCTCTCTTTCCTTATCCTCCCAACCAAGAAAAATAAACATTCTCAGGCTTGCTCCACTAACTAGGTTTGTTCTCATCACGACCTCCTTTATCATGTATTGGTCAGGTTTGCCTCTATATGTTCTTGTCTATGGCTCCTTTAAGGATACCCTTAAAGGAGTGGACACTATTTTTCCATATATCCTTACAAACACACATCCAAATAAACTTATAAACTACAGCATTTGTTGTCTGAAACCATTTCAAATCATTCACTCCAAATCTATTTCAAGTTATTCATCTGAAAGATCAGGGTGTTGTTCCATTCTACCTCCTATTGCTTGTAATTGCCATATCCTTGCTCTTGTTTAAATTTCTTGTTGCATAGAAATTTGTTTCAGGAGGTTTTCAAGCAGTTTTTCTTATTGTGGCAGGTTACAGGCAAATTTTACTGTGACAGTATATATGTTTTCCATCTACCATTTAGACAGAAAGATCTAATGAGGAAACATCTCCAAGGCTTTCTGAACTGTCCAAAGAGTCTCCCACATCTTGTAAGCACACTCACAACCCTGGACTTCAAGAGAGCAGACTTTGGCCTCTCCAAAGATCTGCTCAGAAAAGTCCCCTGGGATGAGGTTGTAGAGGGAAGAAGGGCCCAAGAAAGCTGGTTCATATCCAACGATAACCTCTTTCATGGTCAAGAGATTTCCATCCCAATGAATAAGAAGTCAGGCAAAAATGCCAGGAGACCCTTGAGGATGAACAAGGAGCTCTTGGCCAAACTCAGATACAAAAAGGAAGCATACAGAGCATGGAAGCAAGCACAGGTAACCTGGGAGGAATATAGAAATATTGTCCAAGCATGCAGGAATGAACTTAGGAAAGCTAAAGCCCAAACAGAATTGAATCTGTCCAGGGATGTAAAAGAAAACAAGGAGGGCTTCTATAAGTACATAGAAGACAAAAGGAAGACTAGAGATAGGGGGCCTGGTTATACAGAACATGGAAAAGGCGGAAGTACTAAATGCCTTCTTTGCCTCTGTCTTAACTAGCAAGACCAGCATTGAGGAATCCCAGGTCCCAGAGACCAGAGAGGAAGGTTTGAGTAAGGAAGATGTACCTGTAAGGGTATGTGGCAGGAGACTGTCTGCTCCTTTAAAGGGTATCTGGTCAAGGACCTTTTTCAGTGCAACAAGGGAAAATAAGAAAAGGAGGACGCCTTAAACAAGAACATACAGGGACACAAACCTGACCAACAAATGATAAGGGAGGCAGTGATGAGAACCAAACCTGGTCAGTCACACTAATTGATGAGGGCATGTGAGAGGTTGAGAATGTTTATTCCAGTGAGGTTATCTGATAGGTGATCTTGTGAACTGGGAAACCAAGGGAAAAAAAGAGGAAAGCCCAAACAAAATAAACAGAGATACAGACCAACATGGAGACAATGACAAGAAACAAACCTCACCATTCACACTAACTGACGGGCTATCAAGAAACCACAAGCACTACTTTCAGGAGTATCAACCTGGACTTTGCAGCTGATAAGATTGTGAAACAGGGGAACCCCAGACTCAGAGGGGTGTGGGAATACAAACCCATGGGGGACAATGCAGAGGAGGAACAAAGAAGGAAGGGGGTAGACAGAAAAGGGTATAAAAGGAATGTTTTGTGTAAAATGGGACCAGTCAGTATGCCTGTCTGGCTGAGCTGTGCACGTGATCACCACAGTCTGTCCTATCATCTTATATCTTCTTATCAAATATTTTCTTAACAATCTCTCTGTGTAATCTCACTCTCTATCCTATATGTGTGTGTGTACTGCACGGACTAAGTGCCAGCTACTGGTGAGATCTGTGTGCATGTGAGTAGCATTTGGTGCCAGCTATTGGAGTCAGACAAGGAGTATAGGGGCCCTGAGGCCTGTGGTGTCAGCTACTGGAGTGAGTGGGGGGGTCTCAGTGCCAGCTACTGGACTGAGTAGGGGTCTTTTTAACTTCCAGCCACCAGGGTGCGAATGGCGTGTATTTCCCACCCCAGATACTACGGGGGGGGGGGACTGGAATGAGTGAGATGAGTAAGGGGCTCTGCGTCAGTGGCTGGAGCAGGATGGCAGGTCACAGCCTGTATGCCTGGTGCCAGCTAGTGGGGGGAGGCAAATGTCTGTATCTTCCTCCAAACCGTGTTTGCGTGGGGTGTGCGTGTGTATTCGCAAGCAAACTTTAAGCTAAACTAGATGGCAAGTAGGGGGGCCTCGGGTCTGGGCCAGGGTATCAGGTGAGCAGGGGGTCCATGCTGGTATGCACAGGAATACTTTCGGATGTGGAGCACATGAGAGACAAGTGTGTGAGTGTTGTGTGTTTGCTAGCAAGCATCAAGCTGGACTAGACAACAAGTAGGGGACCTGTGAAGTGGATAAGAGGGCGAGGATCTGGGCAGGGGTACCAGCCTGACAGAGGGGCCATGCCAGTACTCAAGGGATCCGCAAATGTTTGTGTGCTTGTGAACCTAGAGTGTAATGCGTGTGTTCCCTCACTTGGCTGTGCATGTTTATGTTTTATTTGAGTCCTGTATGTAGGTGCTGTTGAAGGCAGCACCTTGGGTTTTGCCATTGTCCTCTGTGTCTCTGTGTTACGACCCAGACCGGACAGACCAGAGGGTCTTAGAGGTTCTGGGATCCCCCCGGGCTAAATTAAGGTGAAACAACACCAAATGATCACTTTGAATGCTTTATTTGAACAACCCAAACTGTGGAAGGCGTAACAGTGGGCAGCGTGGGTTGTAGCAAAACATTCACAAGAAGAGGGAAAAGAGAGGAAAAAGGAAAAAAAGAAAGAGGGGGAAAAGAAAAGAGAGATAGTCACCACCCTTGGATCCCGCGGCGTCGGCGACGAGCGTGGTAATCCTCCGGTGATGGGCGCGTGCAACATGGCTCTTTGCAGTTGTGTCTTTTATAGTCTAAATCTCCGTCCACAGTCACGCCTCTTGAAGACTTATATGGGTTCATTCTAGACAGTTCTCAACATACATAGTAGTGTTCCAGAGGGTTCTTTATCTACTGAGCATGTGCGGCTTATTGGGGTGGTGGTCTTAGGGACTTTCCAAGGAGCTACAAGCCCCCTTCTCAAATAAACTTTGTGTGGCCTCTGGCCATATGTGGTGGGTTACCAGGCTGGTTCTGCCAGAACACAGGACTGCATACCCTCCCCCCCGCACACCCCCTGTGTCCATGCCAGCCAACTTCTTGCTAATGGCCCTCTTTGTTATGCAGACCGCACCTTGGTTGCTACAATGTTTGAGACATTGACAGACATTAACTCTTTCAGTCCCTCACAGTCTGTGTGTCCATCTGTGTCTGTGTCTCTGGGACAGGTGCACAGCTTCATTACTGGTTGAACCTGCAAAAGGGAAAGCCCAGGAGGGTCCTGGGCCAGAGCAGCTGGAGGAGGCAGTCACACTTCTTACATCACTTATGAGTACCCTTGGTGGAAGAGGATCAGGTCAGGGAATACTTAAGCAAACTGGACATACGTAAGTCCATTGGCCCTGATGGGATGCACCCACAAATGCTGAGGGAACTGGCAGATGTTACTGCAAGGACACTCAATAATCTTTGGCTGATCATGGTGACCAGAAGTGCTCAAAGACTGCAAGAAAGCAAATGTCACACCCATCTTCAAGAAGGGCAAGAAGGAGGACCCAGGGAACTACAAGCCAGTCAGCCTTACCTCAGTCCCTGCGAACGTGATGGAGCAGCTAATCCTGGAAACCACTTCCAGGTGCATAAAGGATGAGAAAATCATCAGGAGAAGTCACCATGGCTATAATAGGGGAGATCAGTAGGTATTGTTTACCTTGATTTCAGTAAGGCCTGTTACACTGTTTCCCATAAGATCCTCATAGAGAAGCTGTTGATGTATGGGCTGGATGAGCAGACAATGAGGTGGATTGAAAACTGGCTGAATGGCTGGGTCCAGAGACTGGTGATCAGCAGCACAAAGTCTAGTTGGAGGCCAGTAACTAGCAGTCTACCCCAGGGGTCAATATTCAGTCCAGTTCTGTTCAACATCTTCATTAATTATCTGGAAGATGGGGTAGAGTGTACCCTCAGCAAGTTTGCAGATGACACAAAACTAAGAGGAGTGGCTGATACACCAGAGGGTTGTGCTGCCATCCAGAGGGATCTCAACAGGATGGAGAAATGGGCTGACAGGAACCTCATGAAGTTCAATAAGGTGAAGTGCAAAGTCTGCACCTGGGGAAGAAGATCCCATGCACAAATATATGCTGGGGGCAACCCAGCTGGAAAGTAGCTTTGCAGAGAAGGACCTGGGGGTCCTGTTGGACGCCAAGTTGAACATGAATCAGCAATGTGCCCTTGCTGCAAACAAGGTGAGTGGTATCCTCGGCTGTATTAGACAAAGTATTGCCAGCAAGTTGAGGGAGGTGATCCTTCCCCTTTATTCAAGCACTGGTGAGGCCACATCTGGAGTACTGTGTCCAGTTCTGGGCTCCCTAGTACAAGAGAGACATGGACAGCCTGGAGAGAGTCCATCAAAGGGCTACTGAGATGATTAAGGGACTCACATATGCACCTCACATATGAGGAAAGGCTGAGAGAGCTGGAATTTACCCTGGAGAAGAGGAGGGTCCAATGAGATCTTATGCATGTGTATAAATACCGGAAGGGAGGATGCAAACAGGACAGAGCCAGGCTCTTTTTAGTGATGCCTGGTGCCACGACAAGAGGTAACGGGAACAAACTGAAACACAGGAGGTTCCGTCTGAACATAAGGAAACACTTCTTTACTGTGAGGGTGACTAAGCACTGGAACAGGTTGCCCAGAGAAGTTGTGGAGTCTCCATCCTTAGAGATACGAAAAAACCATCTAGACACAGTCCTGGGTAAGAGGCTCTAGGCGACCCTGTTTGAGCAGGGTGGTTTGACCAGATGACCTCCAGAGGTCTTCCAACCTCAACCAGTCTGTGATTCTGTGATTCTGTGATTCTTTCTCCCTAAAATCATCCCATCCCATCCCAACATAAAAATACTCCTATAAACTCCTACTGAGTACTAAACGTAGGCAATAGATAATTTTCCATTAATGGGCTGGACTTGTGAGGATTGTGTTGTTACCAAACTCTAAGCAGCTACCTGAGGGCCTTATTGAAGAGTTTTGGTGACTGGGTCCTCTGGTGGGAAACAGCAAATGAATTTGCATCATACATTTCTAAGCACTTGAGAAGCCCTTTGTGTGAAAAACTAAGCCTCTAATAATAATTTAAAAAAAGGTAGAATTGCACTACCAATCCCCTCATTGAGACAGTGTCAGGAAATGTATGAGATGAGGGAAGATGGAGAGCTAGGCCAGGTAGCAATGGTAAGTGTCGTGGTATAACACCAGCCAGCAACTAAGCACCACGCAGCCACTCTCTCACTCCTCCCCCCTCCCAGTGGGATGGGGAGGACAATCGAAAAAAAGTAAAACTTGTGGGTCGACATAAGAACAGGTTAGTAACTAAAGTAAAAAAAATGTATTACTAACAATAATAATAAAATAATAATAATAATGGTAATGGAAAGGAGTCTAACAAAAAAAAGACAAAAAAAGAAATAAAACCCAAGGGAAAATAACAGTGATGCACAATGCAATTGCTCACCACCCGATGACTGATACCCAAGCCACGATCCACCCCTCCTGGCCAACTCCCCCCTGCTTATATACTGGGCATGATGCTCCATGGTATGGAATATCGCTTTGGCTAGTTCAGGTCAGCTGTCCTGGCCATGCTCCCTCCCAGCTTCTTGTACACCTGCTTGCTGGCAGAGCATGGGAAACTGAAAAAGTCCTTAAGAGAAGCGCTACTTAGCAACAACTAAAACATCAGTGTGTTATCAACATTATTCTCACACTAAATCCAAAACACAGCACTGTACCAGGTACTAGGAAGAAAATTAACTCTATCCCAGCCAAAACCAGGACGGTAGGAAACTGCAGTCACCCCAGGATAGACTGGATCAGAATGAGATATAAACTAGTACGAACATTCATTCACCAAGACAAAGGAAAGTTTGAGCAGACCAAAAATATTGCCAGTGTTGATGCGCCACTGCGAACTAAGGCTGAAGTTCAAATCAAACTCATTCCCTCATACCTCTGTTTCAGCATTAAAGGGTCATATTTAACCTTAGGCATGTTGAACGGGACTCTCCAATATTAGGGCAGCGTATCTTTTGTACAAGACTTTCTCTCTTAGAGATACGATAGCTGAATTAGATAGCTTTTAGATGTGCCTCCAAATCAATGGGAAGGAAGAAATGCTGCAAAGATCTTGTCTTTCTGACCTCCTTTTTTGAGACCTACCTTGTAGAGAGAGGGATCTCAGCCATAAAGAGCCTATTTAAGTCCACTAATCCTAAAAGCAGAAGTAGACCTCTGCAGCATAGATTTCTACATTAGAAGTGATATCACCTCATCAGCAAATCAAAGTTGCACTTGCTTTAGAAACTTCATCAAAATAGTTACTTTGGACATGAACTTTAAAGATTAGAAACCAGTCTCTGAAAGCATGCATTCTGGAAAATGAAGAAATATCTCTGAAAGTATGCACTCTGGAAAATGAAGAAATGTGATTACTTGACTTTTATAACCATTTCTGCTACATCTTCATTATGTGAAAGGAATAGCCTCTTCCAATGTCACAGGAAGAACCCGTAAATCTGGAAAGAAAATCTTGACGATTACACACCTGTGTTTTCACCCCCAACTCTAGGAAAGATAAATCTTCCTATTCTGTCAGTCATTGATGCCTATTTTTTTCCTCTTCAGTCTGGAAATATGAGGAAGTTATAAAAGTTCTTTGTTCAAGTAGTGATGTTTTACTTCTAATTTTACTACCTTTGTAAAGTAACAAGGACTTACTGTTACATTTAACCTCCATGTATCATTAATTACCTTGAGGCAAATGACTGAACTGTCAATTATTTTAAGGACATACTGTTCTTGTAATGGAGGAGGGCTCCTTTAAATGAGGTTGATCCAGACCAGAATAGTCGTGATTTTAGGTTTCTAGTACATGAGGCTGGTTTGGAGCTGGGAATTAAAATGCATGTTTTACATTTGCTGTCATTGGACAGCTTAGATTGAGTGTTTTGAGGAAACAGGGATAGGAGGCAGAACAAAACTGAAGCAGATAGCGCATTCACCAGGAAATATCAAATACAGAAAAATGGGAACATTCAGGCTCGCCATAGTGGGAAAGCTTTTAGCCATTAGCTTGGTGAGCCTTTGAATCTTGGTACTGACTAGAGCAGTAATAATAGTAATTATTATTGGCAATTGCACTGGCAGGGGAAGGGGAGAAGACTCACCTCCTGTTATCTGCATCAGCAAGTGACCCTAACAGCACTTAATATCAGGTATTTAATAGCTGACTCATTAATTCATCCTATGACAGTGTGGTATTCATAATAAGTCATTTACTGAAAGCAGAAAGGGGACTCCAGAAGCAGGCAGTGATCAATTTTTCAGACACCTTGGGCCACCTTTTCTCAGCTGAATGGATTACAGAGTAGCTGGAGTTTGTCAGAATGAAAGTTCACACTCTAGGTAATGGGATATGCTGCCTGGAGAATATTTTTAATAGTTACATTTTATTTGCTTATTTATTTATTTACTGATGTTTCAGTACGATCTGTGCCATCTTTCCCTGTCATATTGTTTCCCCTACTTCTTTCATGCTCCTATTTCACCATGAAATTAATCCCATCCTCCCCAAAGGTTGCTTACTCTCTTCAGCAGGTTGCTTTATTCTAGACACCTCAAGTTTGCATATAAAAATATGTGTAATGAAAGCTGCCAATGTTGTGCCGTACTGAAGGGTTTGTTTACTCTTGGAAGCTTGGTACCATCATCATTTCTTTGTGCAGAAATGTAAAGACACACCACTCTGAAGCTCGTAGGACCTTGTAGGAAAGAATAACCTCTCAAAATACTTGGTTGTTCTTAGTGCCGGGAGAAGCCTAGACAGAGATATGACGTGCCTGAAGGTGAATGCCACATTACTACCCTAAAAGCTCAGGTTTGATAGGTGACAATCACCTCACACACTTTTGATTAACAATTTCCAATGAAAAAGATGAGTTACATAAAACCTTTAATGTGGTGTCAGCTCTATTCTGAAGTGCCTTGCTAAAACCAGAGCAACGTTACTGAGAAGACCCTTCTGTTTCCCTCCCCATGGTTTCTTGAGCTCCTATCATCTTACAAACATGCACTGCATTGTTTCATTTCTCACTCTTCTTCACTTTTCTGCTCCACAACATTTTCATGGCATTTTTCACCTCTTCATTTCAGAGTGTGTAGATCAAGAGATTGAGAATAGGTGTGATGATGGTGTAGAACACAGAGACCATGTTGTGCACTGTGAAGGTGGTAGAAGAGTGCATATAGATGAAAATGCACAGCCCAAAGAACAGAATTACAACAGTGATGTGGGAGGTGCAGGTAGAGAGCGCTTTGAGATGCCCTTCAGAAGAGCGTGTCCGCAAAGAGACCAAGATAACAACATAGGACACAACAAGAACAACGAAAGAGCTCAGGGAAATCGAACCACTATTGGCAACCACAATCGCACCAACAATGTAGGTGTCAGTGCAGGCCAGCTTCAGCAAAGCATGCACATCACAGAAACAGTGCTCATTCTCATTGGGCCGACAAAATGGTAGCTGAATGGTAAACAGGGTCTGCACGAGGGAGTGCACAAGGCCTCCCACCCAGGAAGCTGCCACCAGCCAGCCACAGACGTGCTTGCTTATAATGTTTGTGTGATGAAGTGGTTTACACACAGCAATGCAACAATCATATGCCATCACTGTGAAAAGGAAGATCTTGGTGCAGCCAAAGAAATGGACGACGAACAGTTGAACTATGCAACCCACAAAAGGGATGGTCTTCTCAACAAGAAGGTCATAAATGAACTTGGGAGCTGTGACAGTAGAGTAACTGATGTCTACAAAGGACAAGTAGCTCAGGAAGGAGTACATGGGGAATTCCAGCTGTTCACTGGCCTTTATAGTGATAAAGATAAGCAGGTTTCCAAATATGATAGTGGCATAGATGACTGAGAATAAAAAGAAACACACTTTCGTTACTGTCTCATCTTGCATAAGACCATGGAGGATGAACTCCTTCATATTGTTTTTGTTCTCCACAGCGGCCAAGTAGACAGGACCTGAAGCATAGAAAAAAAGCCATCTGCTATGGCATTAGAAACTGGACATTATCAATACACACACATATTGATCATTGGTATGTTAAATATTAAGTATATTTTCTTTCTTTTTTTTTGAGACCATTTTTATTAAAAGATAATATTACCCTCAAGGAATAACAGCTGATATCCAACTCAGAACATAATAGTAAAGTGTATAATAGCAAGCTCAGTTTCTTTATTTGAGGAGTGTGGTAGAAATATCCTCCAGAATCCTAGTTCTCACTTTTGCCTCTTCTGAAAAAGACAACTAATTGCACGGTCCCCTTAAGATCTACTTTTAGTCTACAATGTTGATTTAGAAATAAAAAGTTGATCAAAAGTAACAGAGCAGCTCTACTTCAAGTCTCAACACTTTACTCACAGCCTGAGGAAAGTCCCTGATCATCAGTGAATGTACTTTCCTTTTAAGCCCTCTAAGGGAATGCAACAGAATTATTGCTCATTATTTCTCTGACTGTGATAGACCTGAATAAGCTCAGTCACAGAAAGATCTGTCCAGTGTTTCCTTGGATCACCTTTCTGACAATATGTGGATGAGCGAATCTGGAGCTAATTTGCATTAATGATGTGTTAGCAGGGGGTTGTATACCTCACCCAAGTCCTATATTGAGAGTGGAACCCCTCATAAATACATCTGTAGTGACACTGGGGTAATGAATGCACCACTGGTAACTCTCCTCTACTCACAAAACACCCATGAATTCACCTTTGCAGTATTAGTACCCATTACCCAGTACATGGTTATCACTAATGTACAATTTATGCATGAAGAAAGAAGAGGCATAACCTTGTCTGTGATACTGGCAAGTCCTTTGGAGTCTGAACCCTGTTCAACAATCACATGTCACTCAGTTCTTTTGCCTTGAGGTCTCTGGCAGAGAGACCACTGTCTACTCCCCAACTTGGGCAGCAGAAAAAATGGTCTTTTGTGTCCCCATCTCTATCTCCATGCCCCTCCATACACAGACAGAAAGCACTTTGGGGATGACCAAAGTGTGTGTGTTGTTAGGACCATTGTTGCCTATGTGTACTGTTGAAGGGAGAATGTAAGACTGAGCATGTGGGAAGTGCTGTCACCAGTTCTTGAGTCCTTCTCTCTGTAACACTGACAACATCCTTTTGACAGATCTTTCTGGAAACAGCATATAACTGGGGAAAAAAGCAACTAAGACACCAACTAAAATAAAGCCTGAAAAAAATGTAATTTATTTTTTCCAATTCATAAAATGGACCTCACAAAAGTCACTCAACACAAATTCCTATTTTCAAAGACAGGATTTCAGTCATGTTTGAACAACGTAAAGGAGCAAAATCAGAAAATTTACACAGTTTATATTGGCCAATCTCTGAGAGTTCGCTTGCTCCTCTGATGACCTCCTCTGACTATGTTAGGTGGTTTCATCAACGTCTCAGCTGTAAGTTATTACTTAGATGTCATGAGAGCAATACGCATCTCTGCCAATTCTGAAAATTGCAGAGGCTGAAATGGACAAACTGAGTCTATTTCCATTTCTCATTCTGCAAAAACTAACTTCCAAGAGCATCTGCAAGAGTAACTCTCTCTCACAAAATGGGGAAGTTGTGGCAGAAATACTTAAAGTAAATCCACAACAAAAGCACAAGACTATCCAGAGTAATGAGATCCCAGAGTGCGTGGTTTAACCCCAGTCAGCAGCCAAGCACCACACAGCCACTCCCTCACTCCACATCCCCGCCTCCCGCTGCTCCTAGTGGGATGGGGAGGAGAATCAGGAAAGAAGGCAGAACTTGTGGGTTGAGATAAGAACAGTTTAATAACTAAACTAAAATATAATATTAACAACAATAAAAATGAAATATAATAATAGTAATGAAAAGGAATATAACAAAAAAAAAAGGGGGGGAGAGAAAAAAACCCCCAGTGATGCACAATGCAATTGCTCACCACCCGCTGACCAATGCCCGAGCCGCGATCCACCCCTCCTGGCCAACTCCCCCTGTTATATACTGGGCATGACACTCCATGGTATGGAATATCCCCTTGGCTAGTTCAGGTCAGCTGTCCTGGCTGTGCTCCCTCCCAGCTTCTTGCACACCTGCTTGCTGGCAGAGCATGGGAAACTGAAAAGTCCTTGGCTTAAGAGAAGCGCTACTTAGCAACAACTAAAACATCAGTGTGTTATCAACATTATTCTCACACTAAATCCAGAATACAGCACTGTACCAGCTACTAAGAAGAGAGTTAACTCTGTCCCAGCCGAAATCAGGACAATATCCACCCCTTATTCTATACCACTTACGTCATGCCCAGATCCCACACTTTCCAATACATTTTCAATTAATCACCATCACTTTTCCTGTCTTTTAATATATACACACATATCATTCCAGCAGTCTATGGGCCATGTCTATCAGATGTCTGTTGAGTTCATTCAGTCCAAGACTTTGGGCTCCATCTGTCGTAACAGTCTGTCTGGGCAGGAGGGATGATGCAAAGTCCGCCCAGTTGGCAGAACAGGATTGGGCTTCGGTGTGCTGTGGTGGGCAGGTGACACTGGGCGCAGCAGGAGGATGGTGTGTAGCGTTGGATTGTTGCATGCTGAAGTCAGTCCTGGTTCCATCACTACTGCACTTCACTCGGTTTTATCAAAGTTCATTCTTCATTAATCTAAGTGATTCTTATTGTAATACCATTAATATAACATATAACAATTATAATGATGACATACAGTGGCAAGATTATATAGCAATTAATATCATACAATTTAACCTATTGGTTGTTCTCACCTACAATCAAATCCCCTTGAGGCACACATCAGATTTCCCCATCCTTTGGCATCGCCCACCAAGTGCACGCAGGTCCTTGAGCAAAAGCAATCCCACAAATGGGTTTGCCTTTGCCTGAGGCAGGAGTAACCCAAACTGTTTTTCCTAGCATATTTTTTATGTGCACTACAGGGACTTTATCCCCTTCTACAGTACGTAAAAGTTCTGATTGGGCGGGGCCAGCTCGATTGACAGATCCTCTAGTGTTGACTAACCAGGTGGCCTTTGCTAGATGTGTATCCCAATGTTTGAAGGTCCCACCACCCATTGCTCTCAATGTAATCTTTAACAATACATTCTACCGCTCGATTTTCTCAGAGGCTGATGCACGATAGGGGATGTGATGTACCCACTCAGTGCCATGCTCTTTGGCCCAGGTGTCTATGAGATTGTTGCGGAAATGAGTCCCATTGTCCGACTCAATCCTTTCTGGGGTTCCATGTCGCCATAAGATTTGCTTCTCAAGGCCCAGGATAGTGTTCCGGGCGGTGGCATGGGGCACGGGATATGTTTCCAGCCATCCGGTAGTTGCTTCCACCATTGTAAGCACATGGCGCTTGCCTTGGCAGGTTTGTGGGAATGTGATATACTCAATCTGCCAGGCCTCCCCATATTTATATTTCAGCCATCGTCCCCCATACCAAAGAGGTTTTAACCACTTGGCTTGCTTAATTGAAGTGCATGTTTCACATTCATGGATAACCTGTGCGATAGTGTCCATGGTCAGGTCCACCCCTCGATCATGAGCCCATCTATATGTTGCATCCCTTCCCTGATGGCCTGAGGTGTCATGGGCCCATGAGCCATAAATAATTCACCCTTATGCTGCCAGTCCAGATCCACTTGAGGCACGTCAGTCTTAGCAACCTGATCCACATGTTGGTTCCTTTGATGTTCTTCAGTGGCCCAGTTCTTGGGTACGTGGGCATCTACATGGCATACTTTTACAAGCAGCTTCTCTAGCCGGGACACAATATCTTGGCACAATGGGGCAGCCCAGATGGGTTTACCTCTGTGTTGCCAGTTACTCTGCTTCCGTTGCTGCAACCACCCTCACAGAGCATTTGCCACCATCCATGAGTCAGTGTATAGAGCGCTGGCCACTTTTCTTGTTCAGCAATGTCTAAAGCCAGCTGGATGGCTTTCACCTCTGCAAACTGACTCAATTCACCTTCTCCTTCTGCAGTTTTTGCAACTTGTCCTATAGGACTCCATACAGCCGCCTTCCACTGCCGATGCTTTCCCACAATGCGACAGGACCCATCAGTGAACAGGGCATATTGCGTCTCATTTTCTGGCAGTTTAGTATACAGTGGGGCCTCTTCAGCACGCGTTACCTCCTCCTCTGGCGATATTCCAAAATCTTTGCCTTCTGGCCAGTCTGTGATCAATTCCAAAATTCCTGGGCGACTGGGACTTCCTGTTCGACTTCGTTGTGTGATCAGTGCAACCCACTTACTCCACGGAGCATCAGTTGCATGATGTGTAGAAGGGACCTCCCTTTGAACATCCAGCCCAGCACCGGCAGTCGGGGTGCTAATAGGAGCTGTGTTTCAGTACCAACCACTTCTGAAGCAGCTCGAATGCCTTTACATGCTGCCAATATCTCTTTTTCAGTTGGAGTATAGTGGGCCTCCGATCCTCGATATCCCCGACTCCAAAACCCTAGAGGTCGACCTCAGGTTTCCCCTGGTGCTTTCTGCCAGAGACCTCACATAGGGCCATTCTCCCGGGCTGTGGTACGGAGCACATTTTTAACGTCTGGTCCTGCCCAGACTGGCCCAAGGGCTACTGCATGAACTATCTCCCATTTAATCTGTTCAAAGGCTTGTTGTTGCTCAGGGCCCCATTTAAAATCGTTCTTCTTCTGGGTCACTTGATAGAGAAGGCTTACAATCAAACTGTAATTTGGAATCTGCATTCTCCAAAAACCTACAACCCCTAAGAAAGCTTGTGTTTCCTTTTTATTAGTCGGTGGAGACACAGCTGTTATTTTGTTGATCACATCCATTGGGATATTGTGTGATTCGCAGGGACTGTTGCGAGCGACCTTGAACAATTAAACATAGCCTTGAAAGACATAGAATGAGGGAGTAAGTGATGAAGCAGGTGCGCAGAAAAGAAGCTGAAGACTGAAATAATTTGGAAGACAGATATGGGACCGAAGCAAGAAGACGTGTGTCTTGCTCGACAGCACCTATCAGAAGCTTAGCCGCAGCGCGTGAACAGAAAGTATTAACTAATCAAGGAACAAGCCTGAGCACGTGGACAGCTGATGAATCTATATAAGCATAAACTTGTAAACAATAAAGGTCTTTGGTTTTACCCACACCAGAGTCCGTGAATCAATCCCTACAGGATATGACGACGTCCATCTTGCCATTTTATTCCTAAAAACTGAATCTCCTGTGCGGGTCCCTTCACCTTACTTTGTTTTATGGCAAAACCAGCTTTCAGAAGGATTTGGATTTTTTTCTTCCCTTTCTCAAAAACATCTTCTGCTGTGTTGCCCCATATGATGATGTCATCAATGTAGTGCAGGTGTTCTGGAGCTTCACCTTTTTCCAGTGCCTGCTGGATTAGTCCATGGCAACTGGTGGGGCTGTGTTTCCACCCCTGGGGCAGTCGATTCCAGGTGTACTGGACGCCCCTCCAAGTGAAAGCAAACTGTGGCCGGCACTCTGCTGCCAAAGGGATTGAAAAAAATACATTAGCGATAACAATTGTGGCATAAAACTTGGTTGCTTTTGACTCCAGTTCATATTGAAGTTCTAGCATGTCTGGCACAGCAGCACTCAGCGACGGCGTGACTTCACTCAGGCCACAATAGTGTACTGTTAGTCTCCGCTCTCCATTAGACTTTCGCACTGGCCATATGGGGCTGTTAAAGGGTGAGTGAGTCCTGCTGATCGCTTCTTGGCTTTCCAGTCGACAAATCAGCATATGGATGGGAATCAGGCAGTCTCGGTTGGTGCGATACTGCCGCCGGCACACCGTTGTGGTAGTGATTGGCACCTGTTGTTCTTCGACCCTCAGCAACCCCACAACCGAAGGGTCCTCTGAGAGACCGGGCAAGGTGGAGAGTTGTTTAATTTCCTCCATCTCCAAGGCAGCTGTACCAAAGGCCCACTGGTACCCCTTTGGGTCCTTGAAATACCCTCTCCTAAGATAATCTATGCCAAGAATGCCTGGGGCCTCCGGTCCAGTCACAATGGGGTGTTTCTGCCACTCATTCCCAGTTAGGCTTATTTCAGCCTCCAATACAGTTAGCTGTTGGGATCCCCCGTCACTCCAGAAGTGCAAATAGGTTCTACCCCTTTATAGCTTGATGGCATTAGAGTAAACTCTGCACCGGTGTCTACTAGGGCTTTATACTCCTGTGGGTCTGATGTGCCAGGCCATTGAATCCACATAGTCCAATAAACCTGGTTGTCCCTCTCCTCCACCTGGCTGGAGGTAGGGCCCCTCTAGTCCCTGTTACAGGATTCTCCACTCACTTTTTGTAAAAATGGATTAGAATTCCTTCTCATAGGATCAGGAGTAAGATCAGCCCTTCCACTCTGTCTGCCACACTGCTCACAGGGCTCACCGGAGGCTGAAAGAGCAATTTTCCTGAAAGAATCCTCATTTGTGATTGTTTTTCCTTGCAATTCACCTACCTGTGCATCTAGGACCGAGGTAGGTTTTCTATGATCCTCTCCATGCTCATGCAGGTAAGACCACAGGATACCCCATGATGTGCACTTTCTATCTCCTCTCTCTTGAGCAGAGGGACGCTTATTCCTAATAGCTGAGATATTGGTCCGTGCAGGTGGGGCAGAACTTATCCTCAAATCGCTGGAACTCTTGGGACAGTTTCTCAGCTATTACATCTGGCAGTTTCTCCACAGCCGAGATGAGGGAGGAAGAGAGACTTTCTTCATATTGCCAAAGTCGGCAAGCCAATTCATCTACTGTTGGTCCCTCTTCCTCTTTCCAGTCCATTACTGACCAATGCCCGAGCCGCGATCCACCCCTCCTGGCCAGCTCCCCCCTGCTTATATACTGGGCATGACACTCCATGGTATGGAATACCCCTTTGGCTAGTTCAGGTCAGCTGCCCCGGCTATGCTCCCTCCCAGCTTCTTGCACACCTGCTTGCTGGCAGAGCATGGGAAACTGAAACCTCTTTGGCTTAAGATAAGCGCTACTTAGCAACAACTAAAACATCAGAGTGTTATCAACATCTTTCTCACACTAAATCCAGAATACAGCACTGTACCAGCTACTAAGAAGAGAGTTAACTCTGTCCCAGCCGAAACCAGGACACAGAGGCATATGAAGATTTCTTTGTTAGAAATCACTAATGAGGAGCTAAAAATTGATGGCTTTTAGGGTAACTGCTGAAGCGTGATGCTGGAACATGGTCATCTAAACTATGTTACATTGTGTGTGGGTTTGATTGTTGGCTGGCTGACTTTATTTATGATTGGCTATGTGTTTCTTCTAGAAGCATTTATGTTTCAGACCAACATCACAGCCATTTGCAAATTTTTTATTCAGCTTACCTTTGCAATCAAACATTCTTGGAATAAAGATGTCTCTTACACAGGATATTTATATAAATTCTGATTTCTCTTCTAAGCTAAAATTTCTCATAAACATTCTTATTTCTTAGCTTGCTCTTCCTATTGCATCTCGGTAGCATAAGTAAATATTGTAACTGTGCTATAGACTGTTATTCCTTAGAAATCTGGTCTGTAGAAATTTAAAACAAGAAGTAAAAGAGGTAATTATTTCAAAACTTTAGAAAGGTTTTTGGTTGGTCCTCACTGCTTACCAGATATTTTTACTTAGACTATGCAAAACACAGAAGCCATTCTTTAGTCCCAGTATTAAGCTTTTATAAGAATTCTTGCAAATATGTACAGGAACCTAATGTTGTTTCCAGTGACACGTATAAACTATGGTCCAGCTGTTGCCTGGCAGCACCCAGCACTTAGAACTGAGACCCTAAAACGTTAAGTACATAAATAAATATCAAGTTACAAGCCCAAACTTGGGCCGGGAACATCTTGTAACCTTGAATCTTACTTAAGCCATGTTAAGGTGTAACACAGGTGTAGCTGTTTAAAAGGAATATAAGTGAAGAAATTCGATGGAAAGTGCTTCAGTTACTTTTGAATGGCACTAAGCAGATTTCTTCCTCCTGTACTCAGCTGATTTGCTGAGTTCGTGCTGTCAAAGTAGAAGTCAGGGTCTCATACCTCCTGGCTCCTTTGTTCTGGTGGAGATCCTGAGCTGCCACAGCTCATCACCCTGTGACAGCTTTGACTAGTACTGTGCTGATTTGGTCTTTCATCCTCACATTTCTTCTCTTCCCTCCTGCAGTAGTAGGCATTCCAGTTGTTACTGTGGACAATGAGTTTTCTTCCTTGTGTGGGTGTGTAAACACACCCTGTTAGGATTTATCTTGCATACCTGAATGATTCCTGAACAACTCTTCCCCCCCGCCCATTGATGCATGAACTTATGCCTCTAAATGCTTTCCTTAGCGGCTACTTCATTTTCTGGAGCAAGCAATGTGTATTTCACGGGATCTGGGATTCTGTATTAGTGTAAACACTAAAATAAAAAATCTGAAGCAAAGCTGAAGGGTAGAAGGGATGGTTGGAAAGATGGTGTCAGTGATAGCTGAAGTACTGCAGGAAGGACTTGGTTCACTGGAATTGGAAGGGGAGGAGCTTCCCCTCCTGTTACGTGCATCAGCAAATGACCCAACTAGCACCAAGTATTAGGATTTTAATTGCTAATCCATGGATTCAAAATACCACAATGTGATTCTCATAAAAAGGCATTTATTGCAAGCAGAAAGGGGTCTCCTTGGTATGATTGCTTCCAGCAGCAGGTGACCATAGTCCTCTCTTCCTCAGCTAAATGGATTACAGAGCAGATGGAGTTTGTCTGTCTAAAAGTTTATACCTGGGAGAATGCTAACTAATGGGTTGCTCTATCTCGACAACATTTTAAATATTTTTGATAGTATTTATTTATTCCCTAGTGTTTCAGTAGTGCTCAGGAGCCCTGGGCCTGGGCCTGTGCTAGTCAAAAAGAAAACAGAAAGGGATGTTCCTAATTACAAGAGGAGCCAAAAGCAAGCTTGTTAGAAAAGGACTTATAGTGAGAGATATGTGACCTTCTCTGGTCCTTTGGAAAAGTTACTGCAGTTCTACACCTCTCTCTTCTCACTTTCTACTTTTCTACTCCACAGTTTTTTCATGGCACTCTTCACCTCCTCATTTCTCAGTGTGTAGATAAGTGGGTTCAGCATGGGTGTGATGACAGTGTAAAACACTGCCACACTCTTGTCCTCTGACAGATCGCTGGATGGGCGTATGTAGGTGAATGTGCATGGCCCAAAGAACAGAATCACCACAGTGATGTGGGACCCACAGGTGGAGAGGGCCTTGTGCCGCCCTTCGGATGTTTGACTTTTCAAGGAAACCAGGATGACAATGTAGGACACGACTAGGATGAAGAAGCAGCTCAGAGCTATCATTCCGCTGTTGGCAACAACAATGATGCCCACGGCGTAGGTGTTGGTACAGGCCAGTTGTAGTAGGGGGTGGACATCACAGAAGTAATGGTCAATTTTGTTGGGGCCACAGAATGGGAGACAAGAGGTTAGGAGAGTCTGCACCATGGAATGCACGAAGCCTCCCACCCATGAGCCGATCATCATCTGGCCGCACACACGTCTGGTCATGAGCGTGGTGTAGTGGAGAGGTCTGCAGATGGCTGTGTAGCGGTCGTAGGCCATCACTGTTAGGATGAAGATCTCAGTGCAGCCAAAGAAATGTACCCCAAACAGCTGTGCTATGCAACCCACAAAGGAGATGGTTTTATTTTCAACAAGGAAGTCTGCGATCATTTTGGGAGCTGTGACAGAAGAGTAACAGATATCTACGAAGGACAGGTAGGAAAGGAAAAAATACATGGGGGAATTCAGACGTCGACTGCTAATTACAGTGATAACAATTAGCAGATTTCCTGCCACAATAATCATATAGAAGAAGAGAAACATCACGAAACATATTTTCTGCACTCCTTCATTCTCTGAGAGGCCCACAAGAATGAATTCCTTCACGCTGCTTGCATTCTCCATGTTAATCAGTTGGGTGGCAATATGCAATATACAGCCTATACACCTGGAAAAATAAAGACATGTCAATCATCAAGCTTTTTCATTACTAATAATAAATTCTGTATCAGAAATGTATGCAGACTATAGGATTAATATTAATCTTATGAAGTGATTATTTTCCTTTTTTTTTTTGATAGTCAATAGTCCTTGCATGAGACTTCAGCCATGGCTGTGACTTCAGGATTTTGAAGGACTGGCTGTAGGTCTGGTGTGCTTCCATGGACTAAGGACAAGGCCAGAGTGTTCATGAGAACTACAGGGGCTACAGGGCAGATCATGCAGCATGCTTGCCCTCAGTGTAGACAAAATCCATGATAACAATTTTAGTAGAAACAGTGCCTTTAAGAATACCTGGAAATATTTCTTGGAATGCTGATTTCTTTTACAAGTAAAAAAGATCTCTGAATTGTTTAGAGGGGAATGAAACCACACAGAGAAAATAGATATCTTGTGTATATACATTTTGAAAGATAAATTTGCAGCTTCATGGGCTGAAAAGTAAGTTCTGAGGAAATTACCTATCATGGAGAAAACAGCAAGCAATTTCACATACATGTTAATTTTCTATTTACCATAGTTCTAAATCTCAGCACTGTTACTTCCAGATTGTCCTGGTTTCAGCTGGGATAGAATTAATTTTCTTCTTAGTAGCTGGTACAGTGCTGTGTTTTGGATTTAGTGTGGGAATAATATTGATAACACGCTGATGCTTTAGTTGTTGCTAAGTAGCACTTAAGGCTTTTCCAGTTTCCCATGCTCTGCCAGCAAGCAGGTGCACAAGAAGCTGGGATGGAGTACAGCCAGGACAGCTGACCTGACCTAGCCAAAGGGATATTCCATACCATCGAATGTCATGCTCAGTATATAAATGGGGGGGAGCTGGCCAGGAGGGGCGGACAGCTGCTCAGGCATTGGTCAGCAGGTGGTGAGCAATTGCATTGTGCATCACTGGTTTTTTTCTTTTTTTCTTTTTTTTCTCTCTGGGTTGTTTTTTTGGGGGGGTATATTCCTTTTCATTACTATTATTATTATATTTCATTATTATTATTGTTAGTATTATATTTTATTTTTGTTATTAAACCATTCTTATCTCAGCCCATGAGTTTTACATTTTTTCCCCGATTCTCCTCACCATCCCACCAGGAGCAGGGCAGAGTGAGGGTGCGGCTGCGTGGTGCTTAGCTACTGGCTGGGGCTAAACCACAACACAGATGAAGGAAGAATGAAAGAATCTGATGATATCTTCTGTCCCAGCATAGTATGAATTTTACCTAGGACTGATTTGTTGGTTTTTGGTTTTTTTTATATACAATCTGGGGGATATTTTCAAGGGTTAACTTGCTCTTAGTAAAGCTAGTCTGTCTATCTGGTTGTTAGTCTAAGCCTTTCTACAGGCAGAATGGCTAAATTAGGGTTCTTTACAGAACTCTTTTATTTCCATTGACTAGAATAAGCCTAAGTAAATTAATATCACAAAGGTAACTTTATTGAATAATCGTCTTTGTCCCCTGAAACTAGTTCAGAGACTTCCACGATACCAGCCCACTTTTTTTTGTGCTATGGCTGAACTCCTTACCCCTAGGCATTTCTACATCTGTACAGTTTCTCTTTCCAGACATGGTCATATTCCAGCGTGGACATGGGGTTTCTTTTGTTCAGCCTGTTCCAGCAGTAGCTCCCATAGTACACATTACTAGCAAATAAATAATATTTAAAGAGATTTATAGTCCTTAACATTTCTAGCTTGTTATTATGCATTCAGACAATCAGAGTTCCTTTGGTCAAAGAAGTCTGGGAACAACTAGATTAAAGTCTCCTCGGAGTTTAACCAAAAATAGGAGCCCTTAGAATAGAATTATCAGCTGTATGGGATTCATTCTAGTATTAAAACATTCCCAGTCAACTGGCGTTAAAAATCACCATTAGAAGTCCAGCCCAACGAAATCACAATCAGTTCTCCATGTTTGTGCTGGTGATCTCTGAGCAGACCCGTAGAATGAAACAGTTAATTCAAAATACCTAGCAACTATTTAAAATTACAGCATAATCAGAAACTTTTGTACAGGCAAAAATTGATCAAACATACACAGGAAACACAGGAATGGAGAAAACATAAGATTACTCTCAAACTCACAATTTAATGCATAGAGAGGAAGTGGAGAAATTTAGGGACTTTTCCTGTGCTTGCAGTAGGGAAAAGGTATTTAAGAATAAAAGTAAAATGTACACGAATGGTTCCTTTTCTGTTATATCTCCAAAAAAAAAAAGGATCAATAAAAACAAGATAGTATTGATTTTTACCTGGTCATACCAAGCTGAGATCCTTTCCATCCCTCTTTTCATTTAAAAATGACATCTATTTCTCCAGAAAATAACATAAAAGTATGAAATAAACACACACTCATGGTGGTGCACTACCCAGTGGAAGAGAAATAGCTAGGCTCCATCCAGGCCAGATCAGAACTGACTAAACTACACCAGTCCCAGTGTCATGTTTAGGCAACCAGTTGTTTGGAAAGGAGTGACCAAGAGATAAATGGTCAAGGAAAACTATATTCTTAGTTTGATGATAGGAATTTCATAAGCTAAAAAAACCCTGTATATTTTAGAAAGGTTTCTAAAGATACAGCCGCTTCACAACAGAGCTTCACTGTCTATCCCTCTTGATAAGGCTCCTGCCAGCACCACCAAATTACATTTTACAAAATATTCATCTTCCTGATCTCATCTCATCGACTTATGTCATGTAGGCATCTATATCTGAGCTAGTCACATGCAATCATTTTCTGCCTTTGCAGACCAATTCATGATTGGTCTACGGAATCTACTTAAAGACAGGATGAATTAAATGCTGGAGGTACATACTCCTTGCTGTTGACTCAAAGAGGATGACTAATTCAGTGGAGAATTCCCACACGTTATGTCTTACCTCTTAAATTATCTTTTCAGGGACAGACTAGAGTTGTATAATATAATGCAATCACTTGCAAAATAAAATAAATACAATGTAGACTGCTAACATCTCAAAAAGAGTGAGAAATTGCATCCTCATTTTATATAATCTCCTTATTGCATGCATTCTTCTCTAAAATCTCAGATGGTTAATGGGAAAAAAAAGAGTAATAACAAAGTAATCTGATCTGGGGCTGTAGAACTGGCTCTGTACATGGTTCCAGCCAAAGATAACCCCAGACCAGTGATAACTTTAGTGAAACTGTCGTTTTGTATTGTCCCAGTTTCAGCTGGGATAGAGTTAATTCTCTTCTTAGAAGCTGGTACAGTGCTGTGTTTTGGATTTAGTGTGAGAATAATGTTGATAACACACTGATGTTTCAGTTGTTGCTAAGTAGCGCTTATCTTAAGGCTTTTCCAGTTTTCCATGCTCTGCCAGCAAGCAGGTGTACAAGAAGCTAGGAGGGAGCATAGCCAGGACAGCTGACCCGACCTAGCCAAAGGGATATTCCATACCATGGAGAATCATGCCCAGTATATAAACAGGGGGGAGTTGGCCAGGAGGGGGGATCACGGCTCAGGTATCGGTCATCGGGTGGTGAGCAATTACATTGTGCTTCACTGGGGGTTTTTTCCTCCCTTTTTTTCCCTCTTCTTTTTTTTATTATATTCCTTTTCATTTTTATTATTATAATAATATTTCATTATTATTAATGTTAGTATTATATTTTACTTTAGTTATTAAACTGTTCTTATCTCAACCCATGAGTTCTACCTTCTTTCCTGATTCTCCCCCCATCCCACTGGGAGAGGAGGTTGGGGGGAGAGTGAGGGAGCGGCTGGGTGATGCTTAGCTGCCGACTGGGGTTAAACCACGACATGTATTTTCACAACTATTAAAGAAAAGAAAGAGAAAAGGAAAGAAAGAAAAGAAGAAAGGAAACAAAAAAGAAAAGAAAGAAGCCAGACAAGCTGGAAAACTTACCTCCTCTGTAGTTAGAGGTCTAGATTTTCACGTAAGGGCTGTACAATTTTATCTCTTCAACGTCTGCCTTCCCTGGTAGGAAAGTGCTAGTCTTTAAAGAATGTAGAATGGCTTCTGGAAAGCTTCCAAAACTTGCTTAGGAGGTGCCTTTTATTGTATCATCTCATCTAATTTCATCTCTTGCTATTCTGTGTCACAAGTGTATCTTGACATTTCCTGCCTAGGTAAGAACTGATTTGATGGGCTGTCTGGATTATGCAGTCTGTGTGCACTGAGTGATGCATTCATAACCCAGCAGCAGAAAGAATAGCTGAGAAGAAAACCATTTAAGTACCGCTCTTTAACCTTCTCCCGGGAAATCTCCCACTGGAAGGGCTCTTGGGGCTAGAGGAGGGAGGTGTGGAGGCTTAGTGAAGGAAAGGCATGAAAGGAAGGCGCAAAGGAGAAGTTAATTCTGCCTTGACTAGAAAAGTTTAAGCAAATATATTTTAAAGAAATAGTTGCCAGACAGTGGCTTTATAACGATACTACAACAGTACTTCAAGTTTTCACCACTAGAAATAACAGCCAATGGATTGGCTGGACAAACATGTGCAGCAAACCAGTCCAGTTAACCCCTTCCAGAGTCCTTTATTAAACCAAGCTGATAGCGTTATGGCTTTCCAAAGTGTAGAGGGTCATTAGATCCACTGCTTTGGATTTCTAGCATTGTGAGTAGTAAAATAGTGCTTTTTAATGTTTGTGTATTCAAAAAAACCCAAAACAAAACAAAACACAAATATTCATTAGAAAAATAAAATGAAAGAGATTTCTAGTAGTAAGGAGAGGAGCACCATCCTCTGGGGGGTGGTAAAGAGTTGCCTACCACAATAGCCTTTTAAGGGCAGGTTCTCTCACTTCTCTCAGGAGTGGTTATGATTAAGTTAAGTTTTCATGGAGACAGAAGATGGCCTGGGTTACCTCTCAATGTTCTTTCAAGCCTTATTTCGCATAAAATTTCCTCACTGGCAAACCAGTGAATAAAACTTCCTACAATAACTTGCATGCTTTAGCAGAGGTCAGTCAATTACAAAGTAAGTTTAAAAAGTCCTTCTCTTACAAATGGGGAAACTGAGGATGTCAGCTAGCTATTTTATGTCGATGGAAGTCTGACTTTGAGTCTGACTTTGTCACTCCAGGCTTTCCCATGGAAAGAAATACATCTCTCCAGAAAGGGACTCTTCTGATATACCTGAGACCTGATTTTAGGATGGGATTAGGTCTGAAATGGACATCTAGATTTTGAACAGAAACCCAGAATTCTTGCTGTCAAGAAGGGCCTCACCTTTCTTAACTTATACATCTACAATCAAAAGTGAATCTATGAAATGAAATACAGTTAAGCATATGGACATGCTGATTCATGGCTTAGCTCAGCCAAGGTCTCAAACTCCTCATTGTGCAGAGCTCTACTGTGTATTTTTAGCATCTGCTTCATGGATGTCAAAAAAAGAAATTGTTTCAGCCATGGCCCATTACCTTGTCGAAATTTCTTGAAATACAGAAAACGGAAATCCCAAAATTAATGTGGAGGTTAAATACTAGTCTGGATGAAAACGGTCCTCTAATTTCACTATCGTATTATATTGTTGCCTGGTGTCCTAGACAGGTTAATGAGGGCTAACTGTAGCCAATATAGGAAAGAGTAGTCAATATAGGATGGGTAAGAAAAAAAAGTTTTACCATCTTTGGGAAAGGAAGAGGAACAACAGATGACAGAAGCCAAAGGTGAACCCTCAGGTATCTGGTCTGTTAAGTTAATTTGGGTAAAACCTGCCAGTTTCTGTACCCAGTGACACTCGTGGTAGCAATTTGGCTAGCATCATAGTCATCTCCTTTTGTTTCCCTAGCCAAATAGGCTACCAGAAATGACTTAATACAGAAGCCCCCAAAAAGAGTTGCTGGTTCCTCCTGTTACAAAATAGTTCCCTGTAAGGAAGTGCCTACTGCCAGGAAAGGATGCCCCTTACTTTGCCATCTGGATCTGGAAAACACCATGGTGGTAGTTCATGAGTGCGGGAGGTGTGATGTGGCTGAGGAGGGATTGTACATGGTGAGGTTTTGTGAGTGAGTAGTGATTGCTGGCAAGGGGCTGTCTTGCCAGAGACATGAGGTGGTGAAGAGATGTTGCAAATTTGATGGTGGGCAGGATTGGACTGAGGTTTGGGGAGAAGTTGTGAAACTGGAGATGGAAGGCATGAAACTGGAGGCTGTCTGGAGGGAGTTTATGAAATTAGAATTACCTGAGATGTGGTGAAGGACAGTGCTGAAAGATGGTAAGAAGTTGCAGGTAATACTATGGGGAGTTGCATTGAAAGAGCTCATGGTATCAGGAGTGGGCATCATGTAGCCCACTACCATTGAAGGTAGCACGAAGGAGAGCTTGTGCAGTTCTGGCTGCTGAGGTGTGGTAAGGCTATGGAGTTAGGATGGACCCTCTTTCAGGAAAGTTGTGTGAAGCAGTAGGGACAAAGTAGGGTAGCAACTTGTGTTGGGAGAGGCTACGGGTCAGAAGAGGATAATCTCTGATGATGGGTGTGTTAAGACAGGTTTGGCACAGACAATGGGCTCTTGGGGAATAAGAAGTTGTGCTGAGGGAGGTTGTGAAATCAACAGCAGGTGTTATGGAAGTGGACTGACAATTTTTCAACCTATGTGACCCTGAGCAGCAGTACAGCATCTTCTGCAAGGACTGTGAAACTGGAGCACCTCAGGGATTCAGGTGGGAAAAGAAGCAGCAGTGCAAGAGGCAAGGTATAGTTTTGCACAGACAGTTCTTGCTTTCTCTATATCATGAGACTGGCTGAAGCAGTGACAGTATTAAAAAAGCATTTCCTGAGCCATGACAGTGACAGATTCTGTACAGAGAGGGAAGGGGGAAGTGGCTCAAATCTAAGTGACCACACACAACAAACTAGATATTTCCCCAGGAGAGTGATTAGCGGGCTCTCAGTCATTATGTTGAAAAGACCATGGCTTTTTAAACAGTGTCTAAATAGCCCAGCACTACAGTATGACACAAAGGTTTTTATCTGGACTTTATATCACAGAATTGCATCGTAGGAGAAGATCACATTTGAGATCACCTGAGGAACCTGAAAATACTTAAGTCCATGGGACCCAACGAGATGCATCCCAGGGTCCTGAGGGAAATGGCTGATGTAGTTGCCAAGCCACTCGCCATGATATTTGACAAATCATGGCAGTCAGGTGAAGTCCCCAGTGACAGGAAAAAGGGAAAAACAACACCAATTTTTTAAAAGGAGGACCATGGGAACCAGCAACCCGTCAGCATCACCCCCATGCCTGTTAAGAGCATGGAACAAACCCTCCCAGAAGATATGTCAAAACCTATGGAAGTCAGGGAGGTGATTAGAGACAGCCAACATGGCTTCACCAAGGGCAAATCATGTGTGACTACTGTAGTGACCTTCTACAACAGAGTGACTGCATCAGTGGACAAGGGAAGAGCTACAGATGTCATCTACCTGGACTTCTGTGAGGCCTTTGATATGGTCCCCCACAACATTCCTACCTCTAAACTGGAGAGATATGGGTTTGATGGATGGGCTATTAGATCATAGAATCATAGAATATCTCAAGTTGGAAGGGACCCATAAGGATCATCAAATCCCTATGGACAGGATTTGGCTGGATGGCCATGCCCAAAGAGCTACAGTCTTTGAGGCTTAATGTCCCAAGTGATAACCATTAATGAGTGGTGTCCCTCAGGGGTCTGTACTGGGACCAATACTATTCAATATCTTTATCAATGACATATACAGTGGGACAGAGTGCACCCTCAGCAAGTTTGCAGACAACACCAAGCTGAGTGGTGCAGTTGATGGGAGGGGATGCCATCCAGAGTGGAACCTTGACAGGCTTGAGAAGTGGGCTCAGGTGAACTTCATGAAGTTCAACAAAGCAAAGTGCAAGGTCCTGCACCCGGGTTGGAGCAATCCCCACTTTCAGTACAGACTGGGGGATGAATGGATTGAGAGCAGCCTTATGGAGAAGGACTTGAGGATACTGGTGGATGAAAAACAGGACATGAGCCTGCAATGTGCGCTTGCAGCCCACAAAGCCAATTGTACCCTGGGCTGCATCAAAAGAAGTGTGGCCAGCAGTTCAAGGAAGATGATTCTCCTCCTCTACTCCACTCTCATGAGACCCCACCTGGAGTACTGCATCCAGTTCTGGGGTCCCCAGTAGAAGAAAGACATGGACCTGAAAGAGCAGGTCCAGAGGAGGCCACAGAAATGATCCAAGGGCTGGAACACATCTCCTATGAAGAAAGGCTTGAGAGAGTTGGGGTTGTTCAGCCTGGAGAAGAGAAGGCTCCAGGGACACCTTATTGCAGCCTTTCAATACTTGAAGGCGGCTTATAAGAAAGACGGAGAGAGACTTTTTACCAAGGGCTGTAGTGACAGGGCAAGGGCCAACAGTTTTAAACTGAAAGAAGGTAGATTTAGACTGGACATAAGGAAGAAATATTTTTATGATGAGAGTGGTGAGACACTGGAAGACGTTACCCAGAGAAGTTGTGGATGCCCCATCATTGGAAGTGTTCAAGATCAGGTTGGACAGGGCTTTAGGCAACCTGCTTTAGTGAAAGATGTCCCTGCCCAAGGCAGGGGGGGTGGACTAGATACTCTGTAAAGGTCCCTTCCAACCCAAACCCTTCTATGCTTCTATGATTCTGTGAATTCAGGTGACACTTTTCCCAAGCAGATCCATTCCAGACAGCTGCAAATCAGCCACTGAAATTCCAAGGAACCCACAAAAAGGTGAGAAATTCCTAGGTGGTATCTTTGCCATTGCACTCTGTCTAATGCTTTTTGCCATGCTTTTTGAGAGACGGTGAGGAGAAGGGAGGAGGGAAAAAAAATACCAAAACAGGAAAACAGATCAAACATTTTCCTCTCCTGCTGGTTAGAAATTGGCTATATGCACGCAACTGTCTTGACTGTTTTCAGGATATGGAGAGCTTCATTCTAGGGATCCTTTTCCATGAGCAAGTGCTGTTGCATTGCTCTAAATACACCTCTGTATTATAAGATGCCATTATTCAGGGACCTAGCATTAGCAGTTTTGGTCTTAGATGGTTGCTTAAGAATAGCCATGACAATAAAACAGTACAACTTTGTGTATAACTAGGATGAGTTTGTGGTATCAAACTTGTTCAGACTGACAGCTGCCACAAGAACTACATGGTACTTGGCATGTAAACCACAGGAAGGATGTTTAATCTCAAGGGAGAGAAATACCAACTAGACTCAGTCTGCTGCTGTTTCATGCAAGCTCTCATTAGTTAGTTTCATTAAGCAAGTAGACTCAAGTCTTCAATGTGAGATATTCTTCTGGAGATGAGAGGTCAGTTTCCATGGTTTACAGAAGATGGAGAATGGTTTCTTCACTTCCATTACAGTGGAATGCAAAATTATTGATGATTGGTCATCTATCCACAGGATACACCTACCTTAGACACCTATCTTAGGATAAAATACATTACCCTTGGAGGTGTTCATAAACCTCCATTAATTTGGATGGCAGCTTTACAGGGTGTGTTAAATAAGATGTATGCATTTTTAATGGAGAAAGCTAAGGGTAACAGTCTCACCTGGATTCCCAACCAAGCATTGCTGGTGTATGCGCCTGCCAGACTAACGTGGCAAGATTGTCTCCACTGCCCCAGGCCGTCATCTGGGCAAGGAGATTACCTGCATTGTGTGTTTATCTTGCATCTATCCATGTTACACTGAGGACAGTGTTTCTGGGGTGCTGTCATGAAACAATAGTGATTCTATTTGTCACATTTCACTGGTTTAGTTGGTCTGCCTCCATGTAAGCGCTGTCATTTTCTAAGGGTAGAAGATGGAAATTCATGCCATTTAGACTCTTCAATGATTCACGTCTTCCCAGTTCTCCCCATTTTGACTTGTTCCTCTCTTCTTTTTGACTGTCTCCTGCTTTCTTTCAAGGTGCTTCTCCATCTTGCCATTTTAAAATTAATAGCAGGTGGAGAGAGAGGAAAAGTGTCACACTGTTTGACCTCATCAGACAAAAAATGGTGTGAATTCCATTTTTTTACTCCCCCCCCCAAGGTTCTAGTATCATGGGGGAGGGAGCAGAGTGAACTGCCTCAAGGAATGAGGTGAAAGAATTATTTAAGCCATGATTCCCATGTCCTGTGAGGGTCAGACATTTTGTCCCACATATGGTTCTTGCAATTTCTCTCTAAGAAAGTCATTATTAAGGGATGACTCCATCAGGCTGAATTGTTTATCGTCTGTACATAGGACTCGAGAACAAACCAACCACATTGAACTACATTTATTGAAAGAGAAATCAATCAACATAAAAAACTACCAGCTATTGTGAATACTCTGCTGTTTTCTGGGTGTATGTATAGGGCAAAACTCAATCCGTTTTAAAGCTGTTTAAATTTGTATGCCAGTTGCCTACAACTTTTATACACTCTTGACAAAATTTGTCTCACCTAATCCTAGCTGTATGAAGCAAACACAATTATACCAGTTGTTAACATTGGGTTATCTTTTTACTCACACAAGAAAAAAAGGTACTTTGGGGGCATGATTAATCTGAGCTATTATTGCTTTTTTTAAGATACTTGTTTCCCACTACTGACTGTAGCACTGCCCTCCAGAAATGAATTTAGAAAGGGACAATTCCATTGCAATCTAACTTTTTCTGCATGTCATATCGAGTTTGGCCTCAGATGTGGTGCTCACTTGCACATTCACACTCACTCCAGTTGCTAGCCCTATAAACACAAGGGCTGTCTGACCCCTGGTCCCAGTCCAGTTGCTGGCATCCAGACCATCACTCGCTTTGGTTGCTGGCACCATGGACGCAAATGCCTCTGGCCTGTGTCCCACGCCAGTGGCTGGCACTTGATTTCACTAATTTCTGTCTGTCCAGTTGCTGGCACCCAGACACATGGGCCCTCTGACCTGTGGTCTAACTCCAGTTGCTGGCACTCAGAGCCGAATACACACATGTACACAGAGAATAGACTCCCCCACTTAGGAAAAGAGTTAGAAATGGAATTTAGTAAGAAGATAGAACAGACTGCACTGATGAGGTGCAGGGCATGACCACATCAGTATGCTGACCAGTCTTTGTGTACATGCAACTGTCCCTTTTTATCCTCTTATCACTCCATTCTTACACACGTGTTCCTCCCCAGATCACCTAGGTCCACCTCTTTCTCTGCCTTTGGTTCCTCCCCTAGAGATCCCAGAACAAGTCCTGTGCATTCCCAACATGCTGGTCCCCTGCATCTCATAATATGTCCCCTACCCTTAGGCAGTAACTCCCATTGGTCCAAAAGGTGCTACAGCCTTGACTCCCCTTCACTCATCATGATGGTTTTCACACCTGAAATGGGTCCGTTAAGTCTCCTGTGACAGCCCTGGGAGGAACCTGGATAGGATGTTCCCTCTTCTGAGCCTGTAATTTGGGTTCCTCTGCCTTCCATTTCACCTCTGTGCTCCTCTATCCTTGTGGAGATGCGCCACTAATGGGCTGATAGCTCTGCCGGTGATGGGCCTGGGAGCTGCTGGGGCAGAGTATTATTTGGCATCCCCCTCCTGCCATTGTGCTCCTTTGTGGATATGTGGACGCGTTTTTTATCACATAACCTATAAAATGCAACCAGCGAATCCCAATAGGTCATTTGCTCATAAGTTCATGTTTTAAAGAACATGTATTTAAAATATACAGCTCAGAGGTTACACAAATTGAAGTTTCTCTAGAATTCTGCCTAAGGCTGTTTTCACATCTTTATTCTTCAGGCTGCAGATGATGGGATTCAACATGCAGGTTAAGATGCTGTACTGGGTGGACAGCACTTGGTCTAGAATGATCGATGAGATTGATTTGGGTTTTGTGTATTGGAACAGAGCAGTTAGGTAGAGTAACCCCACTACAGTGAAGTGGGAGCTGCAAGTGGAGAAAGCTTTGTGCCTCCCTTCTGCAGATGTATCTTCAAGACAGTGGCGATGATATAGCTGTAGGAGATGAGGGTAAGCAAAAAGGAGCTGGACCCAAAGATCACAGCAGAAAAAAGAAGAATGAGTTTACTGAGAAAGGTCCCACTGCAAGCAGCAGACAGGAGAGGGGGCAGCTCACAGCTGAAAGGTTTGATTTCTGTGTGCCCACAGAATTGAATATTTAACACAGGAATTGTGTTTAGAACTGAATATAAGAGACCCATTGCCCATGCACTCCCCACCAGCTGATAACAGAAATGTTTGCTCATAGCCTTTTGATACTTCAGTGGATTACAGATGGCCACATATCGGTCATATGCCATTACTGAAAGCATAAAAACTTCACACCCAGATGAGAGGAAGATGAAGAACATTTGAGTCATACAAGCATTGACAGCAATGGTTATGCTTCCTTTCACAAGGAAATTCACCAGCATCTTTGGAACAACAGCAGTGACATAACAGATGTCAACAAGGGCTAAATGAAAGAGGAAGAAGTACATAGGAGAGTGAGGGTGGAGATCAGTCCTTATGACCATCATGATTACTGTATTTCCTAATAAAATGATCAGGTAAATAATTAAAAACACAGTGAAGGCTTTGAAGGAGTGGATCTCTTGTGAGTCCCAAGAGAACAAACTCAGTTCCACTTGTTTGGTTTTCTTTTTACTCTATGTGACCTGAAGGGGAGAGAAATGCATGATGTTAGCACTGGAATCAGAACACAAAAAATCACATGAATTGACTACCTGGTAGCAGGTCAATGTGAGGTTAAGAAAGGAGATTTCAGTCCATGTTAGGAAGCAAGGGGTTTGGAACAAGTATGCAGAAAGTGCTTGAAATAGGCCTTTTTCCCATTGAGCCCAATCGGCACTTCCTGTTCATTTTTTGTCCTCTTACTAGGACCTTTCAGATTCCACACAGGAGTGAAGACTTGAAAGCTGAGCCTGAGACTGAAGTCATGCTGCTCTGATTTGTGATTTGTCTTCCTCCTCACAATCCAGAATTACAAATTAGGCTACCTATCCCCAAGCATGGGGAGACCATAGGAATTTCAGTAAGTCTGTGCACCTGGTCCTAGAATTTGCTTCCTCACTTATAACCTCAGTCCTGAACAAACTATGAGTTAAAGTTTCCTCCAGTTCTCAGGAATTCTAGTATTTAGCATTTTTCTTATTCCACTGAGGGCCCCAAATTCCCGCAGCATATAGCTTCAGTATAACCCCTGTGGACACAGAGGTCTGTGAGATATATTTATTGATGTGTTTGGATCCTATATGTCGAACTATGACAAGTGGAAGTTTGGGGCTGAAATGTTTGGGTTTGGGGGGAAGGTGGGGGGTTGTTAGGTGTTTTTTATTTTGTTTTGTTTTTATGATGATTCTGCTCAAATATCAGACAGATTTTAAAGAAGAGAACACTCATGGGATGTTTTCTGTACAAACATGCCCTTCTGAACTAGGTCCCTCATTACCTTTTTCAGTAAAATGAAGAAACTTACGTGTGGAAAAAGCAGTAAGAATCCCAAGCATAATATTCTCCCAGCCTGTGTGATTATTTTTAGTCACTTAACCTGTGAGATGTCTAACAACACAGATGTGACGTATCTCTAATACATAGGTGTTCATAGCTCTGCATGCAGAACTGAGTTATCTCAGTTATGGAATGACATAGAATATCATCGCAAAGTGTCTCCATGCACTTATTAAGTGTAGTGTCTCAGGAGGCAGAACTGCAGTTTGAGTCAGTTCCCCATTTTTACCACTTCCACATTTGGCATGGGTTTCCCACTCTGAAAAGCTAGCTAATTAACTCTATAGTTCAGGCAGAATCAGATCCAGCGAGCCACATGTATGGGCACCCAAGGCAAGTAGGAGTACATGTGGACTTGATCTGAAAGGAATCAGGGGACTACAAAAAATGAAGGGTGAGATATGACATCCTACAACAGAGCAAAGATTTTTTTTCATTTAAATAAGTATCTAGTTCTTGGGTTCTTCTGCTTCCAGCACAGTAGCGTGCAAATGGGAAAATCATTGGTTTTCAGGAAGTCTTGTTACCTACGTGTTCTTAGTTATAAACAGTTGTTCCTATTTTAACTTTTTTAAAAGTTAGTCATAGAAATCTAGATTTAAGGAAGAAGAGTCAACTCCAGAAGATGATTCATGTCAGTTAGCATTTAAGATGCTGGAAAGGAGTAAGCATCTGGAAATGTTTTTCTATCTCAATTTACAATACAGGTACATTTAAACTTAGCTGAAGTTGAATCCATCCATCTTTTAATTTCTGGGTAAAGTTGTTTCATTTTTTTTTCCTTTAAATTGTGTACTTAAGGGTTTAATTTTGTTATTTTTTTTAAAAACTAGATGAAGTTATACCATTAAATTTAAAGATAATATGTAGGATGCCATCCACAAAGAAAAGTAGTCTGGCAAAAAGATAACATCTTTGGTTTAACTCTTTTAAACCAAAAAAAAGCTATGGAAATACCCTGGTGTGAGCTATGGAAATATGCTGTGTGTATTTCAAAAGTATTACAGAGTTAAATGGAGAGGGATTTGGCTACATATAAGATGCCAAAGCCTGCTCACTTTTGCTTTTTTCTATATATGTACAAGCATGATTCTGCACTGTCTTGTCCTGCCCCCAGAAATCCACACTAACTTATAGTTCTTGCAAAATGTGCATTCACTGAGTTATTTTGTTTAGAAGTTGTGTACTCACCAAGGAAAGAATCGTTTCTTCTTTTTCTTAAGATGCCATTAAGTATTTGCTCTTCATCCTTCTCTTCTCTCTACAAATGCAGATTAGAAAGTGTTGAGTAAGTTTATTAGTACAGAACATAGCATCACGAGATAACAAATGTGCATGCATATACATACTCCAGATTTACCTATAAATAAGAATAAAATAACAGTGGAATTCATCTACCTCCAACATGCATATGTAGAACAGGTTATAATTGAAATGCAGATAGGCTGATTAAATGTATCAACAGATATATTGATAGATAAATAAGGAAATTAATTCATGATAGATATCCGTGTTTGAACCATGCAATACCTCCTGTATTTCTTGATTGATCTGTTTAGACAAAAAAAACAGTAAATGTTTCCAAAGTTGTAACACTATAATACTTAAAGCTCTCTCCAGCTTTCTCCTTCTCCAAGCTATGTCACTATTCTTTGCTATCCTTCCTCTCAGTTCCTCTTTAAGCCAAAAATTGTACAGAAAGATGTGCAGTTTACCTCCAGGAAAAAAGGCTTCTCCATGTTGCTGGTGGTCTGCTGGGGAGGAGATCAACGCACATCTCTCTCCTTATTGCTCATCTCCTTTCATACTCCTAACTCAGCCTTAATTCTAGAACCTAAATATATTCTTACTATCTCTGAGGAATGTGAAAGAAACTAAGAATATTATGGAACAGGGAACAATGAGCATTTTACAAAAGATAGGATAATAGGTTGCTACTTTGTTTCTTCTATCCCCAGAGAGTTGTGCCTTAACTGAGAGTGTCTTTCCCACACTCTGACGTTGAAGAATGCTGCATCCCCCCAGCTTTCATGTGATGCCTAAGGAATAACTCCAGGGATGCTGATAAGAGGAAATTTTTATTAACTTATACTGAAAGTATCCACTGATACTTCAGCTGAAATTAAAATAAGAGGTTGATTTAAAGTCACTAAAATTAAAACTAAATTATTTTATTTGCTAAAACTTTTGTGATGAGCATGAAATTGAGAATTCATTTATGACTGATCTCTGATCTAAGACATGGTTTTTGTTCTCCTAATGTTAAGTAGCTACTACGTCAATAACAACAGCTGATCTAGTTGGCTAATGTCTTTACGTTAACAAAGAACAGAAAAAGGCATTTGTAGAGAGTGATTTGCTACCCTATCAGGGAACCATACCTTTGAGCATTTTTTTCTTCATACTGAGTATAAAAGCAATTGGAATAACTACCTGAGCTGTTGTTATCCAAAGCCCAGCTATCCAAATAGAAACAAGCAAATCCTACGAGAAAGAATTGCTGTGAAATGCAGTGACATAGCTTTCTTAATTTCTGTTCATCCTCTTTTTGCCTTTTATTAGGAGACTATTCCATTGAACTCTCTGGAGTGATGTGTTTTCTTCCTTGTGAGACCAAGGAAGCTACTACTAATCATTCATCCTGTTGCAGAGGCTTTGTGACTGTAGTCTGACAGATAACTATGGGTTGAGAAAAGTTTAACTGAGTGAGCAAGTTGCTTACTTAGATGAAGTTACTTTCAGGAGAAATAGTATTAATTGTTGAGCACCTTTTTTTCCCCATGTTCACAACCCATTCCACAAGAATTCATCTCACTTGATTTTAGGCATCTAACACTGATCTGAATAAGACTAGATTTGTTATTTGTTCTCTCTCATTAGTCGGAAGAGAGTTAAGCACCTAAAAAGGTTAAATACAGTGTATCACTATATTTATGTCACTACAGGTGACATACCATGCCTTTCCCTAGGAAATAATTTTGGCCACTTTCAAAGGCAGGGAACTGTGTTAGGTAGTCCTTTGTCCTGAGTAGATATTATAACTTACAGTCTTATGGTACACAGGAGATGAATTTCCATGTAATGCCTTTAATTCCTCAAAAAGTTAGGTTCAATTCCATCAGATTTGATTCATGTGATAAGCTGTTACTCTTGCAGATCATAACACCATTGTGAACATTTGTCATATTTTAACTACTCAGGTATATCAGAGAAGTGGTAGAAGTCATACCTATTTTACCCTTAGCATGTTTATAACACATTTCTTACAAGAAAGTATGGAAAGATTGTGTAGGTGAACCTAGTAGTAAAGGTTGAAACTATACATGCAATATATATTGTACGGCTGGAAACGCATACATAGGAGAAGTTACCAAGAGTAAATAGGCAAAATTTAGAGGAGTGAAGCAGATAGATACCTAAACATAGGTGGACAGCTGAATTTGAGATACCTAGGGTATACTTTCTCATCTTAAACTGCATTTCAGAAGTATGGGATTCTGTTGGTCCTGTGTTACACATCTAGTTCTTTGCAGTTATTTTTGATACCTTTGGACATCTGGACATTATGACCAGTGTCATTAGATACATATGCTGAGGTATCTGAATTAGTCACCTAAAATTAGTAACCCTTCTATTCTGGTTTTGGCTGGCATAGAGTTAATTTTCTTCATAGTACTTAGTATGGGGTTATGTTTTGGATTTGTGCTGAAAACAGGGTTGATAACACAGGGATGTTTTAGTTACCGCTGAGCAGTGCTTACACAGCCTCAAGGCCTTTTCTGCTCCTCACACCACCCCACCAGCGAGTAGGCTGGGGGTGCACAAGGAGCTGGGAGGGGACACAGCCGGGACAGCTGACCCCAACTGACCAAAGGGATATTCCATACCATATGATGTCATGCTCAGCATATAAAGCTGGGGGAAGAAGAAGGAAGGGGGGGAAGTTTGGAGTGATGGACATTTCTCTTCCCCAGTAACCGTTATGCATGATGGAGCCCTGCTTTCCTGGAGATGGCTGAACACCTGCCTGCCGATGGGAAGTAGTGAATGAATTTCTTGTTTTGCTTTGCTTGCACGCGTGGCTTTTGCTTTACCTATTAAACTGTCTTTATCTCAACCCATGAGTTTTCTCATTTTTACTCTTCCGATTCTCTTCCCCATCCCACCATCTGGGGAGTGAGCGAGTGGCTGTGTGGTGCCTAGTTGCCAGCTGGGGTTACACCACAACACCTTCCTAAATATTTAATCTCCACATAGAAGTCATAAAGAGCAAGCATATACAGCACATTTCCTGCGAGTACCAGTATTCAAGATACCAGCACATTCTCTACCCCTTAATCCATACCATTTACACCATGCTCAGGTCTCACACTATCCAGTATATCCTCATTAACACCCCCCCCTTCCCATGCTTTGATACAATACACAGGTATCATTCCCTTAGTCTATGGACCACCCCTGTGAAATGTCTGTAAAATGTCCACAAATGTCCACAAAATGTCCACTGAGTTCATTTCTTCCATGACTTTGGCCTCCATCTGTTATGGTGGTCACTCAGGACAGGAGAGGTGGTGTGTTGCATGGAGTTACTGGGCACCAAAGCCAGCTCAGGTCAGGTCACTGCTGCACTTGCACTGCTTCTTGTAAGGCTTGTCCTCCATTGGTTCAGGTGGTTCCTGCTATAGTAATTCCCATAACATGCAACTCTAATCATGGGTTACAACAATTTATAGGTATTTCCATTACAATCTCCACCCCTGGTGCCTTTGGACCAGACCATAGGGTTTAACATTGCAATGAACTCCTCCCCTTGTCCCTGCTCTAGCTTGGATTTTTCCACAGACTGCAGTCCCTTAGGGATGTACCTGCTCCAAGTGGATCCTTATCTACGAGCCACAGTCTCTTCAGGGGTACTCCTGCTGCAGCATAGAATTATCCACAGCCACAGTCGCTTTGAGGTGCACCTGTTCCAGCATGGACTTCTCCATGGGCCGCAACGCCTTCAGAGATATATCTACTCCAGCATGGCCTTACCCATGGCTGCCATCTGTCCAGGGGAGTACCTGCTCTGTCATGGGCTTATCCATGGCCACACGCTTTGAGGTGCTCCAGCATGACCTCATGGACAGCCGCTGATGCTTCAAGGTGTACCTGCTGCAGCATGGACTTATCCACAGCCACAGATGCTTCGAGGTGTACCTTCTCCAGCGTGGACTTCTCCTTGGGCCACAATCCTTTCAGAGGTATACCTGCTGCGGCATGGACATATCCACGGCCACAGATGCTTTGAGATGTACCTGCTTGGGTGTGGACTTGTTCACAGCCACAGACGCTTCGGGGTGTCCTGCTCCCGCGTGGACTCATCCACAGGTCACAGTCCCTTCAACTTGAGTTCACCCTGGCGTTCCAGCCTGTCCACTACAGCAGCACAGAAACAGCAGCGATGCCCTGGCCATCTGTCAGCCCAGGTGCATGGTCATTGCTGTTACCAAAATGTTCCCAGGCACAGCAGAGTAAGATGATAAGCAGTACAGCAGTACAGCAAGCAGCAAAAGCAAAAAGCAGCCACTGAGCACTAGACTCTAATATACAGTAAGGCAAGCAAGCCCCATGGCGAGCACAGGAGCCTGCCAATTAATAGCTAAACAGCAATAACAGCTATAAATTCCATCTAGCACATTCCGATCAAACCTGTCATTATCTGGAACCCTTCTAGCCCCACACTGGGAGCCAAAAGGACTGTCGTGGTTTAACACCTGTTACAACCCAGACAGGACAGACCAGCAGGTCATAGAGGTTCTGAGATCCTCTTGGGCCGAATTAAGGTGAAACAACACCAAATGATCACTTTAAGTGGTTTATTTGCAAAAAGAACAACCCAAAACTTTGGAAGTTGTAATGCTAGGCAGCGTGAGTTCTATTAAAACATTTATAAGAAGAAAGGAAAGAGAGCAAAAGGAAAAGGAGGAAAGAGAAAAGAGATAGGTATCACCACCTGTTACGACCCGGACCGGACAGACCAGAGGGCCGTAGAGGTTCTGGGATCCCCCGGGCTAAATTAAGGTGAAACGACGCCAAACGATCACTTTGAACGCTTTATTCGAACAATCCAAACTGCGGAAGGCATAACGGTGGGCAGCGTGGGTTGCAGCAAAACGTTCACAAGAAGAGAGAAAAGAGAGGAATAAGGAAAAAAGAAAAGAAAGGGGGGGGGGGGAAGAAAAGAGATAGTCACCACCCTTGGATCCCGCGATGTCGGCGACGAGCGTGGCAATCTTCCCGCGATGTCGGTGACGAGCGTGGCAATCCTCCGGTGATGGGCGCGCGCCAAAATGGAGAAGGGTTCCCTTTTTTATACAGTCTCTAGTCCCTGCTTCCGTGTCGGCTGGTCCTGCGCCGGCAGTTGCTAGGTGGTTGTAATCTGCCTCCTGGGGGTTGCTGGGATGAAGGCCGAAGTCTTGGCTGTCCCTACCCCCACATGTCTTTAGATAACTAAAGAATGTCTCAACATCTGCAAGCGGGCCCCCACATTCTTTAGCTAACCAAAGAATGTCTCAACACTTGCAAGCGATTTACTTATCTTCCCGACAATGTTTGAAACTCAGGGTTTTACTTATCTACAATGTTTGAGACATTGACAGCTTCCAGTCCCTCACACCACCCTTGGATCCCGCGGCATCGACGATGAGCGTGGCAACCCTCCAATGATGGGAGCACACCTGTCCCCTTGTGGTTGTGCCTTTTATGGTCTAGTCCCTGCCTCTTGGCGCACCAGTCATGCTTCCAGCCCCTTGAGGGCTTACGTAACTCTTGATCTTCTGCGCAGGCGCCTGTTGTGGGGGGTGGTCATGAGGGGTCTTTCGGGTGGTTGTGAGCCCCTTCCTCATATAAACTTTGTGTGACCTCTGGCCATATATGGTCTGTTTCCAGGTCTGTCAGAACACGGGACTGCGCACCCTTCGGCACGCCCCCCGCGTCCCATGCCAACCGGCATCTGTCTGCAGTCCATCGTTATTGTGCTGACCGTACCTTATTTTGCCACAATGTTTGAGACATCAACCTACATTAACTCTTTCAGTCTCTCCCATCACCCCATGACTCAAACATTGTCTATATAATCTTTGTCCAGGGTGGTGATTTTATAGATAGCGGAAAGAGGATAGAGAAGGTAAGAGTACAATAGCAAGGCAAAACAAGAACCCACAGCCCAACATTATAACAATATTTAAAAGCCACTTTCCCCAAGGTCTTCTTCAACTGTTGTGATCCGTACATAACGAACAGATGCAATGGAGGATAGTAAGCGAGAGATCATACATCTACCTATTGCAAGGCCCATCATCAAAACCAAAAATCCACATAATGTCATGAGGCCAATATTTACAAGCCGTTTTCCCCAACCTATAAGTCCCAGTGAGTCTAGAAGAGAAGTGAGCTAAGTTTTTGGATTCCAGCCATTAAACTGGTTCTTTGGCTGCATAGCTTGAAAAAGCTCTCCCGTTGTCTCTGACACCTCTTTCATCTTCTTTCACGCTTCTTCTATAGTGATGGTTGCGTTGTGTATGGTGAGACAACATTCTCCATTGGTGAGATTTAACATTCCACATACCCCCTGCTCTTTTAACAGTAACATATCTAAAGCTAATCTGTTTTGTAAAGATCTAATCTTTTGTAAAGTATCATTTTAGATACTTGTTGAAGCTGTACATTCATTTCCCCAAAAGCATGATTGGTCTAATTACTTAAGATGTGTACTTGCCAGGTCAGATTTTCTAAGATGAACTGGTGTCTTTTAGGGTTCCATATGGGGCGAATATATTTTCTAACGTTAAAGATGTGGTCATGCCCCAGGTATAGTAATTGGGTATTTGGACTCCATGCACCACCCATTTGGGTCGTGCTTGGGGTCTATTACTTTCTTGGAGCTTTCTATTTTGAGGAGACATTGAGAATTGGAATACTGTAGAAGGGCACATTGGAGGAATTCCTATTCCATACTGTAATCTAGCGTGTTTTCTCACATTAAGATGGGAATATAATTCTCCATCTGAACATCCCCATAACAATCCTTGTGGGGCAGGGTACAGTGCCGTACTACATTGGTAACCATCGTCTCTGGGCACCCAAGTACCCTGTAGGTCCCTATCCCACACCTTTCGGTGTTCCGGTCCATGGTTTATGGGAATACCACACCTAAACGCAGTTTTTTCCATTCCCCAGGCTCTGTTGCACCTGTTGTGTTTAACTGACCCTTTTGATCATCCGGTTTGGCTGCGTTGTCCGTTAATGGTCCCACAGGACAAAAATGAGGTAGATATCATCGTCTGCCCGCCAGCATATCGAATCCCAATATATGTCCCTTGTAAGGACTCAGAGCCACCTCCACAGCAGTCATTCTCTTTTCCCCAGGTAGCCAAAGTTGAGTTCGAGCTACAGGACATTTTCCTGCTGCACCCGTTGTGCAATTTAGGGTTGTGGTACATGATAACCTATCAGGATTCACAGAGTGAGTTTGGCTCCACCATTTACCTGACACATTATGTATATTCATCAAATCTTCAGGACAAGGACATACTGGCGATTTGAACGGTAAATCTAATATAGGAGTTACTGGTTCACTTATATTCCATCTATTACATATTTTGTTCCAAAGATCAGTCCGATTTGCTGGGGAAATCTGGTAAAAAGCATCCTGATACATTCTCCAGGTCCCATTCAGGTCAAAGATATTGCCATATTGACTCTCAAATGGAGCTTTCACTGTGCCCCAAGTGCAATTGGTGGTACAGTTACTAATGATTATATGTAATTTACTTTCCAGCAACTTGGAGAGGTTAAGATTAACTATAGAAAAGCGAATACCTTCTCCTGAAGACTTGGGTACTGGGACACAAATTCCTTGGTTAGTATGGTTCCAGATGCACATGAACCCTTGAATCAGTTCCCAGGCAAGGTTCAGAGACTCTTTTCCTCTTCCCTCACCAAGGATGGCAAAAGTGAGGAAGAGGGTTTTCCAAAGCATCATGCTCTGCTACAACATACAAACAGTAAAGAGAACTGCATAGATAATACAAACAATCACTAGGGGTAATAACATAAACGTATGGCTTGTAAAAGCTTCTGTAACAACCTGCAAATACATAGAACAAACAAAGCAGGTTTAAAAGGATGGCACAATCCATCTAGTGTTAATTTGATGATCCCTTCTGTGGGTGTCGGTGGCTACCCAGGTGTGGAGGTTAAATGGAGTTTTCAGAGTTAAGGGTACTTCTCCTGCTGCTGGCAAGTTTACCAAAATGGGTTGTCCTGGAAAGTGGAGTGGTTTTACCGGGTCCTTCGTTTCCTTCTTTCCCAGGAGCAGGGAGGGGGGTTTGGGGCAAAATGCGGTGAGTCTGGGACAGCCATTTACCCCCCAGCAACTGTTCACTTTCACTACAGCATTGGGGAGGCATGCAGGCCATCCAGAATTGTGGGGCCTAAGGACACGTTTCAGCAATCTGTTTGTTCTTTCCACTACCCCATTAGTTTGAGGAAAATAGCGGGTGTGAAATATCCATTGTATTCCCTCACTTTTTGCCGATTCTTGAACCACTCTGGCAGTAAAATGGCTACCGTTATCTGATTGGATTGACTGGGGTTGAGGTAGATAACTAAACCATAGTTTCAACCCTTTCACTGTGTTGTCTCCAGTTGCTCTTGCAATGGCCACAGTCTGGGTAACTCCCAACACCACTTGCACTCCGACAAGAACATACTGCTTCCCGTCTGACTTCTTAAAAAGTCCTATGTAATCAGCTTGCCAAGTCTCCCAGAGGCCCTTCCCATCCCGTAAGTGGAGAGGGGGTTCTTGCAAGGCATAACTCTCTAATTGGGTACAGTACTGACTACAAGCAGAAATGATCGTGCTACACAGTTCCTGAGTTACAGGCCAGCCCTTGCCACCGGCTTCTTTGAAAAGGGCTTTAACTCCTGAATGACCATGTCTCACATGTAACCACTCTAAGAGACGCTCCCACTTTTCTTTTTCAGCTTCTACTGCCATTGTAGCTAAATGGGCTAGTGAATCTACCTGATTATTCCAAATGTGGCTGGCTGATTCCTCTTTTGGTGTGCAGCTACCCATCCCACCAAGAAAGTCCCCTGTTTAGCAACTTCTAAGATTTCCTCCCATTTTTCTCTTTGCCACATGGGTACCCAGTTAACTTACCACTGATTTTGTTCCCAGAAGGGGAGCCACTCAGTACATCCTTTAAATACAGCATATGAATCCGTATAAATAAATATTGGTTCCTTGTCCTCAGCTTCTCTTTTTATCACACTACAAACAGCTATCAATTCCCCTACCTGAGCACTTCCCTCCCATTACAATCCGCTCCCCCAAATCAACATGTAAGGCTACTGCCCGATATTTCCATACCTTTCTTTCTCTTTTTGAGAATGCATCAGTAAATCACACATTTTTCAAATGAGGTTCGAAAGGAGGAGCTGGTTTTATAAAGGAAGGAGAAGTATCCTGGTTGGATTGGTTATCAGGTGACTCTTGTTTTTGAAGTACCTTAGGTGCTCCTTCTTCTATCTTAAGTGCATGACAATAGTGATCTAACTGTGCATACCATTTCCTGACTGTTTCCTGCTGTGTGAACCGTTCAGGGCATGGGGTCCCAGCCAACACTGGCTTCAGAACCTTAAAGGGACCTCTCAGAATAATTGGTTGTGACCTTATGATTTTTTCTGCTTCCTGTAGGGCTAGTTTAACTATAAAAAGGACTTTCTACCAAATCGAATATTGTTTTTCAGCATCTTTAAAGCTTTGAGAGTAGAACTTGATGGGGCGAGTCGGGCCTTCAGGTCCGCGTTACCACATGTGTATTGATAGCCTGTGAATGGCAAAACCCCATTCGATATGGAGGGGATCGGTCGGGTGTATCGGCCCTAAAGCCTGATATACCCCAGCCTCAAAAATCAACAGTTTTAAGGCTTCCTCATGAACAGAGGTCCAATCCCAAGAGGCCCTTTTGCCTGTCAGATCGTATAGGGGTCGGGCTATGATAGAAAAATCTGGAATGTGTTTCCTCCAAAACACCAACAGGCCTAAGGCATGTTGGAATTCCCTCTTGTTTCCAGGGATTCCCACTTTTTCAAGGGTAGTCAAGGTTTCGGGGGGAATAGACACTGTCCCACCCCTCCACCAGATGCCCAGGAACTTTCCCTCTGAGGATGGGAGCTGTGCCTTCTCTGCCAGGATCTGGAGTTCCAGACTCTCCAGGTGAGTGATTATTATAAAGCACATCAACTTTGAGAGTGAATACATCAACATTGTGACCAGCGACTATTGAACTAATATAATGCATGTTTATAACAAATTTGTTCTAACACATTCCAGTCAGATTTGTCATTATCTCAACCCGTCATGCCCCACGTTAGGCGTCAAAAAGGACTGTCGTAGATTAACCCCAGCTGGCAACTAAGCACCACGCAGCCGCTCATTCACTCCCCCCCACCCAGTGAGATAGGGGAGAGAATCGAAAAAAAAAAACCTCGTGGGTTGAGATAAAGACAGTTTAATAGGACAGAAAGGAAGGAAAAATAATGATAATGATAATAATAAAATAATATGACAATAATAATACTAAAAGAATTAAACTATACAAAGCAAGTGATGCACAATGCAATTGCTCACCACTCGCCAACCGATGCCCAGTTAGTTCCCAAGCAGTGATCCACCCCTCCCAGCCAACTCCCCCCAGTGTATATACTGGGCATGACATCATATGGTATGGAATAGCTCTTTGGCCAGTTTGGGTCAGCTGTCCTGATGGTGTCCCCTCCCAGCTTCTTGTGCCCCTCCAGCCTTCTGGCTGGCTGGGCATGAGAAGCTGAAAAATCCTTGCCTTAGTACAAATACTACTTAGCAACAACTAAAAACATCAGTGTGTTATTAACATTATTTTCCTACTAAATCCAAAACACAGCACTATACCAGCTACTAGGGAGAAAATTAACTCTATCCTAGCCAAAACCAGAATACCATCATTACTATTACTGAATATGCTATGAATTCAATAGAATTCTATCATATGTTTCTGTTTTTCCTTGAATAATATAAACAAAACACTTCATACTCAAAAAGAATGTGGACTGCTCCTGCTCTTTCTTTGTCTTTACCTTTTCCCTTGTTAAAAGAGATAAAGTTTTGGAACAAAGAAAGAGTAGGTATGTCAACATCTGTGAAGTGCATTTATCAGTATGGAAATGTATGAGAGATAACATCAGGAGTATTTTAAGGAAGAAAAAGTATTTGAATTGATTTTAACGTGTTCTATTTGTTGCTGCCAGTTATACTTTCAGAAAGGTAAAGTGGAAAGAGAAAATATTTAAATCTCAGAATAAGATTTTCAGAAATAGCTGCTTAGAGCCAGTGGTCATCTCCCCTTAATAATATGTCTTCATCTGAGGTGCCCAAATTAAGGATATAGGAATTTAAGGAAGAGATTTAAAAATATCATCACATCAATCATGATAGAAGTGCTAATTCCATTTTACCATGAATTTTTACTATCCTCAGAAAGTGCTGGGCATTTAAAAAATATTAACACTATTTATATGTAGAAACATGTTTATTTTATACACAGGTGCAATCTAAAATGGGATCAGGGGAAATTTCCCTTGAAGGCAAAAGTTTCCACAGTATTCTCTTAACGGATTCTTTGTATCTTCTACTCACAGAACTGGTTATTGTCTACATGGCAGAAGGAACCCATAAATTAATTCCTAAATCTCAGAGTACCTCCTTGAGAACAGGACTTTTTTGAACCATGTCTTTCATCTCTTTATTATATTCCAAGCCCTTTTATTCTTCTGCACTCCAGCCTCAGAATTGAGGCCTGCTGGGACAGAGCTGGAGGGCTGCATCAGACACAGGGAGTATGGTCTGCTCCTACTCATACTGACTACTAGAGCAGACCCATGACTAATGAAATGAACAACTCATGTTCTTTTCAGGTTTTGTTTTGTCTTCATTTGGTTTTCCCCTTGAGGCCTGGCCTGCCTACTCTACTCCAGGAGGGATCTTGAAAATAACCTATTCTGTATATTATGTGGGTATTTAAGGTAGCAGGATCTTTTGGAAGAAGTCAGAGTTGTCGAAACTGACAGTGTAGACTGCCCTGCATTGTGCAAAATCAGGTTCTGATTATTTCCACAGATGGTGACTCCACAAACTCTCTGAGCAACCTGTTCCAGTGTTTGGCTGCTCCCACAGTAAAAAAATCAACCAAACACAAACACACCCCCTACCCGCCCTGTCCCCTCTCAACTTTGTCTGCTGAAACTTCTTCACTTGGGGTCAGCTGTCTTGGCTGTGTCCCCTCTCAACCTCTTGCTTCTCGCTCTCAGACTACTCACTGTGGGGACAAGCGAGAAACAGAGAAGGTCTTGATGCTGTGTAAGCACTGTTCAGAAACAGCTAAAACATTGTTGTGTTATCAACACTGTATTGGTCACAAATCCAAAACACAGCACCATACAGGCTGCTGTGAAGAAATTGCCTCCATCCCAACAAAACCCAGTACATGTAGGTACCTGTCTTAGGATAATGAATCACTCCCAAGTGGTGCTGATTTCTTAACAGTAAGTGTAAAGGGAGAAAAGATAACTCAGACAATTACCATTTTAAAGTTAAGAATGCATGTTTATCTTAGGATGGGAGTCCTTTCAGCTAGCTTTAGACATCTTATATTTGATTGTCTATGTGTAGGGGTGGGATTAATTTTATGTAACTTTAAGCACATACAAAGTAGACGTGTTTCTGAGTTACTCCTAGTAAAGTCCATATACTCAGTGGAGAGAGACATTCTTTGTTTCCATGATCTGAACAGTTTTAGGCACCTTTAAGATGGGATGAATTGTGTCCTGAACTGCTTTTACTAATTTGATTCTGCTGCCTTTCTGAGGATCCAAAAATGATTAGACAACACTTAAAGTCCTTCCAAAATTTGGGTGCTCTTTTTTCTGTTATTCCAACTCTCTGTTCACCACTTTCTTTACTTGTTATGAGCTGACAATATTTATTATTATAATTAATAACATAAATAATGTAAGTCAAATAAATAAAACAAAAACAAATTAGTAATACAAATAAGTCAGGTGTTAGCAACGCAAATACAAATCACATCAGGTAAGTATGTCTGCTGCATATCATTTAACATTCTTTTATATAGGTGACTATTGAAGATAAGAATAGAATAAAAGGGACAAGATGAAGACAACTGTGATGTTTGATATGTTTATCTATCATATTCAGTTTCTCAGGTAGAAATGAATAACCATTTCCTATATCCAAGTCTGGGGAGGTATATAATCACAAACTTAGTACCTGAACAACTATATTACTTTAATTAGAACCAGTAACGAGTCTAGCACAAAGCACGCTATCATCTTAGAATATTTAAACTCCAAATCCTATTAGAATAGTCTCTGGTTTCAGAATAAACAGAGCAACTGCAATGAAGATAAAATTTATTGCCATACTGAAGTCCAGCTACATTGCATTTTATTATGGCTGTTGTTGTTAATATTTTCTCTCAATGGAAGATATAGGATTTCTGCTGCATACAAATTAAATAAATAAAGTACAATAAAATCAGAGGTTCTTCTATTCAGTCTGCTGACCTAATATATTCATCATGCTCCCACTAGTCCTCTCTCAAACAACTCTCCTTTCTTCTCTCTCCTTTTGCCTTGACACCTTATTTCAAAGACCATCCCCCTTAGACTCACATTTTCAGAGCATAAATGAAGCCAAATAATAAGAAAGCTCAACAACAAAGCCAGAGGAAAATAAACTAAATACCCAGTACATGAATCAAGAGACCATTTCAGAACTGGGACTGTTACTGAGTAACACATGGGAGACTCAAGCTTAGACGGAGCAGCTCTGTCATGTGGAGGCTGCAGAAAGGGCAGACTCTGCTTCATCTTCCTCTCCTCCCCTATTACTATTATTTCACGTGGTGGGGGTTTCTCTGCCATGTCTGCCTGTTCCCTCCCTCCTTGTTTTTCTGGGGATATGTATCCCTCTCTTTTTGCATTTCTTATCAAAGTTTTCTTAGGGGGTTGGGATAGTGGTTTTCCCTATGAAGGCCCGATGTTGGTGAGTTTTCTTTTCTCCTGGGGGCTCATTCTTTGCATACTCAAGGAGATGAGGGTGGTAGTGACATGCTGGCAATGCCAGGGGTGGGATATGGGACAAGAGCTCAGACAGGGCGGCTCCTTCCCCAGTCTGAGTCCACCCTGCCCACCCCTCCTCTACTGCTGCTTGGTGGAGGGTGGGGTGGGGGGAGGAGCCGGGGGAACCCATGCAAATCAGGAGATTTTGCCAAGTCCACTTCTCCCCCTGTACAGGAGTGTGACAAGGAGACGGAGAGTTTGGCTACCTTTGGGCATAGCTGTGATTTTTCCATTAATTTCTGAATTGTCCCTTTCAGCATCAACTATTGTGGAGTTGGGACAGGTGCCCTTTCCCCTCCCTTCCCCTCTGCTCCCCTCCCTTCCCCTTCTCTCCCCTCCCTTCCTCTTCTCTCCCCTCCCTTCCTCTCTCCTCTCCTCTAGGTGGTGTCCGACTTGCTGCTGCTGCTGCCTGACAGCAGAGTGGAGGCTGCTGCAGAGGATCCTGGGCTCCAGCTCTGGCAGGAGCTGTGTTTCTGTCAAGAGAAAGGCTCATGTGCCACACAGCACTCGCTGTTCCTCCTGCAGCTGTTGCCATCAAGGGGAAACCCACCACGGGGTCCCACAGCGGGTCCCCACTCCTGCAGCATTCTGTTGCCCTGGGAGATATCCTCTCTGTGCAGTGTTCCTCAATCCTCCTTAGGTGCCCCAGGGACTGTGGCCTGGCCCAGGGGAGCATGGGGCCCAGAGATGAATTTCCCCAGCAGAAGATCCACCCCTCTCCACAGAATTTTTCCTCTGCACAGAATTTTGTTGTGGCTGTGCCAGCCAATGACTTTCTAATTTCTATGCATTGGATGATGACTGGTGATCTTTTGGCTGTGTAGCTTTGGGCAGGGGATGCTTCTGCAGGAGAAGGGTGGTTGGTTATATTGTGATGAGTGGTTGTATGTCCCTGACAGCCTTTTGTGCACGCAGGTCCTTCAGCACTGCCATAATGCATTGAGAATGGGCTGTTGTGGTTGTCGGAAGACTTTGCATCAAATCATGCAGAGCTACTGGTGATATCGCAAGCTATGTTTGAACTTGCAGTGTCTGCACCCAGGCCAAGATACTGCTGCAGAGGCTGCAAGAACTATTGCCAACTCGTGAGCAGCCATGGCAAGTTATTTCAATGGATTTTATTGTGGACCTGCCTGTGTCCCAGGGGCTTAGAGTAGTGCTTGTGGTGGAGGACTTTTTTATTAAGGCATCTATTTCTGTTCCACGAACAAAGTTACCCACAGCCCTTCAGACTACATGTATAATTTTGCAGCATGTGTTTCACTGCCATGGTCTGACAAATAGTGTGGTTACAGATCAAGAAGCCCAGTTGACTGCCTGGTTCTGGAGGCAGCTTATGGGCCTGCTGGGATTGCATCTCCTTTTTTCCAGCCAATATCACCTTTAATCTAAAAGACAGAGCAGCTGAACGAGATCCTGGAATAGTATCTCTATTCCTGTATTAATAACCACCAGGATGACTGGGTCTCTCTGTTAGCATTGGTGGATTTTGCCTATGAAAGCAGTGTTCACTCGTCTGCCGAGCAGACCCCTTCTTAGATGCAGTATGGTTTTCAGCCCTGTGACCACCCAGCTGCTCCAGCAGCTGTCCAGGGGTTTTACTCTGAGGACTCCTTTGAGCGGTTGCAGCTTATACATTTGTTTCTTTAAGAGCAGCTGGAAAGAGCAAAGGCAGCTTCCAAATGTTCAAATAAACACTGATGGCCAGCACCAGACTTCATATTTGGGGACTACCTTTGGTTAGCTGGTGAACATGCTCGTTCGGTGCATCCTTCTTCTAAGCCAGATCATCATTACCTGAGCCAGTGTAAATTGTGGCCTGGGTTAGTCCAGTTGTGTTTCATCTGCAACTTCCACTTGCTCTCAAGAGTCAACCTGTTGTTCATGTCTCCCTCTTAAAACCTGTTCACCCAGATCCTCTCTAGCAGCAATATCAATCTTTGCCTCCAGTTATGGTCCAGGACGAGAGAGAATGTCGTGTCTGGGCTATTACGGATTCCGGAATATCCCAGAGTACACTTCAGTGCTTGCTTGATTGGGCAGGGTATGGTCCTGAGGATCATTCCTGGGAGACTGTCAGGGGTGCGTGCTGTGGCTAAGGTTCGGGTTCTTCGTACCTGTTATCCTCCTACGCCAGGTCCATTGGAGGATGTGAGGGATATACTGGGTGAGTGGGGGTGGAATGGTGTCAGGGTTATCTGTTCAAAGGAGAAGATGTTCTGCAAATATGTCTTCACTAGCCGTTGTTGTTGTTGTTGTCAGGAGAACTAATAAAACTGTCTAGCAGGCAGGACTCAGACTCTTCGAGCTGTTTCCTGCTTAGAGCCTTCCCATCCTATATTTTTGCATCTTTTCTTGGGCCTGCCCTGAAAACTAGCTGACATACTGGCATCCTTGGGAAAGCTATATTACTTCTCTGTGCCTCACATTTCTGCATTATTATATTTAATATTATATATTATTCTTATTCCAGTTCATCCTTGCAATAAAGAAAATTTGAGAGCCCGAATTGCCTAAAAACACTTTTTAGGTGTCTGACTGAATGTTAGTATTGAATGTGGTTGTCTTTATCTGCAAGCTGAATTACCTACTTCTTCAATGGCTACAATAAAGCAAACAAGCCCCAACCATCTATGTGTGTTCTACGCATTCACTTAAGTATTGTGTAGCTGGAAAACACTTTGGGTAGGAATTTCAAATCTTTGTCTCTGGGAGTTTGTGTCTGATAGGAACCAGAGTGCAAATAAGTGTGAACCATGGCAGATGGTTAGGAATTTTGGGCTGAGTAGGAGCTAAAATTTAAAGTTGCCAGAATAGAATAGAATAGAATAGAACAGAACAGAACAGTTCAGATGGAAGGGACCTACAACAATCATCTAGTCCAACTGCCTGACTGCTTCAGTTGATGCGTTTAACTCCTGCATCTAGATCACTGATAAAAATATTGAACAGAACTGGCCCTAGAATTGAGCCCTGAGGAACACTGATGGTGACCAGATGTAGCCCCATTCATTACAACCCTTTGAGCCTGCTGTTCAGCCAGTTCTTCACCCAGCACGTCATGTACCTGCTCATCTCACAGCTGGACAACTTGTCCAGAAGGATTCTGTGAGGGACAGTATCAAAAACCTTACTAAAATCCAGAAAAACTACATCCACTGCCTCCCCTTCATCCACTAGGCTGGTGATCTTATCATAGGAGGATATGAAATTAGTTAAACAGGGCTTTCCCTTTGTGAACCCATGTTGACTGTGCCTGATGATTGCATTGCTCTTTAAATACCTTTCAATAGCACCCAGTATGATCTTCATGTTCAAGTTCACGATCTTCATGTGCAAATTCTTTTAGAAATCAGAGGTCTCAGCGTACTGAACTTTTTTTTTCCAGATATGGGCACATAAAAGTAATAAAGGAACAGTGAAGCACTCCAGAAAAGAACCTAATTAAGTTATCAAGTGGGGATATATCTATATTGACACATAATTTTTTTCCTGATTCAGTTCAAGGATGGTTTGTTTGATCCTTTAAACATACTTAATATGCTGTCATACAGACCAACAGTACATTCATTTCCATGCTATGCACGTAATATCTCGTTGTGTAACACTTTTTTGTACTGAGGCAAAAGCCAAGAAAAAACAAAACAAACAAACAAACAAACAAACAAAAAAACCCCATAACAACAATAGTCTTTCAAGAGCCACAAAAACACCACACAGAGACTAGGGTTAACTTGGAAAAGATGCTATGCAGCTTGGATGTAACAAACAACTTTAGAGAGGACTAACCATGACCATGATTGATCAAATTTACTCTGTACTACTTCATCTGGAAGGCAATTGTATGTCTACACTTCTGGGATCCATGACTAGATGAGGGCAGGTAACTCTTACCCAAGTTGCCCACATGCTTGGAAAAATGTCCATAATCAAAGTATGAGCAACTGTCTGATGCTCATCAGAAGTCCTGGTATTGCAGTCTTAGAGAATAAATTGTTGTTATTTCTTATCTTTTTCCTGTTACTCAAGAAGGAATACTCCTACACAAAGTAAAAAACTGGATGAAGGCCCACAGTTTGACTCTAAGGAAGGCTGCTAACACACAATTGACATACAGTACAGCTTTGCTGTGCGTATACTGGTTCAGCAGGTATGTGAGGAGAGATGAGGTAGAGGAGGAAGAGAACATGAGCTGCTGAAGTGGAGGGACTGAAAGCACCGCAGGTGAGTACTGTGACTGGAGGGTTATACATGAGAGCAGCTTGGGCATAGCGGCTAACAAAGGTGGTTACAGGTGGAAGGAGTGATCAAAAGCAGCTGAGAGCAGGGGAAGGTAATCTGTGCAGAGGAAGATGAGACTAAGGGTCTTGTCGGAGGGTTTGGTTCAGATCAGCAGAGATCCCAAATACTGGCTGGAGCAGAGAGACAACAGAATGTTGTAGACACCCCACTCCAAGAGGGAACTAGCTGACTCGGAGCTATCTACACTACACTGTCAATCTCTAACAGCAACGGATAACAACATCTGGTGAAGAGCAGACACAGTTCCATTGGTTCACATGAAGTGGAGATCATCCACAGTTCTTCAGAGTTAATAGATCCCTGTCTGACATGAGTCTGGACATCTCTTCTGAGCCACTTCATATGCATCCTCACCACCAGTTTGCCACCACAAATATGGATTCTGTTAACTTTGTTTTACAGTTCTAGTCATAGTGGGTTTTTTTGTTTTGTCATTGTCTGCTTATTCTGTTCCAGGTACTGTCACCTATTCTCCCCAGACAGTGATCAGGAACCTACTGCTTCCTCCAAGGAGGGAATATTGCTGTAAGAGATTGAGCTTCATTCTGTATGTCCTGAAAGATTCAGTGTGTATATCTTTCCAAGCCATGAGGATAAAATCCATCTGACCAGATTGATTTTTAAGGAGAACTCACTGCCTGGAGAGACCAAGAATGTTTGTGGGGTTTTTGTTTTTCTGCAGAGAAACTGAACGTAGCTCTTTATCCTGCTTTGGGAAGAAGATATATTTATGTGTACTCCTTCATGTTTTCAAGTGGTCTCTGGAGACATATATGGATTAGAAGATTCCCAGAAGCAACAATTTATTTTTTCATTTTGATATTCTCAGAAAGTTCTCAGCAACAAGCATTAGAAGTAACAGAAATTCACACAAAGCTTGCAAAATTATTCATTATCCAGGGTGTGGTAATTGATAAGAGATTTAGGAGGTCTCCTGACCTAGTCCTTTGCAATCTCTGGGCCTCTGCATCCTTCGTAACTCTATTTCAATTTACTAAAGACACGTAGGGTAGAGTGGGATTAATATCAAATATCTTTTTATATATATAGTGTTTTTATTGTTATGTTACGTTGCTTAACTGCAAGACACACACACATGCACACACAAGACCCTTTTATGGCTCACAGACTGATTGAGGTTGAAAGGGACCTCTGGAGATCATCTGGTCCAAGCCCCCTGTTCAAGCGGGGTTGCCTAGACCCTGTTACCCAGGACCATGTCCAGACAGCTGTTGAATATCTCCAAGGAGGGAGACACCACAACCTCTCTGGGCAACCTCTTCCAGTGCTCAGTCACCCTCACAGTAAAAAAGTGTTTCCTGTTGTTCAAAGGGAACCTCTTGTGTTTCAGTTTGTGCCCGTGGCCTCTTTTCCTGGCGCTGGACACCACTGAAAAGAGCCTGCCTCTGTCTTCTTTGCACCCTCCCTGCAGATATACATTGATAAGTTACCCCCCGAGCCTTCTCTTCTCGAGGCTGAACAGTCCCAGCTCTCTCAGCCTTACCTCATAAGAGAGATGCTCCAGTCCCTTCATCATCCTTGTGGCCCTTTGTTGGACTCTCTCCAGTATGTCTCTCTGGTACTGAGGAGCCCAGCACTGGACACAGTACTCCAGGTGTGGCCTCACCAGCGCTGAATAAAGGGGAAGGATCACCTCTCTCAACCTGCTGGCAATACTTTGTCTGATCCAGCCCAGGATACCATTAGCCTTCTGTCAGGTTTGCTCAGCCTGCAGGTCTGTAGAAATCGCAACAATGGTTTCACACGGTTCTGTAATACACAAGGAGAGGGACATTTTTATCCCCTAAATGTCTCTACTTTATTATAGATTACCACAAATACTACAAAAATCACCACTAGCAAGTAAACTACCAAAAAATCACCACTAGCTTATATACCTATAATTAATAAAGTGAATATGAATTAATATATATCAAGCTATTACAAATTACTATCAGCAATCAATAACATATTATCAATCAAAAGTACAGTATCAATCAATAATAGCGTCAGTGTTGTAGTATATCCAATAACAGCAACATCCAAGTAGTTACGTAATATTACCGATTACAACTTGCCATTAGTGAAGCAAACATATCAACAATATAACAGTAGATATGATAGTTTACTTATATGAATATATACAATATTGATATGAAGCAAATTAGATACTTTCTTTGCAACAAGGGCAAATTGCTGACTCATGTTCAACTCGGTGTCCACAGGACCCCCAGATCCTTCTCTGCAAAGCTGCTTTCCAGTTGGGTTGTCCCCAACATATATTTGTGCATGGGTTTATTCCTCCCCAGCTGCAGGACTTTGCACTTCCCATTGTTGAACTTCATGAGGTTCCTGTCAGCTCATTTCTTCACCCTGTTGAGATCCCTCTGGATGGCAGCATAACCCTCTGGTGTATCAGCCAATCCTCCCAGTTTGGTGTCATCTGCAAAGTTGCTGAGGGTACACTCTGCCCCATCATCCAGATCATTAATGAAGATGGTAAAGAGGACTGGACCCAGTATAGATCCCTGGGGCAGACTGCCAGTAACTGGCCTCCAAATAGACTTCGTGCTGCTGATCACCAGTCTCTGGACCCAGCCATTCAGCCAGTTTTCAATCCTCCTCACTGTCTGCTTATCCAGCCTATACATCAACAGCTTCTCTGTGAGGATCTTATGGAAAACAGTGTTGAAAGCCGTACTGAAGTATAGGTAGACAATATCCACTGCTCTCCCTTCATGTCCCAGGCCAATCATTTCATCACTTGATACACTGGTTATCAAGTTGGTCAAACATGACTTCGACTTAGTAAAGCCATGCTGACTACGTCTGATGATTTTCTTGTCATTCACGTGCCTGGAAGTGGTTTCCAGGATTAGCTGCTCCATCACCTTTGCAGGGACTGAGGTAAGGCTGACTGGCTTGTAGTTCCCTGGGTCCCCCTTCTTGCCCTTCTTGAAGATGAGGGTGACATTTGCTTTCCTCCAGTCTTTCGGCATGTCTCCCAGTCACCATGATTGACCAAAGAGTATTGAAAGTGTCCTTGCAGTGACATCTGCCAGCTCCCTCAGCACTTGTGGGTGCATCCCATCAGGCAGGTAGAGAAGTCAGGAGTGAAGTTGAGCCCGGGAAGAAAGGAAGCTTACGAGGAAGATGTTTTTTAGATTTGTTCTTATTTCTCATTATCCTACTCTGATTTGATTGGCAATAAATTAAATTAATTTCCCCAAGTTAAGTCTGTTTTGCCCATGACAATAATTGCTGAGTGATGTCCCTGTCCTTATCTCGACCCATGAGCCTTTCGTCATATTTTCTCTTTCCTGTCTAGAGGAGGGGGAGTGCTAGACTGGCTTGGTGGGCACCTGACCGCTAGCCAGGGTCAACCCACCACATCCATGAAGAAAAATTAGTACTTTCAGGTCATAAATAAACTGATGATCTGTTCATGTCTTCTACAGGATTAGATGATTTACTACGTTGAAAAACCTCCTTTTCTTGATTGACAGCAAGGAACACAAGAGTCATTATTTCGGATAGAGATATTTATATTTTAGGTATGCAAACCTAGCTACGTTAATTCCACACTCAGATTCCTTTATATCTAATGGCTTATATACAGGCATATATGAAATATTATATTCTATTAATATTTCAAAATGCATTTTTCACATTACAATAATTGTTCTAAGCTTTAAGAGACAAGAATCAAAAGAAAAAATGGTCAGTGCCTTGACAAGCACAGAGTTTTGTATCAAATGCCTCTTAAGTGATCAGCAAATCAGCCATTGCCGTCTGTAGTCAAGACTAAGCATCTAACTAGAAATCACGCTAATCAGCAGTGCTGTGTATAATGCCTTTGATAGTTGTGTTTGAGTTTGTTTTCAGAGCCTTTGACATCTAAATTTGAGCCCATTATCAAAGTTAGCATGCTGTTGTGTGCAGCACAGAACTCCAGACCTGGGACACAATTCATTATCTCTGTGTGAGACAAGGGGATATGATTAATCTGTCTATATGTAGACACTCACAGTGTGTATCAGCAACGTGGGCAGGATTGGATAATGTTTTAACTGGCACCTGCTTCCATTTTAGTCTCCGTGCGATAGCCTTCCTTGCCATCACTTTTACTCCTGAAGTTTGCGGTAAGAGTAAAGCCGTATCTGCCCATACGTTATAGATTGTAAAGTCATAAAATAGTTGAGGGACATTGTGAGAAAATAGGGTAAGAAAGCTCATGGGCTGAGATGAAGACAGGGATATTGCTTACCAGCTACCATTGTGTGTAAAACAGACACAATTTATTGCCAATTAAAATAGATTAGGATAGTGAGAAACAAATGTTAAAACACCTTTTCTCTCCCCTCTTCCAATCTCAATATCGCTCCTTCACTCCATACTCCCCTACCCCTCCCTGAGGGTGGGATGAGGGGGGCTTATGGTCATAACATAGCAATTTCCCTCTGGTACTCCTTCCCTCTCACACTTTTCCCCAGCTCCAGTGTGGATGCTCCCCATGTGTTGCAGATCTTCAGGAAAAAGGTATGCCCTGGCATGGGTTCTCAATGGGCCACTGTTTCCATCAGGAAAATCCGCTCCAGTGTGGGCTCTTCCATGGGCTGCAGTTCCTTTCAGGAAAACTCTGCTCCTCATGACCTCCCCACAGGCTGCAGTGGATATCTGCTCTGGCACCACAGAGCACTTCCTCCTCCTTCTTCTCTGATCTTGCTGTTTTCTCTGCTGTTTCTCATTCTTTCTTTTCCCTCCTCCTCTCCCTGTCTGGTGTTTCTTGCCCTTTCTTAAACATGTTTTCACAGAGGTGTCTCAGATGTCGCTGATGGGCTCAGCATTGGCCAGTGATGGGTATATTTTGGAGCCATCTGGACCCGGCTCTATCCTGCGCGGGGAAGCCCTGGCCTCTTCTCACAGAGGCCACATATACAGACCCCCCTGCTAGCAAAGTCTTGCTCCCTTACATCGAATACACCCTTATATTCCCATATCTCTCTATATTCCTGTATCTCTCTATTTTCCTGTCCTTGCTCCTCCCTAAATCACCATAATGTCTCCCTTTCTTTGCTTTTGGTTCCTCCCGTAAACATCCTATAATAAGTCCTGTACAATGTCAAAATGCTCTTCCCCTGCATCACATAAGAGCCTTTCTATTGACTAATCTTGATGAATTTTCCACCTGGACCATGGGGCTGATTGCTGTCCTGTGATACCAAGATGAAGAGCTTTTTCAGGTTATTCATACTCCCCCTCCCAACTGTCATTCTTTGTCTGTGCTCCTCTACGTGTGTGGAGAGAAGCTTTTTATCACATAACCTATCATTCTTAGCTAACTATAGGTTAATGTAAGTTCTTCAGGTCAGTTTTAAAGGAAAGAGAAATATTGTGATTTCATCTGATTTTAAATATCCAGATGTAAAAATGTTAATATCTAACAATGTATGATCCCAGAATGGGGAATGGAAAAATATACCACCATTCTTTTCATCACAGAAACGGTTCTACAGTGCCAGAACAAGGATCGGTCTAGTCCTCTATCTATTCTCAGCGGACAGAGAAAATTGCCCATACGAACAAAGACGGGGCAAGCATATATATGTCATCTGAGTATACTATCTGGCTACTTTTTCATTTTTCTGAGCCTGATTTTTGTTGTCTGCTATGTAATCCTCAACAGACCATTCTTCCAAATATTTATTCAACCTCCCTTTGAACTAATGTGAACTTTTTGCATCTACAATGTTGTTTGGAAAGGACTTCTGCAGCTCCAGCTATCCTTTTGTCACAGTTTAAGACCAAATGACAGTGTGTGTTTAAATGGATTTGGATACTAGAGCAGTTTCATCACAGATATACACAATTTTACAGATGACCCAACTTACCTGTTTTTGGCGAGAGATGGCACAGAGAGAAAGAGAAGCCAAGTGGGTTAGCACAGTGGGTTTTTAATGCAGCCACCCCGTTCTGTGGAGAAAGAAAATGCAGTCCTGGAGAGTGGTTGGGCAGGATAGTGCGGTAGGTCCTGCCATGCTGTATATTATGTTGGTACAAGGACATGGGATTTTCCTGGAGAGACGGTTGTGGATCCCAGTGGTTCTTTCCCCATGAAGTCTATCAGGCACTCCTGGATAAGCCAGACATTCCTAAGTGTCCTTAGTAATAGGACTGTGTAGGAAATACCGCATTGGTGACTTGTCTATTCAAATTGTACTGGTGGTCTCTGGTATACTGTCACCGTTATTGGATTTCACAATCTGTTTGTCCCAGCCATTTCTGAAGAGTTTTGCATTCCTTTGTGATTAACATCTTGTTTGAATAGTTCAGCTATGTATTTTCTTGAGCACACTAAGTTATTTTATTATTTGGGAGAGATGGTTAATCGTATTTTGTCTAATTCTACTAAGGCAAAGTTCAGTTATACTTCACATACTAAAGCTGTCAGTTATGCTAACTAGACCTAACTCATTCTAACAGATAAACTTTTGTAAAAAGACTGCTTTACTTCACTTGTTTTGAACTTAGTTCCAAATAGCTTCATTTAATTAATTCTGCTCTCTTTGAAAGGTCTTGGAAATGAGGGGAAATCTACAGAGCCTCCAAAATGCAAATATTGCATCCATCTTCAAAATGGGCAAGGAAGGCAATCTCAGCAAGTACAGGTTAGTCCATCAAACTTTAAATTTTGTTTGAATTCCTGTTGTTATTTTTTAATGGAAAACAACATTTACAGGAGAGAAAAAAATTACATAAGAGTAAAAATCTTTGATAGACATTCCCCAGAATTCTTAAACAATGCCATTTCAATTTTTCTTTGGGAAAAAAACCACTTTATATATATTAAAAAAAATCAGTTGGGGAACAATTGCAATTGATCATTTACTTATTAATTATACTCAAAGCTTTGCAATTTAGATGGTTTGAAGTGAAAAGTAAAAGTGTTTTTAATTAGCTTTCCATCTTTCACTATTTTTTCATATAAGCAGAGTAATTGGTCCAGCAATAAGTGTCTTGTTTTGGTTTGTGTTGTTGTTTTTTTTAAATGAAATTACCTGTTGCTGAGTGCTTTGACTACCTGTGCTGTACCTTGGGCTTATTCAGGGGAGAACCATCAGAGGTGTAACAACCTTTCTGGAAGGAAAAATAAACATGACCGGAGAACAAGGGAAACTAAGCAGTGTCAGTTTTTGTAGTGACACATCCAATATATCTCATGACATCTTAGCTGTGAGTTGTCTTCTCTCTGTAATGCGTTCCATACTCCTGATCCTTCAGCTGTTTACAATGGGAACTGTATTAGAATACATGGTTACTTGTCTCTATATTTTCCTGGTTTTTCTTTCAAAGGAAGCTATGCTGTACCTGGCTTTGGTATACATACTCACATGTGATTGATAGTATATATACTATAACTCACTGTCTCTGGAGGCAATTTTGTGACTAGATAAGTCCAATGACATTTAAGATGCATTGTTTACCTATCTAGAAAATAAAATCTGCATTCCAAGTACTTACGGTATACACATCTACATAGATGTCTGTATTTAGATTTCTTAAACATGAACTAATTCCTGCATCTTTAGATGTGTAAACTGAAGGAGATTGTTTTTAAAAAGAAAAAATATCATTCTCAGAATGTCTTTTTTTATTCAAAATGGAACTGCAGAATTCCCAAACATTTAAGCAAATAAAATTCCTACCTAGTCTTGTCTTCCTAATATATTTTAGAGAAATAACACTCATTGTTCTGTATGAAGCATGACAGGTATAGTTTCTGTTATGGACTTTATTCCCCTGATCTCATTTCAGACTCTGTTTCTACTACGTACAATTATACGTATAAATTAGCATCTGGAGATAATTATTGGAGATAATTAGAGATAATAAGCTTCCTCTCCCCTTTAATTTCTTTGATAGGCGGAGGAGTTCATTAGCTCAGGCATTTTTGTACAAGGGAAGCTTTCCCAGAAAAAGACACTGAGTCCTTTAAAGGACAACCTTTCAGGTAGGTTAGAAAAAATATATCTGATCCACTGCTCATTACAAGAGTTTAAAGGCCACATGCATACCTGAAAATCCTGAATTGGTAAGTAAGTCTTAATACTTTCTTACAGTAACAGATGAATAAATCAGGAAATCACATATCCATTATGGTGTAAATTATTGGGTTGAATGCTTCAAAAAGTAATTCTTCTTGATTATCCCATCCCATACATTTTCATCATGTAAAGTGCCAGATGTATAATGAGGGAATATACCTGCAAGTCAAGAATAATAGCAAAACGCATCAAGTCTTTCCATTAATTTCTCCCTCTTAATAAAAAAGCAAGTTTTTTCTTGCCTTGTCATTCCTTGTCTTGATTTTCATATTCTGTAAGTGTGCCTTGTAAATACAAAAATATCCAGTGTGTTTTGTAAATACAAAACTGATGTGATGTATGACATCAGTGTCTATTCTTTTTGACAAATGACTTTTCTAATTGGAGATGTACAATTCTTTTTATTAAGTTCATTAGGAAGACATGAGTAGTAGACAGGATAGAAGGAGCACTGTAGGGGTGAAAGTGAGGGTAGATGCTTGATGATCTGTTGTGCCATTTTTACTCTTCACTGAGCTTTAGACAGTCGCTGCTATTCTCTATGGGGAATATATTTTTGCTCAGGATTTTCTTTGCATCATGGAACTTGCCCAGGACTTGTTCTGCGGAAAGGAACTTTTTTCCTTTTGGATGGACAAAAGGTATCAAAAAAGTATCCTGTTTGTCGTTTCCTGGAAGTCTGCTGTTTTCATATTTGGAGAAAGAAACTGGCAAAGCTTTGTTCCTTGTCTCCAGTCAAATTTGTCATCCCTTAATCAGTCAAAGGACCACACATGTTCAGGTAGGTGATGAAAGAAAATAGCTAAAGAGTATGTTACTGTTCTGAATAGATCAATGCATCTTTTGTACAGACATCTTTTTCTCTCATGTATGCACAAACATGCATATATTAATGAGCTGTAAAATCTAAAAATAAGTAGATTGGAATGAGGTATGTTTGTGTGTTCAATAGTTGCTCTCATTTCCCTTAAAAGCAGTAAGAATAAACCTCACCTCCTGCATCTTAAATGATTCACGGTACAGACAACTACTTCAAGGTCAGTCAAGGATCACTAAAATGTCCATGAAGAGAAACAGGCATTTCTAGAGTGCAAATACATGATGTGTTTTGGAAGGAGATATATCTAAAGACAATATTATACTCTAGGCTACCAATGCTCAATCAATGCCTTAAGCAGATATCCATTGATTATAAAAGGAATCTAGAGCAAAACAGTCAATAGAAACATGCAATATTTACTTTAAGTTAAACCATCAACTAGATAGATGTCTAAATGAGAGCTAAGTGCAAACTGAAAATGAGAAAGAAATTTTTCTCTTTCAAAGACAGGTGTTTAATACAAGTTAGATGAATCACCCACTGGACGAGCCAGTCTTTAGATTCACTAAAAATTTCTTGCTTAAATATAAACTCCTAAAATCTGTAGCTAAGAGAGTTGTAATCTCTATAGCAGTCTCTTCTGATAAACCTCACTGCTGTCACTGAAAAATACAGAGGTGGATAATTTCCTGACAGGAAATGAAGAAAGTCCAACATTTTCAAAACTATATGTTCAATTAGTATTACATCTATGTTTTTAGACTTTTTGATTTATATGTTACCTGAATTTTTGTGGTGCTGTTTTCAGCAATGTGAATGTCAGCAGCCAGAGTGTCTGTGTTATTCCATACTCCATCCTACAGGAAAATAGTGTGCATTACAGAGGTCTTCTGGAGCCTTTTTGCTAAGTTTTCGGTTGTTTTTCCAGTGTTGCTATTGAAAGCAAACTAACAAAGACATATGTCCCTCTTTCTTTCTTTCTTGTAAGAAATATTGCTTCTGCTTTTGTAAAAAGTTTCCACAGGAAACGGTTTACTAAGTGCCCTAATTCTTCACACAAATTTGCTTTTGTGGAACTCTTACATTTGCTTTTTCTTCTGCTTTGACACCTGCAGGGATAGCTGTGGGCACCCAATATGGAATGAAGAACCAAACTGCTATCAACGAGTTCATTCTTCTGGGATTTTCCTATGAGCTGCAGGTCCAGGCCTTACTTTACCTCATCTTTCTGGTCACATACATGGTAACAATCACTGAGAATGTAATCATCATCTTTGTGGTGAAAAGGAACCATCACCTCCAAAAGCCCATGTATTATTTCCTGGGGAACTTGTCCTTCCTGGAGATTTGGTATGTCTCAGTAACATTGCCTCAGCTTTTGTTTGGGTTCTGGTCACAGAGCATGACCATCTCATTCTCCAGCTGCATGACCCAGTTATACTTCTTTATCTCCCTTATGTGCACTGAATGTGTCCTCTTGGCTGTAATGGCCTATGACCGCTATTTGGCTGTCTGCCATCCCCTGCGCTACCCAGCCATCATGACCCACAAGTTGTGCTTTCAGCTGTCGATTCTCTCATGGGCAGGAGGCTTTTCCATTTCCTTGGTCAAAGTGTCTTTTATTTCACGCCTCACATTTTGTGGTCCACAAGTCATAAACCACTTCTTTTGTGACATCTCTCCAGTCCTGAACCTTTCCTGCACTGACATGTCCCTTGCAGAGACAGTGGACTTTGTATTAGCCTTGGTGATCCTGCTGATACCTCTCTTGATCATTGTTTTCTCTTACTGCTGTATCTTGTCAACTATCTTGTGTATGCCTTCAGCCCAGGGAAGGAGAAAAGCCTTTTCCACTTGTACCTCCCATTTGACTGTAGTCATTATCTTTTTCTCAGCCACTCTCTTCATGTATGCCAGGCCCAGGAGGATCCATCCGTTCAACCTCAACAAAACAGTGTCTGTCTTTTATGCTGTATTCACTCCAGCACTGAACCCTCTAATCTACTGTCTGAGGAACAAGGAGGTGAAAGAGATTCTGAGAAAGATCATAGGCACAAGCTGCTCTGCACACTGATAAGTTCCTAGGCTAAGGATACAGAGGAACATGGACAGCAGTGAGAAGTTTCCTTCTTGAAATGTAGTTGAGTAAGACCAGTACAGCTTGTTCACTGCTGACTCAGTCATCACTGTCTTGCTGCACTGAAGTCTGGCAAGGAAGAAATCATATCATTGTTTCTATGTGGAACTGTCTCCCTCCCATTCTTGAGAGTGCTTTGATGACTGAACTACACCTGGCTGCAAATTATTCTACTACAATAGCAATATAGTAAGTCACACTAGAACTTTGGCTGATGGACAGTTTCCTTTTGAAAATCCTAAAATATGGATTTATAATTTTCAAAACCATGTAGGATATAATTGAAAATCAGTTGGCCAAATCCCTACAGATATAGTTAAAAAGAGCATGTTGGCATGTGTAATGGTTTCAAATACTACAGGATATACTAGAGGACACTAGCTGCTGATCTCTACCTATTGTGCCCTAAATGTCTAAACTGCCATTTCGCAGATGATGGGGATCCAATCAGTGCTATCAGTGGAGTACAGTGAAATCCAGTAACCAGCAACCAGCGGTGTTCCTCAGGGCTCAATTCTAGGGCCCGTACTGTTCAAAAAATATATCAATGATATAGTGCAGGAGTTGAATGCACCATTAGCAAATTTGCTGATGATACTAAGCTGGGAGGTGCTGTTGACTCATTCAAGGGACAAGAGGCCTTGCAGAGGGATTTAGATAGATCGGACCATTGGGCACTCATCAATGGCATGAAATTTAACAAGTCCAAGTGCTGGATTCTGCACTGGACTGGAGTAATGCCAGGCACAAGTATAAACTGGGAGAAGAGTGACTGGAAAGCAGCCCTACAGAAAGGTATCTGGGGGCGCTGGTTGGCAGCAGGCTTAATATGAGTCAGCAATGTGCCCTGGCAGCCGAGGGTAAACCGCATCCTGGGGTGCATCAAATGCAGTATAACCAACTGGTCAAAAAAGGTGACTATCCCACTGTATTTAGCATTTGTGCGGCCTCACCTTGAGTACTGTGTGCAGTTCTGGGCCCCACCGTTTAAGGATGTGAAGGTACTTGAATGTGTCCAGAGGAAGGCAACAAAGCTGGTGAAAGGGCTCGAAGGCATGTCCTATGAGGAGCAGCTAAGGACTTTGGGTTTGTTTAATTTGGAGAAAAGGAGGCTGAGAGGTGACCCCATTGCTCTCTACAGATTTCTGAGGCAGGGAAGTGGAGAGGGAGATGCTGATCTCTTCTCCCTGGTATCCAGTGACAGGACATGTGAGAATGGTTCAAAGCTGCATCAGGGGACGTTCAGATTTGACATTAGGAAACATTTCTCTATAGAGAGGGTGGTTAAACTCTGGAACAGACATGAGGTGGTCGATGGCCCACGCTTGTCAGTGTTTAATAGGCATTTGGACAATGCTCTCGACAGCATGCTTTAACTTTTGGTTATCCCTGAAGCGGTCAAGCAGTTGGACTAGATGATCGTTGTGGGTTCCTTCCAACTGAACTATTCTATTCTATTCTATTCTATTCTATTCTATTCTGTTCTATTCTGTTCTATTGTATTCTATTCTATTCTAGGTGGCCGTATGTCATTACCTAGTTTAGTGTGAGTCCAATTGCTCTGCAGGCACTAGGTATATCTCCAGGGCATTATTCAGTTGTCTAAAGAGAGGGTTCTAGTACAATTTTAGATGATCCAAGATAATTCCTTTTGATCTCCAGCTGCCACTCAAGGAAAACATGATTTTTCCATAAGTCCTATATCATATTTGCCAGTGTTGTGAAGTTGTCTTGGAAACTTTAGGGGTTCTTGAATAGCACTAAACATTTGATAACTCAGCTTAATCCTCACATTACACCTGGGCACATATATGTAAGAGAACTAAACTTAAATCCTCAAAATTGAGCTGAGCCTATTTCCATATATGTGATTATATGTGAGAAGTTTAACTCTATCTATGTCTGCAGCAATTCAATTTTGCCAACCTCTCCATGGCCACTGGGTCAATTGCTGCAAAATGATTCATATTTACAAGATTTTGGGCAAATCTCTTTTAGACCAGTGTGGTCCTGTACACTGTATCCTTATGTGGCCCTGTACCTGTGTATTGGGTTTACGTGGCAAGGTTTTGGTAGCAGGGGATGTGCAGGGTGGCTTCTGTGAGAGGTTGCCAGAAGTTGTCCCCATGCTGGACAGAGCCAATTCCAGCCAGCTCCAAGACAGACCTGTGGCAAAGACCGTGGTGACACAGATGGTACCCCTGTAGCCCATGGAAGTCCACAGTGGAGCAGGTAACCACTCTGCAGCCCGTGGAGGACCCCCCACATTGGAGCAGGTGGATGTGTCCTGAAGGAAGCTGTGATCCCGTGGAGAGCCCGCGCTGCAGGGTCTTCACCACAGGCTGCAGGGGAATCTCTGCTCCAGTGCCTCGAGCACCTCCTCCCCCTCCTTCCTCAGTGACCTTGGTGAGTTTTTTCTCTCAAATATTCTCACTCCTCTCTCTCAGCTGCTGTTGCGCAGCCGTTTTTACCCTTTCTTAAATGTGTTATCACAGAGACGCTACCACCATTGCTGATTGGCTCAGCTTTGGCCAGCAGTGGGTCTTGGAGCCTGCTGGAACTGGCTCTGTCAGACTTCCAACCTGGGGAAAGCTTCTGGCATCTTCTCAGAGAAGCCACCCTGCAGCTCCCCCCCCTCACCCCGCTTCAGGGGTTGCTTCTGTGAGAAGATGCCAGAAGCTGTCCCCATGTTGGACATGAACTAGCAATGAGCTCCTGAGCTGAAGAAGGCCAGCAGCATCATGGGTTGCATTAGGAAGAGCACTGCCAGCAGGTAGAATGAGGTGATTCTTTCCCTCTATTCAGCACCGCTGAGACCACATCTAGCATACTGTGTCCAGTTCTTTGCTCCCTAACGTGACATAGTCCTAGTGGAACAAGTCCAGCAAAGGATCTTGAAGATGATTAAGAGATGGGAGCATCTGACATATAAGGAGATGCTGAGAAAGATGGCATTGTTTAGCCTGGAGAAGAGAAGGCTCAGGAGGAATCTTTTCAAAATATAAATGTCTATGTAAATATCTGATGTGAGGCTGTAAAGAAGATGGAGCCAGACTCTTCTTCATGGTGTTCAGTGAACAGATCAGAGGCAACTGTCATATGTAGAAATACAGGAAATTTTCCTTATGCCTGAACAGAAGGAAAAGCTTTTTTACTGTGAGCGTGATTGAACACTGGACTAGATTGCCCAAAGAGGTTGTGGAGTCTCCATCCTTGGAGATATCCAAAAGTCAACTGAACAATGTCCTGGGCAACCTGCTTTAGTTGATCCTGCTTTGACCAGGAAGGTTGGACTAGGTATCTCCACAGGTTCCATCCAGCTGCAACCATTCTGTGATTCTGGTCTGGAGGGGACAGAAGATTTTTCTATGGATAGGTCTGGAAATAATGTTCTAATATTTGGGACTAGAGAAGATTGACCTCACTTGTAGAATAAGTTTACATTTCCCAGCGTGTGATTCAATATACTTGACGTTACCATTAGAAAAGTTATTTTTCCAATTCTAATCTAAAATACAATCTGAATGCTATAGAAAGGTCTTCTAGAAAGGTGATTCATCTCCATCAGCTATAAAAGGAGGCTGGAGAAAAGTTTGGGTTTAGGTACTTAGGTTAAAAAGTCCACATTTGAATAGCTTCATTCCACTATATCAGTCTGTGCGTTTGCTGAAGTGTTGGCTCTGGCAATGTTGTGCCATAAGAACTGAATTTTTATTTCACCAAACATGATCTGCAGACTATTTTATTATTAATCAAGACTAAAATCACTGGCCAACATTCTAGGTTTTGGAGCGTTGCTGGATAAGATGGATAGATTTGACTGTGTTTCTCCCTTGTTACTGTTTGAACTAAAATATTTCTGTGGAACAGTGCCACTTGACTGAGAAATAGAGAAATTCTTCTGTTTAGTTTATTCCATTTTTCTCTCTCTCCCGAAAGACAAAGAAGCTCAAGAAAACATTGGTACTTGTAACAGATACACTTGATACTTAGCCATACTTTGGTTCAGGCTGACGAAGAAGCAACAGGCCGCACATCCTTGGGGTGAACTTGCGAGCGGGAAAGCCCCTGGCTTGCATACAAGGAGTGAAGGTGTCTTGAAAAATATTTCGAAAGGTGGTTTTGAAACACAAAAGTACAAGATAACCAAAATACAGAACAAGATATCAGAGCTAAAATGAAGACTTCTGTCTTGTCTATCCTATTGACTAGCAGCCAATAACTTCACTGTATAAATATTACCATCAGGATGAGCCTAGTTTGAGCTCTCTCTGAAAGGCAGCTGGAATGCATGACAAATGACTGTCCCCTTGAGCAGGGACACCTCTCAAAGTCAGAGATTTCTTAGCAGAGACTGAGAGATCCTTCCTTACCCAAGGTAGAGAGATCCCTTACCCACAACAGATCCTTGGTAAGTGACTGATAGCACGCTGAATTAATAATATGAAACATTACTAATCCATGTAGCTAGTCAGCTATTATAAATGTTGCGTGAATAATTCCATTAGACATAAACTGTTGTGCAAGTCTGAGACTAAGATTGGACCTAGCCACACCTCGGCTCCAAAAAGGAGTTTAGAAAGCAAGGGGGTTCACTCTGAACCTCGTGACTCAATGGGAGGGTCCTCTTTACTCTTTGTACCTCCGGTCTCTGTATAAGTCATTTTAACTCAATTTTCCTTTGTACGTTTCTTCCATGCAGTAATTAATAAGATGAACCTTGCAGTGTGAAACCACTGTTAAAACTTCATTAAATTCCATCAAACTTATTGAACACTGTCAAATTATTATTTTACCTCAGTAAAACATATTGCTGTTTCTCTCTTTTGAGCGAGGTGCATTCCACTGTTCTTCAACACTACTAAAATAAGCAAAGTAACCAGATTCTTAAATAAGTAGAAGGTGTTCCAAAAATCGATGAAAATTAAGATTTTTTTAGCATGAAATGGAAGGAGGAAATTATTGGCTTGTTGCTTTATGTCTCAGCTTCTACAAATGCTGCAAGTGGTACTCATCAGTATTTGTAAAGTGCTTTTAGACTATTTGAAAGGAATTGCTGTACAATTACTGCACCTTACTATTATAAGACATTGTACAAGACTGACAGGCAAAGGAAAGCAATGGGGTCTTCACAAGAGAAAACCAGCCAGGAGCTAAGCATGATAGCAAGTATGGCAAGAGTGGTGACCTTACCACAAGGAGCACAGTACGCAGACAAGGTGACAGACCAGGTCCCTTGATAATTGGGTCTTAATTGTAAACTGGGAACAGATTGACCCATTTACAGAACCAATGTGAGGAGAAAGGGTCTGATATGTCTCCAGCTATCTGCTTGGCCCTCCAGAGAGACATTCCTCAACTGTTCTGTACTTGAATAATGGAGTAAATATGCACTTTTTTGGGACAATGGGAACTAAATATGGAAGGGAAGGAGGTCTTGCCACTCCCAGCCACACCTTATGCACTAAGCAGGCTAGACATAAGAAGTCGAATTAGCTCTAGGGTTAACTGTGCATGTTTCTCCCTGGGTGTGAAATTATCTTCTCTGCTGGGTGGTGTGGAGACGGGTGGTACGTCAGCACTGACAGTTGTCTTCCCTAGATTTAGACAACCTCAATTCTGATGTTTCCATGGAAGCTAGTTGTGTTGCTGCAGAGAGAAAAATGCATAATACAAGCATGTTTTGTATAACCACATGTATGTATCTATCTAATCACTGCTAGCAGTGTTGACAAAGCATCTCAGCAACTCTAAGAATCTATTCCTATAGATTCTATCCTATAGATAGATAGATAGCTGTGGAGGTTGACTCTTCTCCTAACTGATACGTGGCTGGGCAGAAAAGACTCCTGAAGTGCCCTATCAGGGTGGTGAGCAGACGGTTGCTTAATTAGTAGCCTCTTTCATCCTATCTATTTTCTGTGTTAGCCAATACATAATTACTTCATACTTTCAAGCTGTGTGTGTCCTATTTGCAGAATCTCCGTGCCAGACTAAAGATTCCCAAATAAACTGACCTAAAATAAGGATGGTAAGAAGTCCTTATTCACTCAATGTTTTGAAGTTCAGGGTTCACCACCACCACCACATACAAATTGAATAGTTAAATACATAATTTAGGAGTTTGAGAAATCTCCTGTTTACTGCAAATCTAGCAGTTTTTCCCTGAAAACTTTTCTGTCCCTCTTCAGTTGAGGTTTCACAATCAGGTAGAAACCCCTTATCTTCAAATTCTGTAAGTTAAATGATACTATTCTGTCACTGTACAGCAATTGCCAGATTCTCTTCCACACAGAGGAGAAAGCACTTTGGGATTGTTCCAAGGCAACATTTTAATGCATTTTCCCCACCACTGCAGCTTAGAGTTTCAGCCTCTGATTTGCTGTGGGACCTGAAACATTATACATGCTGAGTCCAGGGCTGACTCAACACGTCTCCCTGGTGACAGAGAAGGTCAGGTCTATGAGGGAGGACTTTGGCAAACAGGCTGTCAGAAAGGCAGCTGCAAGGGAGGGTCTTTAAGGTCAATTGTGGAATGACCCTATGGGGAACAAAGAATTTTGGTGAGCCTTCAAAGGAGGAGGATTTACCATCTGCTGTCACTGAGGTGCGTTGGCAATATGAAGGATACGTGTGAAGAGAATCAGGGGGACAGGACAGATGGGAGGACTTTTCCATTCTCAGACCTTTCTACATGTAAGCATCTGCATGGATTTTGTGGTGTCTGTTGTGCTCAACACCCTACTAGTCATACATGAGTATTGCTATGTTTGTTATTTCCATGTTTGTCAAGAGAAACAGGCTGAAACTGTGAAACTCTGAGTCCTGTATTATAGGAGAGAAGACTTGACTCTATGCACAGGGACCTACATTCAAACATGACACAGATCCCCCTACCCTGCCCCCAGAAAGGTGCCCCCAGAAGGAACATCAAATTAAAAAAAAAAAAAAAAAAAGAGCTAACCGAGCCACTGTCAAATGCTTAGAGTGAAAATACCTAGAAATGGTCCTAATCTCTCCATCGTGGGGCATCTATAGCTTTTCTTCTTCACCCTCACAAGAGATTACATACCTCACAGGATCCCAAAACAGCAGGACTATCCTCATTCCTTCCACTTCTGTCCAGCCCAACATTGCAGTTAAAGTCACCAAAGTTTCCTCAAGAACACATTTATATCCTTGTTCCTTAACATGTAGATGACAGAGTTCAAGACAGGTGTGATAACTGTGTAGAGAAGTGAGATTGCTTTTTCCACTGGGTAGGAAGAAAAAAGCCTGGTATAGATGTAGATACAAGGTCCAAAGATGAGCATGACCACAGACATAGGGGAGGCATAGGTAGAAAGACCTTTGCGACGCTCTTGATTGGAATGACTTCTCAGTTTGACTGAAAGGATGGAATAGGTGATGACTAATACAATAAAGCAAAGAAGGGTTACTAGGCCATTATTGGATACCATCAACAGCTCCGTCATGATGGTCTGTGTAGGTCAATCTGACTACTTGAGTTACATCACAGTAGAAGTTGTCCAGCTCTTTAGGACTACAGAAAGCAAGCTGAACAATGATGGCCACTTGGACAACAGAGTGAAGGAAGCTTCCTACCCAACATGTTACTAGTAGCCCTACACACACCATTTGATTCATCACAATCATGTAACGATGTGTATGGAAGATAGCCACGTAACGGTCGTAGGCGATGACAGTAAGGAGGAAGATTTTGATTCCTCCAGTGAAGTGGAAAAAGAAAATTTGGGCCATGCAGCCCACGAAAGAGATTGCCTGTGGTGGGGGAAGGAGGAAGCCAGTCAACATCTTGGGGGCAGTTATAGAGGAGTAACAACAAACCAGGAAGGAGAGATTTCCCAGCAAAATGTGCATGGGTGTGTGAAGTCTGGGCTCACAGATAAGCATCACCACGATGAGGAGGTTTCCCACCACTGTTGCTCCATAAATGGCAATGAAGGTGATGAAGAGGAAGGGCTTGACAGCTGTAGATCCAGTGAGGCCAAGGAGTAGGAATTTGTTCACTGTGGTGTTGCTTTCACCTTCCATGGACTGAATTCAACTCTGGGGCCTAAGGAGGATAACAAGATCTATATGAAAAAGAATACCTCCCAAGAGCTTTGCTCATTGCTTAGTCCTGGCCAGATCTTTGAGCTTCCTTTAAAATCTGACTAAAATCCTAGCTTCACCTCGGTTTATAACCCTCTTACTGAGGGAACCCCTGCAGAAAAAAAAAAATAAATCCCAAGCCCTATAGCTCTAAGGCTACCCAGGACATGGTGATTACATTGTATTACCCAATAATTTCTTGTTGGAATGCAGAAACAAGTTACAGGCCCATTATTCTGATTACCCAAGGTTCCTGGTATTTGAGTCCATCTGAAATACAACCTTGGCTCTTTTTCACTCATGCCCCAAGAACCCAATTCAGGTATTAGTCAAGACATGACTTTCAAAGACCTTTAAAATCTGCCATCTGTCTTTCACCGTTACAGAGCTTAAGCTCAGGAAATTTCTGTTGAAGAATCAAACTTAACTTCCTCGCTGCATGGGACAAAATCCTTGTAACCCAAAGAATCGGATTTCCCCTTAAGTCATGTTCATGCTAACGCCCAGCACTTGAGAGAAAAACTTTTACTGGATCTAATTTGCTCTGCTGTTGATTTGGTTCTTTACCAGTAAAAAAGGAACAAACAGGCAGTCAGCCCCACCCTACTAGACATGGTCCTTTTCACCATCCACTCCTATATTCATCCCAGCCATCCACCCATCCATGCATCAATCCCCATTTTCATCTGCTCTTGTTATGCATACGTTCCCATATATTATTTTCCCCTTATTCCCTTTCCTGCTTACCGTATCTCTCCTACCATTCTATACATATCTAATAATCACTACTTTCCATTCCTTACATGCTTTATTTCCATCCATCTGTCCATTAATTTGTTCATTTGCTCCATCCATTCATCCATCCCTCTGCAGATCTCTTCTACCCACTATCATACATCCTTAGACATTCTTTGTGTTTCTCCCTCCATCCTTCCACCTACATACACAACTTTTCTGTTAATTTAAAAAAAACCCCAAACCTCCATCTATTTCCTTGTCCCCATCCTAAGATCTGCATCAATCTAGCCATCCCATTTACTTCTTCTCTATCTCTCCATCTGTCTGCCTTTACATTTGTCGTGATTTAACCCCAGTCAGAAACTAAGCACCACGCAGCCGCTCATTCACTCCCCCTACCCAGTGGGATGGGGGAGAGAATCGAAAAAAAAAAACCTCGTGGGTTGAGATAAAGACAGTTTAATAGGACAGAAAGGAAGGAAAAATAATGATAATAATAATATGACAATAATAATACTAAAAGAATTAGACTATACAAAGCAAGTGATGCACAATGCAATTGCTCACCACTCACCGACCAATGCCCAGTTAGTTCCCGAGCAGCGATCCACCCCTCCCAGCCAACTCCCCCCGGTTTATATACTAGGCATGACATCATTTGGTATGGAATATCCCTTTGGCCAGTTTGGGTCAGCTGTCCTGGGCTCTGTCCCCTCCCAACTTCTTGTGCCTCTCCAGCCTTCTGGCTGGCTGGGCATGAGAAGCTGAAAAATCCTTGCCTTAGTATAAACACTAGTTAGCAACAACTAAAAACATCAGTGTGTTATCAACATTCTTTTCCTACTAAATCCAAAACACTGCACTATACCAGCTACTAGGAAGAAAATTAACTCTATCCTAGTCGAAACCAGGACAGCATCCTTCTCTAGCCATCCTCCACATGCACTCATTTATATACCTACCGATACATCCATTGTTCTCTATACAAAACTGTACTTATATATACATGTATGTATATATGCATACATAGTTCTCTATACATAACCCTGCCCTCTCAACCATCTGCCCATCCTCACCTATTCCACTTCCATCCATTCATCTGGTGTACGTTCTTTCTTAGTGTTCACTTCCTAATTGTTCATTTTGCCTCTTTGTTTTCTGAAGGAATTTTGAATCCCTGAACAGTGTTCAACTCCTAAACGAACTCTAAAGCACTTTCAACAGCAACCGTCTTTGTTGGAAGTCCTTCATCTCCATTTACAGTGGCTACAGTGCTGGTGTCTCCTGTCCACCAGCTGTTGGTCCCCCAATGCTCAAGAGGAACTTGGTCCTGGATTTGGCTGAAGCAATTTAGTTACCTCAGTCATATTGAGGCAAACTGTACTGAAGAATATCCAAAGGGGCAGCATCTCATCATACAGTTCTCGGGTAAGAGTGGCAAGCACCACCTTCTTCTACAACAGTGTTTTATAGCAATCTGCAAGCCAGGGCAAGGTTTAAATCATCTTTAAATGATGCATCTTAAAATAAGAGAAGCTGGGAGGGTCTTTGCGTCTATCAACATAAAAAAGAAAAAAAATTTACATTCTAAATGTCTGAAGTGAGTCCTGGTATTCCTATGTTTCCAGAAAGTTCTGCCTTCTTCAGTTTCCTCTTCCTTAGAACAAATAGACGCAGATCTTTCAACCTGTGTTGTCAGTATTAGGCAGTGAACTGACTAGCTGAGCATCAGCCTTTCTGAAAAGGAACCGGACATGACAGACAACTTTACAACAGGTTTAATATGCACAGTGTTCAGTTAACTCAAATGTAAATTCCAGATATATCTCAGCCACAACATCCCATTATAGATCTGATTATATCCCCCAGTATTTGGATAGTTGTGCTTCATGAATTCTAATAAAGTATCAAACTTTAATTTTTATTATGCATAGCGTTGCCACTTGGTATTTCAGATTTGATGTAAATCTAAGCACCTCACTAATGAGGTACTTAACAGAAAACATAATCTAAATATTTGGGCAAAACTTCCAAAAGGAAGGAAGCTGTGCACATTACTTGAACATGACATAATGAGCCATACCTTCAACTGTGTTACTGTACAATTAACTCTTTTTTTTTACACCTCAGTTATTTACACCCATTTATTTACAAAATTCTTCCAGAGCTAGTTAAGCATTTGTGTGGGTCATTAAACTGTTAGTCACTCTAAAGATGTTATATTTATTAACATACTGTTGAGTTACTTTGTGCATGCTCTCACTCACTGCATTGGAAATATTTAGTCCTTACAAAGCAAGGCGATAACATTCAATATTTGTCTATAAGAAATAAGGAATTTTTGTAGCTTTTCCAAAGACATTACTAATATTTTAACCGTTTTGTAGATGTTGGATCCATGTTCTATCAAAATAACTCTACACTAATATTCCGGACTATTGATAGACCTATGAATTTTTCTTGAAAACTGTTCCATATACAAAAAAATACTATAATTCTGTACTTTATGAATGCATTTCCCTTCTATTTCCCTCTCCCCAGAAAGTACTGCAGCAACAAACGTTTCATGGCACTGAGGATCTCCCTGTTCCTCAGGGTGTAGATCATGGGGTTCACGAGGGGAAAAACCATGGTGTGGAACACAGCCACCACCTTGTCCAGGGGCAAGCTGCAGAAAGGCCGGCAATAGATGTATATAGCTGGTCCAAACATAACAAAGACAATAATGATGTGGGTAGTGCAGGTAGATGCTGCTTTGCTCTTCCCTCTGGAGACGCCTGTTTTCAGATGGATTAGTAGGACACCGTAGGAAATCAGCAGAAGAATGAAACATATAACGATGACTAGGCCACTGTTGACAAACATGATAAACTCCAGTATGTAAGTGTTGGTACATGCTAACTTAATCACTTGTGTAACATCACAAAAGAAGTTGTCCAGTTCATTGGGGCCACAGAAGGGAAGATGAACAACAAATGCAACCTGGATGACTGAATGTGTGAATCCTCCAGCCCATGCTGTCCCCACCAAGACCCAACAGAGCATTTTCCTCATTAAGGTTGTATAATGAAGAGGCTTACAGATAGCCACATACCTGTCAAAAGCCATAGCTATGAGCAGGAAGATCTCAGCTCCACCAAAGAAGTGGAGGAAGAAAAGCTGTGCTATGCAGCTTCTAGAAGAGATGGTCTTCTGTTGTGAGAATAAATCAGCCAGCATCTTAGGTGGAGTAATAGAACAGTAGCAGATATCCAGGAAAGCCAGATTAGCTAGGAAAAAGTACATTGGGGAGTCCAACTGTGGATCTCCCCTGACTGTGAGGATGATGAGAATGTTTACTGGAAGGACAATGACATAGAAAAGGAGGAAGAGGAAAAAGAGGAAGCATTGCACTTCACGTGTCTGAGACAATCCCAGCAGCACAAATTCTGTTACTTCTGTCTTGTTTTCTGTTCCCATCACGTTTCTGAGCATCCCTAAAATAGAATAAATATAAATGAGATATATCTATCACACTGGACATCTAAAACGCAGTACTGATTCTTCCTAGACATTTAAAATACACTGCAGAGCAATTCACAAATGGCTTCTTTAAAATCAGTATCTGGGTTCTTGCTTATCTCAGAAAAAGTCAGACATCTGAAACAGTTTAGCAGTGCTTTTCCCTAGAAAAGTCTGATGCATCCCAAACTCCTATTTCAATCCTTATTACAGTAAATAAGATAATAGCATGCATGATGTACTTAATATATCCACAGATTAATCGATCAATTATTTAATCTTGTATTCTGAAAAATAATTCAGGTTAGGAATTTATCCATCTTAATTTCAAATCTTTTTTAGCTGTCTTTTTGATTCTAATGTAGTCATCTATATGACAGGTAAAATCAATGGAAATGGAATTAGGAATTACCAAGCTAATTTAGACAGTTTTCTTTGGAGGAGAAGAATGACTCTTTGCAATTATTTATTTTGCAATAATGACAATAAAGTGACTATAAAGGAAATATAGACCAATTTTAGTTTAAACTAAACGCTTGACTCATTTGCACTCACAAAGGAATCTAGCATCACTTGAGCTCTCTTAATGTATCCTGCCTGGTTTCCAATCATCATTGAAGAAAATCACAGGTCTTCTCTGGACTTGCTTCTTATCTGCCCACCCAATGCAAAGCCTTGGTTACCCTACAGCTTTTCAAATGGAACTAAATGTGTAGACAACTGAACTGAAATGAGCTCAAGTCTACATTGTGATACCTATGTTTAAAACCTCAAGCTGAATCCCACCCCTACAATTACAGAAGTAAATTTCACACCCTTCATACGCAATTTGATGTTGTAGTCCTCCTTTAGGATTGTTTTGCCTTACTTTGATTGATTGACTTTTTTCCTCCAAATATGTAGTCAGGTTTCCCTTACCACTACTGTGAAGAAGGTTAGATTGCATGTTCTATAGATTCTCCAAGCCTATATGTAATGCCGGTTTTCAGGTGGAACTGAGAATGGACATGCAAGTAAGAAATAAGGCATCTCATCTAATTTTATCTGATTTGCACTTTGGATAGGAATTTCTGAATTAAATGGGATGAATTCCCTACTAGGCTAAACAAAGCCAAACCAAATGATTCATTGCTTATTAAATCTTTTTAAAGTAATTCCATTTTATAAAAATGATATTTTTTTGAATATATATTAATATACATTAATTTATTCCTTTAAGTCATATTTTTTTTCTCATCAATGGAATCTGGAGATCTATTCAGCTCTTCTAGAAGCAGTGAGATTTAGTCTGTGGAGTAGCTGTTAAGACTTACTAACTTATTGAGTTGATCTCTGTCAAAGCCAGCTTAGCTAGGCCACATGCAGGCATCAATACTATTAATACAAAAAAGAAAGTGTCTTCTTTTGAGTTTGATTCCAATCCCTGGAGATTATTTCTAACCTCATATTCTTTTTCTACAAGTCTCAAGAGTCACCTTTATACACTGTTAGTGACCTAAAAAACCATGCAGTGTTCCTCTTATCAATGGCTGACCATACTTTCCTGAGAACTCCCCCTCACTGTTTGTAAATAAGCTGGGAACCATGATGATATTACCCTCATACAGGCTTACAAGCATCATGCTTGTATTTTATCCCTGAAAAAAACCTAAACTTCTACCATCTGCTACTGAATGTATACAGTATAAGCTATCATCTTGTCCTTACTAATAAGTGCATAGGATGGAGGGAAGGGAAGGGAAGGGAAGAGAAGGGAAGGGAAGGGAAGGGAAGGGAAGGGAAGGGAGGGGAAGGGAAGGGAAGGGAAGGGAAGGGAAGGGAAGGAAGGGAAGGGAAGGGAAGGGAAGGGAAGGGAAGGGAAGGGAAGGGAAGGGAAGGGAAGGGAAGGGAAGGGAAGGGGACAGACTCACTCCCTGTCTGGAATGGAGTAAACCTCCGTAAGAACATGCTGTCTTCTGAATACACAGGCTCTCTTTGATATATCTTTTCCACTCCTAAGTCGGGAGGAACAGAAAACTAGAGCCCAGGGAAATGTAGATACATCTTGATTGCAGAATGGGAGCTTGTTAGCAAATCAGCACTGGAGCATAGAACTCGGACTGCCCAGAGAGGTACAGCTGGCATCTTCATCCCTACACAAGGTCATTAGGGAAGAGAACAATTCATTTCAGACTCTGCAGCATACATTCCCTCAGCATGAGGTTTGGAATTCAAACCATTTGTATTGTCTCCAAAACTCCACAATTGCTTCACATACTGATTGAGTCTTCTTGTCCTCAAAGACACAAAAAAGGGAAGGAATATGCCCCAAATCATACAATGCCATGGGTATAATACAAAGGCTCTGTCTACTGTTGTTCTATCATATCACAGACCTACTGGAGACCGGAACAGAAGAAGGAGATTGGCTATTTCTGTTCTAAGTATAAGCATTTAAAACAGATAAATTCTTAATTCGAATTTCCTTGTACTGTCATTAGACATAATAAAGGATTCCGGAGACCAACTAATCTCATTTATCTTTGACATCTGTCCTGTGATTAATGTTGTTCTCTCTCCATTGTTCTTGTAGTTACTGTCTTGGCTTTTTACTATATAGACATCTAAAGTGTGGGAGACTAGTCTCATCTCAAGAATCTAAAATACTAGTGGATACTAGACAGCCCAATTCATTCTTAATGCTAACCTTCTACTGTACAGAATCTATGCCTCTTCTGTGAAAAAGACTTGGGATAAACACAGTGAAATCACTAAGTATTGCAGTCTGCTTCGGTATTTCTGGGTGACTGACCATTAGATTCCTTTATTTTGAGCTTTGTATAAAGTGCATATTCAGGAAAACCACAGTTCCTTGTACACAGATAAACTGGCCCTTGATGCCAAAGTTCCTCATCCTTCAAAATGTTCAAGTGTTGGCTCATAGATGCAGGTACGCTTGAACAAAGCACTTGGTACTTTTGTAGTGTATTGTAGCTCACTCACAGATTCTTTTGAAATGATCCAAACTCTTCCTTTGAGAGGAAACCCATTTGTAGTTTGGGGGAGGATTCACTCCAGCTTTCTCTGTACTTATAAATTAAATTGTGTCTAGGAACAACAATGGGCATGTGAAAGTGAGCATTTATACAATTAAACTCATATCTGTTTTGTCCCTATTACAGCCTGGGAATAAGAAAGACAACGTTTGTAGTAGGAATTTTAGATGCAGCTACATTCTTTGCAGGGTAAGAAAGCTTACTGGCAACATGTCTTTACATTCATTACATACCATTATTCACCAATTTACCAAAGTGTGTCAGAAAAAAGAAAGTATGTGTGCAGATCTAGAGGAAAATTAACCTTGCAACTTTGGTATGTTAGGTTGTCATGGTTTAAACCCAGCCAGCAACTAAGCACCACGCAGCCGTTTCCCCCTCCCCCTCCCAGTGGGGTGAGGAGGAAGAAAGCAAAGGAAAAAAAAGTAAAACGCGTGGGTTGAGATAAGAACAGTTTAATAACTAAACTAAAATATAATACTAACAATAGTAATAATGAAATATAATAATAGTAATGAAAAGGAATGCAACAAAAAGAGGGGGGGGGGAAGGAAAAAAAACCAGTGATGCACAATGCAATTGCTCACCACCCGCTGACCGATGCCCAGTTAGTTCCTGAACCGCGATCCGCGCCTCCCGGCCAACTCTCCCCTGTTTATATACTGGGCATGACGTTCCATGGTATGGAATACCCCTTTGGCTAGTTCAGGTCAGCTGCCCCGGCTCTGCTCCCTCCCAGCTTCTTGCACACCTGCTTGCTGGCAGAGCATGGGAAACTGAAAAGTCCTTGGCTTAAGATAAGCGCTACTTAGCAACAACTAAAACATCAGAGTGTTATCAACATCATTCTCACACTAAATCCAAAACACAGCACTGTACCAGCTACTAAAAAGAAAGTTAACTCTGTCCCAGCCGAAACCAGGACACTTGCCTGTGTGGACACCTACAGAAAGAAATTATATAATTGTCTTTAGCTTTGTGGTCATCCCCTTTTTCTTGATCATTATTTCCTACACTGAAATAATCAGGACAGTTTTGATGATTCCTTCAGTTTGAAGTTTCATAATTCCTTCAGTTTGATGATTCCTTCAGAAGACAAAGGACTTTCTCCACCTGTTCCTCAAATCTGACTGTGGTTACCCTATACCACATCTGACTCTGGTTGCCCTGTATGTTAGCTCTGGTAGAGCTGTGTACCAAAGACCTACATCAGAAAACTCAGACAATATTAGAATGGAATGGAATGGAATGGAATGGAACAGAACAGAACAGAACAGAATAGAATAGAATAGAATAGAATAGAATAGAATAGAATAGAAAATTTCAGTTGGAAGGGACTTGCAAAGATCATCTAGTCCAACTGCCTGACCACTTCAGGGATAACCAAAAGTTAAAGCATGCTGTCGAGAGCATTGTCCAAATGCCTATTAAACATTGACAGGCATGGGGCATCAACCACCTCTCCAGGAAGCCTGTTCCAGAGTTTAACCACCCTCTCTATAGAGAAATGTTTCCTAATGTCAAATCTGAACGTCCCCTGATGCAGCTTTGAACCATTCTCACATGTCCTGTCACTGGATACCAGGGAGAAGAGATCAGCATCTCCCTCTCCACTTCCCTGCCTCAGAAATCTGTAGAGAGCAATGGGGTCACCTCTCAGCCTCCTTTTCTCCAAATTAAACAAACCCAAAGTCCTTAGCTGCTCCTCATAGGACATGCCTTCGAGCCCCTTCACCAGCTTTGTTGCCCTCCTCTGAACACATTCAAGGGTGTTAACATCCTTCTTAAATGGTGGGGCCCAGAACTGCACACAGTACTCAAGGTGAGGCTGCACAAATGCTAAATACAGTGGGATAATCACCTCTTTTGACCAGTTGGTTATACTGCATTTGATGCACCCCAGGATGTGGTTTGCCCTCTTGCTGCCAAGGCACACTGCTGACATATTGAGCCTGCTGCCAACCAGCAACCCCAGATCCCTTTCTGCAGGGCTGCTCTCCAGCCACTCCTCTCCCAATTTATACTTGTGCCCAGTGTATGCTGATAAACTGTTCTACCTCTTCTACATTGTTGTTTCTCCAATGTTGAATCCCCTCATTTATAGTCTGAGGAACAATGAAACGAAGGTTGCCATCTGGAAATTGTTCATTAGAAAGTGAGTCTTCAAAACACATGTAATTAATACAAACTCTCAAAGCCATACAGCTCATTCAAGGCAAGCTGCAGTTTCCATACAGAATTATTTAAATTAAGGTTATCCAATGATTTTGGACAATTTAAACCTTTTTATTTTCAGTGGAGGACAGCAGGTCATAGCACGTCTCCTGTCATGTAAGGAGTTGCTTGGCTCTCCACTTGCTTGGCTCTCCACTTGCTTGTTGCTCTGCACTTGTATTGGACTACCTGGCTGTTTTACCCCAGGTCATGGGTTCTGCAAAGGAGTTATGAAATCAAATTCTTACACAGGTGAAGTAAGCCCAGCAGTCCTAGTTAAGCATTTCCATAATCACCGCTCTGGGACTCAAAAGGAAAACTGATGGATCATAGGAACACATGCCAGAATGCTGAACAGCTGCAGAGGTACACCTGGATGATAATTTGGGAGGGAAAAAGAATGCCAAAAATCTTCTAAGTTACTCTCAAGCTTCAATAGAAGCTGGCTCCCTTTCAGAAAAAGACATAGGGAGATGCAGAAAATTTAGAGAATTTGGAATTATCTATATTAATGTAGAAATCCTGTCTGGTATTCAGAAGCTTGAAATTAAGGAACTGATATTAGTTAAATGATACATTTTCTTATTTAAATTAGAAGCTGAATAATAATAGAAATGACCAGAAAGCATACATAGATAAATGGATAGATACTTATCTATCTTTCTGGATATACACATGAGACAGAGCTTTCAGTATTTTGGTGTATGATTTGATTCTACATTTTTTTAAGAAATTCTGAAACAAAGAGTGGTGAATGAATTTCAATAATGTGATCTGTGAGCAGTGACTCATCTACTTAAAAAAATATAAATCCTTTTTTAATCAAAAAATGAAAATTTATTCAATCAGAAGCAATTCCACTCTTTTAATTATTAAACTGCCTTGTAACTTCAACATTCAATTCATATCTATATCCTTTTCTTTCATTAGGAGATGTTTTGTAAAATCCTGCTTCTTATAGTGTGAAGATATTTTCTATAAATAAAAAAATAATTAAAATAAAAGAAAAAAGTATACTTTTCTTTAGAGTGAAACTAGTATGAAAAGAAATACAACTATGCATGAAGCTTATCATTAGTGGTATCTTTTTAGAAAAAAGATAAACTTTCAAAATTTAGTTAGGAAAGAGTAATTTATTGAAAAGGAATTTAAAATAATTAAATTACTCTAAAATTTTTTCAAAACATTTCAGGGTTTTTAATATTTAAAACTCAAATATAAACTATTTTAAAGAACATACTTTAATACATTTAAATGTGTATAATATGAGGACATTATAGATTAATCTCCATTGTGCTTTGGTGTAAAAAAAATGCTTTTTTTAAACTGGATATGATTGTCTTTGTAAAGTCCTCTAATGAGAGCTACAGATAATGCAGATATTATAGGGATATGAATATGGAGGTGTATTACTATATGATTACAATTACTATCTTTTTTTTATATATATGAATGCATAAATAGCAGCCATGTAAATGGTTTAAGGTTATTCTGTTTACATTTCTTTGTTCTATTCCTCGTTTTCTTAATATGAACATGAATGCAAAGAGAACAGGAAAAAAACGTATAGCATCTCAGTTGAGCTTTTTGAATTATATAGAAAAAGAACATGGATTCATTACAGCTAATGTAGAAACAACTAAATTAGTTTTGACGTCAAAATGCTTATTTATCTATTATTATAAGGAGAGTCTGGAATGACATTAATACTGCAAAAAGAAAGTCCTGAGCCAGGGACTGTTCTCCAACCCTGGCGAAATATGGTGATGCACATATCACTTTTGCATAGCTCGCTCTCCTCTCCAGAATTCATTGAAAGCACCCAAAATGCTGAAGGGAAGGCCTAACTGAAATGGCATTACCTCTCATGGAAATCCCATCTTGGTGTCCCTGTAGTTTTCACCTGAATTTTCCCTATGAAGGAAAAATGTCAGAGAAGAAATTGCAACAGCTAGGGAAGCAGGGATGCAGAAGAACCCAGCATCTGCTCAAAACTGTGTGGAGCTACTTGAAGACTGTCCAACATTGTTCTCAAAGTGCTGCAGGGAACCACTCTGACACTGACTGCTGCTAATGCCCCAGCACACTGGAAGCCTTGACCCAGACAGAGCTCCAGGGTGTGGAGACTGCTGTAGAGGTCTTGGGCTGGGGTGGCCTCTCTTGTGTGACATGTACTTCAGACAAGGCAGTGAGTCACAAGGTGGAGGAACTTAAGGAATGGGTGAACAGACCATGCATCATCAGGGAAAATGAAGGGAAAATTGACAGGTTCTTTGCAGAAAATCCATGGAGACAAGAGTTTGAAGCACACGAAGCAAGGAAGGTGTAACAGCTGGAAGCCATGGTGAAACAAACAGTGGATGGTTTGAAAATGACACCGAACTGTGGGAAGCATCTGATACAAAGAAAGGCAGAGATGTTATTCAGAAAAGTTTTGAGTCAGGAAGAATAGATTAAAAGGATCCTCATGAAGTTCAAGAAAAGCAAATATCAAGCTTTGCATCTTGGATCAAAAAAACGCATGCAATGGGACAGGCTGAGGTCTCACTGGTTAGGAGAGAGCTTTGCAGAAAAGCATCTTGGGGTCCAGGTGGACAAACTGAATATGAGTCAGCAGCATGCCTTTGCAGAAGAGGTCAACTACATCCTGGGCTGTGCTAGAAGCAGTGAAGCCACCGTGGTAAGTAAAGGGATTCTTCCCCTTCATTCAGCACTTGTGAGATCCCATCTAGAGTGTGGTGTCCATTTTTCTGCTCCGCAGAACAAGGAAAATACTTGTGTACTTGAGTCCAGTGGAGGACTCCAAAGAAGATGGTTAGGGAGCTGGTGCACAAGATGTATAAAAGGAAGACTGAGAAAGCTGGTTTTTGCAGGGTTAAAAGAGGAAAAGGATCAGGGAGATCTTATTTGTATCCAGAACTAATATAAAAGCATAGAGAAGACAGATCCTGACTCTTCTTGCACGTGCACGGGGGAAGGATGAGAGGCAATGGACACAGGTTGGAACATGCAAGATTCCTACTTGACTTAAGGAAACAAATTTTTCATCATGAGGGTGGTTAAACCTGGGGGCCCTGAGACGTGATATAATATCCATCCTTGGAGATATCCAAAAGTCTACTGGAGAATGCTCTGAGCAACTTAACTCAAATTGGACCTCCTCTAAGCAGGACGTTGGACTAGAGATGCCCAGAGGTCTGTCATAACCTAAAGGGTTACCCAGCCTGTAGGTGTATAGAGATTGCCGCTGTTGATTTGTAGGATTCCGCAATACACAATATCAAGTGTACCTATGATTAATAAAGCACATATATATATAAAGCTATTACAAATTATTATCAGCAATCAATAGTATAGAAGTAATCAGTAAAAGCAACAATCAATAATAGCAGCAACAAATATATATATAAAATATTACAGGTTGCTACAAATTCATCACTAGTAAACTTACCAATAATATAACAGCAGATATGTTTAATTATGTACATGTGTATGTATATGTATATTCATAATATTACCAGTACCGAGTGCATCAAACCGATCTCAGAATGGGGCCAAACCATCCCAGAAGGGAGGACAAACTGAACTGACCCCAGAAGGGGGGCCAATAAAATAACAGACAGAGTCTTACTTCAAAGATGATCCAAGTCACAGAGTTTTGAGTCAGCCAGGACTCCCTGGTGATATTCCAATTACTTTTCTAGGAGTTCTCATAGAAAGTTCATGCAGGGACTTTGACCTGTTTAGGAGTAGGAAAGGGAAAAGTATGTGCAGCATGGGAAGTTCTCAGAGAGAGGAAAGCGCCCTTTTGGGTAAAAAATAAGTAATTTCTATATTACAGACACACAACGGGGTGTAGGATACCACCACTTTGAGCAGCCAATGGATGCTGTTAATTTCTATTTTTCAACTGGAACAGCAAGTAGTTGATTATTATTTCTACTCTCTAGTAATCTTTATTTTATTTAGTAATTTTTATTTTATTTATTTTTATTTTTTTAGTAATTTTATTTCCACTCTTTAGTAATTTTTATTTTTCCGGACTCTTTTCCAGTTCTTGCAGTTAGAACAGCCAATGCCAGTTACTGATTCTTACTTTCTCAGGGTGTTTTCCCCTTTTTCCAGACTATTTTTTACCTTTTCAGATGATAAGTTGCTGTTACAGTTCCTTGTTTTTGTGCTTATTAGTGGTATCTCAGGATGTCTCCAGCTTCTAGGTATCCAGCTGCACTTCAAAGAGGCCACCTTCACTTCTTAAGCATGCTTCTGGTCCACAGATCTAGTTCTCAGGCTCACAATTCCCAGGCTGGCAGATATTTTCTCTATCAGTATTTTTCCCCTTACAACCAGGTCACCTTTATGGCTGCTCACATCAAGATCCCTTTCCACTTGCATGATTCTGTGATTTTAAAAAAGGAGAGAAGAGAAACATATAGAAATGTTTCAGGAGTGATTCCTGTGATCTGCTTCAAAGTCTATTTCAACACATGGTAAGACAGTCCTTGAAAAGGTTTGTTATGGTGTTTTACCCTCAAGTGACTATAACAGTGTGAGGGACTGGAAGAGTTAATGTCTGTCAATGTCTCAAACATTGTAGCAACCAAGGTGCGGTCTGTGTGACCCTGAGTTTGTTTGTTAATCAAATCTTGCTTGTATAAGACAAGTGGGGGTCCGCTTGCAGGTGTTGAGACATTCTTTAGTTATCTAAAGACATGTGGGGGTAGGGACAGCCAAATATTCGGTAGAATAAACAACTGAGTAACGGCTAAAGAAAGGCGATTCCACAAGAACATGAGTGGGACCTAGGTCACCTAGAGGGCAGCTGAGGAAGACTTCGGCCTTCATCCCAGCAACCCCCAGGAGGCAGACTACGACCACCTAGCAACTGCCGGCGCAGGCGCACACACAACGCCGACAGGGAAGCAGGGACTATAAACAAGGGAACCCTTCTCCATTTTTTGGCGCGCGCCCATCACCGGAGGATTGCCACGCTCGTCGCCGACATCGCGGGAAGATTGCCACGCTCGTCGCCGACATCGCGGGATCCAAGGGTGGTGACTATCTCTTTTCTTTTCCCCCTCTTTCTTTTTTTTCCTTATTCCTCTCTTTTCTCTCTTCTTGTGAACGTTTTGCTGCAACCCACGCTGCCCACCGTTATGCCTTCCGCAGTTTGGATTGTTCGAATAAAGCGTTCAAAGTGATCGTTTGGCGTCGTTTCACCTTAATTTAGCCCGGGGGGATCCCAGAACCTCTACGGCCCTCTGGTCTGTCCGGTCCGGGTTGTAACAAACAGATGTCTAGTTGACTATGACAAATGTTGCAGTCTGCATTGCAGAGAATCATAGTATTATCATGGACTGTGTCTCTGTACAGATCTAGTATAGCAAAAATTTGTATGAAAATCCTGTTTTATTCATGTTAACAAACACAAAAGTTTTTATTTACTGCTCTACTACAGGTATCTGCACTCAAAATCCACCTGTATCATTCATTTTTCCTCCTAAACCTCACAATGAATTTTCTGGTAACACAGAGAAGGTGAATGTCCAGAAGACAGCAAGTCTAGAAAATGATCTATGAAAGAAAATTTTACTATGGTACTCAAAAGAACTGCTGGGCTTCAATCTTTTGATCTTTCTCACCTGTATCCCTCAAAATGTGAAATATTTCAACCAAAGATTCTTCCAGCTAATGAGACATTACATTTTATGTTCAAAAAAGCCAATCTAACCTTTGATAAACAGCAAGAATTCCATCAAGTCAGTAAAGGGGGATAGATGTGAATAAAACCTTTGTCAGAAGAGTCAAGACCACCTTTGGTCAAGGGTTTCCTTGGAAATGAATAAGTAAAGAGAAGTTATTAACTGAGTAAGAACATTTAAACTTACGTTAGCTTTCAAAATCTATTTTACTTACTTTTCTCTCTGTGGAGACAAAAAGCTAGACAGAAAACATGTCACCCCAGTAGCAAGCATAGGTTTTTACCATGTCAATAGCTGTATTTAGAGGGATAGTTTCAGACCACACAATGAATACTGAGCTAGATGTTCAGCTAAAATAACACCATTTTCTCATTTCTCTATGTCTGCTTAAAAAGAAGCTAAAAATGATGGAAAAAATTAAAAATTAAGAGATATAAAAACCTTGAAATTTTGAAAAACTTTAAAAACTTTATATGAGGGTAGAGAAAAAACTGTCATCATTCAATGTTTGTTGGATCTCTCTTACCTCTCTCATTTATTCCAGACACACATCATCCAAGTCTTCATTCAGTTTTTCATTTTCTGAGGTGCCCTCTGTAAGGATATGTGGAAGGAGAAGGTCTGTTCTTTTAAGGCCATCTGGTCAAAGGAGCCATAAACACAAACATACAGAGACAAACCTGACCAACACATGATAAAGGAGGTCATGATGAGAATAAACCTGGGCAGTCGCACTGATTGGTAAGGATGTGTGGAGTGTGAAAATGTTTATTTTTCAGTCATGCTATCTCATTAAGGACCTTGCCAAATTAGGATGTTAATAAAAGAGAGGGAGACAAACACAGAGAGTCATAAAACCTGACCAATGACCATTAACAAAGACAAAAGCCAGGAAAAAAAAAATCAGTCACTCTGATGACCTATCAAGCAACTTCAGGCCACTGAGGCTTTGCAACTGGTACTGATGCAAACCTGACAGTCTTCAAAATAAGGCTTCAGTATGTGTAGTGGTTGCTCTGGAAGACAAACGTCATAATAAAAAATGCCCCCCACCCCCACTCCTTTCTCTTAGCTTTTATCACTGAGCAGACATCATATGATTTGGAATATCCCTTTGGTCAGCTTGGGTCAGCTGTCCTGGCCATGTCCCCTCCCAAGATGTCCTGGGCTTGGCTGGGATAGGGTTAATTTTCACAAGAAGCTGTGAGGGGGCATGGCTGGAATGGCTGACAAGAACTAGCCAAGGGGATAGTTGATACCATACTGACATCATGCTCAGTATATAACTGGGGGAGCTGGCCGGGTGGAGGGCTATCAATGCTCTGAACAAGCTGAGCGAAGTGTTTCGGGTGGTGAGCAATTGCATTGTGCAACACTTGCTTTACATACTCTTTTGTTAGTATTTTTATTTTTTAGTATTTTATATTTATTAGTATTTTGTTAGTAGTATTATTATTATTCCTTCTCTACCTCTGTTGTTCTGTTAAACTGTGTAAATTGTACACTTTTGTCAGTATTGTCACTATGTTATTTTGATTTTGGTGTAGGGAATTCTTTTTGTTGATGTAAGTGAAGTTTGTGAAGATTGTGTGATGAATGTGTATTTTAATGGCAATTCTTAAATATGTGATTCACAGAGGCAAGGGGTGGAATGTATTGGGATTGCACGGCAAGGTTTTGATAGCGGGGGGGCTACAAGGGTGGCTGCTGTAAGAAGCTGCTAGAAGCTTCCCCCGTGTCCGATAGGCTCCAAGACGGACCTGGCGCTGGCCAAAACTGAGCCAATCAGAGATGGTGGTAGCGCCTCTCTGGTAACGTATTTAAGAAGTGGAAAAACAAATTGCTGCACATCAGCAGCTGGAGGAGAGGAGTGAGAATATGTGAGAGGAACAACTATGCAGACACCAAGGTCAGTGAAGAAGGAGGGGGAGGAGGTGCTCCAGGCGCCGGAGCAGAGATTCTCCTGCAGCCCATAGTGAAGACCATGGTGAAGCAGCTTGTCCCCCTGCAGCTCATGGATGTCCACGGTGGAGCAGTTATCCACCTGCAGCCCATGGAGGACCTCATGCCAGAGCAGGTGGATGCTCCTGAAGGAGGCTGTGACCCTGTGGAAAGCCTGCACTGGAGCAGGCTCCTGGCAGGATCTGTGACCCCATGAAGAGGAGCCAATGCTGAAGCAGGTTTGCTGGCAGGACTTGTGACCCTGTGGGGAACCCATCCTGGAGCAGTCTGTTCCTGAAGAACTGCACGCCTGGAAAGGACCCGTGCTGGAGTAGTTCATGAAGAACTGCAGCCTGTGGGAAGGACTCACATTGGAGAAGTTTGAGGAGGACTGTCTTCCATGGGAGGGACCCCACGCTGGAGCAGGGGAAGAGTGTGAGGAGGAAGGAGTGGCAGAGACAACATGTGATGAACTGACCGCAACCCCCATTCCCTATCCTCCTGTGCCTCTCAGGGGAGAAGTTGGAGAAAATAGGGAGTGAAGTTGAGCAAGAGGAGAAGGGAGGGGTGGGGGGAAGGTGTTTTAAGATTTGGTTTTATTTATCATTATCGTACTCTGGTTTCATTGGTAATAAACTAAACTAATTTCCCCGAGTCGAGTCTGTTTTGCTCGTGACGATAATTGCTCAGTGATCTCTCCCTGTCCTTATCTCAACTCATGAGCCTTTCATCTTATTTTCTACCCCTGCCTTGTTGAGGAGGTGGAGTGATAGAGCAGCTTAGTGGGCACCTGGCGTCCAACCAAGGTCAACCCACCATAGTCTGTTTTGGACTGGAGAACCTAGAGAGGGTCATGTGTGTGTCTGCACTAGTGACCTCCAGTCTCTGCATGCCCCATAGGAAGAGGAGATGTTGCTGCCTGTGCCTGTGTGTGATGTAGGTCCGGTATGTGGCTGCTTTTGACAGCAGAGGCTTGGCTATGACAGTCTGCATGACCGGCCATATCAGTGTCCACCATGTGCATGTGTCTCTGGGTCTGTCTGTGCATGTCTGCGTGCTTGTGTGTATGTCCATGTGTGTCTGTGTGTCCCTGTGTGTTTGTCTCTGGGGCAGGTGTTCAGCTTTGCTAGTGGTTGAATCTGCGGATGGGAAAGCAGACTGTATGACAAATCCCCTGGCTGCAGGATAAACTCAGCAGCTCATTTTAACAGAGGAGCCTGCGGGCAGCTCCCACTTGGTACCGGTGATTACACCACCTGCATGACCTTGCCTTTATCTAACAGTGCAGCAAGAAGTTCTCCTGTGAACATCCTTTCTGTTTGACAGTAGAAATTATGGATATAATTGTTTTCTTTTTAAAAGATCCTATACTGACTCAAATGGCCAAAATGCAGTAACCCTTCTATTGACAGGATGTACATGGCATGCTGCGTGTTGATCAGAGGCCCATTTGATGCTTCACAGCTTGGGGTTCCCAGTATCTGAAGTGATGCAGCTCTCTCTATATAATATCCTCTTCTTTATAGCATTAGCTCTAATAAATAGCTTTTTAAATGATACTTGACACAGTCTGTGTGTCTGTCTTATTGGGATCATAGCGAACTAGCAACTCCTGTTGCTAATTCACCCTCCTACGTTTCTCCCATCTTAATGACTAATTTCACATCCCCTGTCTTAGCTTAGCAAAGAAAATGAGAAGAGTGAAGAGGTAAACTAGGATCCCATGAATCCTCCAGATGGATACATACCACAACCAAAGGAAAAAAGGAAAAATAAATGAAGTTTTAACTTTCCTTTTTAAAATGACAGGTCTCAAACCAGCTTCTGTATGACCACCCATTTCCTTAACACTCAAGTAGTTTCTTTCATCCCACAATCAACCTTTTATTTGCACAAAAATGGACATTGCTTTATTCTGCTCTCAATTCAGAAGTCTAAGATATAGATATGTTTACATAAACTTATCATTTTGACTTCTCACACAAACAATATACAGCAATGGAGATGTCTAAGTGATAGTGTGTCTCTTACTGCATCAGAAATCTAGTTTAGAACACATAAACTGTGTTTTTACTTTATCTATTTCACTCCACTCAATACCTGTGGAGAACAGGGTTATCAGCCCTGCCATAGTTCTTTATGTTGAAGATATTTGAAGTAAAGCAAATCATTCACACTTCAAGCCTTCAAATAAACTTTCTTCACAGAATAGAGCTGAAGAGCTCATCTGGGAAATATCTTCATCGGAACTCACCAGAAGACTAATGTCTTAGATATCTGTGGAGTGCTTCTTATTAGGTCCATTGTCCTCTTCTCTGTTAATTTCTTACCATCATCACCGTGTAATTATTTTTAGATAAGCTCCACAGAAATGTTTTCACAATATTCAGAGAATATTTCATCTTACCATGGGTAAACATATCTGCAAAGCACAGAACTATTTCTGTATGGAGGGACAGGACATAAAGGATATGGTACCATGCAATTCACTTCATCTGTATGCCAAATCTACCCTAAAATGACATGAAAAATAATCTGAAAAATACCTTCTTTAAAAAAAAAAAAGAAAGATGAAATTATCTGGAGGATTGACTCAGAGCTACAAGGTAGATACGACTTTTTGGGTAAGTAATGGCAAGTCATATTGTCCTTCCAGTAACCCGCAAAATATAGCACAAAGCTACTGCTAGATTTAATTTAATATAATTCATAAACATGTCACATATTTATATTTTTGGCTATCAGTCTTTTCAAGGCTTGTTTCACCTCTTTGTTCCTCAAGCTGTAAATCAAGGGGTTCATCATTGGAGACATCAGTGTGTAAGAGAGAGAGAGCAGTTTGTTACTGCTGCTTGAATAAAAAGCTTTGGGTCTCAAGTAGGTCACAATGCCAGATCCGTAAAACAGTGTGACCACGACCAGGTGAGAGAAGCAGGTAGAGAATGTTTTTCTCTTACCCCCAGCTGATGGCATCTTGAAGATGGTGTGGAGAATCTGGACATATGACACAACTATGAGTAAGAAGGGTACCATGATGAAGAGGACAGCTATTATGTAGGTGGTGATTTCATTCTTGTAGGTGGCCACACAAGCCAGCTTCAGCAGAGGCGGCAGGTCACAGAAGAAGTGATTGATCCTGTTGGGCCCACAATATGGAAGGGTAAAGATGAAAGTTGTCTGCCCTAAGGCCACCAAGACCCCAATAAGCCAAGATACAGCCAGTAGCAGGAAGCACATGTTCCAGCTCATCATGGTTGTGTAGCGTAGGGGATGGCATATGGCCACATAGTGATCATAGGCCATGGCAGCCAGCAGACAACATTCTGTGATCCCTAAGAGGGAGAAGGCATACATCTGTGTGGCACAGCCCAGAAAGGATATGCCCTTCCTTTTTGTGAGGAAGTTCGCCAGCATCCTGAGGGTTGTGGATGTAGTGTTGCCAATCTCCAGGAAGGACAAGTTCTTGAGGAAAAAATATATGGGGGAGTGAAGGGCAGCATCTACTATAGTGATCATAATGATGAGGATGTTTCCCACCAAAGTACTGAGGTACATGAGCAATACCAGACAAAAGAGAGAGCCTTGGATCTCTGGAATGCTGGAGAAAGGTAAAAATTGGAAATAGGTCACTACTGTGTGGTTCCTGCTGGTCATGTCCCTCAGGGTTTTTTTAACGGCAGAAGTCATTACATATCCATTTTCTAGTTAATCTAGAGAAATAAAAAATAGTAAATTAAATATTTATACATACTGCTTTGTAGCAGGACAAGATCCCAGAAGAGGAAGTGATATTTTACTGCTGTGTTTAGGTATTTTTAGTGCTAAAGATTTTTTAGGCAAGGGAGGGAATATGGTTCCCTTCACATAGTTTTTGATAAGCGTCATGGTTTAACCCCAGCCAGCAACCAAGCACCACGCAGCCACTCAGTCACTCCCCCCACCCAGTGGGACGGGAGAGAGAACTGAAAATAAAATAAAACTTGTGGGTTGAGATAAAGACAGTTTAATAGGACAGAAAGGAAGAAAATAATAATGATAATAATAATAATAGAATTACAATAAAAATACTAAAAGAATTAGAATACACAAAACAAGTGATGCACAATGCAGTTGCTCACCACTCGCCAACCAATGCCCAGCTAGTTTCCGAGCAGCGATCCACCCCTCTCAGCCAACTCCCCCCAATTTATATGCTGGGCATGATGCCATATGGTATGGAATATTCCTTTGGCCAGTTTGGGTCATCTGTTCTGGCGGTGTCCCCTCCCAGCTTCTCGTGCCCCTCCAGCCTTCTTGCTGGCTGGGCATGAGAAGCTGAAAAATCCTTGCCTTAGTATAAACACTAGTTAGCAACAACTAAAAACATCAGTGTGTTATCAACATTGTTCTCATATTAAATCCAAAACACAGCACTATACCAGCTACTCGGAAGAAAATTAACTCTATCCCAGCTGAAACCAGGACAATAAGAGCAACTTTTCCAAATAAGTGTACTTCACTTCTAGTCAATGGAAAGGAAGATATGTCTTCTTTATGATGGTAGAATATTTTACTCTTTAGGATGAGGATTGTACTCTACTGCCCCAGTCTTTTGAAGTGGACTTTTCTCCCATTATCCAGCTGAGATCTGCTACCATAACACATGCTGCGAAGCAAAGAAGGCTGGTCCTTAAAACCCAGAAATGATTAATTTGTTGATAGAGTGGGTTTTTGGCAATGAGTCCCTCTTGTTATCATTCTGTGGATGGCATTCATTCTAGAAAAGAATTACCTACTGAACACAGATAATCCTGTATACACTCCACAGTACTGCACAAAAGTACTAAAGAATGTCATTCACTCTCCAGGAAATTACCTTTGTCCCAGGCACTCTTCAGGAGGAGCAGTTCTTTTCAAGAATAAAAGATGTCTTGGAATTTATTTTCTATTCCAATAATCCATTGTCGTGGTTTAACCCCAGCCGGCAGCTAAGCACCACGCAGCCGTTCGCTCACTGCCCCCCCACCCCTGGGATGGGGGAGAGAATCAGGAAAAAAAAACTCGTGAGTTGAGATGAAGACAGTTTAATAGGACAAAAAGGAATGAAAAACAATGATAATGATAATAATAATAATATGACAATAGCAATACTAAAAGAATTAAACTATACAAAGTAAGTGGTGCACAATGCAATTGCTCACCACTCGTTGACCGATGCCCAGTTAGTTCCCGAGCCGCGATCCCCCCTCCCAGTTAACTCCCCCCAGTTTATATACTGGGCATGATGTCATATGGTATGGAATAGCTCTTTGGCCAGTTTGGGTCAGCTGTCCTGATGGTGTCCCCTCCCAGCTTCTTGTGCCCCTCCAGCCTTCTTGCTGGCTGGGCACGAGAAGCTGAAAAATCCTTGACTTAGTATAAACACTACTTAGCAACAACTAAAAACATCAGTGTGTTATCAACATTCTTTTCCTACTAAATCCAAAACACAGCACTATACCAGCTACTAGGAAGAAAATTAACTCTGTCCTAGCCGAAACCAGGACATCCATTCACTTCATAGATAGATGAGTCTCCCTTAAAGAGAAGTCCTGTGTAGGTGGGAGAACAACAACAACATGCAGAAGAAGAGAAAGGAGACTGACGTAAAATAAAGTAGCTCACCTGCCATTAGGAGAAGGCTGTGGTTAATATTTTGGGAAAAGCCACATCACAAACCTTGAGTATTTCAATGTGTTTATGTTCCCGGTGTAAAATAGTCTGTTGGGTATTGACTACTTGCAATTGTAAGAGTCAGTTATTTTTTCCTCATTGTTTAGGTTTGACAACACCCTCTCTCTGATTCTCCTGTTAGCTCCTGGAACTAACTGTAAAGAAAGACCTATAGAGCACTTGCATATCTATTTTAATCTGTTATTTTTTAACCAGTCGTGGTCTTGGGGCTGATCCCACCAAACTTTAGGGATAAAAATTTGGTATGGAAAATACACACAAACTACACAAACTAGGCACAGGGAAAAGGCTTGGCAGGAGGAGACAACATGTGCATAGCTCATGTCTAACTCTGGCTTTATGCTCTCTAACTAAGGGTGAGGGACAGACCCCTCCATGGGAGAACTCATCATACCATCTCAGATAGGCCCGTCAGATTGTTCAGAAATTGTCCTCTATGGATAATGATGTCTGTCTTTTTTCGGGTGAATCATACTATTCTTCTGTTTAATTAAACAAAGATACAGCACTTCTAAGCAGTCACTTAGGTTATCATCCAGAAGACACCTGCATCACATGAGGTGATTCTTCCCTACAAAATCACTTTCTCTCTGCTGTTCACAGAAGATGACTACAATGCAGAGGTCACTCTACAGTTGATGACTAAAGATAAGAGTGGGGAAAGACAGTCCGAAGGCCAGGTGAAGGAAATTCAGACTGAATGAGATGTCTTAACACTGGCAGTGCGGATATGAGTCAGCAATTCCACTTTTAATCAAATATAACCCCCAGATTTCTGGAACAAATTGCTCAGGTCTCTGTCTGCACTTTGCTCAAAATCCCCAGAACACTACAAGTGAAATTTTTATGTATTGATTCAAATAACCAACATCTAGTGAGAAAAATCTAAAAGTCCATCATCTGGGCCCTGTTCTGATCAGTGGGGCTGGGGAGGGGTCAGGAGGAGCAGGGGGAGCGGTTCTCCATTGCATGATTTATCTGAAAAGCTGCAGTACATGCCTGTCAGTCAGGCCTGGAGATAGTCAAGTCTGGACACAGATTTACTCTCAACTGAGTTGTCGTGGTTTAACCCCAGCCGGCAGCTAAGCACCACGCAGCCGCTCGCTCACTGCCCCCCCACCCCTGGGATGGGGGAGAGAATCAGGAAAAAAAAACTCGTGAGTTGAGATAAAGACAGTTTAATAGGACAAAAAGGAATGAAAAACAATGATAATGATAATAATAATATGACAATAGCAATACTAAAAGAATTAAACTATACAAAGTAAGTGGTGCACAATGCAATTGCTCACCACTCGTTGACCGATGCCCAGTTAGTTCCCGAGCCGCGATCCCCCCTCCCAGTTAACTCCCCCCAGTTTATATACTGGGCGTGATGTCATATGCTATGGAATAGCTCTTTGGCCAGTTTGGGTCAGCTGTCCTGATGGTGTCCCCTCCCAGCTTCTTGAGCCCCTCCAGCCTTCTTGCTGGCTGGGCACGAGAAGCTGAAAAATCCTTGACTTAGTATAAACACTACTTAGCAACAACTAAAAACATCAGTGTGTTATCAACATTCTTTTCCTACTAAATCCAAAACACAGCACTATACCAGCTACTAGGAAGAAAATTAACTCTGTCCTAGCCGAAACCAGGACATGAGTTTAACTGGGGTCTGTTTCAATGCTTATGATGTCATGCCAGTTAACAGCCTAAATGGTACAATTGCTTTCCTTCTGACTGTGGAAGATGGGTGTCATCTCATCTGCATTTGGAGGGGCACTGAGGTGAGAGAAACAATGCAGGGTTCCTTCTGGGTCTCCATAAGAAAGGCCCAACAACAAATGGCTAAATAAAAGAGCCCTTTTAATAGCATACAATAAAAATGAATATGGGTAGTGAGCAAATCTTATGTCCTTTCCGATGCTGGGAACCCTGCATTTGTGCAGAAGGGGATGGATTTTCCCACGGTGTGCTGCATAGATCCTGTCCGTGGAGGTAGCTCTCCCTTTTGGTCATTCAATCTATTACAGAATTCCCTCACAAGAAGACAACTCTGTTCCTAAAGGATGTTCTCATGAGAACTTGTTGCTTCACTTTTAGACACAGGCAAGGCCATGCAGGTGGTGGTGCCGCCGGTACTGAGTGGAAGCTGCCTGCAGGCCCCTCGCTTACCATGAGCTGCTGAGTTTATCCTGTGGCCAAGAGATGTGCACAGCACAACACAGACCTGAAGGCCACACTGGATGTTCAGCACAGCACAGGTCTGGGCCTTCTCAGGCGAACTGTTACATGCATCACTAGCTCCTAAACGTGCAATGGTCTCCTGATCAGGATCAATACGAGGCCCAGCTTAAGTGATCTTAAATGTAGACCCTAGGCCCATGGGCAGAGGGTGTGGGTGGAGGCCATAGGAGAGTCTGGGCAGGGGCATTAAGGCCTATTTGTGCACTCAGGGCCTTTATAAGTTCGTTTGCAGTTTATCATCTCCTTGCAGATACCTACAAGGTTGTAGTAAGATACAGGTCATCTAAGTTTAGATGTCAAAGTAGATAATACATTCTGTGTCTGAATTCTTGGTCTGGGGGTCTGAATGTCTTTTATAGTGAATAGAGAAAAACAAGCACTTGTACGGCCTGTTTCACCTAATTCTGATACACTGCAAAGAGCAAGATGATCTAAACTTGTAAAAGTGTCCACTTCTCCCCACTGAGTATAAAGGTAGTCTAGATGACTGACTCTGGCCAAGACCTCTACAAGGTTGACAGCTTTACTGAAGTGATTTGAGTCTCACTCCTAACATAATGTCTATATAAATGCTTCCTCCGTGTCTGGATGTGAAGAAAGATAAAAGTTCTTTCAAAGGTCAGTTCACCATTTCCCAAGGAAGGTATCTGACGTGAGAGAATGAATTATGTTGCTTAGGCAGTCCTACCTTCATGAAATACTGTGGGTTGTGTGAAGAAAATTCCCAAGACCTCTTTCACTTTCTCATTCCTCAAAGTGTAGATGAATGGATTTAGTGAAGGTGTGACCGCCAGAGTCAGCACATTCACAACCTTCTTGATATCAAGAGAAGTCTGTGAAATTCCCATATACATGAATATCGCACTGCCTTAGTATAGAGAGGCCACAGAGATATGAGTACGACAAGTGGAGAAAACCTTTTGTATTCCTGAGGCAGATGTGATCTTCAGCATAGTAGAGAAGATGTATATGTAGGAGATGATTATCCTTGTTAATGAGCCCAGTAAAACAATGACTGCTGTCACAAAGTCTGCAGGTCTGTCACTACAGGGAAGTTTCAAGAGAGGTTCAGGGTTACAGAAGAAATCATCAATGACATTAGAATGGCCATATGGCAGCCTGAACAGAATGATAATTTGGCTAATTACAAGAAGAAAACTTCCTAGCTAAGAAGCAATGAAAAGTTGAAAGTCATCTTTGCATTCGTGGGTGCAGGAAACTACATAGCGATCAAAGAACATGACAAGCAGAAGAATGAATGTGGCTATCCCCAGAAAAAAATAGAAGAAACACTGGATAATGCAATCTGAGAAAGATATAGATTTAGTGTCTGAGACAGAAGGTTCACTAAAATCACTGGTCTAATGGATGTGGTGAAACAGATTTCTAGAAAAGACAAGTTGAAGAGGAAGTAAAACATAGTGGTGTGCAAATCGTGACCTCTCCAAAACCACTGTGATGCTTGTTGAGTTCCCCAACAGTGTTGACAAGTAAATGGCCAAGAGCATCAGGAACAGTGGAATCTGAAGGTAGTGGGGGACAGAAAATCCCACAAGAATTAATTTAGTCACAGCGCTCTGATTTTCCAGGGACATTTCTCCTGCATGGAAAATAAATGGGGGCAACTGCAGGTAATCTATAAAGGTTTTGAACAAAGTAATAAAATCTTGGGATCTTTACAGGAAGCACATGTATATTTCATCAAAATTTAGGCCTCTATATCTCTAATTACACTGGTTTGTTATCACCTATGAACACAAACTAATTACATATGAACCCAAATGTCTTTTCTTTCTGTGCTATTTCCAGAAAAATTAAGTGCCAAATTCAACTAGCATCTATAGGCTCTAATCTGATACTGGGACACATTAAAAGTTGAAGTTGCTTACCTACTATATTTCTCCATTCAGGAAATTCTCAGAGATGTAAAGTTTTTGTTAGCATTTTATACAGAACATAAACAAAAGCTGAAATAGAATACAGCACAGTTCAAGCAGGGTCAACATTGTTAGGCAAAGTGATAAACTCATCTGCATATACAAACGAGGCATGAAGAAACAATGGCAACTGAATTAATGACCTGCCCTGGCTACTGCCAGGCCCATCAGAAGGGAGGCACCAGCCCATCAAAGGCCTGTTTCCTAAATTCAGAAGGGCACAGCGGTATAATAGCTGGGGGAGGGGGACGATGACCCTAATTACAAACTCCCAAGGAACAAACACCTTACCCAAGCTGTCCTAGGAGACCCATCAGACCTGGAAAGCTGTCCTACGAGACTCCTACCCCACTGGAAGGTCCTGGCCAGCTGCATGTGTGTGCATGTGTGCAACGGACTGTACCAGCAAACGCAGTAGGACTGCCATCTCAGGGGCTCATATGTCCAGATGCCAGCAGCTGGGGAGATTTGGTTCCAGGGGAGACTGCCAGCTACTGGGCACACTGAGTGTCTAAGCCTGGCTGCTGGAGGCATCTACCTTGGACATTTGTGTGTGTGTGTGTGTATATGTACATATATACATACACACACAGACATATGTATACATATATATATGTAGGGGGGTGTGTGTGTATATATATACACAGAGAGAGAGAGAGAGAGAGAGAGAGAGAGAGAGGCATTTGGACAATGCCCTTAATAATATGTTTTAACTTTTGGTCAGTCCTGAAGTGGTCAGACAGTTGGGCTAGATGATAGTTGTAGGTCACTTCCAACTGGAACTATTCTATACTGTTCTATATATTTTTTCTCACTGTTGGATGTCCATACTGCTCAGCTTGCGAAGGAGGCAGGATGAGACCACTGGTGCTGACTGCTCTGTGTCTCTGTCTGTTTGTGTGGCCAGATGTGTATATATATGTATATATATATAGTATGTAGTATAAACTGCCTACCAGGACTGCATGTTCAGCTTCACTGCTGGAAGGAACCAATGGACCAGGTCAAACTAGGAAGAGCTAGTGCCCTAGAGAGTGCTGCAAGCAGTCCAGACGATGCAGAAGGAAGAATTTTCTAGGCTCCCAAGATCCTCTGATGGGGTAATCCTAACAAAGATAACATGCGACAATTTTATATTTCAGAAGAATTTCAGTAGAAAACTGTTAGGTAGTTCTACCTAACAGTTGGGTAGAAACATGTTAGGTAGAAAACTGATGTAGTGGGATGTATTCTTATATAATTTATAGAAAGAAATAAGCATGTCTGGATCTACCACATCCTAAAGTAAGCATTTAAAACATATCACATGGATTGAAAGCTGAAATTTACTAGTAATCTATGTTAACTATAAAAGTCAACCAACATAAAAAATTACTTATTCTTTTCAGGGGAAAAGTACGTCTTATTTCCTTCCATAAACAATAAAAGGATTTTTTTAGTAACTGGATTTCCAAGCGAATAAACACTTCAAGCTCCATCTCTAAAAATTATGAATTGTCATATAACAAAAAAAAAAAACCTAGAGGGGACTTACAGAACTTTGAATGGATGCAACTGTTTTCCAGCATTATGTCTATTTTCTACATATTTATATTTATATATGTATTCTGTATCTATAGTATCTATGCTTTTTATCTATACAATATAGATAAATATTTTCCACTGAAAGAAATTTAGCAGAGCTTCTAAGTAGTTCTGCCCAAACACAAGCATCCAGTGCTATTTTGGATGACTTAGAGTAACCAAGGCAGCTACAAAATCTGGTAGATATTATACAGGCCATCTGTATAGGTAGTAGGGGAGCAGGCACTTTTCTGGATAGACATGTAGAGACCAGGCAGACACCTTGCTTATGGTGCCTTCTCATATAGGACAAGACTTTTCTCACAAATTCAGAGCACCTACACAAGAGCTTTGACTGTGCTTCCAGTAGAAGAGCTAGTCGGTGGAAATCTGGTCACAATCTAGAAAGCAATTAAGTTCTTCCTAGCATAGACAATTACCCTTAGCCAGCTGAACCACCCTCCTGAGCAAGCCCAGTGAATGTATTGGAATGTATCTCTTTTTAGCTATAATGGACACTTGGACAAATAGATCACAAGGACACCTGCCTATGCATAGGTAAGTTTCAGTGAGGTAAAATGCACTCTGAGAACCCTAATTTGAGCATTGTTGCCCAATACAGTGCTGATATAACCTCAGCTACTGCCAATATCCTGCATATCTGGAAGGGGTCCTGAATAACTATACCTTGTTTTAACAGCATTTCTGGAAGCAGAAACCACTTTTACACCTGATTGACAGATGGTGAGTGATGCCTTCAGTTTCTGTGCTCAGTAGTTTCCATCCCATTGCTTATTCTCTATCTTTCTAGTCAAAAAATGCCCATTTTTAGGTCAGCATTTATTTTAGCCTAAGGTAGACAGACAAAATGGTCCAGCTGAGCTATATCCTAAAAAGTGCCCAGTTATCCCTAGTTTCTGAGTTCAGGTGTCTAAACAGTGGCTTCTAATGTAATTTTATATACTGTGGACTATCCTAATAGTCTTCCAGCTGCTGTTCACTAATGTAGGTCTCCTGTGTATTCTAGGTCTTCTCTGCCTGCCCTGTTACTCAGGTTTTGAATGCCTTGGGATATCTCAGCTGGCACTAAGCACCTATGAGTCAGCAGATGGGTCAAGCAGAGGAATTGTTACCTCAGATGTAGGCTTTGAAGATAGTGAATCATCTAAATTTATGTGAAATATATCCCACCTTTGGCCTATCTGTTCCTCAGGTTGTTAGCAGTCTTTTACTTTTGACTCTTCTTCCCCGGGGGAGTTACATCTCACTTTAACATACTATCCTAGGGCATGGTGTTAAAGCCATGTAAGTGGTCTAGGCCTTCTTTATACTCAGTCAGAAGAACGGGGATTCCCCAGGGGAAGTTAATCATGGAAATTGATTTTAAGGGTGGGAGCAATGGACATACCAAGCTTTCAATCCCTCTCCACTGATCATCTACCTGTGATAGCAACTACCTGTGATCAAGATGTCCTTCTGGAGCACTGGGCCTCCTAGCAAGGCCTCTGCAGGAAATGACAAGACTGATCCCTCTGTACAGCCTTTCTGCCCTCAAGCAGATCAACACTCCCACCCAACCTGGTGTCATCTGTAAACTTACTGAGGGTGCACTCGATCCCCTCCTCCAGATCATTGATAAAGATATTAAACAGAACTGGCCCCAATACTGAGCCCTGGGGAACACCACTTGTGACTGACCGCCAAATGGATTTAACTCCATTCACCACAATTCTTTGGGCCCAGCCATCCAGCCCATTTTTTACCCAGCAAAGAGTACATCCAAGCCATGAGCAGCCAGTTTCTCCAGGAGAATGCTGTGGGAAATGGTGTCAAAGGCTTACTAAGACAACATCCACAACCTTTCCCTCATCCACTAAGCAGGTCATCTTGTCATAGAAGGACACCAGGTTAATCAAGCAGGACCTGCCTTTCATAAACTCATGCTGACTAGGCCTGATCACCTGGTTGTCCTGTACGTGCCGTGTGATGGCACTCCAGATGATCTGCTCCATAACCTTCCCTAGCACTGAGGTCAGACTGGCAGGCCTGTAGTTCCCCAGATCCTCCTTCTGGCCCTTCTTGCAGATCGACATCACTGGTTATTTGTTTGGGAGGAGTTCTGGTGAAAAAAAGGAAGTGTAAGGGTAATGAAAAGTGGATCGAGAAATAGAAGAAACAGCGAATGAGATATAAAATTGGGTAAAGCCCAGAGGAGGTAAGGATCTTTCAAAGGTAGGAGTACCAACATCTATGGACAGTAATGAAGCTGATCTGTGGCTCAAAGCCCACTTGGATGCCAGAAGGAACACCCTTGGATAACCCACTGGAGTTTCCATCATGACAACATACAAAAGACTTTTTGGGGAAGGATGCGGAAAGGAAGTATGGGTTTGAACCCTAATGTTAAGTTGTTTGGGGAAGGAATTGTAGTTCAATAGCAATCATGCATGATTCATAACCTCTAAGAGTGACAATTAGTACCTTTATAGTAGTGTGTAATAGTGGGCAAAAGTATATAATTTTAAATTTAAAATGATGTGTTTATTAGGATATTGATAATATAATTTATTAGTTTCTTAGCAGTACCTTGCTTAAATAGTTTTTTTGTAATTTCTTAGATCAGTTATGTCTCGAGTGTGCAGTCTGCAAGGGGAGAGTCAAATTGAAATAGCATGGGCTTAGTCTAGACACATATCAGTTACTTCAATATAGATAAGATTATACATGAAGTGTATATATTTTTGCATGTACTGGATTGACTTGTAGGCAAGATTAATGCGGTCTGACTAAAGGGTGAATTCAAGCTCTGTTTTGAACAGATTTCTTAGTAAAAATGTTCTATCATCTCACTGATAAATATATTGATATAGACATACATACATGGATATGTCAAAAATGTCTTAGTGATATTTACTGTTTAACTGCTAAGTCAGAGTGAAAATGCTGAACAGACTACTTTAAATAACCATATTCTCTGTGTTTCTTGGTTTGGTTTGGTTTGGTTTGGTTTGGTTTTGTGTGTTAGTTGGCGGGGGGGGTTCCTGTAGATAAAATGAATCTTAAAAATTATGAGAGAAATCACACCACTTTTCCCAGATTGATGCAACAGGGTCCTTCAGGCATATCAGATGCAAAGGATTTTTTCTTTGTTTTCTTCATGGAAAGAATAAGTTAAAAGGAACCTGTTAAGGTAACAACTCCGTGTTGCCTCTTGTCCTATCCCTGTGCACCCCATAGAAAAGTCTCGTTCTGTCTTCTCTACACTCTCCTAGTATGCAGCAGAAGACAGCAATAAGACCTTCCCTGAGCTGCCTTATCTTAAAAAAATGAACAAACACAGTTCTTTCAGCATCTTGGCATACATTTTGTGTGTCAGCCCACTAACTATCCTGGTGGTCCTCGCTGTACTCACTCCCGTATGTCTATGTCTTTCTTGTCCTGGAAAGCACTGGACACAGTACCGCAGATAGGGTCTTACAAGTGTCAAATGGAGGGGAAGAATCACTTCCCTCACCCGCCTGGCTACACTTCTTCTAATACAACCCAGGCTGCAGTTTGCTTCCTTTGCTGCAAAGGCACCCTGCTGCCTCAAGTTCAATTTGCTGTCTACCAGGACTCTCGGGTCCATTTCTGCAGGATTAGGGGAGCTGTATGCCATCCTTCATGACCACAAATAATAATAAAGGAACAGAAGAATTGCTTTAAGTAACCTAAAGGAGTACTTTTTTTTTCCTCCTTCTCTTTTTCCCCCCGCAGACAGAATGTTCTTCACAAATGTTGAGAGGAATCACACTGAGGAATTTGTGTTTGTTCTTTTGGGATTTACTGATCATCCAAATCTGCAAAGGTTTACTGTTTGTGGTCCTCTTCTTCATGATCATTGTGGGGAATGGTCTCATTGCCCTCACAACAATGAAAGACTCCACCTTGTTGTGCTGATATGTATTTCTTTCTTCAGGAACTTTTTCTTATTGGAGATCTGTTACATGTTGGTTCCCCTGCCAAAGATGTTGGTCACCTTCCTAAGGGAAGACAGAAGTATCTCTTATTAGTTGTTCTGCCCAGATAAATTTCATGGTTTTGCTTGGTACTGCAGGATGTCTCCTTCTGGCTGCCCTGACCTGTGATCTTCACATGGCCATCTCTGGCCCGCTGCAGTACAAAGCGATCATGAACAGAGAGCTCTGCACTAAAGTGGTAGCCAGACCATGGATGATTATCATCCCAGTCCAAGTAAGATAGATGTGTTTTCTTTGCCTTTCTGTGGATCTCATGAAATTAATCTTAATTAAGTGTTGTTCAGCAATAGCTAAAATGTCAGTGTGTTATCAACACTTTTTTAGTCACAAATCCAAAACACAGCAAGAGCTGTTATGAAGAAAATTAACTCCATCCCAGTCAGAGCAAGTGCAATCATCATCCTGACAATTGCAGTCACCTCTTTTTATTGATCATTACCCTGGAATCATCAGGGTGGTTTGGAAGATGTTGTCTTCCACAATGAAAATCTAGGCCTTCTCTACCTGTTCCTCCCACCTGAGTGCAGTGACTTTATTCTATGGCTCTGTCACTGCTGTGTAGTTAAAACCCAGGCCTAAAGAGGATTGTGATCTGAAACATAGGGCAGTTAGGTCTAGAGCAGTCAAAACTGAGGATCCACAAACTACATTTGCAGGGTGGATCTACCCAACCAAAACTACGCAATTGTCTCTGATTTGCTTTCCAAAGGGCCCCTGACTTCTTGATGAGAAAATGGAAATAATGATTTTGATGTTCTGCTACCTTCCCCCAGCTCCTCTGGTTCCCAAAAACCAGTCATAACAATAAAGTGGAAAATACTGTGACCAAATCAACTGCGCAACAAAATAGGATGGGAATAATCAAGTATCAATGTAGGTATCTACAATAAAAAGGTATGTATCTGGGCCAGTTGCTTTAGCCTCCCTTTATAGTCAAAGGGGAGAAACAGTCCAATTTAAAACATGATTACCTGAGGATGATCTTAAACACCCTGTAGAAGACCTCACCATCGAGCATAAAAAGAATCTAGACAAACACCTCAAAAACAGGTGTCTACATTTTAGATATCTGAAGACAGGTGAATGAATTCAGTCTTCAAAAGAAGTCTTAAAAGCACCATTTCTTAGTTCTGAGACTATTAAGAAACCTTTAGAAAGGATCATGGATGGAAGTGGTATTCATAATACATGTCTTCAGCAGTTAAAAAGTAGGTTAGTTCCCTCGGGAATAAGAAGTGCATTTCAAGGAAGCTCACAGGAATGAATTTACTGAAGTTATTCTTTTGGTTATCTTTAATCTGGAGTTCAAAAGCTAGAGCATTAGGAGCCTTATACTGTGAGATGTCTGTAGCCCTGGAAATATGTAATGAAATGAAATTATTAATCTCATGAAAGTCATGATTTAAACATTTTCTACAATTTTTCCATGCAGCATTTAAGTACAATCAGTGGTAGGTTTTTATGTCACAGATGTATGAAGTTATTCATCTGCATGTTAGGTCAGTCACATTCCTGGAAATAAATTGGAAATAATTTGGAAATAAATTCCAACTCAGTTATGTAATATTGGCCCCAAAGTCATGCTTCTGAGGACTGTCAGAAGTATGAGCCTTATAGCAGAGATAACCATCGTACAGATTTCTTGTTACTAAGAGATGTTAAGAGCATAGCTATTTGGTGTTCACATATCAAAGTCATGCAAGATAAGCTACTTAAATCAGCCTTTTCCTTCTTCAATGATCTTCAAGAGCTACTAAACTACAAAATACATTTTTTACTCATGCCTATGGGAATTGATTGTTCACTGTGTGATGGGTTTGAAATTAGTTCTAAATTTTAATGTGGGAAAAGCACCAATAGCAACTGCATTCTGAGTTCTTCTCCTGGCCTACAACACGTGTACTAGATTGCTTCTGGGATCATTCTTTCCAACACTAAAGCTGGAACAATTTAGTGTTTAAATTAGCTCAAGAACTGTTCTTTTTGGCAGTATGAATGAAACCTCACTAGTTTTCATTCTGTGTTTTTGGCCCAGCCTTCCATCCCTATCTCAGCAGGATTTATATCCCCAAATGAATGTGGACTGTACCCCTACCCCTAGAGCTTCCCCTTCAAATTTTGATGAGAAAGCATAAATATGATGAGCCTATGTGACAACTCTCTCATTAATTTGGGTGCATTATAAAGTAATAGTAATTACTTCAAAGCTAAAGACAGCTCTCGCTATTACAGTAGGACATCTGGGTTTATATAGAAGTGTACTCCAAGTTATCTAAAACTGGAGAGACCAGAAGGGGTGTCTATGAGTCCAACTAATATACATACACCATGCTTAGCAACTAATCTGTGAGTAACAACTATTCCTTATTGCTCCAATTAGCATTAGAGAGTCTCAGTGGACAGTATATATATAGTGCTGGGGAAAATCATCTCTCCTGCTTCACTGGAAAGGGTCCTCGGAGCAGAATGCTTTTCTGGAGACCCCATCATTTAGTTTCTCTTTCTTCCTCTTGTTCCACCGCCCTCCCCACAAGGTAATTTCAGAATACATGACTGCCATCAGCTGTGGATCCCACAAGTAAATCCTTGTGCATGCAAAGCCTGTCTTTAATGGCCCTGTAAGCCTTCTCGTGCTGTGTAGCCTAGCCACGAATATAGTCACAAGATACTTTGGACCAACTGATCTTGGGAGCAGCAATCATCCCCTGGAGCAGATCACTTAGATAACAGAGAAATTATCTTAGTACTATTCAAATGCTGCTACTGATGTACTGATGCTGTTGGAACTTGAAGTGATTAGTCCATAAAAAGATATCTGCTATAAACATTTTTTTTTCCTTGTTCTACAGGGTAGAACTGTAGCTGAGAGTTTGAAGACAGTAGTAAATGTGCAGACTTCAAAGGCAATGCTATGAAAGAAGAAAAATCACCCAAAGAAAGAGATGAAATTATATGCATAAGACTGCCTGATTTTCTTTAGAAACCTCTATAATCTGTTCAGAAGATCTTTTCAAAATCTGGATAATTTCTAAATTCTACTCATCCATTTGCCTATTCAATTGGTCAATTGTATTTTGATTGACAATTTGCCTGGCCGTTTACAACCTCATCAACTACTGAGTCCTAAAATGAAGAGAGAATAGTTCTACTAAGTACCAAAGAGGAATGATTCCCGTGAACCTCAGTGAAGTGAGTGAATTCAGACTCCTGGGTTTTTCTGAAGTCTCTCACTTGCATCCTTTGCTCTTTGTAGTCTTATTTTCTCTTTATATCCTCACCTTGATGGCTAACACAGTGATTGCTCTGATAATAAATGGTGATAACACCCTTCACACCCCCATGTATTTCTTCCTCACTCAGCTGTCCTGTTTGGATATCTGCTATTTGTCAGTCATTGTCCCAAAGATTCTTGAGAATCTAATGGTGGGAACAATAGGTGTTTCCAAGACAGGATGTGCAATGCAAATGTTTTTCTTCCTTTTCTTTGGAGTTGCAGAATGTTTTCTCTTGGCTGCCATGTCATTTGACCGTTATGTGGCAATATGCTACCCCTTGCACTACACTATCATTATGAACAGTAGAGTCTGCAAAAGCCTGGTTGCTGGAACTTACATTTGCGGGACTGCTGTAGGCTTAGTACACACCATCATAACATTCAGGTTACCATTCTGTGGTCTTGCCATCAACCACTTCTTCTGTGAGATTCAACCCCTCTTGGAGCTGCTTTGTGGTAACACTTTCCCAAGTGAAATTCAAGTCATTGTGGTGGCTGTCTTTGCTATTGTGTGTCCCTTCTTACTGATCATTTATTCATATATTTGCATCATTTCCACAATCCTTAAGATGTCATCAGCTGAAAGCCAGCAGAAAGCATTTTCCACATGCTCCTCACACCTTTTAGTTGTGACTCTTTTCTATGGTACAGCAAGCTCCATGTATTTGCGGCCAAAATCTAGTTACTCTGCACCTGTTGACAAGTTGCTCTCACTTTCTTATACTGTGGTGACTCCTTTATTGAATCCTATTATCTATAGTTTGAGGAATGAGGAGGTGAAAGGAGCCCTGAGAAAAAGATGGAGGAATACTAATTTTGCGTGGAAATGAAATAGAATATTTCCATTGTTTCAGGTGGTTTTAGTGGTATTTTTCACTGTAAATTCTTGCTCAGTAAAAATAATTTCCAAATAATTCCCAAGAACACTTCAGCTTTTGGAGAGGAAAGAGGGAGAACAGTGGAGATTTTCAACCGTAAGAGACAGTGTTAGCAGAGTTTTGTTAGGATTTTGAAAGGAAACTTCTTCCAAATACTTAAGAAATTCTTAAATAAATAAACCTTTTTTTTCTTTTTCCTTGCTATTTGTCAGAAACTTTAAAATCATGTTTTATATGTTTCTGACTTTTTGAACAAGAGAGGAATGTTCAGGAGCCTGATTTTACTGAAAGAACCAAGAAGAATAAGTTTTCATCAGTTTGCTTTAATTTCCTGAAAAAGTTTAGTAAATTTCTTTGGGGAAAAGAGAGGACATTATTCAAGTTATAATAAAGAGTTCAGGAAATTACTGATTACCAATTAAGACTCCTGAGATTGTTATTGACCAAAAAAAAGGGTGCAAAATTTCATTCCTGCCCCAGAGATCTTTGTTTAATTTCAGAGTCATTGTTTTAAACAATTTAGAGCAAGTCTAGACTTAATGTTTTATAGATGAAGAACAGTCTATGATGTGTAGAATTTGCACCAAAATCTCTTGGTACTTTCATACATGATTTTTGCCTTTAATATTTCTACTACAGATTGTTATGATGATGTTATTAGGACATATTTGACTTTATTAACTAGAGAGCTTTGCACTTCATGACTGAAAAGGTAGGATTCACATGCCCTAATTTAAGTGTATAAAGGTCACTCATCTAAGTCTGGGATAATAAATCTAATATTTCTTTGGAAAGGGAGGCAAATAGCTTCCTCCAGAAAGAAATTTTTCCTACATATCATAGGTATCTCTTTCAGAAGATGAGCCATCTTCTGAAACTACCAATTTGGAGAGTGTAGAGGTGAGATTCACTAGCCTAAGAACGATTTTTTAATTTCATTTCATATGCCTTAAGTAATCAAAGGCATTTCTCAGATATGACTCAGGATCTATGGCAGACTCGAACTCTTCTATAGTGACGATCAGAAGACAGTAAGAGAATTCTGAAACATCTAAAATGCACCTAGGTGGTGTTTTTTTAAGTAAGTAGTGGATTCCTACCATAAATTGAACCTGGAGTCTTGCTCAAATACTGTGAAGGTAGATGAATTCCACCCCAAATACAGAAATCCTCAAATGAATTAGAGAAGCCAAATTAACACAATTAGTAATAGTAAGAAAAAAGGAGCTATCTGCAATATATTTGAACAGAATGCAAGTTAGTTGCCTCGCCAAAACACCGAACAGCTCTCATAGCTGCTCCCACAGCTGCTCCCATAGCTGCTCCAGTTGATTTGCAGGCACCAGATACTTTTTTTCCACATATTCCCTCACTGCTTTACCAAAAGCCCTGCGATGAACGAAAAAGCAAAACTTAGAATAGGACCGATAAACCCACCAGCTTGCTTCACCAGCAGCTTCTTTCTTTTAAAGGACATGCTTTTACTACTCAAGTTTTTAATGAATTTGTTGCCCTTTTTCAAGACATGTATCTGGTGTTCTGTAGCCTTTGTTCTGTAAATATCTTATGAAGATTGCTTATGAAGGGCAAAATTTATACTGTTGTACTAAAGTTTAAAAAAAAAAATCTTAAAACTGATTAAGTATTTATGGCTGTTAAAGTTCCCCTTGAGAACCAGAACTTACAGTTCTTCATCCATAGCTCTTGGTCACTTTAAAAAGATTCTTCTGTAGCCCTCCAGTCCATCCAAGGGCCTGATATTTGCGATTATAGACAGATTTCTCAGTGGCAAAGGGCACCAACTGAAATACTGGAAATTCTACTTAAAAAATAAGAAAAAAAAACTTTTTTAGTGTTAGGGTAGTCACATGCTGGAATGGCTTTCCTAGAGAGGCTGTGAAGTCCCCATCCTTGGAGATACTCAAAAGCCAACTGGAAAAGACTTTGAGCAGCTCTAGTTGGCCATGCTCTGAGCAGAGAGTGTTAAACTATGGCACTCCAGTGGTCCCCTCCAGCCTCAGCTATTCTTGATGATCTGAGCCTAATGTAATTCATCGTATTGTCTGGAGCAATTTCAAAGCTAGCAGCAGTTAACCTTGAGATCTTACAGTAAAATTATCTGAAGTCAGGAGAGAAACAATAACAAAGAAGCAAGGCTAAGAGTGCTTTCTTTCATCTAATCCTGTAAATATCATGTTTATTGAGATCTAAGCTAATTTTCTTTGCAGTTAGAAAAGCCCAATCTTCCTTTTGATCCAACCAAGAAATGAATTTCTTCTTTCAAATGAAAAAAAAAGAAACAGAAAACAGCAAAAAAAAAAAAAGCAAAGCCAAGTATCGTGGTCCCATTGTATATCAGCAATGACGTAAATTCTTAGAGAATGATTCATCTCGTGAAATGCAGATAACTGCAATACTGGTTACTGCATCTTAGCTAATCTGTATGGACCTCCTTCATTAACAAAAACATTCTAGGTTGTAATTAATTTTACCCTAAAGAAACATCCTTGGTCTTTTCTTATATGTAGACATATATGCTATATACACCTAATTCTGATCAGATAGGTTATTCCCTGGGGGCCTTAGATGTACCCACTGTGGTTTTTGTCTGATCATTTTTGCAACATTACTTTTTCAGAAGAGGCCATTTGATTGAATATAGCCACTGTAATGTTGTGTAACTGTTAATCAAATTCTTTATATTAAATCCTCAAAACCTAAATGTAATTGGAAAGGTAAGGACATGAATGACTCCTTAAATTAATCCTTCATTCCTGGAAATAATTGTAAATATAAATACCATAATTTTACAGTGTTCTTAATTCTATGTCATCTGAATTTTTATCTTGAGAGCTTGCAATTCCACAGAAGAATTACAAGGTGTACCTCTTTGCAGAAGCTTAACATGTTTGTTTGTATTCACACCTTAATTTGTACAAAAAATATTAATTAAAATAGAAAAATGAAGAATATTTTTTCAGCGTTAATTAAAACAGAAAATGAGCTGGCAATAAGAGATTCAATTCATCATCTTTTCAAATCTCATCTCTGATTTAAAATGTAAAAGCATATTTGAGACATATTTCATATCACTGCCGACGTAATCAGAAAATAATGTACCATATGAGCTGAAGGACTTATACTGAGAGGATGTTTGATTTTTTTATAATGGAGGGCATGGATTGTTGATTTGATCACATCTTTACTTTCACTATGCCAAAGATAAGACAGAGTGATTTAGTGGTATTTATAAAAGGTGGGAGAGAGAGAGATTCTAAGATAAATTTAGAAATTCTGTTCTTCAGGAAAAATTGATTTCATCTTGGACTTATCACACATACTCTCTCAATGATGGTCTCAATATCTGTCAAGTGATTATTAGCATGGATTCCTAACATAAAGTAGGTATGAGATTTCTGACACACAACTGGGAGCTACAACAGCTATAAGAGGCTCATATAACTTTGGAATGGGATTTGTGGGACAGGTGCAATACTCCTGGACATCTAAAATGACACTAAACGTCTTTATTTAGGCATTAGAATATCCAAATGTCTACATTTGAAGTGGCTGTCTAAGCTGTCGCTGTGGACTATAGATGCCAGCTACACTTTTTCAGTAGATTCAGTCTCCAGACTACATTAACTTTATGGATTCATTCTTTTTTACTATGATGGGAATTCAGACATCCAGTGGGCTTGTACACACCTGCAAATAGGTGTCTGGATCTGGAGTCAGATTACATCCCAACTGATTAATGTTTATGTGCCCAAAATGACATGAGCTGAAGACAAACCACATGCACAAAGCTTGGGACATCCTTCTCCAGGATTGACTCAATAGCGTGAAGGCAGACTTCTATTAATATCTCACACATCCTAGGATAATGGACAGATCTGCAAGGTCTGTGAGATATGACACAGAACCTACAGCATAGGAACAGTTTGAGTCCGTAGAAGATACACTGGAGCATCCCAGCTGAATCTAGATATCTACCATTAGGCAACTAACTCGCCTTCTCTTTAAAAATATGGAAGACAGCTCCTTTTTTCTTGCTATTACTAATAGCTTCTCTAATTAATTTGTGGATTTCTGTATTTGGGGTGGAATTCATCTGCTTTCACTGGGCATATTTGAACAAGACTCCAGGTTCAATTTATCGTAGGAATCCACTACTTAAAAAAACCATCACCTAGGTGCATTTTAGATGTTTTAGAATTCCCTTACTGTCTTCTGATCGTCACTGCAGAAGGGTTGTAAACTTTAATTGCACCACCTGAAACAATGGAAATATTCTATTTCATTTCTACACAAAATTAATTTTCCTCCAGCTTTTTCTCAGGGCTCCTTTCACCTCCTCATTCCTCAGACTGTAGGTAATAGAATTCACTAAAGGAGTCATTGGGGTTATTTAGTTTGGTTGTCATCTCCAATGTTGTGAGCAGCTTTGATAAACCCTTTAGCTGAAAGGAGGAAAATTACCTTCCCTTCCGCTCTTCTCATCTTCTTACTGTCTCTATGTTCTACGTAGCAAAGGGAATAGTACACAGTGCTCTGACAGCTAACAAGCTAGGAGAGGTTAAAAAATTTTGTCTCTACTGTACCTTTTCTTGCCCCCCATAGTTAATTCTATTATATATAAGAGGAATAAGTATGTCACGAGAGCCCTGGGAAAAACCATGGAAAAAGGGAAGTGTTTTCTTAGAAGGCTATTTCTAAATAGACTTTCTGGCATCTCCAACATGTTTAGATCAAACCCATGAGGTAGCTCTTTAATTTAAAAGTGTCAATAATACCTGAAGAAGTCAAGAAATCAGATTCTTATGATTCTACTTTTGCTTTTTTATTCTTTTTATTCATATAAATATATATTTGTGTATATAAAATAGATACTATAGATACACAACACATACTGCTAACAATTAGTAGAGTAGGTGAGAAGAATGAATATAAACAAAAATCTTATATCTGTTTAATCTTTTAATCTATTAGCCCACACCCAGAGTAAAAAAAGCAAGCAAAATGTACTTGTATTTAATAAAACAAAAATTCCACACAGCATTTAGAAGACTGTAAAATATGTGAAGAAACAATATTGGGCTAGATTTAAAGAAAAAGTATAGAGCATAAATGAGATCTTACTCCATGAATTGTGTAGCAGTATTCTTTATCAGAAATAATAAACCCCATCTGTATTTTTTTCTACAAAATCTGCCATTTTAAACCTGGTGGCCCCCAGCAATGATGGGATTAAGCTCAAGATTACAGCTGATAAATTTAGATAACTAAATGTAAGAGTTTTCATGTCTGCTAAACTTCTGTACTTCCATTATAATCAATGGGGATCTTCTTAATACAGTCTATGGAGTCTAGAGAACTACTTAGCTATCCAGCTAATAGGTATTTGCTTTAGAGTAACTGAATTGCTTCACTGAGGGCGGGTTTCAAATGCCCCTAAGTAGGGATCTAGTTCCATATGAGTACTCCGCCTAGCTGTCTTCCCTCCCCCCACCCCCAAAATAACACAAGTCTTCCCTACTTTCTGCATTGTGTTTGCCACATATGTGTGGAAGTTTTGGGATATTCTGAGATATCTCAAAATGGATAACTGTGAATTAAGTCTAGACTGCATTGACTGAATCTGCACTTCAGACACTGTTCAGGTTTAGAAATCTAGCTCATATTGATTCCTATATTCAGATGCATACATTAACTGTCTTAACTTTAAATGGAATCCATTCCATATCTGTCCTGAAAAACTGTAAATCTTAGTGTTAAAATTCACTTTTAAGAACTATATATCTTAACAAAATGTTCTATTATAAAGTTCTCATGCTTTAATTATCTTCAAAGTGGATAGACTAAACCTAAATATTTTTTTCCCTCTTCAAGATACCATATCAGCTACCTATCTATATTTCCTTCCTAATCACCAAAGAGAAATAAATGCTCTATAAGGTGTAGTAGTAAGGCATTGCAAATCTTATCCTAATATATAAGTTCAAGTGAGTGATTTTATAGCTTTTAAAGCAAGGCCTATAAACCATTGTTTATATTTCTTCCTCCATAACTGTATAGCAGTCCCACATAGACATGATTTTATTGTTCTATTGTTCTATTTTTTTGCGAAGAAAACATTAACTGTGATACAAATATTAAATGAATGACATAAATGAAAACAAAGCCAAAATAATCTAAAATGCAAACTCTGTTTTTAGATTCATGACAATACAATCTTTGCTCCCAAATTGTACCTTTATCTATTGCCTCAAGACATTTTTGTCGTGTATTCTCTATGAATTCCATCTATTCCTTGACACATTCCCCCTTCATTATATCATTCTTTATAATTTCTACTAAAGTAGAATGACTGTATAATATGAAGAATGATTTTGAAATTAACTTTTGAGGTTTTTTAAGCTTAGTTTGCAAATAGCCCAGTTTATATACTAATAAATCATATATGCTTGGAAATATTCCCAGGCACTGAGATCCAGTGGATGGTAATGATATGCATATGCAATAATAAACTCTTATTACCTCCAAAACTGATTAGTTCTATCTAAAATGCATGTTGAGAACGTTGCTCACCTCTACGTTTGGCTTTGAAATAATTTGATAGAATACTAGTTGGCACAGACAGAAAAACTGGGAGTTGGGAATGATATTCATTTCCTCTGCCTTTAGCCTGTTGGTCCGTGAAAGGTCTAGAGCCATTTTAGTGTCCTTAGGTTCCTAGGATGACGATCCAGGGATGTCTTTATGGCATAGAAAAGACATGTGCACTCTGAAGGATCAGCTGGGGCCCAGATGAGTTAAAGTTGGGCACCTTAAGCAGCACTGCATAGGTACATTTAGGTACCTAAACCAATCCCTGATTTTCTATAGTTTTGTGATACCTACACCCACTAAATCATGGTGTCTTCCATATCATTGCTGTTGCTCACGTTCCATGGCAAAAATGTGACCTGTGCTCCTCATCTCTTAGTTATACTCTAGTGCCACTTTCCTAGTACTCTCAATATCATCCCATGTTCCTTTATCCCTTGGCTTGAAAGAAAGCGACATTTTTAATGGAATATCAGCATGGCTTGTTTAGTTGGTTAACCGTATGTGGTGGTACAGCCCCTCCCCTGGCCACATTGTGATGTCAGGACCAGCCACCATTGTGTTCTTGTGCAGTAAGCTGGAACAGTCTGGTACTTTCTTGTCCTGGCTACAGTACAGTGAGTTAGGACGATTAGGCACTCCCTAACAGTGCCTGAAACTCCTGTTGCCTGGAACCGCACCTGGTACTCCTGCTGCTTTGATCATGACTTGCCTTGGAGGGTGCCAGAGTCTGACAAGAAAGAATGATGGCCAGAATGGAAATACACTGACCAAAGTCAATTATCTTGCGATCCTATAAATAGTGATCCTAAGCGAGACCTTTTGAGCTCTCTGGGATAGCAGCAGGCTGTGACCCAGTATCTCCCCCTGACTTGCGATGCCTCTCAGGGTAGATTTCACAAGGATTTTTAAGGATAGTTTCACGAGGATTTTAAGTGGCACATTTTGTGAGGATTTTAAAGAGTAGCTTTCACGAGGATTTCCAAGATTGTCTGCTGATAGATGCCGATGAAGAAAAAGGGGTCTAAGATTGTCTGCTGATAAATGCTGATGAAGAAGAATGATGAGTAACTCACTACTATTGGATTTCATGAGGTTTTTAAAGATCATTTGGTACCAATAATTTATTACATTTGGCCAAGAGAGAAAAATCTTTATTATAGGTTAACCTCTGTATCTCTGTGTGTGTTTGTGTGTGTACGATTTGATTTAGTAAACTTTGTAGTCCTGATAGCAAACTTTATTAAATCACTCTGATAATTGACTGATGATTAAGTATTGTAAGAAATCATATAATCTAACCTTGTGATTTACCATAATGGTGTTCATAAATCTTAAATCGCTGCTACCTTAAAGTCGTATAGGATCCATAATAACTCGTTCCCAATTAATTAACATAATAATTTAATGGGAGATTTTCCTTACCCTCTGTATCCCTTTTATTAGGCATAAACCATTGTCTAAGTCTGAGACTAAGTTTGGATCCAGCCACATCTAGACTCCTCTCTGAGATGGAGTTTAGAAAGCAAGGAGGTCCATTCTGAACCTCGTGACTCAACAATAAGGTCTCCCTTAATCTTTTGCACCTCCAGTCTCTGTGTAAATCATACTAAGCTGAATCTAAGTCGATTTCCCTTTGCATGTTTCTTCCATACAGTAACAGAGTGAACTTTGCCATCGAACTTTGTTAAGTCGCACTTTTACGAATTCACATTAAAAAAATCACTTTTACTAATATCTTTGATGGTGATTCTTTAAGTGATCTAAACCGCTCCATTCATGATAAATTGGTGTAATTGGCAGGATCCTAAATCAGGATTCATGACACCGTATCAACTGACTACTGTTACGTGACATGAAAACATGTGAGCTTTAATTCCCATTTCCTCAGACTGAAGAACAGACACTGATTTTTTTATGAATCATAGGCAATCAATACTGTTGGAGATATGCGAGAAACAAAAACAAAGGATGCTATTTAGTTAACGAGGCGTGACCTTGAGAAGAGAAACAAGATGACACCATAAGTCAGTGGGTAAAGACATACCAAGATAAGCACAGGGGCAATCAAAGAGCTACTTGAACTGCGAGTGAACTATCCTAATTAACATACTAGAAAACCCACCCTTGAGTAGGGAGAGCCCCCTACCAACAGAAGCCCCTTCCTCACAGAACATGCGCAGTAAAAAAGGAGGACACTGCGACTTTAAGTGGAGATGAGACTTGCGAGAACCAATAGGAATGAGAGTAACTAAGAAAAACTGTAAAAATACTGATAACTGTTGCTTGAAAGGTATAAAATGCTTTACCGTGTGTTAATCAGGTGTGCTAGCTTTGTGGAGTTACCACCTAGCACCCATCTCTGCGCAGACATGAAATAAACAAATATCTCGGCTCTGTGTGTTAATTGGCTTTTTTGCACACCGGGTGAAAGAATCCTGATTTTTGGGACAACAATACCATTAAGTTATCTAGTTCACAACAAAATTCCCTTGAAATGGGAAAAATTACTAAAAAATTACTAAGAAAGTGAGTAAAAAGAAAAAAAAATAGGAGGAATCACATCAATTTCTTAGAAATCCAACCAAAAAAATAAAATTGTAAATTATAGACAGCATCCTCTAGGGGATCAGTGTCTTTTGTTTCTATTTTGTACCTTGTTTGTCTGACTAGGTAATTTCTTTTGAACTAGTAGTATTTATTCTATACATAACAGAAACATTAAAAATAATAAAAGATTAAAACTCTATAGCTTTCATGACTAGTCTATAAGATTTAACTTCTATAAAACTAAAATAGCTAGAGTACAGATAAATAGTGGCATATAGGCTCTTCATATCACTTAGGAATCTAATGATCCTAGATTTTAATTAGAATTTTGGGGTGCAATGCAACTAACCTAACCCTATAGCAAGCAGGGAGCATAATGTAAGCCTTTGCATAATGTCACACATTGCATCCAAAGATAGACATCAAAAGAGAATATTAAATGGCTACGGTTTAATATTAAGCAATACCCAGAAGAGCTTGTAGACACTGGTCTATAGTTCTCCTTACTGTTAAATTCTTAGAATAATCCTAAATTATGTATGTCATATATGTCTTTATGTATGTCATGTACACTACGTCCATGACGAAGTTTCTTTGAAACTGTAGACCTCTTAGACTTCTGGGGTTTTTAATTAAAGTTAGAGGAAATGAATGGCACTCACAGTTCCCATCTCCCAATGAACCTTACATTTGGATATTTCATGTCTTTAGTCTTTTTTTAGACCTTATGCTAAGGCAAAGAGATAGAAGGATATTCATGCACTTACTTCCCAGTAACAGTACTCCAATTATTATTAAAACATGGGATTTCAGGAGAAGAAAATCATGTAAGTAGCTTTAGAAATGTGTGATTTACACATCTCTATATGAAATAGTCATCCCAGACTTCTTTAACTGTCAGTGGAGAGCAACAGGCAATTTTAGAGCAATGTTTATTTTATTATTTCAGATGTCTTGTTTAGTTTGTTGAATTGCATATTCATTGTGCTGTTTTTCCCTAATAACTGTAAAGGCAGTCCAGCAAGAGTAGTTCAGATGGCCATTTCTACACTGTAAATGTATGCACTTATGAATCCAACCCTCTACGATTAAATGGGAGTTCCATACATAAACACCTCTATGAGATATATTCTATGTTACTTAGGGCCATGTTTCTCTTCCAATAAGCCTCACCAACGCTTTCTTGACCTCCATGTTCCTCAGGCTGTAAATAATTGGATTTAACATTGGGGTAAGAATATTGTATAAGATAGAGATGATTTTGTCCTTCTGAGGGGAATGAAAAGAGTTTGGTTTCATGTACATGTAGATGGCACTTCCATAGAACAGAACTACAACGATCAAATGTGAGAGGCAGGTGGAAAAGGCCTTTTCTCTTCCCTCAGCAGAGTTTATCTTCAAAATTGCTACCAAAATGTTCACGTAGGAGTAAACAATGAAAGTAGTAGGCATCAACAGGGTGAAGAGACATCCCACTTGAGTGATCAGCTTGATCAGATATGTATCAGCACATGCCAGCTGCAGTACAACAGGCATCTCAGAAGAAGTGATCAATCACACTGGGACCACAGTAAGGCAGCCTCCATGTCAGGACTGTGTGTGCATTTGGCAGCACCAGGCCACTTGCCCATGAGAGTGAAGTTAATGTGACATGCTTTCTGTTGCTCATGGTCATTGTGTAGTGGAGTGGGAGACATATGGTCACATGTCAGTCATAGGCCATGACTGCCAGGAGGATGTGTTCAGTAGCTGCCAGCACAAGAAACATGTACTTTTGAACTGCACAGCCAGTTAATGAGACAGTTCTTCTCTGAGACAGAAAGCTAATGAGCAATGGAAGAAAAGTGCTGGAAGGGTAACATATCTATGAGAGATAAATACCTGAGGAAGTAGTACACTGGAATACGCAGATGAGGATCCAGGTGGATAAGACAGAAGATAAGTAAGTTTCCTAGCAATGTTATAATGTAAATAAGGGCGAAGAAGCCAAGTATGAATCGCTGCAACTTTGGATCACCAGGCAGACCTAAGAGGGTGAATTCTGTCAGTAGTGTTTGACTGTTGTTTCTGTTTGGAACCATGCTCTCTTCAGTGATCTAAATAAATAGCCTGTGATAGAGAGACAGGTAAGATATTAAACAGCCATGGTTGTCCTATGCATAGAATTTTCTTTCTCCTACGTAATTTTGGACACAACATACAGATAATGGGATTCTTATCGATTATAAAAGTGTACAGTGTAGAAATCTGCATCTGAACTAATTGTCCAGCCTTCACTTATACTCAACAAATAAAAAAGGGTCATATGAGTGATGTATCTCATCATAAGGACCAGAGGAATTGCTTCCTAGCTGAACTATTTCTTTGACATTACTATGAACAGGAATGAGAAGTGTGACTCATCTCAGCTAACATTAGGTTCTTATTATGGAGATGTCTACAACTGAGCAAGTCAATTCAGTGGTCTTCACCCCACATATTACACAAAACACGTGTTCTTCTGGAATGCAATATGCCCGGCCTCTTTTGGATGAGAATGTGAGACTGTACATTGAAGATATATATCAGCAGAAGTCAGTCTGTAATTCTTCTTTTGGATCACTCTTACTCTACAAAACAAAAACATTATAATCATAGACTACAATTGCCAGAAAACTGGAACTAGTCAAAATTGTTTTTCAATCAGTGGCAGATTTCCAAACAAAAGTGAAAAATAAAACCGACATGAAATGTATTTTTACACTTAAAAACCCAATTTTCTGTTCAAGGTTACAGAAAAAAAAAAAGGTTAAAGATGCTGTTGTAGTCAAAGAAACATTGTGAATTGTCAGCATCCAGATTTTTGCTTTAAAAATATACAGTAATTTGGATGACATCTTAAACGGGGAGGTGGAGGAGGTGGAAAGTAGGGAAACAATAGATGCTTGTCTTATTGAACAATTAACTCTCCTAAGATTTATTGCAGATTTGAGTTTTTGTAGGGTGAAAAAAATGAAGTTGAAATTCAGGTCCCATAAATGAAGAATCTTACATATAACTCAAGATGTTATTGACTTGGGAATTAAAGCTGCCTCATGCCTTCTACATGATCAACAGAACATTCTTACTAAAGGTGGCTGATTAACATACAGAAACAGAAGTTCCTTTTTTGCCCTGTGATTACAGAAAAAATAATATAGCATTTTATCCCTTTATTCAGCACATTCATTAAGTGCCTAAACTTAAGTGGAGTATGTCCTGAATTGCTCTTGTTTATTTCTCAGCTAGAAATATGAATACAAAGGGGTTTAGCTTATGTAAACCTGTAATTCCACTTACAAAGTTTTCAGCTACGAATGTGGTTTCTTGACCACATGAATGACATTTTTGTTATTTAATATAAAAGTCAAATTTCACTTGTATAATTTATAAGAGAAATTCTACAAATGCTTGCATTTTTCATAAGCTAAATTTCTCATTATTTTCCATTCACTCGGACACTCTCAAAAGTTACTCACAGAGGTATTGCTATTTCTTATACAGAAGAAAGAGAAAGTATTTATCATGATCTTAGCTAATATCTACAGAAAGATAGAAAATATGGGACAGAATTTATTTGGAGATTACTGTTTTCTATCCACTGACTACAGAAAGCAATACAGAACTAGAAAAATAATTTTAGACAGCCTATCTTAGGTCTATGGCATCCCAATTCATGCTACAAAGATTGCATTCTTAATCTCTGGAAAAGCTACTACTCATGGAAGCCTGATTTTAACTACTTGGGAAATTCTTATCCAAAGAGTTTCAAGTATTTTTCGTGTGTCCAGTTCTAAAATGTATAGATACAGATTAGCTTGTGTAGATATATATTAACATGTGTAGACATATACTAACATGACATTATTTAATTAAATTAAATAAAAATATCAGGAAACCATAACTTACTGTTATGGTTATAAGCAAGAAATTTTTTACGATGAGGGTGGTGAGACAGTGGAAGAGGTTTCCCAGAGAAGTTGTGGATGATCTTTAAAGGCCCCTTCCAACCCAAACCATTCTATGATTCTATGATTCTATGAAAATTATGCACTTTGAGCAGCACAGGCTGGGATCTACCCAGCTGGGGAGCAGCTCTGTGGAAAGGGACCTGGAGGTCCTGGTGAACAGCAAGCTCAATATGAGTGAACAGTGTGCTGCTGCAGCAAAGAAAGCCAACAGGATGCTGGGTTGTATCAACAAGGGCATCACCAGCAGAGGTAAAGAGTCATTATCCCACTCTACTCAGCGCTTGTCAGGCCACACCTGGAACACTGTTCAGTTTTGGTCCCTGCTATACAAAAAAGATGTGGACAGGCTGGAGCGGGTCCAGAGAAGGGCCACAAAGATGATCAAAGGACTGGGAAGCCTGCCGTATGAGGAAAGGCTGAGAGAACTGGGTTTGTTCAGCCTTGAGAAAAGAGGGCTTAGGCGAGACCTTATCACCTTGTTCCAGTATTTAAAGGGTGGCTACAAAGAAGATGGAGACTCCCTTTTTACAAGGAGTCACATGGAAAAGATGAGGGGTAATGGGTACAAGTTACTCCTGGGGAGGTTCCAACTGGACACCAGAGGGAAATTTTTTACAATGAGAACAATCAGCCCTTGGAATAATCTCCCCAGGGAAGTGGTGGATTAACCAACATTGGACACTTTTAAGACTCAGCTGGGCAGGCTGCTGGGCTATCTTGTCTAGACCGTGCTTTTGCCGAGAAAGGTTGGACCAGATGATTCTTGAGGTCCCTTCCAACCTGGTATTTTATGATTCTATGATTCAATCTAAACATATCTTCTTTCAGTTTAAAACTGTTGCCCCTTGTCCTGTCACTACATGCCTTGGTAAAAAGTCTGTCCATCTTTCTTAGAAGCCCCCTCTATATATTGAAAGGGATGCCCTCTGGATGGCATCCCTTCCTTCTAGCAAATAAAGTTCCCCCAGAGCCTTCTCTTCTTCAGGTTGAACAATCCCAACTCTCTCAGCCTTTCTTCATAGGAGAGGTGTTCCAGACCACTGATCATTTTTGTGGCCCTCCTCTGGAGATGCTCTAACAGGTCCATGTCTTTCCTGTGCTGAGGACTCTAGAGCTGGATGCAGTACTCCAGGTGGGTTCCCACGAGAGCAGAGTAGAGGGGGATAATCAGCTCCCTTGACCTGCTGCCACACTTCTTTTGATGCAGCCCAGGGTACAATTGGCTTTCTGGGCTGTAAGCGCACATTCCCAGCTCATGTCCAATTTTTCATCCACCAGTATCCCCAAGTCCTTCTCCACAAGGCTGCTCACAATCCATTCATCCCCCAGTCTGTACTGACAGTGGAGATTGCCCCAATCCAAGTGCAGGACCTTGCACTTGGTCTTCTTGAACTTCATGAGGTTCACTTGGGCCCACTCCTCCAGCTTGTCAAGGTCCCACTGGATGGCATTCCTTCCCTCTAGCAAATCAACTGCACCACTCAGCTTGGTGTCATCCACAAACTTGCTGAGGGTGCACTCAATCCCACTGTGTATGTCATTGATAAAGATATTGAATAGTATTGGTCCCAGTATGGACTGTTGAGGGACACCACTCTTCAATGGTTTCCACTTGGACATTGAGGCATTGACTGTAACTCTCTCGACATGGCCATCCAGCCAGTTCCTTATCCATCTAACAGTCAATCCATCAAACCTGTCTCTCTCCAGTTTAGAGGTAAGAATATTGTGGGGGACTGCAGCAAAGGCCTTACAGAAATCCACGTAGATGACATCCATAGCTCTTCCCTTGTCCATCAGCCGACTTGCCTCTTGCCAAATTCAGCTCCAAATGTGCCTGAGCTTTCCTGGTCCCATCCCTACACATCTGGGCAGGGTCTGTATATTCTTCTCAGGATACATGTCCCTGGTTCCACTGCCGGTTCATTTCCTTCTTACACTTTAGTTTGACCAGGAGGTCCTTATTGAGCCATGCTGATCTCCTGCCTTCCTTGCCCAATTTCTTACTCATGGGAATCAAGAGCTCCTGTGCTCTAAGAAATATGTCCTTAAAGAGCTGCCAGCCCTGTTCTGCTCCTTTAACCGTGGCGGCAGTTTTCCAGGGGGTTCCATCCACTAATTCTTTAAACAATTGAAAATTTACTCTCCTAAAATTCAGCATCCTGACCCTACTCTTCATCTGGCCCATATCCCTCAAGATTGTGAATTCCACCAGGGTATGATCACTGCATCCCAGGCTGCCACCAGTCTTGACATCTCTAAGTAGTTCCTTCATTAGTTCCTTCAGGTCCAGTAATGCTTCTCCTCTGGTCAGGCTGTCTATCACCTGAATTATGAAATTATCCTTGACGCACTCCAAGTGTCTCCTGGACTGCTTACAGCTTGCTGTGCTGCTTTTCCAGCAGGTGTCTGGGTGATTGAAGTCCCCCAGCAGGATCAGAGACTGCGAGTGTGATGCTTCCTGTAGATGAAGTAAGAACGCTTCATCAACAGGCTTCCCTTGGTCAGGCGGCCTGTAGTAAACACCAACCATGAGGTCTCCTTTGTTGGCTTGGCCCCTAATTTTTATCCACAAGCTCTCAACCTGTTCATTGCTGTTTTTCAAAGACAGCTCTGTGCAGTCAATCCGTTCTTTTACATGGAGGACAATGCCCCTATCCCTGGATAAAGCGTTGATAGAGTGGAAAACTGGCCTAACCATTGGTCTCTAAGGGTTGTCATCAGCAGTAGAAAATCCAATTGGTGGTCTCTTACTAGAGGTGTCCCTCAGGGATTAATACTAGGGTCACTGGTGCTTAATGTCTTTAATAATAGTCTGAATGATGAGACAGAGTGCATTCTCAAAACATTTTCAGATGATACCAAACTGGGGGGAGCAGCCAATACACTGGAGGACAGAACATGAAGTTTGAGAATAGCAAATGTTAAGTCCTGTACCTGAGGCAGAATAACCCCAGTGTGCCCTTTCAACAGAGGTGGCCAACCACATCCTGGGCTATCTTAGCAAGCATGTAGCCAACAGGAAATGATGGAAGGAAATAGAAGTGATGTTATCTCTCCATTCAGCCACTGTGAGACCCCATCTGCAGTACTGTGTCCCATTTGGGGCTCCCCAGGACAAGAAAGACATTGACATATGTGAGCAAGTGCAGAGGAAGACCACAAAGATGGCTGGGGGCCTGGAGCACAGGGTGTAGTAGGAGCAGCTGAGAGTGATTTGTTTGCTCAGCCTTGAGAAAGGAAAATTAAGGGAAGATCTTACTTTTCCGTACAGCTCCCTAATGGCAGGATGTGGAGAAGGCAGAGAATCTCTTCTCAGAGGTGCTCATTGACAGGAAAAGAAGAAATGGACAAAGGTTGGAAAATGGGAAATTCCAATTAAAGAAAATACCGTCAAGGGGCTTACTTTTGTGTGTCTGTGTGTGCTTTTGTGCTTTTTTTCCTTTTTCTTTTTCTTTTTCTTTTTTTTTTTTAAATAAAAGGGTCAAAAACCACTGGAACATTTTGCCCATAATGGTGATGGGATCTTCATCCTTGGTGATGTTCAAAACATGACTGGACAAATCTTCGAGCAAATGCCTCTAATCTCCTCTGAACAGGAGACTGGACAAAATTACCTTTGGAGGTCCCTTTCAACTGACATTATTCTGTGATTCAGTGATTTTTAACATCTATAAACAGTGGAGAGACACTGAAGGTTCCAGAGAGTGAAAAAACATCTGCTCTCAACAGTTTAATTGCTCTTTACCAGAATTGGTTAATTAATCATTTATACTGTATCAGCTTTGGTGTCCAAATTAGAACTCTCTCATGATTGGAAATGAGGGTCTTTGGCTTTATTACTGTGAGGGACTGAAAGAGTTAACGTCTGTCAATGTCTCAAACATTGTAGCAACCAAGGTACAGTCTGCATAACAAAGAGGGAGGGACATTAGAAGAAGTTGGTTGGCATGGACACAGGGGGCATGCTGGAGGGTATGCAGTCCACTGTTCTGGCAGAACCAGCCTGGTAACCCACCATATATGGTCAGAGGTCACACAAAGTTTATTTGAGGAGGGGGCTTGTAGCTCCTTGGAAAGTCCCTAAGACCACCACCCCAATAAGCCGCACATGCTCAGTAGATAAAGAACCCTCTGGAACACTATCATATATGTTGAGAACTGTCTGGAATGAACCCATGTAAGTCTTCAAGAGGTGTGACTGGGGGCGGAAATTTAGACTATAAAAGGCACAATTGCAAAGAGCCAGATTGCGCGCGCCCATCACCGGAGGATTACCACGCTCGTCGACGACACCGCGGGATCCAAGGGTGGTGACTATCTCTTTTCTTGTCCCCCTCTTTTTTTTCCCTCTCTTTTCTCTCTTCTTGTGAGCATTTTGCTGCAACCCACGCTGCCCACCATTATGCCTTCCAGAGTTTGGATTGTTCAAATAAAGCATTCAAAGTGATCGTTTGGTGTCGTTTCACCTTAACTTAGCCCAGGGGGGATCCCAGAACCTCTAAGACCCTCTGGTCTGTCCGGTCTGGGTCGTAACAATCACTGACGTATAAGTTTTTCCACACAATATAGTCTTAAAAAAAGGCCTCTCTAATAATTCTTTTGGACATGTTTTGTATCCTATGTATCATATGATATGTATGCTTTATATCAGCTCAGACTGGATTTGCACTGAGTCATAAATTCTGCAATGATCCACATGCTCTTCACTTGAGATGGCTGATGAAGGCAAAACTTTAGCAGAGTCAATACAGATGGTCAGCAGTGCAAGTAAACAGTTCATCATATCATAACACAAATATTAACATCAGATATGTTGCCACTAGAGAAATCAATTTCTTTCTATTGAAAATGGAAAGATACTAAATGTGTGTCCTGGTTTTAGCTGGGAGTCTTCTTAGTAGCTGGTACAGTGCTGTGTTTTGGATTTAGTGTGAGAATAATGTTGATAACACACTGATGTTTTAGTTGTTGCTAAGTAGTGCTCATCCTAAGTTAAGGATTTTTCAGTTTCCCATGCTCTGCCAGCAAGCAGGTGTGCAAGAAGCTGGGAGGGAGCATAGCCAGGACAGCTGACCCGAACTAGCCAAAGGGATATTCCATACCATGGAACATCATGCCCAGTATATAAATGAGGGGGAGTTGGCTGGGAGGGGCAGATCACTGGTTAAGCACCGATCAGCGGGTGGTGAGCAATTGCATTGTTCATCACTTGTCTTTTCTTGGGTGTTATTTCTTTTTTGCCACATACAGTGGCAAGATTATATAGCAATTAATATCATACAATTTAATCTATTTACTGTTCTCACCTAAAATCAAATCCCCTTGAGGCACACATCGGACTTCCCCATCCTTCTGCATCACCCACCAAGTGCATGCAGGTCCTTGAGCAAAAGCAATCCCACAAATGGGTTTGCCTTTGCCTGAGGCAGGAGTAACCCAAACTGTTTTTCCCAGCATATTTTTTATGTGCACTACAGGAACTTTATCCCCTTCTACAGTACATAAAAGTTCTGATTGGGCGGGGCCAGCTCGATTGACAGATCCTCTAGTGTTGACTAACCCGGTGGCCTTTGCTAGATGTGTATCCCAATGTTTGAAGGTCCCACCATTAGACTTTCTCACTGGCCTTATGGGGCTGTTAAAGGGTGAGCGAGTCCTGCTGATCACTCCTTGGCTCTCCAGTTGACGAATCAGTGTCATACATAAAAAACCCCAAATATACAAACATATATACAAATATAAAAAACATACAAAAACTGGGTAGGAGTAACCTTTCTAAATGTAAATATCTGGAATGGATATGTCTGTTTCATATTTACTTACCTTACTTACTTTACTTACCTTCAAGGAGAGAAAAGTATTTTCAACATGCAGTTCATTTGAAAAGGTGTATAGATCTACTTTAGTGTAAGATAAACTGACTATTTGGACTTTAATCCGACAAAGATCTATGTCTGATGCTGTTAGAGATGACCTGCTTTATTCTGCATAGCTGCCAGTAGAATAAGGTTCTCCAGTTTATCCTGTGTTATAAAAGCCATGCTATGCTTTTGATCCCATAATACCTCTTAAATGGCACTAAGCACTTACGTGTGGGTATGTGAACTGAGCCAAAAGTCTCCACTGATGGCAATTAGAAACTGGAAACAGCATGCAGTTGTTTAATTATAGATCCTTAGTGCCATCTATATCCACAGGGGGATCCTGAGCTTTTATGGAGACGTCTCTCATGAATGTCAGAGGTTTCTGAAATATCTGCACAGGGGTCTCAAATGTGATGTAGAACTTGGTGAAGACCGACAGCTACAGCTGAGCTACAGCCTCCTACAACTGGAGGCTTGGCAGGATAACCTCCTGTGACTGATTAGCGACCCTCTATAATGGAAGAAGGCTCAGAGGAGCTGGGCACAGTGACATGCTCATGAAGCTCAGCAAAGAATATAGTAAGTGACCATAGCTGTTGTGGAGAAAGCTGAACTTACTCAATACTAAGGGGAATGGAGGGGCCGCCTTAGTTTAAGATAAATTCTCCATTAGTTGAGTGGATCAACTGGTTATGTAAATACCCTTCTCTGAGTTAATCAAAAAGCGTAGATGTCTTCCTGAGCCAGCCAGACCAGCATGGGGGAAGTATATACACGGCTCAGTCCAACCTAAAGTATGAAAAATAAACAACCAATAAAATGAACTTTGAAGAGAGCAATGGGCTTGAGCTGGCTTCATTCCCCATATTCCCTCCCAGTGACTGGAGACACCCAGCGCTGTGACAGTTAGCATACAGAGACCGGTAAATGGGAATAATGTTTGTACTGTGATTCAACTGTATATTGCAATTTCTATATTGTGTTTCTGTTGTGATTTCAATATATTTCTTATCAACCTGTTAAATCAAAATCCCATGTATTGTCAAGTATCTTCAAATAAGTAAATTTGGTATTAAAACATTAAACCTTTCTTGTCTGGAATATCTAAAAGAATTCAGTCAACATGTATTGGATTCTGGTACCTCAACACCTAACATGACAATAAATGCCTATATTGAAGCCACTGAATTCTGCTCTGTAGAGAGACCATGATTAAAAATACCCTAATTTTGGTATCTAAATATAGGTATCTGCATGTAGGCAAGACATTTAAACTGCTAACATTATCAAGAGCATTCTGCCAATACAGTTAGCAAAGCTTGGAGAGGAATTCAGCTGAACACCAAGCAGGCTGATCAGCTGAATCATGCTTCCAACTTCATTTCTCAAGTCCTGAAGAAACGATTAAGCTTGCTATAATATAAGCATTTAAAGCACAGCAAAGACTGCTCTCTCAAAGTGCCTGTTGTTTTCATTTGACAACAAAAGGAGTGCAGCAGGCATATAGGGAAGGGATTTGCCTCACATTGCTTTAGCTTTTTAGAAGAGTTAAGGTAAGTCAGAGGAAGTTGCTGTAGTTTTCCTTTGCAGTGAGAGAATATGGAGACACAGAAACCTCCAAAGAATGATTCTTTTCTTTCTTAGATAGGTATTCAGTGAGTTAAGATGAATGACAATTTAAAAGCAGCTGTCTGTCTTCATTGTCTAGGCAGTAAATGTAGGCATTCATTGGCTAGGTGATAAGATTAGGCTAAATACCTCAAAATGCAATAGCTAGTTTAGATGTTGTACTCAGTCTGTCAAGGATGGACTTAATTTTCTTCATAGGTAGGGGGATACTGGAGAAGTTGGGAGGGTACACAAGCTGCACATCTGATCTGAACTGACCAAAAGGATATTCCATGCCATATGGAATGCTCTGCAATAAAAATTGAGGGAAGGGTTTTCTAGGGGAAGGTACCCATTGTTCAGAGACTGGCTGGGCATTGGTATACTTGTGGAGATTGTGAGTGATTGCCTTTGCATCATATTTTGTGGTTTTGTTGTTGTACGTTTTTCTTTATCCTTCCTCTTTCCTTCCCTTATTAAACTACCTTTATCTCAGTCCATGAGTTTTCTTGCTCTTACTCTTCCTGTTCTCTCCCCTGTCCTGCTGCAGAGTCAGGGGAGCAAGCAAGCAGTGATGTGGTGCTTAGCTGATGGCCAGGGTCAACTCACAGTAGATGTCCAATGGAATTGGAGGCAAATTCTGTTACTGGCTTTTAATAAATTAAACAAACAAACAAAAAAGCAGCTAGTCTGATTAGATCTTTTTATTTTATTTTCAGAAATTTGTCCTTTAGTTTAAATACAAATTTGAGGTTTCAGGTAATCTTGATTTTCTTACCTAGGATGCTGAGCGAAATTATAATGTTCTCTTCTTCCCCAGTACTTAAGGAGTTTCATTCACTCTTCAAATCCAATTAAATATAGATATTATACTAGTATGCATGTTGTGTGCATAAGTGAACATTGTAGCATTTTTTTCTCTGCTCCTAAAAATAAACAAAGTCATTGCTGAATATATAAAATTATCCTATCCTCTCCTCCTGTATTTGGTCATGATCAATAATCTTCAGATATGAAAAAGATTCCTGCAAACAGAAAAGAAATCACAGTAAGAAAGGTAGTCCCAGGTTTGAATTCTATTCCAGAAGATTCAAGTTAGGCAGTGAAAATTGTGAGCATATTGTGGGACCAGAAGAGATTCTGCAGAGAGGTTTAAAATCTCCCTCGTTTGCACAGGACTGCAAATTAAGTCCTGGCATCAGTGACAATTGCATGGGTTGTTCAGCCATGCCAAACAGAGACAAGAAAAAAACACACATCCTGTCACTGGATCCCAGGGAGAAGAGATCAGCACCTCCCTCTCCACTTCCCTGCCTCAGGAAGCTGTAGAGAGCAATGAGGTTGCCCCTCAGCCTCCTTTTCTCCAAACTAGACAAACCTGGAGTCCTCAGCCATTCCTCATAGGACATGACTTCCAGCCCTTTCACCAGCTTTGTTGCCCTACTCTGGATGCATTCAAGTACCTTCACATCCTTCTTAAATTGTGGGGCCCAGAACTGCACACAGTACTCAAGGTGAGGCTGCACCAATGCTAAATACAGTGGGATAATTCCCTAATAGGAATGATCTCTTCTCCCTGGTATCCAGCATGGGAATGGTTCAAAGCTGTGTCAGGGGAGGTTCAGACTTGACATTAGGAAACAGTTCTTTATGGAGAGGGTAGTCAAACACTGGAACAGGCTTCCTGGAGAGGTGGTTGATGCCCCAAGCCTGTCAGTGTTTAAGAGGCATTTGGACAATGCCCTTAATAATATGCTTCAACTTTTTGTCAACCCTGAAGTGATCAAGCAGTTGGACTAGATGATCATTGTAGGTCCCTTCCAACTGAAATATTCTATTCTATTCTATTCTATTCTATTCTATTCTATTCTATTCTAATATTATAGTATACATATTGTATGTTGGCCTTTTTCGCTGCAAGGGTGCACTGCTGGCTCATGGACAGCTTGTTGTTGCCCAGGACCCCCAGGTCCTTCCCTGCAGAGCTGCTTTCCAATTGGTCAGCCCTCAGTGTGTACTGTACTCTGTTGCTGTACTCAGACCTCTTCTCATTACATACGCATGTGAACACACATGCACGCACACACACAGACAAATGGATAGCTGGTCCAGGACTATGGTTTCCCTAGTAGCAGGCTCCCAGACTCTGTCTCTCCAGTATTTAACCTCAAGGCCTATGGTATATCTGGTAGCTGGTTCCCAGACATGTTCTCCTATTTCCTGGCTACTCCAGCTTGAACTTCACTAATGTCAAACACCTCAAAATAAAAAACACTCTCATTCAAGAAAATAATTAGGAATAAATTTAAATAAGAAGATAGGACAGACTGGTGATTAGACTCAGGACGTGGCCAGACAAGCATACTAACCAGCAATCTGTTTACACTCCACTGGCCCCTTTATCCGCTATTCCTTCTATTTTCCCATGCTTCTCCCCAATTCACCTTAGTATCTCTCTTGCCTTGACTTTGGTCCTTCCCTTAAACATCATGAAATCCCCTTAAAACATCCCATAGTAAGTTTTCCACAATCCCAAAGTCCTCTTCCTCCTGATCCCATAGTCCTATAGCCCCTTCAGTCTGCATGGAGTTTGGGGGAAGTTTCTGTGGTTGACTCAGCTTGATGGATTTCACATCAGGGGCAACAGGCTAATCATACCCCTTGGATATCTCTAGGAGTAGTCAATTCAGTGTGATCTGTGTTCACTGATTAAGTTACTAGGGTTTCTCTGTCTGTCATTGTTCACCTGATCTTTAACTGGCCTTTGTGTTTATGGTGAGTAGCCTTTAACCGTGTAAATCTAGCACATTACACCTGTTTTGTAACTGCGGCTCTGCAGGCAAAGGAACTAATTCTGTGCCAAAAGTCACAAGTTTCTAGCCTCTTCCACTGTGGGAGTCTCCATTACTGCTCAAACTTGTCTCTAGCTGTGCCTCCTTCACTATATGATAGGGCTCAGGTTCTTGGTTCTTCAGGGTCTGAGAAAGTCCCTGTTGCTCTTCTGTTCCTCCTGCCTGGCAGTGCAGTCTGTTCACCTCTTTTCACAGCTCCTTCATCTGATTACTCAACACATCAACTGAAACACACATCCTCCATGTGAAGCTATCATCATTCCCAGCCTCAGGGAGAGGCACCAGGCACTCCTTATAGCCAGAGACCTGGATGCCTCTCCCTCAGGAATTCTGTCTGGGTAAAGGCCTCTGAAGAGTCAAGGACAGTTGGTTCAGATGTTACCAGAGATGGTGTTACTGGTTTCTCTAATCTGTTCATTCATATGCTCTGAATCCTGTACTGGTTAATACTTAGTCCAGAGGAATCCCAGCAGAGACAGAGATGGCTGATTGACTTCCTTTCTTGCTATACATACTCACCATGTGGGTATGACTCCATAAGACAGCCAAATGTCTGCTAAGTTAATGCCAAAATGAAAGCACACTGCCAAAATCATCAGAGGGAAGTTTCTTACCTTGTGATTAGTGCCCATGGTGTATTTTCTTTCTGATTGCAGCCAAATTCCACCATCATATCCATTTATGTAATAATGCAACTTTTGATTAATCAAAAGCAATTCTCAAATATGAATCTTCCTACAGATGTATGTATTGGACAGAAGAAAAAGGATTCCATTCAAACCAAAATAAACCAGCCAATAATACAAACTCAAACTTTGTTTAACTGAGAATCAATTCATAAGCATTATTTTGGGAGCAATCTTTAGTCAGTAAAGCTACTGCAGTAGCTGTAATGTTACTGCACATAACAAAGATCTTTGATGTTCCAAGCTCCCATTGCCTCTTACTGGATCTGTCATGACATGAAAAACGCTACCATAAAGTAACTTAAACATTATTAAGGAGTTTTAATATTCAAAAGCTTCATAAGATATTGAAAATAATGAGATGTTTGCTCACAGTTCTCCACATGCAGATAGGCATGCAGAAAGACATGTCATAAGGAAGTGAAGGAGTTCAGTGCCACAAACATTGTTGGAGGACTTGCCTGGGCTAAAAGAACGAGTCCTTCAGTGGTGTTTCTAATATGGACTAGTGGAGTCCTGCCTTTACTAATCTAAAAACTTACATGTTCTGAGGTTTTCACTGGGAAAAAAATTTGTTGTTCCACTTCAGAAGAATTCCAGGACTTATGTAGGCTGCATGCAGCTTAGATATTTCAGGAACAGAATGGGAAGTGAAAGGTAGAAAGATTCAGACTGACACTGTAGTCACTTTCAGTAGCCCTTCTAAACTGTACTTCTTAAATCATGGAGACCTATATATTTTGGATCCCTTTGTAGCTGCTTGTGAAAACTCATACGTTTTACAATGTCTTAATTAACGAAGGTAGATATCACGTCAGAATATGGTACTGTGGATGATATCAAACTGAGGAGGGTGTTGATATGCTGGAGAGCAGAGCTGCTATTTGTGAGGACCTGAATAGGCTGGAGAGATGGGCTGCCAGGAACCTCATGGATTTCATCAAGGACAAATGCAAAGTCTGGCACTCAGATAAGAGTAACTCTATGCAACAGGACAGATTAGGACCTTGTAGAAAAGCATCTGGGGATGCAAGCTGAACAGGAGGCAGCACATCCTTGCAGCAAAGGCAACCAAACACATTCTTACCTCAGTTAGTAAGACTGTAGCCAGCAGGGTGATGGAAGTGATTTTTACCCTCTGTTCGGCACTTGTGAGATCCCTGTTCACAGTACTGTGTCCAGTCTGGGATTACCCAGGAGAAGATAGTGACATACAAACTGCAGTTAAGACAGTGCAGGCCGTCACTGTCTTTTCTTATTACAAAATGATAGCTGGAACACAAGACATTGGAGGAGAAATTGAGAAAGGTGGGTATGTTAGGAAGAGAAGGCTAAGGGGAGATGTCGTTGCTGTCTACACATCCCAAGTGGGAGAGTGTAATGAATATGGATCTAGACAGGTGAGGAGCAAGGACCACAGGTGGCAACAGAGGAAATTCCAGTGAGATACAAGGAATTTTTTTTCTTCTTTATCCTGAGAATGGTCAGTATTACGTTATGTGATGAAAGCTTGTCTGCACATCCACAAAGGAGTACAGAACACAAAGGAGCACAAGAGCAGGTAAGGAGCACAAATAATACCCTGCTGGGCTACTTCCAGGCTCATCACAGGGGCCATCAGCCCATGAAAGACTCATCTGCACAAGCCCAGAGGAGCACAGGAGCACATGGGAACCCAAAAGAAGGACTCTGTGAGGAACAAGCACCTTGTACAGGCCCCTCCCAGGGCTGTCCCAGCAGATTGATCAGCCCCAGTGTCCAAGTGTGACACCCATTAAGAAGAGTCATCAGGAGCAGCTTTCCGGATCACCCTTCAGACTAAGAGGGGTCACTGCCTAGCAGTGTGTGACACACCAGGTTCAGCTATGGGGCCAAGGGAGTCTTGGTGGGCTCTGGGTGTGAGAATGTCACTGTGTCTATAGGAGCAAGAGCATGGAGAGGTCGGCTGTAGGACCAGAGGAATCCTAGCCAGCTGCATGCGTGTGTGTGTGACAGTCTGTAACAGCAACTGGAGGAGGACTGCTGTCTCAGGGGCTCTTATGTCTAGATGCCAGCAACCGGGGAGACGGGGAACCAGGGCCAGCTACTGGGCAGATTGAGTGTCTGAACCTGACTGCTAGAGGCATACACCTTGTACATGTGTGTATACACTCACACACACACATATTCTCATGGGTGGACCTCCATTCTTCTCAGCCAGAGAGGGAAACAGGATGAGGCCATTGGTGCTATGTTTGTGTGGGTGCTCTGAGTGTCTGTGATCTATGTGGCCAGCCATGTATATCTGTGTATGTATGTATACATGTATATATGTATGGATGTATGTATCTACATATGTGGTGTATATGTGTGCTCTGTGTGCATGTGCCTGCTGGGAATGCAACTTCAGCCTTGGGGACATGGAGTGGCAATAGCCTTGTCTCTCTCAGGCTATTAAATCCAGCATGATATATTTTTCTCTAACACTCAAAATATCGGAACTTGTGCCTAGAGAGGCACATATCCTTAGAGATATTAAAAACTTTACTGAACAGGTCCCTAGGCAACCTGACCTAGTTTGCCCTGCTATGAGTAGGAGTTCAACCAGACAACCTCCAGAGATCCCTTCCAACCTAAACTATTGCATTTCTAAGTGTTTGGGATCAACCAGAGATATTTCTAGCAGGCTTTTTTACAGTTTGCTATAGAAATGTTCCTCTTATCAACCCCGTTATTAATGACTGATCTCCAGTTTGGAGTGGGTGAGGACAGGGGGAAGATTTTTTTCAAAATCCCTTTTCTAGAGACTCTGTTGCAGCTAAAAGTAGCACTGGATGTCAGGAAATTAAAATCAGCTCTTATAATCCCTCTCTCATAAGCTATTCGATCATGTCCACTAATAGTGAGCTGAAATCAGTCGGGGCACAGCCCAAATTCCGGCAGATGGTGCCTGGGTGTGGATGGAAGTTTAGGAAATTCCAGGACACAATAGTTATAGACAGCTTGGAAGTAGGTATCTAATTTAAGAGTCTAAAAGACTTTAGTTTAGAGATGTGGTTCTTTGGTATGCCAGTTGGTCTCAAAGCTAGAAAATGGTCTTTGGTACATTTTATTTGCTAGTATAGACTGCTTAACGTGTTGGCATATTGGTGCATCACCACTAAAAAAACCCCAGAGTAATTCTTTCTGCTCTGGGAAGTGGAGTTCCCAAAAGGTCCTGTTTTCCAACTGCAAACACTCCGCAGATGTCTCGGATAGCTTGAGGCATCTAAATGGCTATAGATGCCTTCCTGTAGGTACCTGAATCACTCTTGTATATCATTCACAGCATCCAATGTAGGGTGAGTCCTACCCAGTGATATTCTTACTCCTGCAACCCAGTGTCCCGTCATGAACAGCCACTCAGATTTTGGTATGTGTACTGTCTTGGGAAAATCCTCCTTTAAAAGAATCAGGTCCTTTGACAAAGGAAACTTAATACTGTTTTTCACCATTGTTTGAGAGTATAGCACCAGGAAGCAGAGCTATTTCTAATTTGTACAGGGATGAGCAATAGATAATTTGTGTCTTACCATGATCCTTTCTCGTGCATACATAGTGTGTCTAATGGTCTTACTTCTGATACATACGGCACTGAGTGAAAGGACAATTGGTCTTTTTTATTAGTGAGAAAATATATAGAGATCATGAGTCCAAAATGGTCCTCTGTTCCTGGAGCACAGATGGCATGAATTAACCTATCTGTTCTGAAACAAGACAATCATTCTTGTGCTAATAAGCAGATTATTTAGACATTAAATTGGGGCAGATCAGGAATTAACTGCAGCGTGTCAGTGTTCACACAGATGACTGAGTCTCAGTAAGACCTACACTGAGAAACACTGATGAGCAGGATGCATTTTAGACACAGGGCAAATAACAGCAGGGTTTGGACCTCAGATTTTCCCATTGATATTAAAAATATCTTGAATTTGCCTCTGTCTTTCAGTTTCTCCAGCTCTTCCCCTCTGTCTTTGCTCACATCCCTTACTTCTTGTCCCCTCTTCCCAAGACAATGAAGTTTCTTTCTAAGATGCTGAGTGCATTCATCCCAAGGCACTAGAGTTCCACCAAGTTTTAACTAGGCCTTTGTGTTTAGCATAGTCCCTCCCAAGGGAGGCACTGGGCTGTAGAGAATTGGGGGGAGGGCCAATCACCAGCTAGGAAAGTTTTTAATCTCAGGAGTGAGTCTAATCCCAGAAGTCCTTGTTAGCTCCAGTTAATTGCTCTTAGTTTTTTACTGAAGACAAATATTTCATTGTCTGAAGGAAAGGCAGGATCACATCAATCCAAATCTAGATGAGACTGGGAACACTGGTCTCTCTGATGTTACGCACTTGTAACATTAGAGCTAGAGAGAGTTAGGGTTTTTCAAAAACTTCTGAACAGCTCCAGGGGCTGTCAGGACATTGCATTGGGGTCACTGGGCCAACGTGCACCTGCATGCAAACAGACCCTTGCTCAACCCTGGCCAGAGAAAGCATAACATTATTTAACAACTCCCAAGAGTGAGGACCAAAGGCAGCAAAGATTGCTTCTCCACAAGGGACAGAGATCATAGGTAATATTCCTGGCTGGTGTAAATTGCTTTAACGAAAGCTAATGCACTCCTACTGAATCAGGCTCAAAAGTTCAAAGCCACATGCTCCAGTGTAAAACAAAAATATCTCTACTAGAATGAGCAGGGCAGGATGTCCTCCTGTATCTCCTAGTGTAAAACAGCAATGAGTGCCCTGGAAACCCTCAAACTTAACCTCCTCTTTCTCACCATTACCAGTACATAAGGAGGTATATTAAAAATTGCTCCTTTCCTATCAATGTGCTGATTCCCTTTTTTACACCAGAATCTACAAGTAAACATCAAGAGAGTGCCTCAAAGTGAGAGGGGAATGGGGCCATACCATTCTGAGTTACAGACTCTTTCCCCTTCCCAGTCCCGAAGCACTGCACTGTCAAAGTATACCCAATGCATGGCATGGCAGGACCAGGTCAGGAACAGCCCTTTTTCTAGACTATAACTTTCAGTCTAGGTCCCATTAAAGTGGTCAAAGGACACTGCTATCTGAAAGCAATTAGTGACCTTACATGGCATTTACTGGTAAACCTCAACTGTGTTCCAAGCAAACAGGAGCCCAGAGTTTTGGACTCAACCATGCTGGTCTGATGCACACTTGTACCCCAGTAACTCAGCTTGTTATTCAAGCCCTGAACGTTTTGCTTGAGTGTCCTATTTATCGCACTACTTGTCACAGCACATTTCATACATATTAAACTATTGTTCTGTCTTGGATTATTCATTCTATCCTTTATGCATGCTAACCGTTGTTTTAACCATGTTATCCACACTCCAGTCTGATGTTATCTCACTGCTGTCTCCAACTCCTCATGACATTCCACTCCCTCAGTTGGTCTGTTGTACCAAATACAGTTCTTAGTTGTCTGACTTGTGTTACCCAACTTTGGGGTCCCCTGCTCCAGCTGCTGTCTGAATTAATGTCGTACCCTTGCCTAGCCTGCTCACCATGCCCCATTGCCAATGACTTACTCGTTCAGAGTCATCCATCTCCCATCGACTCTAACCATTTCCCTAGGCCACTCTTCATTTCATGTTATTTTATCCTACTGCCCCCGCATGGCCTACCATTATGCTCTATCCATTGGCCTTGGACATATTCCTCATCCTTCTGTCTTTGTACTGTCCACACTAACCACACTAACTCTGCTCTGGCCTTATCCATTTTTCATTCCTTCACAACCACAGTTCAGCACATCTGAGTTAACCTATTGATGTGGCCTTTTCCACCCCTGTCAAAACAGCTTCTTGTCTAGTGAACATATTTGATTCCTGTGTCATACTTGACCTTTGACCCTAAGTCACTGTTCCAAAATTCCCCATATGTTATTCTGTTTTCCTGACTTGGCCTATCCACTTTAAGGTATGCCTTTATCCTGCTCCAACTACGTTTACCACACCACTGACAGTTGCTACTTCGTCATGCATCATGGCCTTTTGAATGAGACCTTCAGCCTTCAAAGACATGTCAACCATCTGCCCTTGTGCTGTACATCCTACTAGCCTTCCTCCCCCCAAGCCATGTCCATTTTTGCTACGCACTAGTCCAGCTGAGTCCATCATAGTTCCATGGTGGACCAAAATACTTCTTCTGTGCCTTGGTTCCTCCATTTCCTCCTACCCCTTAGAAAATCACACTGGATTAAAACTGACTGAAATCAAGGTCTTGTTCAGCAAATGGAGCTATGACAGTCAGCATCAGCTGTGCTCTACTCTGTTGATAACCGCACATGCAAACCCCTTTGGAGTTCTTTTCTTTATTCACAATTTTCAGTGTGCATCTACAGTGTGATCCTCCTGATGTTTTGTTGTGCAGAGAAAACTGTTACCAAACTCTGTAGGCACAGATTAGGAAAATGGCCTTGAACATACTCCCATGTAAGAGGTTACCAGGAAGATGAAAGAGGTGCTAGCTGCCTGAATTGGTGGTCTGGGGCAAGTGGAAACATAAATGCATAGCAGAAAGAAGTGTGTGTGGGGGAGAGTGTTCCTGCTGAAACCCAGCAGTATCTGACTTGCAGAACACAGCCTATTCCAGCTTTATGAGCTAATCACATTTGAAAGTATCTCCAGATTTGGCTGGGAAGACAGCTGCAGCAAAGGAACTTTGATGAATTTACTGTAGGAGGCTGTAAGATTCACCTTGGCATATTCAAAATACTTACATTAAACCACTCTCCCAGGCTGGCCTTTTAGATGTAACTGACTTCCCTGATCATGTTTGTCAATATCAACACACTGCTCTCTTCTGGTTTACCCAGTACGTACTGCTCTTTGCTCTGCTTCCCATGTTTTTTGTCATAAGCCTTGCCTCATTCCTCAGTTGTGTATTATGTTCCGCTTTGATGTCCTTAACATAAATCACAGCCTTTCCTTATCTTGCTCCGTCACTGTTTCAGCCTGCACATTCCACATTCCACCACTCGATAGACTAGCAGCATCCAACCCATTGCCTGATCAAGCACTTTCCTGCCACCTGCTACTCTGGTATGGTCTTTACTAGCTAAGCTACTGTTGGTCCTGATCATGACATGTTTGAACCATGTGAACCGTAGCCAGATGTCTGACGTGGACCTCCCCTCTTCACCCAGACCCCTAGTATGCTACATTCATGCCAAGCCCATCCCTCAGGCTCATTCAGTCACATTCTGTCACCAATAGTTTCCAGATGCCTGACAGCAGTGCAACATCTTCTTTGATCTAGTACATCCATGGTGACTCTCAGCTGCCTAAGTTCTCCTTTCTGCTGGGTAACGCTGGTGCAGCAGGGCTAGGGGGATTACTTCAGGCTGCAGCTTTCTGCTGTTCCTGCTGGCTCACAGGCAAGAAGTAGCTTGCAATGAATGCTCATGGGCAGTAGATGGAAGCAGTAGCCTGAATATGAGCTGTAGGCACCGTCTCCAGAGATAAGAGCGCCAACTGCTAGAGCTGCTACTGCAGAAGGGAGAGTTGGGGAGGGTAGGGAGCGGGGGGGGGCAGTTCATCAGTCTTGCAGAACTGTGCCACAAGCACTACTGGAGTTATTTTTGAAGATGGCTTGGTGTATGGCCGGTAAATTCATTGGCAGTGGAGAATAGTGTGGCCACAAGATTGACGTTTGTCTCCTTCCTTAGCTTGATTCACTTTTGCATCATAGCTAACCTGGTCTGGCTTCATATTTTGCCCACTATCCCAATCTTTATGAATGCTGCCCTATTCTGGTACATTCATTTTGACTTATTGCCTAGCCTGGTCCACATATATTTTCTTAGAAGCCTGGCTATCCCATGCCCTGGTCCTATCAAACCTGACCCTCAGCCTAGTATCATAGAATCACAGAATTATACAATGGTTTGGGTTGGAAGGGACCTTAAAGATCATCTAGTTTCAACCCCCCTGCCACAAACAGGGACACCTTCCACTAGACCAGGTTGCTCAAAGCCCCATCCAACCTGGCCTTGAACACTTCCAAGGATGGGGCATCCACAACCGCTCTGGGCAATCTGTTCCAGTGCCTCACCGCCCTCACAGTGAAGAACGTCTTCCTTACATCTAATCTAAATCTACCCTCTTTCAGTTTAAAGCCGTTACCCGTTGTCCTATCACTACAGGCCCTTGTAAAAAGTCTCTCTCTGGCTTTCTTGTAGGCCCCCTTTAGGTACTGAAAGGCTGCTGTGAGGTCTCCCCACAGCCTTCTCTTCTCCAGCCTGAACAACCCCAACTCTCTCAGCCTGTCTTCATAGGAGAGGTGCTCCAGCCCTCTGATGATCTTTGTGGCCCTCCTCTGGACTCACTCCAACAGGTCCATGTCCTTCTTATGTTGGAGGCCCCAGAGCTGAACACAGTACTTCAGATGGGGGTCTCACGAGAGTGGAGTAGAGGGGCAGAATCACCTCCCTCGACCTGCTGATTATGCTTCTTTTGATGCAGCCCAGGATACGGTTGGCTTTCTGGGCTGCAAATGCACATTGCCGGGTCTTGTGGAGCTTCTCGTCAACAAACACCCTCCTTGTATCTCTATTAGATAGCTAAATAGTATATCTACTATCTATCTATATTAGATTTTATAGATTTTATCTATATTAGATTTTATATATTAGACAAATAGTATCTCTATTTAGAGTCCATACCTTCCATCTTAAGCCACTGATTTATCATGCTATGGACTAGTCCATAGGTCATAACACACTGCTCCATTCTGATTCATACTTGTCACTGACTTCCTGGTCTGCTCCACCTTATCAGCCTGACACTTAGCCTGTTCCACCCACCTGTTCTACACTTACCAACTGGACTGGCCTGGTCTGTTAGTATTCCACTGCCCTGGACAGGTTCAGCTACATGCCTTTTCCTCCCCAGGTGCCAATGAAAATACACAGCCCCCTGTTAACTCAGTTTCCCTTGTGAGAAAACTGTCTCATGCCTGGGAATTCTTTTGGATGCATCACATTGAACTTCCTTCAAACAGTTGGCTGACAGACTCTACCAGAGAGTGAGCCTGACCTCTGAAGGCAACAAGCTTGAGTCCTGTCTTAATGTTCCCTGCCTACAGATCCACCTGCATTTCAGATTCCTGCAGCCAATGGATAAAGAAGCTTGTAATGAACTTGTATAGGCTCTAGGTGGAGTTTATAACCTAAAATATGCAACAGGCAGCTAATGTGCTAGCTGTGAGATTTATTTTACCAGGAGGAGGAGTTTACATAGGAGTATTCCTTCTCCTTCAAAAAGTCCTGAGGTTGCACGGGCCTTTGTCTTATAGGGCCAACCCTCCCTTAGTGTCAGGTGTTAAAAGCCAAAGATTTCTGAAGGTGGCACAACTTTTAATAAGGAGACCAACAAGCAGAAGCTAATTGATTCCACTGGGAGCCTGGACCATAACTTATACTGCTGTCTTGTCCTGGTCCATTCAGTTTAACAAAATGACAGCACTGGCCTACAATAGCCCTTTGATTTGCTGTGCTGAACCCTAATGCAATTCCTGGCCTTGACAGATCTTACTAAGACATTATACAAACATGGTTCCAAAAATCAATCCACTGCCTGACCTCATTCAAAAAGAAAAAAAAAAAAAGGGGGGGGGGGGGGAGAGATTACTGTTATAGCTTTGTCCACTCCTAATAATGTAGTACCCTGGCCCAATACGTGGAACTTACAGTGATGATCTGAGTTAGCCCACCCAGGGTACACTAGTCTCTAGCCTGTCTGTCTGTGGTCAACACTCTTCTCTAGGGAAGCTGATTAAGATAGAGCATTAATTGATTAGTTGGTTAATTAAAAGGGTATGAAGCTGGGCTCTGATGTCCATTATTCTAATCTGGGACTTCTTTGATCTGAAATTTTACCCTCACCTTTCCAGAAATGGAGATAACTTGTTGGCCCTGAGACAGATTGAACTTGGATCCACTCCTGAGGACTGATCTGTCTAGTCATGATTGAAAGTCCTCCAAGCTAATCATGGGTGACCTGGGACAAAGGTTTTCTAAGAAAGAGCTCTTAGTCAAGATATTTTAGCCCTATATCAATCTAATTATAGGCAGGGTGAAAATCATAGCACTGTTATTTTACATCAGTAATAGATATGAGTGCAGAGAGAGCAGTGGAGCTATCTTGATTACATTAACTTGACATTAGAGTAAAGACAATTAATAGGATCTGGATATCTGGTGCCCATTCTCTGCCTTGAGATCAAAATTATTTTCTTCTTATTTGAGTCCTGATGGAAGCAAGAACTGTGAGATTAGCTTAAAACTATGCCCTGGTCTTATCTATAAATTTTATCTTTCTGCTCTGGTCTGATCCTATTTGTTACTTTTTGTGCTCAATTTTAATCCATCAGGGTTAGTTCCAAGTTTGAACATCTGAGCCTAATCCACTATTCTTATGTGTCAGTCAACTATCCTACTTGTTTCTTGCCCAGATCCATCACCCTTAGTTCATTAGTTTAGTGTGTTCTGTCCATTTTACACCCACTGTCTCAATCTGGTTCAAACCTGTTGTTTCACTAACATCCGCCAGCCCCAACAAAACAAAATACAGTCTCCTCTGGGCTGACTTATCCATGCTTGGTTCCTATCCACTCTTCAAGAAAACAAGTAGAGCAAGTTTTAGTGTGGATGGAGAACAAAAGTAAGAATGTTGTGATAGCAGTAGATTATCCATATTCTCTGAACCTTAGATTTAATAAGAACCTCTTAACATACAGACATGGGCGCCTGGCTCTCATTCACTCGAGTGAAATCATCTGTTTTTCTCTTGCAGGAACTAGCAACTTTGTCACCCATTGAGGTATGCTGGGTTACACCAGTGAGATCTTACCCCACTCATGCCAAAGAAGTAGTAATAATATACCTCAGAGATATCACTAAGGTATTTCAAGAGACCTACTCTACCTAATTATATCACAGGAGCATGTAAGTACAAAGACACTAAGGGAGCAATCTACTCCAGCTCCCAGTCTGAGCCATAATATCCTGACACATATTCAAGTTTGGTGGAAATCTGGACACAAGTTTTTCATTTGCAGATTCAATGTGGACAAACACATGGAGCTAAAAAGATCCCAGACATTTATTCTAGATGGTTGGGACTACTAAGGAACCTAAGGAAATGAGGAGACTGGTTTCATTTTGCCTCTTCAATTCTCTTTTGAGCTCTGAAAGGCATCCTGGTTGAGCCTTACTCCTAGGTTAGGAGCAATGAAGACTTTCTGCACTGTTCTAACCTATCCATTTTAACTTTATTTCCTGGGTTCTTTCTCTCACATTATCTCAATGTAACTCACTGGCATATCCCAACTCACTGTCTGGCCTGACACGGTTATGTCAGCTCTTCATTCTTGCCTGACTTCTCAAGCAAAACTACTCCATCTGGTCTGTATATATCCTCATTACCAGGTCCTTACAGCTCTTCCTGTATAAGAGGTGGAATAGACCACAGGAGTGGGTTACAATATCTGTAACCCGTTCCATCTCTGATAATGGAAGGCCTTGGCCTTGTCAACACACTGCTAATGTGTGTCAGATTGTCCAAGAGGCTAAACTATTTGTTAGCCTTCAGAGATTGACTTCTTATTCCCAATGGGGCTAGATTTGGGAAGCTAGTGAGGACAAATCTCACCAGAAATCTTTATACTGCCTTAAAAGTTGGACTGCAACTCAGCACAGACACTCTATTAAACCATCCCTTGCAGCCAGGTGTTTGACTGAACGGAAATCATAGTAAATGACATTTACTATGGCCTTTTGGTATCTGGCCTACATACACTCTCAGAGGGTCTAACTCTTTTACAAAGAATAGAAGAAAGTTTCACAGATGTGAAAGAGCATTTTGTAGTGTCTGAGATAATTCATATCCACCAATGCCTAGGAACTGATTAATTTGTATCTCACATATATGACTAATTCACTTCTATACACTGTACTCTGCATCATATGAAGAGTTGGCCCCAATGGCTGCAATTATGTTAGTAAATTCAGCAGTGCTAGCCACTGGAATATGATTACCTCTGATGCTACAAGCATAAGACAGAGGGCTAGTGCCAGGACCCTGAGTGCACTAATAGGCCTTAATTGCTCTGACCAGGTGCACCTCAGGCTTCCACCCCCACCCTCTGACCAGGGGCTCTGTGTGCCTGCCCCAGCCCTCTTCCTGACTCTGGATTTCCTGAGCTGACCTTTGACATGATTTGTACCTTGTCTTTACCTGAGGATCACTGGCTGTTGGCTGTTCTTGTCACCACCCTGCTCTGCTCACCTGTCTTGAGGTCCACAGGACTATATCCTGTCATTGGACTTATCTTGTGGCCACCCTCAGCTCATGGGTGCCTTCCTTTAGGGAGCTGCACTGCTCCTGCCTCTCGCTGACATGAAGAATAGCTACTATCACCCTGCCGACTACAGTCTTGCTGATACAACCGAGGATGCAGTCGATGATTGCCTTTGTTGTAAGGGAGAACTACTGACTTCTGCTCAGCTTGCTGTCCACAAGGACATCCAGATGCTTTTTTACAAGGCTGTTTTCTAATCAGTCAGACTCTAGCCTGTCCTGTTGCGTGGCGTTACTCTGAAACAGGTGCAGGACTCTATATTTATCTTTGATGAACTTCATGGGGTTTCTGTCAGCCCATTTCTCCAGGCTGTTGATACCCTCTGAATAGAAGGTCTGCCCTCCAGCATATCAACACTCTCCTCAATTTGGTATCACCCAGAAATTTGCTGTATGTACTCCAACCCATTTTCCAGGTCTTTAATAAAGACATGAAGCAATATTGGCCCCAGTACCAGTCCCTGAAGGACTCCACTAGTAACCAGATACCAGCTACACTTTATAGCAATTATCACAATCTTTTAAATCTAGTTGTCCAGTCAATCTTCCACCCTCTGTATTGTCCAGTCATCCAGTTCATATCCCATCAATTTGACCATACTACAGGAGACTGTTTCAAAGGCCCATCTGAAGTAAATGTACACAGCATCCAGTGATCTCCCCTTACGCCCAGAGCCAATTATCCCATTACAGAAAGCAGTCATATTAGTCAGGCATGATTTGCCTTTGGTGAATCCATACTAGCTCCTCCCAGTCATCATCTTCTTCACATGGCTTGAAATGCCTTTGAGGATTTACTCCATAATCTTTATGTAGACTGTGATGAGGCTGCTTGTCCTGTAGTTCCCTGGATATGTCTTGCTCTTCTTTCAGATGGGAGTAACATTTGCCTTTTCCAGTTGTAAGGAACCTCTTCCAACTGCCATGACTTTTCCAGGATGAGAGTAGCTTTACAACAACATTGGCCAGCTCCTGCAGTACCCCCAAATGAGACCCATGCGGTGCTGTGGACTTGCGTATGTCCAACTGTCTTAAGTGCTCCTGAATGCCATCTTTCTCTCCTGTGAGTAATGCTCCACAGGTTCTGCTAGTAAGCTGGACAACCACAGAGGCATGAAGGCAGATCTTACTAATGAAAACAGAGGCAAAATCACAATTGACTTTTTGCTGCCAGTGTCATTTTAGAAGCTCTTCCTGTTGCTTTTCACAACCCTTGCTGGTTTCAGTTGGGTAATTTTATTTTGGCTTTCTAGATGTCCTGGGTCCCTTTGATGAATTATCCAGGGCTATTTCCTTTGAGATCCTGCCAGAAACATCCTGAATAAGCAGACATCTGCTCTCCTGAAGTGCAGGACTGTGATTCTATTATTTGCTTTGCTCATTTGCTCTCAGGATTTTAAACTCCATAACCTCATGGACTCTGCAGCCAAAGTTGCCCTCAGCCTCCATATCCTTGACCAGTTCTTCTTTCTTTGTGAGCAACAAGTACAGCAAAGCACCTCCCCATGGCAGTTTTTCATCACCTGCAACAAGAAATTGGTTTAAATACAACAGTTAATAATACAGTTATAATGTAGACATAATTCTAGTTGTAAATTGTATAGTTAATACAGGTCTCTGTGTATACTGCATCATGGAATCACAGAATCTTTTAGGTTTGGAAGGGTTCTCTTAAGACCATCTAGTCCAACCCCCCTGCTCAAGCAGGGTCAGCTAAACCTGGATGCCCAGGGCGATGTCCAGTCAGGTTTTGAGTATCTTCAAGGTCAGAGATTCCACAGCCTCTCCGGGCAACCTGTTCCAGGCTTTGACCACTCTCACAGTAAAAAAGTGTTTTCCTGTGTTCAGATGGAATTTCATGTGTTTCATTTCATGCCCTTTGCCTTTGTCACATTACTGGACACTACACACAGATAAGATCCCCTGAGCCTTCTTTTCTCCAGGTTAAGCAATGTCAGCTCTCTCAGCCTCTCCTCATATGAAAGTTGCTACAGTCCCTTAATCATCTTTGTGGTCGTGTGCTGAATTCAGCCCAATAGCTACACATCTCTCTCACACTGGGGAGCCCAGAACTCAACGTAGAACTCTAGATGTAGCCTCATCAGTGCTGAGTAGAAGGGAAGGATCACTTCCCTTGACCTGCTGGCAATGGTCTTCGTAACGCAGCCCAGGATGTTGTTGGCCTTTTTTGCTGTGAGAGTGCATTGCTGGCTCATGGTCAGCCCAGGACCAACAGGTCCTTCCCTGCAGAGCTGCTTTCCAGGTCAGCCTCCAACCTGTACTGGTAGCTGAGGTTACTTCTCCCCAAATGCAGGACTTGGCATTTCCCCTTGTTGAACTTCATGAGATTCCTCTATACAGAATATGTATATAATATATACATGCATATAATTATTATATATCCATATGTAGTCTCTGGTGACTTCAGAATAGCACCATTGATTTATTTCAGTTGAAGATCTGCCCCTATAACTTCTAAGGTATTCTTGGTACTATGTCCTAAGCATTATGTACTCTCTCACACTGAATTTGGGTCACCAGTTGTAGCTGAAATCCATGTAGAAAAACACATGTACATAGTGGAGGGCTGGCATTCCCAAAAGTGTCTGGGAAGTAAGCAGCTTGAAATCAACATCTTGCATTCCAGTACTGTCACAGCAGTTTGTGCATGCTGGGGATCAGCTTGATTGCCCTCAGACAAGCTATGTGACATTATGCTAGCTGAAACTTTTACCTACTTTGTGTCAGACAAGTGATAACAATATATCCTTGGCATAGACACAGCTAGTTCATTCCAAAGGAGTGGTACTCACTTATGTTACATGATGATTTGCCCACAACCCTAAAGGGATAGTACCAATTTACCTCAGTTAAAAACTTGGTCCATTCTGCTCATATGTGGGCTCACTATAAATCTCCTCAAAGATACCCATTCACTAACATGGTGTATTTGTCTCTTTCCTCCTGAATTTCATGAATGCAGGGAAAATGGCATTTGTTTTGGAAGGCTGAGACACCCTCTCTGAAAGACTGCCATAGCTAAGACTATATTCAGATGACGTGGAAGATAACTAAGGTCTCTCTTTAGATATCTGCATCCTGGGAATTACTGTGCTATTCTATGTGCAGAAATTTACTTACCAAACCCATAGGAATAGAGTTGGCTGGTTGTCTAGACTGTGTTACAAGGTGTTCCTATGGAGACAAACATTATCACAACTGCTATCATTAGGAATTTATCTAACAAGATAATTCTGCAAAAGGCCATTCTTAAGCATCTGGGACAAGTGACCTGCAAAGTGACTGTCAGGGAGCAACAAGGGATGGCCACTCCCTAAGGGAGGGGCAGCTGTCAGACAAACACGATAATATGGCTGGCAGGGCAGTTTCCTCACCAGTAAGGAGTCAGTGCTACAGTACCTAAGTGAGACAAGCAAGGCAGGCCCAGGGACAGTAGACAGGTTCAGCTGTTGGTCATCAGACAAATTCATGGTGATGAGGCAGGTCCAAATTCAAGCCAGAAAGTCAGTTAGGGTTAGCGTTCGGGTCTGGGTCAGTGGGGTTCATAGCAAGCCATAGGCATGGCTGCAGTACAGCTGGAGCTGTAACTCAGGCAAGGCCAGAAATGTCTGAGAGCCTCTTTCGAAGGTCACCAGAGGGAAAGGAGGGCAGCCCTCAGCTGCGCTGTCCAAAATTTTGTCCTAAGCCCAGGGACCCAAACCCCAGGGACGGGCATTTGCTCAGCATCCTAACAGTTACCTCTGTTATTTGGTGGCACCAGTAAAACAGGTTTGGAGACAGAGCAAAGCTTGTGAAAGGTTTCAGTTTCTCAAGGAGCTGTTGAAAAATTCACCCCAACACAGTGCTTAATCTTTTCCATCCGATGTCACTCATTGTCCCAGTCTGGTGCACCTATTCGAGTCCTCTGTACTGTCCCATTTTCCTGCATAATCTACATATCCTTAACCATGTTAATCCCCTTTCCCCATTTTTAGCCACATGTAGTACACAGTTATTATAGATCCTTACTAAGGGAACACCCCTGACCCATAGACTGGCTTGAACCATCCAAGCTAATCTGTTTATTCTTATTTTCATTCTGTCTGATAGACTGAATTATCCAGTATGTAGTTATTGTAGTAAGTATTTGACCTGGATATAACCCAGACAAGGTAACTTGAAGTATTAGGTCCTTATACAACACGACAGACCTATCTCTGATGCACACAAATGATTTTTTTTCCTGCCGTTAATCAGCATTAGCAAAGGAGGTTTGTAAGTGGTGGAAGGAACAGGCTGCAGACAAGCACTGAGTCTTATCTAAGATTTATCTAGAAGTAGGATAAGTTCAGTGACACCAATGACATTATCTGATAACAGGATAAAATCAACCTGGCATCAGATACCATAAGAATTAGGACAATTCTCCACCATGCTCGTAGCAGCCAGTGTTGAATTGACTCAAAAGAGAAACCATTCGGACACAAAGATTGGGATTTCCAAAGCAGATCAATGGAGGAAGGAGTTCATATCCAGCCTACATGTCCTCTGACTACCTCAACAAAAAATATCAGCCTTGGTATGAGTGTTACAGGACAGAGCAATTGAGATTCCTTTCCTGTCTGTGTACACTCATTCTGCAAAGCTTGTTTTAGTTCTTACTCAGTGTTAATTTTGGTAAGTTGATTCAAGGTCTAAGGATTTCTTAGGAGAGTAAACAGCCCAAATTCATCCCTCTGAGTTCCTTCACTAAAGGCCATTTTCTGTTGAGTCTTCCATGGGGGCAGACTTCCTGAGTTTCCCTTTGTCTAGCCACAGTTTGGACCAGAGGCTGCTACAGCTACTAATCTAAGGAGGAAAATTATCACCTGTCACTGTAAGAGCAGGCTGGAAAGAAGATAACTGTGCTGTAATCCACTGCTTTGGAAACAGATACACCCAGTGCCAACTTAGAGGAAAGAGAAGCTGAGGTTTATGAGGAAAGCAAGGAAGCATCCTTGTTTCATGAAAGACTCCCCCTAACTTCCAGGGTTAAGTAAGCTGCAAAGTGCAGTCTTCTGAGGTATCCTCAGAAACATATTTCTGTAGATATTGCAGATCTTAAGAAGAAAAATGGAAGTCAGGAAAAAAATAAATGCCCTGCAGAGGTCAGGGTCTTTGACATTTGCTTTATCCTACTGTCTTGGATTTCTCTGATCCTTATGGGTCCCTTCCAACTCAAGACATTCTATGATTCTATAATGAAAATATTCATTGGCTCAGACAGGTTCTTGATAACCAAGTCCTGGGCTTGGCACATCAAACTCAGCTCATAACCCTACCTCTTCCCTCTGTATTACATTTATTGGTTAATTCTAACCCATTTCCTGGTTTTTCTTAACCATACTAAAGTATTATTTTATTTTAAATCAGAGCTAATATGAGATGAGAACATTATATTGTTCTGGAAGGACCACATGAGGTTAAAAAAAAGTGTTTTCATTCTGTCTGTACCTCAATTTCTGGCTGATATTTGGGTCCAGATTTTCTGTTTGTGTACATTCTCTGTGTGAGTGGCTCTCACTTTGGCACTGGTCTGGAGTGAACAACTACTTTGGGAACTCTGACAGACAGCAATGATGGAGCAGAAAGATGGACCAAAACCCACCCCTACAATTCCTGGGGACACACCTAGCTTGATTTAGATCAAGGTAAGTTCTTGGACACATTAAAACTTACAGCAGGTGTCTCTAAGTTGAATGATCAGTTCAGATTTTCCAGAGTTGCAGCAGTAAAATTAAATTAAGAACTGGGAACAAAGTTCAGAAACTCCAAGCAAAATGACCACAATAGGCCTGTCCTTTTTCACACTAGACTGGTTCCTAAGAACCTTGTTGCTGGCAGGTCCCAGTCATCCAGTACGCCTTCATTCTCACATGCTTGCAAGGATCTCTGAGTCAGAACAATCAGCTTCACTGACTCCACTGGAGCTGTTCTAGTGCTCATTAAGTGACATCTACTCCCAGCAATGTCAAAGAAAAAATATCAATGTATCCTGAGCATTGAACTTGTAGCAGTTGACACAAATGCTTTGACTTTAAAGGCAATGAGTAATGCTCATTTACCCCAGCTGGAATTCTCACCCATTAAAGTCAATTAACCAGGAAGCCCTGTTAAGTCCTCACGGGGTTATGCATTCTGCTTTGAATTTGTGATTTCACTTTTCAGTTGCAGGAATACTAAAAGCAGCTGTTTATACCAAGAACTGCTATTTCTAAAATTCTTTTATCCCTCAATGTTATCACATTGTTTCAGTATTTTTGACAATCACCACACACAGGCTGGCCTGGTGAGGCCATCTGAACCTATTACCCTAGGAAGTCCTACCTTTACTCATACAGGATAATCCACAGCTCTGACCTCTTTTACCTCTAACAGCACAGTACCTTGTCTTGGCCCACTCATCATTTGGACTGTTAACTAAAGCCTATGTACTTTCAGGGTTGTCTGTCCATATGAAACACCACCTGGGCTCTACCTTCACACAAGAGTGCTGGAAATTTCAGAAAAGCCAAAGGAAGAAAGGAGCTCACATTCAAATCCACTTGGCAGCTGTATATTTGAACACTTCTGCAGAAGGCCACAAGGAGAAAACAAGCCAGTAATCCCTTTGGTCACAGTTTGTGCCTGGTCCTGTTGCTACAAGTCTGTAAAGAAATTTTCTCACCATCCTTATGGGAGCAGGGTTGGCTGAAGGCCTAGATCACGTTACACTGAGTCACTATAGAGACAGAAATTGTGCTACCTCTTGCCACTGGTACCAAAACGGCTGTGTTTAAAGCTAGGATGGATGGATTTATGTCTTCTCTCAAAACCACATTTAATTACAGTAAAGAATGACCTGCAGCACACAGCTTTTTCTGGTATCAGCTGCCAATGTAAAAACAGGTTTGAAGATGGTGCAGGACTTGAAAAGAAAAGGAAGTTACAGAAAATGTTGAGTTTTGCAGGGAGATGGGCTGTAAGATTTCTCTTGAGTTACTGTCTTGGCTTGTTTCATCCAGAATAACTTTCACCTCAGTCTTTACTAGCAAGTCCAGCCTTCAGGAATCCCAGGTCCCAGAGACCAGGGGGAAAGGCTGGGGCAAGAAAGATGTACTCTTGCTGGAAGAGGATCAGGTCAAGCAACACTTAAAGTAAACTGCACATACATAAGTCCATGGGACCGGATGGGATGCACCTAGAAGTGCTGAGGAGGCTGGCAGATGTCATTGTGAGGCCACCCTCAATAACTGATCAATCACAGAGATCAGGAGAAGTGCCTGAGAACTGGAGGAAAGCAGATGTCACTCCTATCTTCAAGAAGGACAAGGAGGACCCAGGGAACTACAGGCCAGGCAGCTTCATCTCAGTCCCTGGGAAGGTGATGGAGCAGCTAATCCTGGAAACCGTTTCCAGGCACTTGAATGTGTCCTGGTTTCAGCTAGGATAGAGTTAATGTTCTTCCTAGTTGCTGGTATAGTGTTGTGTTTTGGATTTAGTATGAGAATAATGTTGATAACACACTGATGTTTTTAGTTGTTGCTAAGTAGTGTTTAAATTAAGTTAAGGACTTTTCAGCTTCTCATGCCCAGCCAGCAAGAAGGCTGGAGGGGCACAGGAAGTTGGGGGAGAGACAGCCAGGATGGCTGACCCAAACTGGCCAAAGGAATATTCCATAACTATTGATGTTATGCCTAGTATATAAACTGGGGGAAAGGCTGGCCAGGGGCCACTGCTCAGGAACTGACTGGGCATCGGTTGGTAAGTGGTGAGCAATTGCATTGTGCATCACTTGTTTTGTATATTCTAATTCTTTTAGTATTATTATTACTATTATTGTCATTTTATTATTGTTATTATTGTTATCTTTATTATTATTTTCTTCTTTTTCTGTCCTATTAAACTGTCTTTATCTCAACCCATGAGTTTTACTTTTTTTTCCTATTCTCTCCCCCATCCCACTGGGTGGGGGGAGTGAGCGAGCGACTACGTGGTGCTTAGTTGCCGGCTGGGGTTAAACCATGACAGAATGACAAGAAAATCATCAGACGTAGTCAGCATGGCTTCACTAAGTCAAAGTCATGCTTGACCAACTTGATAAACTTCTATGATTAAATTACGTTTCTGATAGATGAGGGGAGAACAATGTATATTGTCTACCTGGGCTTCAGTAAGGCTTTCGGCACTGTCTCCCAAAAGATCCTCATAGAGAAACTGATGATGTATGGCCTGGATGAGCAGACAGTTAGGTGGATTGAAAACTGGCTGAATGTCCAGGCCCAGAGGGCGGTGATCAATGGAACAAGGTCAAGCTGGAGCCCAGAAACTAGCAGTGTACCCCAGGGATCAATGCTGGGTCCATTTCTGTTCAACATCTTCATTAATGATCTGGATGATGGAGCAGAGTGTACACTCAGCAAGTTTGCAGATGACACCAAACGGGGAGGAGTGGCTGATACACCAGGGCATTGTGCTGCCACCCAGACGGACCTCTTGTCCTGGTGTCCTGGGCTGCATGAGGACGAGTGTTGCCAGCAGGTCAAGCAAGGTAATGCCTCCTCTTTATTCAGTGCTGGTGAGGCCACCTCTGGAGTACTGTGTCCAGTTCTGGGCTCCCCAGTACAAGAGAGACATGGACAGCCTGGAGAGAGTCCAGCAAAGGGCCACTGAGATGATGAAGGAACTGGAGTACCTCACATATGAGGAAAGGCTGAGAGAACTGGGACTGTTTACCCTAGAGAAGAGAAGGCTCAGGGAGGATCTCATCAATGTATAGAAATACCTAAAGGGAAAGTGTAAAGAATCCTGGAATCCCAAAATGGTTGAAATTGGAAGCAACCTCTGGAGGTCATCTTGTCCAACTTACCTGCTCAAGCAGGGTCGCCTAGAGCCAGTTTCCCAGGACTATGTCTAGATGGTTTTTTTTTATATCTCTAAGCAGGGAGACTCCACAGCATCCCTGGGCAATCTATTCCAGTGCTTGGTCACCCACACAGTGAAAAAGTGTTTCCTAATGTTCAGATGGAACCTCCTGTTTTTTCATTTTGCCTCTGGTCCTGTCACTAGACACCACTGAAAAGAGCCTGGTTCTGTCCTCTTTGCACCCTCTCTTCAGGTGAAAAGAATTGCAGCTGATTGCACCAGCTAAGAAGATGATGATGAACTCATGTTCATTCCGGACCCTTCAGTCTTTTTCTGACTTTGAAGACAGAAGGGCATCTCATGGCATGAGCCTGGTCAGTAAGGAAAATTGTCCTGGAATTTTTCGGGTGCCTGAGGCAGCATTAAACATCTACCTTTGAGCATCTGAATTACTTCCGTTTATTCTGTTACGCATTTGGGACAACATTGTACTGCTGCTGGGGTGAGGAGAAATTTTTCTCACCAGCCCTGTGGGGTCTGGGCTGGCTGACATCCGGTATTGTGTTACAGTAGGTTACTGTCGATATAGCAGTCTGCTAGTGCCCCTGTCTCAAAGGGGTAATGTTTGATGAAGAGAAATATTTGTCCTTTGACAAAGGGCCTTTTACATACCAGTGAGTTACCCAAAAGGCTGAACTTTATCTGTATCGAAGAAAACAATTTTAAAGGAAGTAGAGAGTATTACAAATGTTAAGCCAGATTCCCATACGGATAATACAAAATCTACCCTATCAGAGGGCAACTGGGGAATAATGGAGGGGTGGTGTCCTTTAAACATGGGATTTAAAAGTCCTTGTCCAGGTATGAGATTAGCACTGGAAAAGAGTATCTGTGACTCCCTCCCTCTCTTTCTTCTTGAATTGCTGTACTACACATTTCAAACACTATCCTGCTTTGCTTGTAGGAAGAGTTTTCTCTCCATCCCTGGTATATAGAGAGCAGACATGTAAACTTTAATGTAATGTAAAGCGGTAATGTAAACCGCTCTAACGGTATTTCCATTTGCCTCACAGGTGCAGATATTCCCCAGGTTTGGGTGGCCTGCTGGCCTGGATCTTCTACAGGATGAGGTGATACAAGCTCCAGCCCACAGTAAATGTGGCTAACAGTGTCATTGCAACTACAGCCTAAGGTCGCCCTAGGCATCCCTGAGGAACTGGTGCCAGTAAATATAGCATATACACAAGATTTTGCAGAATTATATCAGCATATTATGTAAGTTAATAGGGCAGGGCCAAAACCAGACATTTCTCAGTTTCTAGCAGGAAAGGGCATGGACTAACTGACAGCAGGGATACTATCCTAATTATATCAGTGCAGTGCAATAATCCTGATATCACAGGAACAATCAAATCCACACCACCTTTGTTTTTAGCTGTGATTCATTGGCTTTTTTTTTTTAATAGGATGCATATTTTTAAACTCTGAAGTATTTTGGCTTCACTAATTAATGCTGAACTAATGCTCTCATTGAATCTAACCTGCTGTCCTGATGTACCCAACTGAATCCTTTGCACTAGCTTGTACTACCTCATTACCCATTGTCTCAGCCTAGACAACAAATCTAAATTTGTTCTGTTACAGATTTACAGCAGGCTAGACCTCACATCCTGATCTATTTGTGTTATGCATTCCTGAGTTCATCTCTGTCCTTTCTCTCTTAGAACCTTGGTCTTCTCAATGACTTTAAACTGATGTGTCCTGACTCGTGTATGCTCAGGCATTGCCTCACCCTGATGGTTCCATCTTTGACTTGATTCAGAAACCCTGTGGGTAGGTCTCAAATGAAAAACAACCATGTCCCATTCCAATGGATTCCTGGGGGGGGTTGAAGGGGGTGGAGTGGATGGGCTGGGTTGAGGGACTGTAATTATGCCTGTGTATGGAAGTGTGGGCCAGTGGATTCTGTCTGTGTGTTCCTGGAATGATTGCCTACTACCAATCTAAGGCCACAGCTTCCAGCACTGAATACAAAGGTTAGATCCTGGCATAGAGGAATTTAAACAGTGTTATATTAGGGTTTCTTGCAAAGTGTATGAGAAGCTGTTTGAGTCATTTGTGAATTTGTGAATGACTGTGGTTAGTTTTCACTACTTCTTGCTTAGTTTTCAGTACTTCTACTTTTCTAGGAGCTATAACAAAAACTATTATAACAGCTGCACAAATTAGACAGATTTCTAGCAGAGCAAGTGATAGTGCAGGACTCAGGAGCAGATAGTAGAATGAGTACTGGGAGGTATACCTGGCAGGAATGGCTCATGTAGTGGGAAGTAGCCTGTGGAAGGTGCTCGTACTACAACACAATTCACATCAGATATGCAGGAGTGTTAATTGTTTCTACAAGAGAGAAAAACAATCACCTGACTTCATTTTTATTTCCTCTGGAGAAGCAACAGTAAAGAGTGTTAGAGTAACTTCTTAGAAACAACGAACTATGTTTGTTTGCAATTTCAGTTAGCATAGCTGTATTAATGCCTCCTCTTTCCCAGGTCTGTAAATTCTAGGCCAGTTTTGCGCTCTCATACAGCAATGTTTAACTCACTGTTTAGGGTTGTTAAGTCCTGCAAGTAGTAAGATCCAATATAAGCTGATCTTATCGTATGTTTCCTTGGTTTAGTTACATTCTCTTACCATTTCTTGTTAAACTAGCTATGCCTTATACCCTCCAATATTCAGTGCTCCTGCTGGCTTTGCTTTGTGGTGTTTCTCACTCCATGAGCTATAGCCCTTAGCTTGCTGCACTGCTTTCTTTGCTCCACTTGCTTTGTTCCAGTCAAGCTAACCATTGCTGCTAGTGTGACTCTTCAGAGTGTGCATAGCACTAGTACTAAACATAGGCAACTGCTGTATATGATGTGGATAAATAGGCTTTTCTATTATCCAGCTCAGAAGACTCTTAAACAGCTTCTCACACACTTTAAAGATGATTCTTACACAAAATCCTTTGCATTTTGCTGTCCTTTTTCAGACTGTAACCTCTTCAATTCATTGATGATCGCTCTTGCTTTGATTAGCATGACCAGTCACAACTCAGGAACAACTGCACAGTATTATGCATAGTATTATTTACCCTTGACTTCTAAATATTGATCCTACAAACTTTTTCTGCTTTATAGGAAGATTTCCTTTGTAGCAGAAATATCTCTCAGACTCTAGAAAATCCACATACAACTGTCTCAGCCTGTTCCAGGATTGGTCACTGGTCTTGTTCATTTATCCACCTTCAAGCAACCGAACAGGGAGTGGGAATTCTGACTGCTAGACCTTGACCACCAGGATTCAGCAAACTCTTGCTTTTCTGCAGGACGTTTCACTCTTGTTCTTCACTGACATCTTCCAACCTCTGGACAGCAGCAGCAGCAGCAGTAGATTCTTCAGGTTTGACCCACCAATATTAATTCTCTATTCCCTTTGCATGGACAAACCAGGGTATAGCAGAGGGGTGTGGAGTACAGTAACACTTTGAATTTCCAAATGAAAGACCTTGATCCATGGAAATATCGGCCCTTGGGAGTAAAATTTGTGTCTATTTTCCTACCTCCCCAGTTTTCAAAAGTAAATTCAGAGTCCGCCTCATCTATCCACAGATTGAAGGAGGAAATTTCTAGTACCAGCAGTAAAGAGGGTGTATGTTACTTGATACATGTTGCAACTGATTCTTTTAGAAACAGTGATCTAGGAAGTGCCACAGTTGCTGTTCTTGAAAGGAGACAGGAAGTTAATTATTAGCCCTCCTACTAAGCCCTCTGCTAGGCTCCTGGAGTGAGTTACTCCTCCCTTATCACTGAGTACCAGAGGAATGGATAAACAATTTTCACGTGATTTGGCCACACTGCTTCTACAGGAGTGATGGACTGATAACAATCTGGTACACGAGCTTGCAACAAATATTCTGGTACCTGCTAATTCTTTGGGCCATTATGCCCTTGTTCACACTTCAGATTGAACTTTTCCAATTTAGACAGAGAGAACAAAGCAGTTTCAGTCAGTATGACCCTATGTCTGATTTTTAATGTTCCAGAGAAAAGTACTTGCATAGGTACTGGGTACATAGTAAGTTGGGTCCTAGAACAGAAGCCTTAGATGTATTTTGGTGTTTGCCACTGTGGTGCTGAACCTAGTGGTACTGGTGAGGGGAGAACTCCTCCAGCTATCCCAAGATAAAAGGAAGATGGAGCTCCATCTGCTGCCACTGATGCAATAGAAAACAGATTTCATATGGGCAGGCCCCTGCTAAGTCACAGAGTTAACAGGCCATTGAACTCTGGTGCTAGATACTACTGGAAGAACAGATTTGAAGTTCATATACAGCCTGGCCTGGAAAAGAGCTAGGAGCAAATGTCTGAATTGTGCAGGCAACAATGGTATCAATGTTTTCATTCACTGGTATAATGAGTTTGTACTACCTTGCACCCTGGCTTGATGGGTTAAACCTTCATCAGAGCAGTTTAATTTAATGTTCTGTCTCTGTGTCTTCTGTGTTATCCCATTACCACTAGTCTGGCCTGATTCAGTCAAGTTAACACATATAGCCCTGGTTTGGCTGCTCACGCTGACTCAGCACAGGTAGACCACATACAGCTACAAGCCATTCTATTGATAACCCATCATCTTAGCCTGCTCAATCCACTGTAACCAGTTGATTTTGACTAAGCCACCTAAGGTAACAATTTTTTTATTTCGTTCCTTTTTCTCCAGGACATTGATCTGTGTCAATCTCTACCTCCATTTTGATAGACTTTCCTCCAGAGATCTGGACATTTAAATCTAAAAAATTATAATACTGCATTCAGTTCAGCCACCTTCATCTCTTTTGACAAGCATTGGTAATAGCTGGGACTTTGGATAACCCCATCAGAAGTCCAAGCTCTGGCTGAGGCTGGCTCACAGGAGAGGAGAGGAGAGGAGAGAGGAGAGGAGAGGAGAGGAGAGGAGAGGAGAGGAGAGGAGAGGAGAGGAGAGGAGAGGAGAGGAGAGGAGAGGAGAGGAGAGGAGAGGAGAGGAGAGGAGAGGAGAGGGGGAGAGGACAGAACTTTGGATCCTTTTGTTTTCAGTCCAGGGCTTATCATACTTCTGATATTTCAAGGAGAAAAATTCTCACCAGCCCCATGGGAGTTGGGCTGGCTGGCAGCCCAGATTCTGTGATAGTTGGTTACTAATGGAAACAGGAGCTCTGTAAACTGAGTTCAGCACAGATAAACCAAACATGACTTTAGCAATCCTACTAGTTAACAGGTACCTCTCCATTCCCTTTCCTCAGAATTCAGTCTAGCAATTGAGTTCAAACTCTCTGTTAACTGATGCTGTCCATTCAAAGCAGAGGTGTCATTATTGATTGTGTCAAGTCAGGCTATTTCATACTTACTAAAGTTAAAATACAGCCAAACCTGTAACAGTCTAGTTTTATAGAATTAAGAGGCATGATTTTACTTAGAGCAAAGGAATTCTTCTCATTAAAGCAAACACATTGAAGTTCATAGAAAGTGTGAAAATGTGTTAATTGATAGCGTATGGGTACCTGGCCCTTGCTCTCATTGGGCCATGCTGATGTACTCCTGAAATTGAATCATAAAATCAAAGAATAATAAATATACAAGATGGAGGGAGGAGTGTGTGTAGGATCCTGTTCAGCCCTTAATAGGGCTAGAATTCCCAGGGAATCTTAAACATAAGAAAAAAGGGTTTACAGTGACTATGGTCAAATGCTAGAACACTTTGTTCAGAAATGAGTGGAGTGGAGTTTCCATTCTTGGAGACCCAGCTGGATATGGTCCTGAGCAACCTTCTCTAGTTGACCCGCTTTAAGCAGGGAGGAGTGAACTACATGACCAGAGGCCCCATCCAACTCTACCCGTTCTGTGATTCTATGATAGCCTTTGAAGATGTTTTCAAGGCTCTGATCACTTCTCATGAATAATGTTCATATAATAGCACACACACTTGTCCATATCTCTTTTTTCCTCATATTATGTCTGAAACTCCTTTTGTTGGGTAAGGGGAATTTCATCTCCAGCCACTGAAGCTGCAGTTTGCAGGCATAGCTTGTGAATGATTTCCAATAGCTAGTATGGAGCCATGATCTGCAGCTGTCAGAGGTGTTGAAATAGAGTGGGGTCTTTATAGAATCAGGAGTGTCTATTGCTTTCTTTAGGAATGCCTTGTGCTAAGTCCCAAGAGTAACTAACTTGCAGGCTGGGCCCGTTGACGTTCATGCATTTGCCCAGTGTTCTGGCCTCATTCAGAGTGGAGCAGCGGCCTGGAAAGAGCCATAGCTGGCTATCATGGATATGAGAGATATATTAGTCTCCAGAGCTGCTGCTCCAAAAATAGGAGTTTCATGGGGGGAAGAGGTGATCATTGCTCTCTAACAAAGGCTACTGCAAGCTGCAATAGGTCAATGACCTGGCTGTCACTCAGGCTGCAGTCAGTTCTCTTCAATATGAAAACAAAGAGCAGTGGGCAGAAGATGGTGGAGACTGCAGACTCCAGCTGAATCCCATCTTATTGCTGCTGCTTTATTCTAGACACGTGGCCTCAGTGAAAGCAACTGAGCTAATCCTTAGCACTTCATCCTGGCATCTCAGTTCATAGGAACAATGATAATTCGTAGACCATGGTCTTCTAGCCCTCTTTTCCTTCCTGAAACTACAGTGATTTATTCACACTGTATGTTGATTTAGCTATGCTGTGTACATTTATGTAGTAGGTTCACTAACATAAAGTTGTCTACTTTTGCAGTGTTGTCGTATCCTTGACACACGATTGTCTTCCAAAAACAGCTAGACCTAGGTAGTCTTCCCAGCTCCTGAGTATTGTTCAGAACCTAGCACTGGCCAGGAACCATTCTCAATAGCTCATCTGCATGTAGTGAATTATTTTTAGAAAGTAAAAGAAAGTAATGAGTCATGACTGGCCTGTACCGTTGTCGGCTGGGGAAGTCTGCCATTCTTTAGTTGTTATGAATTGACAGTCTCTCAGCAGTGTGAGTCCTCCTTTCCTTTGAATTTAGGATGCTATTTTTAATTTTGAGGCCTACAAATAAGTGTTTAGTGCTATTGAATAGTCTCCAAAAGTGATTAAAGAAAAAGGGATATCAAAGTCAGACTGGTTTTCTGAGTGCGCTTTGAAACCTGGGCTGAGAAATCTTACCCTGCTTAAGTCCAGCCCTAAGGACCATTTATCTGTATCTCTTTCTCCTCTCACAGCTTGGCTATGATACTGCTAACTCTGATATAAAAAATAATTTTCTCCTCCACCCCTGCAAGCAGCCTGTGTTGCAGTGGTTGCCGTGGAGATAAGAGATTTGCCAGCTGCTCAAGCTTTATCCTCAGTACTAGATAGTACAATGAAATACAATTCTTTTCACTGCACGAGGCCACTGCTAAGCACAATACCCTGCAGATTCAAAACTGCTTTAGCATCACTCATCAGCAGGAAAAAAACCAAACATGTTTGAAGGCGGTAGAGGTCATAACAACACTGATCTGCTAACCAGAATAGAGTCCTTTGAAAATCAGCAGTCATTATATTTACCAGAAAAGAGAGGGAATGCACCTTATACCTAATAACATGTTCCTTGTATTAGTTGTCATGGGAATAAAGAAAATCTAGAATGCTGATACACAGAACGGTGTATTTGTACAAGGTAGGAATTTCTAAGAGACACTAGGGGAATGAGAACATGCTTGCTTCTTGAATCTGTGCATCCATCTCCTTGAACATTGTAACAATATTTAGGCCTTTCCACAGTACCTCCATCAGTATCTTCCATGTCCTCTAAGTCAAGAATTTCATTTCTCACTCCTTGGTACACCACTTCTGCTGACCTCACCTGGTGGCACAGATTGTTCTAGCCCAGGATATTGTGTGGAACCACTGACCAAAGGATAGAAAACCACTCTGGGACAAGAGATAATAGTGAACTGAGCACAGCAGGAAGGAAGTTTTCTCTTCAATGTTATACTGCCTGGGCTCTTATGCCAGACTGAGTTTACTGCCTACACTTCAGCACACACTTTGGCTCCATTGTCATAGGATCACAGTGACAGAGATTTGCAGTGGTCAGGGCCTTCATTCCAGTGAAAGCTACAAAGCACTTACTCCACTGTACTGGGCCTGGCTAGGATAGAATTAATTTTCTTCATAGGAGCTCATATAGTGCTGTGGTTTAGATTTTTGACCAAAACAGTACTAGAACAGTAATGTTGTAGCTTTTGTTGAACAGTGTTTGCACAGCATCAAGGCCTTCTCTGTTTCTCTCTCTACTTCCCCGCCCCCCCAGTGAAAAGGGGGTATGCAATAGGCTGGGAGTGGACACAACTGAGCAGGTAACCCGAAGTAATCAAAGAGATATTCCATACCATATAATGTCATGCTCAGATGTAAAAGGGAAAAGAGAGGGGTTTAGGGGGCGTTAGCCATCTTTTGCTCAGCAGTTGGCTGGGCATCGGTCTACCACAGGAGGTGGTGAGTGATTGCCTTTGCATCACTTGTTTTATTTTGTTTTCTTCCCTCTTCTTCCACTGATCCTTCACTTATTATTACCTTGTTTGTTTGTTTGTTTTATCTTGACCCCCAAGTTTTCTTGGTTTTATTCCTCCTTTCCTCTTCCCCCATCCCAGTGGGTGTGGCAGAGGGGAAGTGAGTGAGTGTGTGGTGCTTATCTGCCCACCACAGTTTACCCACAACACCCACCAATAAAAAGGAGACAAACTTCTAGTTCACTCCAATTGAACAGTAGTGATTTGCACCATGGGACATTGTGGTGGCAGAAATGACAAAGGAGTGATATAGATTTACCTAGCTAGTAACGGGGCCCCAAAAATCCTGATTATTCATTCAGATTTGGTATTGTGTTCTCACAATTTATATTCAGTTTGTTAATATCAGTTCATTCTGAGGCAAGAAAGTGATTAGTTGTATCAGAAAACAAGGATTACTGAAGATGTCCAAGGGAGATGAAATCAAAGTTTCAGGCTCTTTCCTTGAGCTTTTTCTGAAAATTCTACTTGACCTGTCTTGTCTAGGTCAGTCCTGTCCACTAGTTGAGGGAAGACCATATGGGATTTACTTTGTTTACAGCTTTGATCAGCTTCTTTTGCTTCCACACAGTGTTTGTCTGTAGTTCCCAGAGGAAAGGAGCCCAGTAGACAGTCTGTGATTGCTCCTTCTGTGAAGATTAGATGGAAGCCCAAAACAAAGCCCAGAACTAAATAATAATAATTCAAGTGTAGCCTTGAAGACATTCAAACAGTAACTTTGTAATTGATACGAAGGAAACAAGATTATCACAGGATTAGAATGGGTCTCACTGGTAAATGACAATTTAGTATGGGATGTTTAAAAGTTATGGAATGTTTTAGAGGATTGTGGGAATGCGTGAAATTCATTGTAGGATGTTCTGAAGAATTATCAAAGGTAGGAAGAGGCCAAGTTGAGGTGAATTGAGGAGGAAAAGTGTGTGAGGATGAAAAGAATTAAGAGAAGGATGGATAAAAAGGACTAATAGTGTCTAAGCAGGCTTCTGGTCAGTGTACTTGCTTGGCCAGCCATTTCCCCAGTCACTACAATCTGTTCTATCTTCTTTCTTTCTAAGTACTTCCTCTGTGTGTGTGTGAGAGTTTGCGCTCTAGCTTGTTTGTGTGCATGTGTTTGTGTGTGTAAGTGCCTGTTCTGCCAGTGAATTTTTAGCTGGACCATCTGGCAGGTATGAAACTTGAATGTGAAAAGACCCAGGGCCTGTGCTGAAGACTGGATAAAAGGCGTAGGGTCTGGGATAGATACTGGAGGGACTTGAAGTCTCGGCTAGAGATCAAGGGAAACCCACAAATAGAAGTATACGTGTAAGTTAAGTGAATTAGGGTATATGTATAGTCCAATAGCATATTTTAAGCTTGATTAGCAGGAAGAAGATCAAGCTTTCTCTGTTGTTCATGTTTATATAAGTGCTGCCTGTGTTTGTGTGGGTGCCAGTAAAGGTAGTGTCCTCACTGTTTTGATCAATATGTGGCAGCCGTACCTGTACTCAGTTTTCCTGTGCCAATGCTCATGTTTGTCATATATGCTCTGTTGCTACTGGCTGGACCTGTGAGTGGGGAAAAGCAGCAGCCTTCCTTCTAGCAGGATGGCATAAGAGGATTTCCCTGAGTCCTTTGATCCAGCAGATAAGAATATGCTTAACAGAGGGGGTGTGTGCAGTGAGAGGAGGATCACTGTACACCAAGATCTCCCGCTAAGCTTCAGGAGTGTGACTTCTGATACAAAGACTCCTCTCGTGTCAGCTTTCATAGTCTAAACAGATTTGAATGTGACTTGAAACCATACAGTCAGCACGAGAAAGCAGAGGCTGGATCCCTTATCCCACTGCGATGGCATGGCCAGTCTAGTTAGATCACTGCCCTCACTGCTCATTCCTATCTAACGTACTGCTCTAGCTCTCTTCACCAAAGTCTGTTGTTCACTGCCCTCTTGTGGCTCACACAGCTTTGCCAGTGCTTTTCTCAGTCACCTGAACTGTTTCATCCACACAGCATTTCCTGCTTTTTTTCCTGTTAAAATCACAGTCCTGGATGTGATGGACCTCATTCAGCCTATCTATCCGTCTTAGCTATACCCCAGCCCCTATATTCCCATTGATCCTCAGCCTAGGCAGCAAGTTCAAACCTGTCCTTTTTTCCCTGCCTCACCCTAGTCCACCCCATTATTAATTCCTCTGTTTTATTAAAATTTTGATGACACATTGTTCTGGCCTATTTTACTCATGCTAAAACTATACCTGAAATCAGTTCGGCTTCACCTTCACGCCATCATCATCCAGCCTGCACAGTGACATGGAGAGGGGTTTGGTCTAATCAACTGATACATGCTCTCTACTGACCACTGTGAGCAAATTAAATCAAACAGGCAGAGAACTTGTGCTTATTTTAGTTTTCTTTTAACTTCCAGCTGGAAAGCCTTATTTTGCTGTGATCCCAGATAACTAACATGGATCATGGGAAGAACTGCAGAAGACTTGTTGTCCATCCACTGGACATACTGTTCATATTGTGTCCAATCCATCTCCCATCAGGGAAAGAAATTTTATCTTTACCTCCCAGAGACAGCAGTTGAAGATACAAACTACAGGTAAAGCAGGGAGAAGAGCCTGCTACCAGAGCAGCTGCTCTGGTTGGGGTGGGGGGAGGGGGCACAGTCAAAACTGAGTTGTATGGCTCTTCTGCAATAAAGGCCACTTCTCAATAGCAGGATGAGAAGCTCCCACTGCTGTGCCTCCTGTAGTGGGTGTCATAAGCTAAGATTGAATCTGGTGCAGATTGAATGACTGAAAGTTCAAATGGCAGCAATGGGCTGAGTGCTGTAAGGAGCAGATGCCATACAAGTCACCCTTTATTACTGCTCTCTTCTAGTACAGGCATGTTTGCCTACTATGTGTTGCTAGTTCACCAGTACTGACCCATGAACATCACCTGTTCCACATCTGTTAACCCATTCAATTTTGCTGCAGTATTATCATTATTTTTCATCTCTCTGTATTAACCCCCTGCTTTGGGCTGGTTCTGCTACCTTGCTTTGGCAATCTCTCCCAACCTTCTGAAAGAAACAAGGAAGATATGATTACTCTTTCCCTTTACTCTTTTCTTCAGGTTAGTGTGAATGGTTCACACCAGCTACTCTGGGAACCTGGTTTCAAAGGTCTCTCCCTGGTATGAGCTGAGATTTCAGTCAGAGTGCTGGAGTTTCCTTTACTATTGGCAGCTCCCATATCATCTTACCTATGAAATTAAATACAGACCACAGAACTTAATTCCTCCTGTCAAACACCAGAGGAGAATGACTGGCCATGATGAACCTCCTATAATAATGGATATTAAAAGCTACCAGATTTGAAGGTGGTGCAGTGTATGACCAGGAGTTTAGATGTCAAGGAGTGAAAGAGTCCTGCAGGTAGCAGAAGCTGTAAGATTAACCTAATCTCATTACTCTTATTTAGCCCATGCCCATTCAGCTCAGTCTTGAGTTTCAGAGCCCAAAATGTGCTACAGACTGTTACTGTGAAGAAGGAGACCTGCCACTGCAGGACAGAGAATTTACACAAATATACACGGCCCATACAGGACGCCTGCTAGGTTCTAGAAATGAGTCAAACACCACTCCAAGCTTTTTTGTGGTCTTGATGTCATGAGCTAAGCATGTTTGAAGGTGGGCGTGAATCTTGAAGACAGCTGGCAGTGAGTAATGCTAAATATTAAGGTCATCTTATTCACCACCCTGGCGTGGTCCACCCATATTAAACCCCTTGTGTTACTAAGTTAAATCTAATCTAATGTCTATCATGATGACTAGCGTCAAGCCCATGTGACGTCCGCCTTGGCTCAGTACCTGACCTATCCCATCATGCTTTCTCTCTTACCTGGTCTATTCCATCCAAGCTATGCTAGTATGCCAACCTGTTCAATACACCTTAATTTACTAATCCTGCCTGCTCTGTCTGAGTTTATACTGTATCCCAGCATTCTCCATTCACGCTGATCTGATGCCTAAGACTGATTCAGTCACAATGCAATAAAGATGTAGTCTATTCTGTTCATACAGTCCATTTTGCCATGACCCATCCCCATCAACCCTCTATCTTGGCCAGGTTTAACCTTAGCACAAGGAAGTAATTTGGACGGAGCTCTGATTTTTAAAGATCAGCCAAATTTTCTTACCTTAATATGATGCAGGTTGCTAAGGCAGCGCATTTGGTAGTCCTTATTCATAGTTACCAACTCAGCTCTTCTCTGTGCATTGTGTGTTCAATCCTGCCTCTGAGCGTCATGGAAAACTTGTCTCCAGTCTCCAGAGGCATTGGGCAGGGAAGCTACATGGAGTTAGCAGGCATGGATAAGAGAGATCTTGTAGCCCTCAGACAGGATGTTGCAAGACAGTGGGACTGTAGAACCTGTGGGGGTCTTTGTTCTTCACTGAAAAGTGGGGGTGAGACACTTGCAGTGTCATGCCTCCCAAAGTGTCGAGTTTCACATGTAAAACCGGTTTGGCAGTGGCACAGAGCATGGCTGAGAAATAAGACAGCAACAGAGGATTGAGTCTTGCAGAGGGGAAATGCTGCAAAAAGAATCTTACATCACTCCCCTTACCTAGTTTAACACTATTATTTCATTGGTCTTTGCTTTCTAAAGTGATTCAAATGGGTCAGTTCATACTGAGACTGACTAACTCTTATAACTCAATCTGTGGCCTGTTCCGCTCACCTTAAATGATTTGATTACTTTGGCCTAACTGTACTAACTCAATTCACCAGAATGCTTCAGCCTCACTTCCCCACTAATCTTCATCAGGAAGCTGTCAGTATCACACAGATGCCTCTTGTCTGGCTCATCTTCAGTAACCTTTTACTGCCCATCCCTTGGACAAACCAGGCTTGAGTATGGTGTTACTTTCTTGTTCTATTTTCAAATCTGGGAAATCAGTCTTAAGGAACACAGTTGCAATAAAATGGATAACAGCATCAGAAGGCTGGGATTACCAAATTAGATTTACAGAGCAAAGAGCAACACATTCATAACAGATATTATGAAAACCCAGAGAAATGGACCTTTGCAAGAGACTGTCCCACCCACCTAAACCTTCTGCGTAGCCTGGCCTATTCATGTGTCCTAAGTACATGGGTCAGATCTAGTCGTGCTATCTCATATTCTGACTTGTGCTATTCAGCTGATTGCAGAGGCTGGATTGTCATTCAGCAAGAGGCTTACTCCTGGGGCAGAGCATATGGGACTTCTTTCCACAGACCCCTTTCCCTCATTCCACACCTCACAACTCGTCGTACAACTGGCATCCTGGAACAAATAAAGTGAGACACTGTGGGGAGTGTTGATGGACTAGCCTCAAGACCTACAGCCTTGGGAGAAAGATCAGAGAGTGTTTTCTTTGTCTGCAGCAAACTTTCCCATAACTCTTAGAATGACCTAGGGAATTGTGACTCCTCTGCTTTGAGACATCACCCTTTAGCTGGGTTTGAAAATGATCACGAAAATCGTTGAGTTTTAAAGTGACCCAATAAGCAGAGGAAGACTGAATACTTCTATAGACAAGGACAACTGAGTTCTCCCTGATTCCATGTCTTGTCTGGCACCTTTTTTAACTTACTTCCCTTGGAAAGTCCATTTTTGACACTCTGCTCTTCTGCTTTCATATATCAGTGTTAACTCTCAATTTCAATTTGATCCTTGAAGTCTAACCTGCCTAGAATAAATTAAGTCACTATCCTAATCTGGCCTTAATATTCAGGCTTCACCCTGATCTATTTCAGTCATGATGTCCCATACTCTGTCTTAAATGGGAAATTTAACCACAGTGCCAAATTGATGGATCCATTGTAACACATTGCTCCAGTTTCTTCTTATCTTAATAGCCCTATGTTCATCCTCTGTCATGGCTAGGAATTAATCCTCAAGTGAACAGATTCAGCCATGAAAGATGCAGAAAATTCAAGATACTTATTAACCCACTGACTTCCCCTTGTCCATGTATGTTTATGTCCAGCCTTGGTCCACCCGTCTTAACTTAGATACACACAATGCTTCAGTTATACTCACACATTAATTTCACTCAGCCCCCACAGAATACTTTACAGATTGCCTTGGGTGGAGACACGCAAACAAAATGACTAACCCCTGCTATTGCAGCCCAGCCAATTTGGAGCAGCCAGTGCCAGTAATAGGCCCCAGGCATACAAGAATAATAGGTATCATGCCTCAGAATTTGTCGGGTCTTGTCTGGATCTGAACTTATTTTTATTTACTTTTAGTTTTATATGTGAAGTTATTTAAGAAACTGGCTGTGCCTGCAATTTGCTTTTGGATCAGAGTTGTCCCAGCTGTAACAGCAGAAATACTTAATGATCTTGTATTTCTGACTAGCCAGAGGTTTTGTGTGGTTTTTTAGAGCAAATTGTCTGGCTACTAATGAACATATTTTTTTATTATATTTTTATTTATTTTGGTTTTGTTTAGCTTTGTGCATTTGCATGTTTTCAGTCCAAAAGAAATAAAACTGTGACTGGAGAAGGACTACCAGACCGAAGTGATCACATAACTAAGTTTATGGGCCAAATAGAAATAAGTGCTAGCAAAAAGGCTGTTTGAAACATAAAATAACCCTGAGTGTACACAGAAGAAGGAGGAAGAAACTCTCCCACTGGTGACACCATGTGCCTTCTTGGGGATGGAATAAAGGATGGAATAATCCAATATTCCCTGGGTTAGCTGTTAATTGATTCAAGAGCCAGCAGTGTGCCATTGCCACATAGAAGGATAATGGTATCCTGGGCTGCATTAGGCAAAGTATTGCCAGCATGTCAAGGGCGGTGATCCTTCCCCTCTACTCAGCACTGGTGAGGCCACACCTGGAGTACTGAGTCCAGTACTGGGCTCCCCAGTACAAGAGAGACTTGCACTCTTGTACTCGGCAGCAAAGGGGGATCAGTGCGGGGGAAGGGGCTGAGATCACATTCAGACTCTCGCCCCTGCCAGAGAGTTAAAGAAACCAGACTTGTTCACCAAAGAAGCAGGAACTTTTTTTTAAATGTTTCAGTCCATACTGAATGTGTTCTAAATTAAATACTCAACCACATTGATTGAGGCTAGGTATCTAAGGATGAAGAAGGTGGGATCCATCAGCTGAAAGTGAGACACCTCCTAACCCCTTAAAACTGCTGAGGAAGGGGAGTTGCTCAAGCTCCTGTGGTGTGCCCAGGGATTTCTCCCTGGGAGATTGTGATGGATGCACTCGACTTCTTAACCAAACTGGCGATAGTTTGGTACAGGCTTCAATGGAGGTAAAGGCCTAAGCCGTAGTCAGGCCAAGAACTCCTCTAGTTTCACTCTGTTCTCTGAAAACCCACAAAGGAACAGAGTGACACAGTGAGCATGATGCATATGAGCTTGGATCATGAGATTAACACATAAATAGTGGGTGGCTTTTCCAAGACTCATTTGTCAAGGAACAAACAAAGTTGTGGGTACAGGGAGCCTCATGCATACCTTTTCCATCGCATGTAATTTGACTACAAGCCAACTACTTTATTCCATAAATATGAAAGACTAAATGAGCCTTCTCCCTGCTAAACAGCTGGCTGCATGGCACTAATCTCCCCTTGAGATGGGACACCTCTCACGGTTGCTCCTTGAGGCAGAGAGACCTTTTACCAACAGCAGATCTTTGGCAAGCAACCTATATCGTGCAAAACCTTGTATTATGGTAACTATGATTTGTGTCTTGGTGACTTCGATTCTGTCTCAGTAGTTTTGAATCATTGTTATATCCTTTGTGCAGTAAGTAATAGAGTGAACTTTGCCATTGAATTTTGTTAAGTCACATTTCTACAACATCATATTTCAATAAAACCACTTTTGCTGATACCTTTGACAGGGGTTCTTTAAGCAGTCTTAATCACCCATTCACAACAGGACTACAGCAAGAAGAATAACAGATATATTTGCTGTTGCTTGTGTGGCCCATTCAGTGGCCCACAGCAGCAAAGGGGGGATGATTGCAGCTTTGTGACAGGATTGGTTCACCCCAAATTTTTCTTATGCACATATTTCTCAGTTATTTGTCCATTCTCAACATTTTTTTGGAATGGGATGAAAGCAATAGAAAGCTTTAATGAAGTTACTGAGCTAATGACTACATGATTAAAATCTTTGTATATCTGAAGATATAGCTAATAATGAAAAAGGAAAATCGAAGAACTTTAAATATGATTTCATTTTCTTTTAATAGTCCACATACATTTAGGATTTGTAAATTCATACACATTTTTATTTAATCAAATAGTTCTATAGCTTGAATGATCAGGAAGGGGCTTTTGTCAGAAATTAAGGCATAAATGATTGAAGCTTGCTAGCAATGTATTGTTCAAATTCTGAAATCTTCATATTGTTAGGACATCTTTTCAACAAAATAATATAAGACAGCAGGAGAAGACAAGTATAACTGCACACCCTAAACTGTGGGGACCATTTGTAAATTTGCAAATTGACTTTATTCAGATGCCTAAAGGACATTTTGAGTATGTCCTTGTCACTTTAGATATGTTGTCAGTATTGGTAGAAGCCTGTGCTTGTAAACATGTAGATGAAACAACTGTTGAAAAAAGATTGCTGAGAGAAGTAATTTCTGGGTTTAGTATTCCCCTAGCACTAGATAAGGGGACCCACTTTACCAGATAAGTAGTGCAGAACATTTGTGCAGCCCTACAAATAGAACAAAAGTGTTATATTGCCCATCACCCCCAATCCAATAGGGCTGTAGAGAGGAAAAACTCTGATTTTGAAAACAAATTGGCAAAAATTTGTGCAGAGATTGACCTGAAATGTCCAGATGTGTTACCTGTCCCATTGATGTATATAAGAAGCATTTTGAATAGAAAATATGGACTGTAACCTCATGAGATTTTAATGGGCAAACCCATGTGACTATCTTACACAGCACCCTGAACTCCCATACAGTCAAACCTAAATTTGATGGGTAATAGTCTTCTAAAATAATGTCAAGTATTAATGAAATGTGTAAGGAGTTTCCACACAGAGCTGAAAGAATCCTCGCCTGAACTTGCTGCTGAAGTCTGTCGCTCCTTGAAACCAGGAGACTGAGACTACATTAAGGTATACCAGTGAAAATGCGCTCTTCAGCTGTGCTGGAAGGAACCTTATCAGGTACTGGTAATTACTAATACTGCAGTAATGTGCAAGGGCTGTTCAACGGGATCCATGCTTTGCAGTATAGAAGGGTCACACCACCTTCAGAAACGACACAGAGTGTCTCACCTGTCACAGCAGAGCTGGATGATCTGGATAAACTTTCTTTGATCAAATGTCAACAGAAGTACAACCTACAACCCCGGAAATAGACTTTGATGACCCTATTGTTATAATCTGAACTTGTTGATTGTTTTTAAAAATTTTAGGTTTGTTTGCTCTGGGATTTTGTATTTGGGTTTATATTATTACTGGTCATATGCTAACCTGTAAGAATTGTTATATGATAAGACCATAGAGAATGAAAGATTATGAGACCTATTAATTGGACTGGCACTTGTACATCAAGATATTTTTTTCCTGGCACATTAATACATCCAGACCTCTTAAGATGGGCTGATTAAGACAGCATTGAAATATGTTTTGTTGGGATTATTAACTTTGCTGATGGTGTATGAGTGGGTACAGTTGACCTTATGTTGTGGCAAATTGGTGTGTGAGAGGCTGGAAAGAGGCATAACTCAAGCAAAGGCTAGAACAATAATTCTGAATATGTTAGATAAGGAAGAAGAAAAGGAAGAAGTGCTTGGACTAATGATTCTAAATGGTTATAAAATCTAGAGGCAAGAACACATGATGGGACAGCATGGCCCACATGGAGATTGATCCTGGGCTCCCAGGAGTTGTGAGCACTGAAGACAATAGTATCACGACTACAAAGCAAAGATGGGTGAAAAGAGAAATAGGCATACAGGTCATTGCTTTCTTATCACCTGTACTCTGCAATAAAAATTAGGTTAATAGAGAAATATCTCAATAAACAGCATAATTTGGTCTTTCCTATTAGCATCAGAAATGCAGAAGGAAAGACACAGGTAAATTAAAGACTTTATAAGCTCCACATCTGTTTTACTGTCTTGACACTGATGATCTGTCTTCTTTCTTGCTTTCCCTGCTTTAGAAGCTTACTTCTTGCTGTCCTTGTGCACAGAGCACATCCTCTTCACCTGGATGATACAGGGCTGGCTTAGCTCTTCATCCCAGTAGTACTCTGGGGAGAGCAGGCGCGTGGGCTTGTGATACAGGAGATACTTGTTGAGGTGGCTCTCATCACGACACCTAGCTTCAATGCCATTTTCTCTGTCCTTCATGACCCCTTTAAAACAGGCTCTGGTCAGTTTGCAGACCTTGGCCACACTTCCCCTGTAGAAGCTTGCTGTATAATAGAAGTCCCCTTCTCCCTTAGGGATAGCAGCTTGTGACTCAGTGCGTGTCTCATATGATTTGCTCTCACAACGTGCGGTGTACTGCCAGGAGATGATGGTCCCCACCAGTGTATCAATGATCTCTGCACCAATGTGTTCAAATAGCTGGACATCTATGTCTATGGAGTAGAGATAGGCGACCTCATACTGGAATTGGCTGCAGATATATCTGCTGATGATATCCATATGGCTCATGGAGATATCCTGCCACCATGAGTGATTCTGGACAGGGATGACAAAGAGGTGATTCTCAGGGGCCATGTGAAGGTGAGAGATCTGCTCAGGATTTTCTGTGAACAAGTATAAGTTCACCTGGTGCCCAGTAAGGAAGTACTTGTTGGCAGAGCTCATGAACCCTTCTATGAACTGGACATATCTGAGAGACAAGGAAGGGAAAAGAATGGAGAGGGGTTCCTCCTGTTGAAGAATGGTGGCTTTTCAAGTTCATTTTGTTTCTCCTTTTCTATCCATTGCTCTCTTCTTATGTTAGTGCTCATTATATAACATAGCTGCTACCCCCATCAACCCTTCCCCATGCTGCTGCACATTATACTTTTTCAGTTTTCACTGTACTCTACTCCATTGGTCTTTCATGCTCACTGTACAGAACACATACCTTCTACCCCATGTTGCTCCCTAATATCACTGCACAGTATAAATACTTCTCCTCACCCTTTGCTCTTCCATGCTCCCTGGCTTCCTGGCACTCTTTCTGAAGTTTAATGTTTTAACTTACTGTTCTAGAGAGGATCAAAATTATTACTGAAATAATTTTTATTGCCTTGAGATACCTGAAGTCTCTATTTAAATCTGGGATGCTTAGTGGAGGTAGAGGGAGTATAGTTCTTTACTCACTCAGAAATTCAAAGAGGGACCTCCCCCAGAACTTAGAAGCTATAATGGTATGGTTAATAATTTTACTGGAGCTGATATTTTAACTCTAAACTCCAACAGGAACGCATTAAAAATCTCAGCTTTGCAGAATTTTTTTATTTTTTTACCCCAGGTTAGAGGCAAAGCTTGTTGTTAGAAACATAGCAGGAGCTGGAATTTTCTTCTCAAGGGATCAAAATGCTGGTTATATTTCCAAGGATATTTTTTGCCCTTTGCAAGGCAATGTCTCCTGCTTTTTCACAGTCAGTTGCTTTACTTGGGAAGTTGTCACTCACATGTCACATTTCTGCCAGTCTAAAGCTGCTTATACGCTGGTTTTGAAACCTTTCTCACTCCTGCTCCACCAGCAGTATTGCAGCATAGCTGGCAGGTGAGAGGTTTGAGTATTTGATAAGAATTAAATGACAAACCAATACTTTTTAACAGCAAAAGTGACCACTCCAGTGACCAGGTTCTTCTGCATATAATGGGCATTCAGGATGTCTCTACTGAATGTGCCTTCCCAGACAACGGGAGCCAACCAGGCTGTCAACACCAGTACGTCCCGCCTCCTGCAAGGAGTTTGAGAATGAAGGTAGTATTTAGATGGCCTATAGAATTCATGAAGACAAACACAAACTTCTTCAGCACAGACGTCTACCTTTGAGTTAATCATCCCAGACTCCCTTTGAAATCACTAGGGGTCAAAAAAGTACTGTCAGTGAAATCTGAGATATGAGTCATCTTATCCTGGAGTAGACACCTAAAATAACTCAGGTGCCTCTAAAATATTTGCTGCTCTACAAAGTATCTAACTGCAAAATAACTGGAGAAAGTTTAGAACCTGTGTTTCCAATTCAGCCTTTGGTGACAGGAAAGTTATAGCTACACCTGACTGTATATAGCCATACTTGACCACTAGCTCAGCTTCACAAAGCCATGTGAACTGAACCATTTGTGTCCACACAGCATTTCATTCTTTCATCCAATTTTAACATCCAGAGAGTGTGCTGGCTCAGTTCAGCATATATCCAGAGTGCCAGCAACCATTTAAACAATATACACAATCAGGGGATTTAGACACAAGTGTGAGCTTGAGCCCTGAGTTAATTTGAAAGTACGGAGAAAACCAAAACAGGCAAAATGTAATTTACTGCTGAGGTGGTTTGGATCATCTTTTGGAGGTGCCACAGACTATTGATCCCCTTAGGCCCTACACTGAGTAATTTTATCTGTATGATTATTCAGATTTTACAAAATTGAACCAATATATTTCTCAAGGCATTTTTCTGCCCAGATGTAGGTGTCTATAATGTAGATGTGCACATCTGAACAAGTTGTCAGGGATCCATTATTGTAAGTGAAGAGAAACAAGCACTTCTATGGTATAATCAATCTTCTCATAATACAAGTATATAGAACATGTTTATGCCACAGACATATTTACAATTTCCAATTTTCTGTAAAGGGAGCCTAAGAGACTAGACATGGACACATATGATCCTTGCACTGCATGGGAGACCTTCTGATAGCTTCTAATTTCCTCAGTGCAGATATCTGTATATGAGCAATCTAGGCCACATTAATAGTCAGTGGCAAGAAACAGGCAGTTCCAGGGAAACTCCTCCAAATTATTTTAAACATTTGGATGAACTACACCTAAGAATTGCATATTTATACTTACTGAGTATAAAGGGGAAATCTAGCATCATTAGTTAAAGGTAGATATTGTTAGGTGAGTTGCTGAATCTGAATCAGCTCAATGTCCCCTGGTCCAACCAGTAGCGAGGCTGAGAATATATTCCCAATAAACATGCACACAGGCACACATATACAACATACACAGATATATATGTCTGGCCATACAGATTATACAGACAGAAAACACAGCACTCGCAAACACAAACAGCACAAACAGTGTCATCCTATCCACCTTTTCAACTACTGAGGATGAAAGCCCTTTAGTAAAAAATATATATAAACATATATATTACACACAGATATATATGTACGTATGTACAACATGGATACCTCCAGCAGCTGGCCTTGCAGAATTTATCCAGTAATTGGCCCTGGACCCCTGGCCTCCCAGTTACCTTGCAAGTCCACGTGCTCACTTGCACTGACACATATGCAGTATTGATCCTCCACACTCACATGTGCACAAACACATTCACGGTGGATCCCTCTATTAACTGGCCTTAGACACTCAGTCTGCTCAGTAGCTGGCCTGTGGATGTTCTCATCTCCAGTTGGCTCATACACAGACACACACATGCAAATGGGTCTCTCAGGCAACCCTCAGACCTTTCAGTCTCTCCAGCAGTTGGCTTGGACCTCCTGGTCCCTCCAATAGCCAAATCTCAGATCATCTAGTCTCCCCAGTATCTGAAGCAGGCTTATGGCTGCTTTGATACCTACCTCCCAAATCACGTACAGCTTGGCATTTGCTAGCTATTACACCTGACATATATACCCACACAACATGCATGCATTCCAGTCTCTCCAGTCGCTTGACCTGTGGTCCCCAATCCAGTTGTTAGCAATTACATCCTCACTCACTCCAGTTGTTGGGACCACAGATTCACAGGCCCCTATGACCTGTGGTCCAGCTAGAGTCGCTAGCACTTAAATTTTCACTTGCTTTCATCTCTCCAACTGCAGGCACTGCAGACACACAGATCACCAACCCATGGTCTGACTACAGTTGCCAGTATTTAGGCCTCCATACAAATACATGCACAGAGAAGAACCTCTTACCTAGGAAGACAGGTAGAAATAGAGCTTAGTGAGAAGACAGAGCAGACTGTGCTGACCAGGTACAGAGCATTGCCACACTAGCATACTGACCAGCATGCCTTTACATGCAACCGCCTCCTTATATAACCTTATCTCTTTATTTTCCCATGCTTGTTCCTCCCCAAACCACCTTGATCCCTCCCTTTCTCTACTTGTGGTTCCTCCTCTCAACATCCCATAATCAGTCTTGCATAATCCCAAAATGCTCTTCCCTGCCATCTCATGCCCTTGTAGGCAGTAACTCCTCTCAGTCTGAAAATTGCTCTAGAGAGCCTCTCCCTTTGACTCATCTTAATAGATTTCATCCCCGGACAATGAGGCCAATTGCTCTCCTGTTACAGTCTTGGTAGACACCTTTACACTGTGATTGTTTCTGCCATTAGGCTACTGGGGTTCCCTGCCTCCCATTGTCCCTCTGTGCTCCTTTGTGTTTTGTAGAGATGAATCTTTTATCACATAACCTAAAAAGTATCTATATGACAAATTTCTGCAGTTATCTGAGAAGATTCATCCTTCATACTTCTTCTTTTTCTTTTCAATACTTACAGATTTAAAAAATCAAACTTACTGTGGTTTTGTAAGAAGCAGCTGAGGATATGATATGCTGTATAAAAGAAAAGATATATATTACCTTGGAATAATGTACATGGTCATTCATTATCACTATAATCAAATAATAGTAATAACAAGAATAGCAGGGATTGTAAGGATATGTGGAGTGTAAAGATTTCTAGTTTGAGAGGATGTCTGGTTAATGGCTATTCAGCATCAAATGTTATCAATTAAAACTCAGACACACAAACCTTAATGAGCAGTAGATTATTAAAACAATAACAAAGAAAGGTACAATTAAGTCAGCAACTGATGGGCTGAGACGAATTGTGAGAATGTGCAATATTTATGTTTAGTGGAAGAGCCAAAGCAGAGAAAAGGAGGAATAGAGATAAACTGGGGAGAATAAATGTGTGAAAATGGAGACAAGGTGGTGGATAATAGGGTCCAGGCTGTTGGTCACTCAGCTAGTCTGGCTAAGCCCTGAGCCTGATCACTGCAGTTTGTCCTATCTTCTTTTTGGACTCTGTGCTTATTTGTTTTCCATGTGACCTTGCTCTCTAGTCTGTGCATGCAGATGAATATGCCAGCAAATGTCAAACTGATCAAGCCTGTGAGCAGGAGGAGACCAGAATCTGGAAAGACTTGAGGTCGGAGCTGGAGACTGGATAAGTGAGACCCAAGGTCTGGGCATTGAGTCTGGACAGAGCTACTGTCTGGTCTAGGCTTTGAGGAACTCACAGGCACATGCACACCTGTGGAACAACAGAATGAGGGAGGGTGTTTGTCCACTTGTGAACTATAGCTCTGATGAGCAGGAAAGAGGAATAGGATCAGGCAGTCTGAGTAGTTTACATGAGTCCTGCTTATATAAAAATGCTGCTCTGTGCTCTGTCTGGGTCAATCTTGGTGGCCACTGTGCCCTTATTCTATGTGTGCTTGCATCTTTCATATTAGTGTTCAGTTTCACCATAGGCTAGAGAAACAGACTGAGAAGGACAAATCCTTGAGTCTTAAACATGACGAGATTCAGCTTGCTTTAACAAGAATAGTAGTTACACAGGCCTATGTTTTACATTAAAGAGACCATAGCAGTTCTCTGTAAACTCTGGAAAAGGGCAGCTGTGTTATATCGTATTTGAAGTGAAGAAGCTATTCTTCACACAGACCATAAAATGGCATAAGAGGCCAAGGGAGAAATCCTTCAGGGTAATCCCTTGCAGGATGTTCTTAGGCTTTTGTTTCAATACACTGACTCATGTATAACCAGAGTCCTGCCAGTTACAGGAACGTGTTTCTGAATTACTTTACACATACACTATTTGGAAGCAGTCCATGCAGTCCAGATGGCCTGTGGATCACTACATGAAAAAGGATGATTTAAGACCACAGTGAAGGATAATAGAGACCATTTTGCATCTGAATAGCTCCAAAACAGTCCCCATGTTAGTAGTGGGAAGGTGGGTGTCTAGGTGTGTATGAGTTTGTGAATAATGTGGAATGTCAAGAACACCAGTAATTAGAGAGTCAGGTGAAGATTTCAGCTTAGAAGGATCTTCCTGAATATGACTAGAGAAGGCCAAGAACAGAACAAATAACAAAACAAAGAACAAGATTCCTCAGAAACTCCCAGGAGAAAAAATTAAATCCCTCCTTTTAGGTTTGTAGTGGTGAAATTTAAAATCTGGGAGGAAAAAAGTAATTAAAGAAACATTAATGTGGAATATATATATTTAAATTTATACATCCGAAATTAAGTTAAATAAGTACCAGAGTTCAGTCATTTAAATATTAATTTGTCACCTATGATTTTTCACAGAATCACAGAATGGTTGAGGTTGGAAGAGACTTCTGGAGGTCATCTGGTCCAACCCCCATGCTCAAGCAGGGACACCTAGAGCCAGTTGCCCAGGAGCATGTCCAGACAGCTTTTGAATATCTCCAAGGAGGGAGACTCTGGAACTTCCCTGGCTAACTTGTTCCAGTGCTCAGTCACCCTCCCAGTAAAAAAGCGTTTCCTGTTTGTTCAGAGGGAACTTCCTGTATATTCGTTTGTGCCCATTGCCTCTTTTCCTGGCACTGGACACCACTGAAAAGAGCCTGCCTCTGTCTTCTTTGCACCCTCCCTGCAGATATACATTGATAAGTTGCCCCCCGAGCCTTCTCTTCTCGAGGCTGAACAGTCCCAGCTCTCTCAGCCTTACCTCATAGGAGAGATGCTCCAGTCCCTTCATCATCCTTGTGGCCCTTTGTTGGACTCTCTCCAGTATGTCCATCTCTCTTCTACTGTTTTTCTAGAGCCAATGGCTCTAGAATAGGCAATTCCAGAAAATAATTAATCCCACTGACCTAAAATATCCATTTCACAGACATTTACACATCATCTGGAATGCTGACTGTTACCACTAAAAATAGCATTAGCCAAGGGGCTTTTCTTTTTTAGCTTCTGAGATGGGTGGTGACAGGGGAGGGAAAAAATGAATTAAGCTCTAAGTAAACTGAAAAAGTTTCAGCATTCACCATAATTTCACAGTTTCCTTTCTGAAAGCAAACAAACGAAATATTCTGCATCTATGCATTTTTGTAATGGTTTCTGGAAGAGTATCTTCTCTAAATAGGCATCCTTTCCTATTCATTCAGCCTTGTTCTCAGCTGTCTTGAGTTGTATGTGCCAGAAACACAGTCATGAGAACAATATAATATCACGTTAATGAAGCCAGGTAACTTATCCTTACCGTGGAAGCATTGGAGATGTTTTATTTAAGTTTATTTGTCAGTAAATGAGAGAGAAATAAAAGATACATAAATACCTCATGGCACAGCAGTTTCAGATTTTCTTTTTCATGCCAGGAGGGATGAGCCCCACAAGAGATCCTTATGTGTTTCAGCAGTACTCTTCCTTGATCCAATGTCAATTGTTATCCAGCCAGTTAAGCTCCATCACAAATCCTATGATATGATTTATATTACTTCACCTCCATATACAATGTTAACTACATTTAAGTAATGTTCCTCAGACATACTACTCAGCTGGTCTAACCAGGGTTGAATGCAAAATAATATGTTTTAAGATTATTTTCAACAGGTCTGTTCCTGTAGTGCATCCTCAGGAAATTTGATTTTACTTCTACATGGTGAGCGTCTGGTCCAATAAGGCCAAACATCTTCAATGCAGTTTGTAGTTTATTCATGGGTGTATGTCTGCATGCCTGCACTCTAGAGTAGGTAGGACACATCACAGAGATGACACTGCTGTCCATTCTCATCGTTTATGCAGGTTGCTGTAGATGAGTCACCAAATGGGAACCCACCAATCTTGATTCATAGATTTTCCAGGAGGAAAAACAGGTTCTATAAAGTGGAAACACTTGCTAAAAGTAATAGATTAAGCAGGCTAAGAGAGAGATATAAAAAGAATCACACATACACATACACAGAAAGATATGTCTAGCCATATTAACTTTTTTTGGAGGGGGGTGAAAATACTGTCTCATATTGGATCCTTTTTAATTTCAAATCAGTTACAAAAATCATACATTCTCTTTCTCATATTGTTTTATTGGAATTAAAGTTTATTTCTCCTTCAGTCACACATGCTAGACTCGTTAAAGAATAGTGTGTGCCACTGTGAATGTATTTAGAGCAGCATTTCTAGAGAGTGACATGACTGTGTGTATCATAAGAGAGGTGATGAAGAGGGGAAGCCTAAGACAAAAAAGCAATGGGGATCAGAAATGCATAATTCATAAGGCAATAAAAGAAACTGATGAAATATGGCTCAATTAAATGAAATGAAGCATTTTTGTTTAAAAATATGGAAGGGGGTTTGGAACTAGATGATCTTTAAGGTCCCTTCCAACCCAAAGCATTCTATGATTCTGTGATTCTATGAAGTGCTTCATTCTGGTAAACTGCCAGATTAAATTCTTTCTTGTTTCCATATTCAAAGTCTGTTACTTCTCAGTGAGTTTTTGGACAACACCAAATTGGAGGGAGTGGACAATACACCAAAGGGCAGGGCTGCCATTCAAAGGACCTGGAAAGGCTAGAGAAATAGGCTGGCAGGAACCACATGAAGTTCAGCAAAGGTAAATGCAACCTGGTCCAGAGTAACCCTATGTAACAGTGCAGGCTGGGGGCTGACTTGTCCCGGTGGACAAGAAGTTAAACAGGAGTCAGCAGTGTGTACTTACAGCAAAGAAAAGTAACTGCATCATGGGCTATATTAGTAAGAGTGTAGCCATTAGTAAACGGGAGAGATTCTTCCCCTCTCTTTGATACATGGGAGATACATCTGCAGTACAGTGTCCTGTCCGGGGCTCCCCAGGACAAGAAAGAGATTGACATACAGATGGGAATCCAGCAGAGGCCACCAAGCTAGTGGGGGCTGGAGCACTTGAAACAGAAAAAGAGGCTGACGTAATGGGGCCTGTTCATCTTTAAGCCGAAAAGGCTAAGGGGAGACCTTGTTATCTAGAACTACTTGATGGGAACAGGATACAAAGAGGATGGAGCAAGGCTCTTCTCTGATGTGCACAGCAATAGGATGAGAGGGAATAGACATAAGTTGGAACTTGGGAAATTCCGATTATATATGAGGAATTTTAATATTTTTTATTTTTTTTTAAGTGATGAGAGTGGTCAAATACTGGAATAGGTTGCCCAGAGAGGTGGAAGCTCCATCTTTGGAGGTTTTTAAGACTTGACTAATCAAGTCCTTGAGCAACCTGCTCTAGTTGACCCTGCTTTGAGCAGAAGATTGGACTAGATGAACTCCAGAGGTCCTTTTCAAACTAAATTATTGTATGACTCTGTGAAAGAGTTTCTCCTCCTTGCTTTAATAGAATATTCTGATCTTTCAACTGTGCCTGTATTTTCAGGACAGAATTAATGAGAGTGGCCACATCCTTCTGTTTAAGACACTCCAGGAAAAATTGCCCATATGTGTAGAGTGACCCATATTGGCAGGGTTCCAGGCAAATGACTAGGCTTGCTGGCTATGCCTTACCCTGAGGTTAAGTTAACTGAACAAGATGTGGAAAACTACTGTACAAGACATAAGAAGTTGCTGGATATTACAAATAAGAGTGTGGGAATCTGACAGAAACTACAGATAGTGCTGTGAAGGATGGCTGGATTTCATAGTTGGTTAAGGGGGAGTTTTGTGAGAAATTACGAAGATTCACAGGTAATAGAAAGGGTGTTGGAGACTTTTTGGGGACCAGATTCTTGCAAGGCCAAGAGCTCCTAGGTAACCATACCAGTAATACTTTGTAAGTCCAAGGTTAGGTAACAATATCAGAAATATCAAATTTAGGTCTGGATGTAGCAGAACTGTGACCACTGGATAAAAAGTACTTAGAGGTGATCTGTTTATTTGGGAGGATACTGGGGTGGAGAAATGGAGGTACATGGTTGGCAAATAGGAGAGTCAAGAAATGGGAAAGTGGTAATAAGGCAAATCATGTAATCAGGGCTGTCTAAGGGTACCTGTTGGGTAAACCTGGGTTTCAGGTTTACAGCAACGTATATCAGGACAATAAACCAAACCTGTTTTTTTGATGATACCACAGGAGCCAGATCCAGTTCCATGGTCAGTAGAACCACTGTGGGGGAGAGATACCTCCCATGCCAAAGAGGGGAACACCCAGCACAGATGGACTGAGCATTCTGGTATTACCGTGCCCACTCTTATTTCAGGACTAACAGCACTAGGAACTACCCACCACTTCCTGACATACATCTGCTATGTTCTTATCCCGTTTTGCTTAATCAAGTGTGTCTAGTATGAATGGCATATAACCCAGGTCTCCCCTGAGTCTGACATAGTTCTGTTGTTACCAAGACATAATTTTGACTTTTGAGACTATTCAGGTTCAAAATTCATGGAAAAAAGGGTATCTGTGTCACAGACCATAAGAGTGTTATCTTTATTGTTTCACACGAAGGGTGTCAGTTGCAATCCCTCCTCGTGGATGAACCTTGCCCGCTTCTGGCAAGAACCTGTGTAGGCATTCTGAAGATCTTTAGAGAAGCCCTGAAAAAGTGAAGAGAGATAATCCTAATGTAGTCTGCACTATATTTTCTAGAGGAAGGAGTTAATGCAGTGAACTGTCCCCTATACTGAACCCATATTTTTGCCTCCCATTAAAGGACAGCCCAGGATTCACCATATTCTTATGGTGTACAATCCGAAATTGTCATTAAGAATAAAACTCAGGAATTAAATTATTTGACAGGCTAGCTGTTCTTATAGGACAGAAGATAGCTTTGGCACTGGGTGTTATTCAACATGGAAAAAGGAAGAGGACTGATGTTTAGCAAGATATCTATACATATTCATAGGTCAGAGCTGTGGGAGAGCAGAGGTAAGAGGTACTTACCGTGAAAGCTGACACAAGCTCTGATTCATGTTAGTCATACTAAAAACAAAACAAAACACAGAAAAGAACTTCAGGTTAAAGAAAAGAATATCAGGGACATAAGGCAGATTCTGCTTTCTTATATAGTGGTGTACATCCTAGGTTTCACTTCTCAAGGCAATGGTTTGGAATTAAGGTCATTGAAGACATACATCTGGCCAAATAAAAGTAGCTTTTCCCCTATAATCAGCTACAACTCAAACCTATTTTAGTTTTATAATTCCTTTAACTTAAGTTACTCCTAACGCATACACATGCACACGCATATGCACACACACACACTGTTTAAATAATTCAAAATGCAGCTGTACTGATTTCAAAGGATTTACCTCTGGCTTACAGGAAAACTAAAGATCCTAGTGGTCCTGTCTTTGTATTTATATTATCTTATAACAGCAACCCCAGATCTAGATATATAGTTAGATTATAATTAAATTAATAATTAAATTATAACTATATTTTATATAATATTTATTATATTTTTACATGTATTATAACTAAGTATGGGATTAATACACTTTGGCAGGGTCCACTTCTTGCTAATGATTACAGAGCAAGCTTAGAGGAATTCATTAGAAATAGCCAACTTTTAAATGTCTAAACCAGGCAGGATTAAGCTGTCTTTTCATGACATGATTTTGGGGGAGCTGTATCAATTTATTTGTATTTCCCTCTTCAGAGTCCCCATTATAATTAAATTATAATTAAATTAATTAAGTATAATTAATAATATACTCCCCATTCCGTCCATGACTTTGGGCTCCATCTGTCATAACAGTCTGTCTGGGCAGGAGGGATGGTGCAAAGTTCGCTCAGTCGGCAGAACAGAATTGGGCTTCGGTGTGGTGTGGCGGGCGGATGACATTGGGTGCAGCAGGAGGATGGTGTGTAGTGTTGGATTGTTGCATGCTGAAGTCAGTCCTGGTTCCATCACTACTGCACTTCACTCGGTTTTATCAAAGTTCATTCTTCATTAATCTAAGTAATTCTTACTGTAATACCATTAATATAGCATATAGCAATTACAATCCTGATGACATACAATGGCAGGATTATATAGCAATTAGCATCATACAACTTAACCTATTGGCTGTTCTTACCTAAAATCAAATCCCCTTGAGGCACACATCAGACTTCCCCATCCTTCTGCATCACCCACCAAGTGCATGCAGGTCCTTGAGCAAAAGCAATCCCACAAATGGGTTTGCCTTTGCCTGAGGCAGGAGTAACCCAGACTGCTTTCCCTAGCATATTTTTTATGTGCACTACAGGGACCTTATCCCCTTCTACAGTACATAAAAGTTCTGATTGGGCAGGGCCAGCTTGATTGACAGATCCTCTAGCCTTGACTAACCAGGTGGCCTTTGCTAGATGTGTATCCCAATGTTTGAAGGTCCCACCACCCATTGCTCTCAATGTAATCTTTAACAATCCATTGTATCATTCGATTTTCCCAGCGGCTGGTGCATGATAGGGGATGTGATGTATCCACTCAGTGCCAGTCTTTGGCCCAGGTGTCTATGAGATTGTTCTGGAAATGAGTCCCGTTGTCTGACTTAATTCTTTCTGGGGTTCCATGTCGCCATAAGATTTGCTTTTCGAGGACCAGGATAGTGTTCCGGGCAGTGGCATGGGGCACGGGATATGTTTCCAGCCAGCCAGTGGTTGCTTCCACCATTGTAAGTACATGGCATTTGCCTTGGTGGGTTTGAGGGAGTGTGATGTAGTCAATCTGCCAGGCCTCCCCATATTTATATTTCAGCCATCATCCTCCATACCAAAGAGTCTTTAACCACTTGGCTTGCTTAATGGCAGTGTATGTTTCACATTCATGGATAACCTGTGCGATAGTGTCCATGGTCAGGTCCACCCCTCGATCACGAGCCCATCTATATGTTCCATCTCTTCCCTGATGGCCTGAGGTGTCATGGGCCCATGAGCCATAAATAATTCACCCTTATGCTGCCAGTCCAGATCTACCTGAGCTACATCAATCCTAGCAGCCTTGTCTACCTGTTGATTGTTTTGATGTTCTTCAGTGGCCCAACTCTTAGGTACACGAGCATCTACATGACATACTTTCACAACCAGGTTCTCTAACCGGGATGCAATACCTTGCCACAACGCAGCAGCCCAGATGGGTTTACCTCTGCGTTGCCAGTTGCTCTGCTTCCATTGCTGCAGCCACCCCCACAGAGCATTTGCCACCATCCATGAGTCAGTGTAGAGATAGAGCGCTGGCCACTTTTCTTGTTCAGCAATGTCTAAAGCCAGCTGGATGGCTTTCACCTCTGCAAACTGACTCAATTCACCTTCTCCTTCTGCAGTTTCTGCAACTTGTCTCATAGGACTTCATACAGCTGCCTTCCACTGCCAATGCTTTCCCACAATGCGACAGGACCCATCAGTGAACAGGGCATATTGCCTCTCATTTTCTGGCAGTGTATTATACAGTGGGGCCTCTTCAGCACGCGTTACCTCCTCCTCTGGCGATATTCCAAAATCTTTGCCTTCTGGCCAGTCTGTGATCACTTCCAAAATTCCTGGGCGACTGGGACTTCCTGTTCGACTTCGTTGTGTGATCAGTGCAACCCACTTACTCCATGGAGCATCAGTTGCATGATGTGTAGAAGGGACCTTCCCTTTGAACATCCAGCCCAGCACCGGCAGTCGGGGTGCTAATAGGAGCTGTGTTTCAGTACCAACCACTTCTGAAGCAGCTCAAATGCCTTTACATGCTGCCAATATCTCTTTTTCAGTTGGAGTATAGTGGGCCTCCGATCCTCGATATCCCTGACTCCAAAACCCTAGAGGTCGACCTCAGGTTTCCCCTGTTGCCTTCTGCCATTCTCCCCGGCTGCAGTATACAGCACATTTTTAACATCTGGTCCTGCCCAGACTGGCCCAAGGGCTACTGCATGAACTATCTCCCGTTTAATTTGTTCAAAGGCTTGTTGTTGCTCAGGGCCCCATTTAAAATCGTTCTTCTTCTGGGTCACTTGATAGAGAAGGCTTACAATCAAACTGTAATTTGGAATCTGCATTCTCCAAAAACCTACAACCCCTAAGAAAGCTTCTGTTTCCTTTTTATTAGTCGGTGGAGACATAGCTGCTATTTTGTTGATCACATCCATTGGGATATGACGACACCCATCTTGCCATTTTATCCTAAAAACTGAATCTCCTGTGCAGATCCCTTCACCTTACTTTGTTTTATGGCAAAACCGGCTTTCAGAAGGATTTGGATTTTTTTCTTCCCTTTCTCAAAAACATCTTCTGCTGTGTTGCCCCATACGATGATGTCATCAATGTAGTGCAGGTGTTCTGGAGCTTCACCTTTTTCCAGTGCATTCTGGATTAGTCCATGGCAACTGGTGGGGCTGTGTTTCCACCCCTGGGGTAGTCAATTCCAGGTGTACTGGACACCCCTCCAAGTGAAAGCAAACTGTGGCTGGTCCTCTGCTGCCAAAGGGATTGAGAAAAATACATTAGCGATATCAATTGTGGCGTACCACTTGGCTGCCTTTGACTCCGGTTCGTATTGAAGTTCTAGCGTGTCTGGCACAGCAGCACTCAGCAGTGGTGTGACTTCATTCAGGCCACAATAGCCTACTGTTAGTCTCCGCTCTCCATTAGACTTTCGCACTGGCCATATGGGGCTGTTAAAGGGTGAGTGAGTCCTGCTGATCACTCCTTGGCTCTCCAGTCGGTGAATCAGCATATGGATGGGAATCAGGCAGTCTCGGTTGGTGTGATATTGCCGCCGGTGCACTGTTGTGGTAGCGATTAGCACCTGCTGTTCTTCGACCCTCAGCAACCCCACAACCGAAGGGTCCTCCAAGAGTCCGGGCAATGTGGACAACTGTTCAATTCCCTCTGTCTCCAAGGCAGCTGTACCAAAGGCCCAATGGTACCCCTTTGGGTCCTTGAAGTACCCTCTCCTAAGATAATCTATGCCAAGAATGCCTGGGGCCTCTGGGCCAGTCACAATGGGGTGTTTCTGCCACTCATTCCCAGTTAGGCTTATTTCAGCCTCCAATACAGTTAGCTGTTGAGATCCCCCTGTCACCCAGAAGTAAAAATAGGTTCTACCCCTTTATAGCTTGATGGCATTAGAGTACACTGTGCACCGGTGTCTACTAGAGCTTTATATTCCTGTGGGTCTGATGTGCCAGGCCATCGGATCCACACAGTCCAATAAACCTGGTTGTCCCTCTCCTCCGCCTGGCTGAAGGCAGGGCCCCTCTAGTCCCTGTTACAGGATTCTCCACTCACTTTTTGTAAAAATGGATTAGAATTCCTTCTCATAGGATCAGGAGTAAGATCAGCCCTTCCACTCTGTCTGCCACACTGCTCACAGGGCTCACCGGAGGCTGAAAGAGCAATTTTCCTGGAAGAATCCTCATTTGTGATTGTTTTTCCTTGCAATTCACCTACCTGTGCATCTAGGACCGAGGTAGGTCTTCCATCCCACTTCATCATATCCTCTCCATGCTCATGCAGGTAAGACCACAGGGTACCTCATGGTGTGTACCTTCTATTTCCTCTCTCTTCAGCAGAGGGACGCTTATTCCTAATAGCTGAGATATTGGTCCGTGCAGGTGGGAGGCAGAACTTATCCTCAAATCGCTGGAACTCTTGGGACAGTTTCTCAGCTATTACATCTGGCAGTTTCGTTGCAGCCGAGACGAGGGAGGAAGAGAGACTTTCTTCATATTGCCAAAGCTGGCGAGCCAATTCATCCACTGTTGGTCCCTCTTCCTCTTTCCAGTCCATTACTGCCAATGCATTGGCATACGACGATGGTGCGTCTCGTGCAAACTTCTGCCACATGGGTTGTGCGCATTGGACTTCATCTGGATCTGTGGGTAACTGCCCATTGTCCGGGTCATAATAAACCATCTCCCATGAGCTAATTCCCTCAGGTACTGGATACCTCTCTTCATGGTGGTCCACTTGCTTAGTTGACATACAACATTTTCCTTGAAGGAGTACCTTTCCCTCATGCCCAATAGAAGTCGCCTCCAGAGGCTGAGGGTTTGTGGTTTTTTTCCCAATTGCTTTGTCAATGCCCCCTTCCCTAGAAAGGCATCCCAACTGCTTGGTCTCCTTACCCTCTAATTCCAAGCTACCGGCCCCATTATCCCAGCATCAGAGCAAGCAGGTGATAATGTGCTCACCTGGATGACGGCTGAAATCTTTCCGCATATCTCGCAGCTCACTCGGGGATAGGGATCGGGTGATTATCTCTGGTTCTGCCTCTTCCTTCTGTTCTCGTGATGACCCTGGTTCACCTTCATCCTTCGCTAAGCGAGCTGCCTTTTTGAATATTTCTTCTTCTGTACAGGGGCAACTGATACTGGCATGGGTTGGTTCTCTGGTTCAGCTGCAGTGCCTGTCACAGGCGTTGCAGTAACCGTAGTGCCTGTTGTGGGGGTCAGAGTGGCTGCAGTACCTGTCATGGGGGTTGAAGTGGCTGCAGTACCTGTCACTGGGGTCAGAGCTGCTGCAGTGCCTGTTGCTGGGGCTGGAGGGGCTGCAGTGCCTGTCATTTTGTTGTCAGATCCAGAGACCTTTGCTTCCCCTTGAGGGTACTGAATAGTGTTAAACAGGGCTCGGTAGGCATGAGCCAGGCCCCAGCACATTGCAGTGATTTGTGTCTCCCTGGAATTGTCAGGGTGACAGCATACTTTTTCCAAATGTTCTACTAGTTTTTCAGGGTTCTGCGCTTGTTCAGGGGTGAAGTTCCAAAACACTGGAGGTGCCCACCATCCTAGGCATTTGCCCATGCTACCCCACACACCCTGCCACTCATAACTCTCCAGCCTTGGGGCAGATCTCTGGGTGATCCTCTTAAATACTTGTTTAACCCTGAACAAGACCTGAACCACATTCAGGAACAAGCTAGTTCCTAGCAATAGGGCCATGTTAGTTTCAACCTTCCAAGGATATTCAAAATTTTCAAAATTCTCAAACACTACTGTAATTAGCCTGCAGGAGGAGGGGGAGGTGAAGGAAGGTGTCTCCCCCATAGATTGGCTCTCCAAGGAGAAAAGGTAAAGGGTGTAATTATTAATAGTTTCTGCTATACAGCTCCCGAGGTACGGAGGTAATGGCAATGCTGAGTACAAATAGCGGATTAGTCCCACGACCGATAATTTTATCATACCATAAACCATTGTTACATAGTAAAGCAAAGCGAAAACATTAACACACCTCACCTTACGGGTGACGAGCAGCAGCACAGGGACTATATACAGCAAGTAAGGTGAGTAAGGTGATACATAACACAACTCTAAGAACGAACGCCACAACTCTAAGAGCCAATAAACCAACATTGTGACCAGCGACTACTAAACTAATGCAATGAATGCTTATAACAAATTTGTTTTAACACGCTCTGGTCAGATCTGTTGTTATGCCCCACGTTGGGCGCCAAAAAGGACCGTTGTGGTTTAACCCCAGTCAGCAGCCAAGCATCACGCAGCTGCTCCCTCACTCCCCCCTGCCTCACTCCCAGTGGGATGGGGAGGAGAATCGGGAAAGAAGGTAGAACTCATGGGTTGAGATAAGAACGGTTTAATAACTAAAGTAAACTAGAATACTAACAATAATAATAATGAAATACAATAATAATAATAATAGTAATGAAAAGGTATATAACAAAAAAAAGAAGAGGGAAAAAAAGAAAAAAAAACAGTGATGCACAATGCAATTGCTCACCACCCGCTGGCCAATGCCAGAGCCACGATCTGCACCTCCCGGCCAGCTTCCCCGTTTATATACTGGGCATGACGCTCCATGGTATGGAATATCCCTTTGACTAGTTTGGGTCAGCTGTCCTGGCTATGCTCCCTCCCAGCTTCTTGTACACCTGCTTGCTGGTAGAGCATGGGAAACTGAAAAGTCCTTGACTTAAGATAAGCGCTACTTAGCAACAACTAAAACAAGTTCTCTCCCTCTTCTGCTTCATCTCTCCTCACACACCTGCTGAACCAGTATCGGCACAGCACATCCTTTCTGTATGCCAGGCTCAGGGCCAAATGATGGGCCTCCACCCAGTTTTTTACCTTATGTGGCAGTGCTGCCTCCTGACTAATGGGCAAACAACAAGAAACTTGCAACAACCAGTTATCCCTGATGCTGCAACACTGAGATTCCTGATGAGCAAGAAGGTGACCGCGTAGACTTCTGAGATGGAGATTTTTTTCTCAGAATGTGGGCATTTTTGTTGAGTTATTTGTCCTAGCTGCAAATATCTGTAATGTAGACATTTCCAACTGCACTGACCTTAAGATACTTTCTGTAGTCACAGGAGAGAAATAAACATTTTCAGGACATAATTAATTTAATCTTAAGGGGGACCTTTAGAGTCAGTAGCTTAGATTCACCAGAGCTAATGGATGCCTAAGACAGTAGGCCCATTGTCTGAACCTTTCTCTTTATTTACTGGAGGAAAAGATAGTTGCCTACAAAGAATGATTCAAGTCCTACATAAGATGAATCTGTTCTGTGGTGCCAGTCTGTTCAATTCCAGTGATTGTATAGAAAGCATGCAGCTGACATGAATAGTATTACAGTAGTTGGATGGATAATAACCAGGTTTTTTTGAGTGAACCACAAATAATGCAGGGAAGGTCGGATTGAGAGAGATAACTGTGAGTTACCTGCTGCTTTTCAGTATTTGCAGGTAGGTTCAGACTGGTAACTCAGGGTCAGTCAGTAACTTGAAGTAAAGTTCCTTGCGCCTAACTTCACATGATGAGCTATTCAACCAGACTACAATATGTTTACCATCAATGGAGATAATTAGACAATTCTACGGAGTCTTCATCTGACCTACTTCCGTTCATCTATCTGAAAACGATGTGACTGAGATCCTCACCCTTAACTATTAAAAGGATCAGACTGTGAGGTTAGATATAGGTTTCTATGCCCTCCATGCTTAAAATGAAGTGAGATGAAGCTTACCCCTAATTTAAATTGCTAGGAGACAGAAAGTGTAAGAGAAATAATGAAAGATGTAGGCTAAAGAAATGGTAGGGAAATGGTAACAAGACAATAAGGCATAACAGTGGAGTTAAGTGGTCACATATGCATTGTTGTCTCACCTCACCTACACTCTGAGAATACCAACATAAGTTGGGAGAGTCTTGGCAATGAGTAGTTTCCAAGAGAAACAAAGCATGAGAGAGAAGAAAGAAGGGTTCTTTGGGAAGGAAAACAGAGGTGGATATAATAGATCAAAAGATTAGAAACATGGAACTTTCTTATTGTACTTTATGTGCTTTTAAAAATCCTATGACCTCTGTTGAGAGATGAAGGTGCCAATAGCAGCAGCAATATTATATTTCAATGTATTTTGACATTAATATTACATTTTTTCATTGTTTTTCCCCTTAAATTTAAGCAGTGTTCTAGTATGAGTTAAATATAACCTTCCCCTCACCCCTTCTCAGTATTATATGCAATAGCAGTCCTTCTGAAGATAGTGAAGACATTTATGTGGTAAAAATTGTCACTTGTATTCCATTTTCAGTGGACTAGAATATAAAATACATTCAGCATAATTTTTACCCTGAGAAACTTCATGTGACATTAATGATTCTCAAAAGTAAACATGGAAGTTATCTTTATATGTCACATGAGAGTGATCTATTATTTGAAGGCAGGTACCTGACATACTCTAATTAATCACCCTTTTTTATTAAATTATTTTCAGTCAATATTCTAGAGTACTACAAGGTAGTTTTGGAATTTTTAAAGCCTATATTGGAATGTGTAAATATTATTTTTATTTTTGCTTTTTGACATCCTTTTCATTCATGCACTTTTCAATTATGGTTTGTATTCCATAGCGTACTAAGATCACACAAGCTAGTTTTTTTTCTTGTACTGCTTAGATCTCCATCGGCTATACTGGAAACCAAGTTACATGCCTTACCTGTCAGCATTTACCACAGCTTAAATTAAATACCACAAATCTCATGGAAGGTGCCTACACCAAGTTGCTAAAATAGGATTGAGGAGCCCCACATACAGCACAAGTTAGGAAATGTGAAAGTCACCTTTAGAGATAAAATCATATTTTATATTCTGTCACTTTATTATTTGGCAGCAGTTATGTACTTGTAATGAAACATACGTTATGTAATTAGACAAATTCTACATAGAGAAACCATATGCAAAAAAAAGAAAAAATCTAATTCAAAGTAGGTATTTTGAAACTCAAAGACAAATAAATAATGAAATCAGTAAAATACATACTTTTTTCCTGTGGAAATTTTTGTAACATTTCATAACATTAATGGATTTTTTCATTAATGTTTTATATGAAAAATGTTTTGTGAAGGTCAAAGCCTGAACATCATTCTAGAAAGGTAGTTGATTATTGGATATGGATGTGCAGGAATAGGTCAAAAAAGCTTGTTTGAAACCTTCACTGAGAAGTGGAAAAGAAGAAGAATAAACATCAAACTTCAGGTATATTGTGATAAATCAAGATTAATTCTATCAAGTAATGCAGAAGAAAAATTATGGATGGGTACTGTAATTATTATAGTCTAAGACTATATGAAAGCTGTTATTTGTGAGGAAAGTGATCTGTTTCAGTCAATCAGTCAATATATTGGAGATGAGAGAAATTTTCAGGTGCACAGGTCCTTCCCAATTCTGAAAGAAAAAAATAAATGCATACATCCCATAACCCTAGCAAACTTAATTAAAGTACTATATTTGAGGGAACAAACACTTTTCTTCTGCCTATAATCAAGAGAAAGGGAGAGAGAAAAACAGCTCAAGCCAGATTTGCCTTGCATGAGTTCAGCCATTTAGCAAGACTGTGCTTTTATCTAGATATCTTTTGGCATTAGTGGCCATCTGGGGGGTATCTCGGAACTGAGATGAAAAGTGCATTTGATAATGTTTCCTCTTCCCTGTCTTTTAAGTGAAGATAGGGGTAAGAAGGCCTGTGAGGAAATCAGTGAAGCCTAAACATTTCCTTGAAGCCAAGATCTGAATCACCAATCCTATAATGCTGTAGGACTCAAAAATTTTCAGGAGTGGTTCAATAATAAAGAATGGCAATTAAATAAGTGGTGTGGAACGTCTACTTAAATTGGGTATTTGCAAGTCCAGTATGGAGAGGATGTTTGGAGGAGATGATACAATATGTTCCTTATTTCCTTACTTTTTCCTCCTTACACGTTCCAGGTCTTCAAGGTCATCATTATACAGGAAAATGACACCCACATCCATGAGTTCATCCTCTTGGGATTCCCAACCATCACAGAGCTGCAGGCTCTATTGTTTGTAATTTTCCTCCTTGAGTATTTGTTGACTATCCTTGAAAACATAGTCATCATCACTTTAATCAGAAGAAATCACCAACTCCACAAGCCCATGTACTTTTTCTTAGTCCATCTATCTTTCCTAGAGGCCTGGTACATCTCAGTCGTTCCCAAATTGCTGGTCAACTTTCTGGTGAAGAATAAGAGCATCTCCTTCACAGGTTGTATGGCCCAGCTCTACTTCTTCATTGCCCTGGTGTCCTCCTGGCTGTCATGGCCTATGACCGCTATTTGGCCATCTGCAACCTCCTGTGCTACCCAGTCATCATGAACCACAGAGTTTGTATGCAGCTGGCCACGGGCTTTTAGCTGGTTGGCTTTCTGACATCCATGCTAAATGTCGTCTTCATTTCCCAGCTCTCTTTCTGTGGTCCTAATGTCATCAACCACTTCTACTGTGACATCAGCACTTTGCTCAACCTCTCTTGCACTGAGCAGGTAGTTGCAGAGATGGTGGACTTTGTCTTTGCCTTGCTTATTCTGTTGATCCCCCTGTCTGTCATCATAATTTCTTACATGTACATAATCAGTACCATTTTGTGCATTCCCATGGCCCAGAACAGGAAAAAAACCTTCTCCACCTGTGTTTCTCACTTGACTGTGGTCATCATCTTCTTCTCAGGCACCCTTTTCATGTATGCCCGACCCTTGGATCTCAACAAACTGGTTTTCATAATTTATACTATAGTCACTCCAATCCTAAATCCATTCATTTACTCCCTGAGGAACCAGGAAGTAAAAGACACTTTATGGAAGGTCTTGTGTGGCATCGGTACTGTCTCCAGAGTTTCTGGGTCTGATCACCAGTATAATACTTGGAAGATAATCTTCCAGCTGAATTTGTCTGAATCCTATGAATGTCTAATAAGACTTTTTTGTTTAGACATCAGTGGTTAAGCATTGCTTTTCCTGAGTCAATCTGCCTGTTAAGCTAAAATCAATGAATGCTAGCACTGTGTGAATGTGAAAGAAGGTGTTTCTACTGAACACATCCCACATCATTCCTGACCAGTAGAGAAGACAGTAAATATCGTCACCTTCTCTTAATGTATATTTTTGGTCTGCATCAAAGAACACAATTACATTCTGACCTTGATCCAACTTAACATGAAACTGGGATTCAAAGAACTTGAGGCACCAAATAAGTAGTTATGTCAACTTTCTTCACAGGGATTAGGATGGGAACTTCAGTAATTCAGATAATAACAGTCATTTTAGATAGCTGTCATAGGAGAATATGAACCAACACTAAGAATTTCCTTCTCTTCATTAACTTCAAATAGAACTCTGGGAAGTAGCTGAGATTTACAGAACAAACTTTTACTTTTGGGGAACAGGGTTAATTTATACAGATTAATTTCCATTTTAAATGCTAAATGAGCCTCCTGATTTTCAAGTATAATTTTCCTCTCCTCCTTCTATGAGGAGATATAAGCACTAAGAGAAGAATCGATTGTCTAAATAAAGGCATCTAACGGCATTTCTGATTCCATATGGTATCCACACAGAGTTGGCAAATTTGACACTGGACCTATGGGAGACCCAGCCCTTTCTAAAGTAACATGCAGAAGGAGAGGGACAAGAACTTTAAGCAATTCAACAGAGACAGATGCAAAATCCTGCACCTGGGAAAGAATTATTCAATACTTCAGTATAAATTGGGCACTCACTAACGAGGCAACAGCTCTACAGAAAAGGACCTGGAGGTCCTGGCAGACAAATTAACATGAGTCAGCAGTGTGCCCCTGCAGTGATGAAGACCAACTGCCTCCTGGGCTGTATGAGCAGTAATCTAGCCAGCAGGCCAAAGGAAATGATCCTTCCCCTCTCTTTGTCACCTGAGACTGCACATACTTGTGAGACTACTTCTGCAGTACTATGTCCAGTTTGGGGCCTCCCACTACAAGAAAGACAACATGGACAGAATCTAGCAGAGGGTTACCAAGAATGACAGAGGGGTTGGACCACACGGCATAAAAAGAGACAGATGGAAATAATTTTTTAAGTCTGGAAAAGAGAACGTTAAGGAGGTGTTTAGTTGCAGTCTGCCACTACTTCAAGGGTGTTATAGAGAAGATACAGGCAATTCTTAGTTGTGCACACCTGAAAAGACAAGAGGCAATACAGATTAGATAGTACAAAAAAGAAATAAACAAACAAATAAAATCAGAGCAATTAAGCACCGCAAGAGTCACAGAGAGGTTATGAAATCTCCATCCTTTGAGTTTTTCAAAGTTTGACTAGGCAAATCCCTCAAAAACCTGACCTGACTGAAATATGTTTTTGACAGTAAAATGAGATAAAAACTTCCAGAAGTGAAACTCTACCCTTCCAACCTAAGTTTTTGTATGATTCTTTGATCTGGTTGTCAGGTGGAAAAGCCTGTGGCGTCTCAAATTGCAATAGAAATTAATGTTTAGGCAACTGAATCTCACTGTAGTTACCTACTGAGTAGGTTTCAACATATGACTGAGCAATACGTTCAATACAATCTAGACAGTGTGTTCAATGGCTTATAGACACCCATTCAAACTTATGTAGACAAATGGAGCTCAGTTCTGTTCTCCACTCAGAAGTGTCTAGTGCCATTTGGCATCATAGAATCATAGACTCATAGAAATGTTTTTTAGGGACCTTTGAATATCACAAAATCACAGAATGGTTGAAGTTGGAAGGGACTTCTGGAGGTCATCTGGTCCAACCCCCACACTCAAGCAACAAAAACCTAGAGCTGGTTGCCTAGGAACATGTCCAGACAGCTTTGCACATCATCAAGGATGGAGATTCCACAACCCCTCTGGGCAACCTGTGCCAGTGCTTGGTCACCCTCACAGTAAAAAACTGTGTCCTCATGTTCAGAGAGAACCTCCTGTGTTTCAGTTTGTGCCCATTGCCTCTTGTCCTGTCACTGGACACCACAGAAGAGGCTGGCTACATCTTCTTTACACTGTCCCTTCAGTAACAGTTGCATACACTAATGAGATCCTGCATGAGCCTTCCCTTCCAGGCTGAACAGTTCCAGCTCTTTCAGCCTTTCCTCACAGCAGAAATGCTGCAGCCCCTTAATCATCTTAGTGGCCCTTCACTGGACTCTTTCTAGTATATCCATGTCACTCTTGTACTGGGGAGCCCAGAACTGGATGCAGTACTCCAGGTGTGAGTATATCCATAATTTGACTTCCCTTTTGTAGCACAACTCACCACCTCTATTTTATGCCAGCTGTGGCTTGGTCTAGCTGAGAGTTGAAAACCTTCAAAGACAGAGATACTATAATCTCTCTGGGCAACTTGTTTCAGTGCTGTTCTGACCTCCTAGTGAAGAAGCTTCTTCTAATGGTCTATTTGCAACTACTGAGTTGCAAATCATTATCTTTGCCCCTTTTTATAGTATCTGTCATGACCAAGAATTGTTTGGCCCCATTGTCTTTGTAACTATAGGCTTCTGTTAGACCACACCATAGCCTTCTGTTCACCACATTAAACAAACCTAGCTATCTCAACTTCTTTTCATAGTACATGAACTCTAGGACACATCTTAACATCTTAGTAGGCCTTAGTAAGAACCTTTCTAGTTTCTCCACATTTTCCTTGAGCTGGGGGAATCCCAAAACCAGACACAGTAGTCCAAGTGGATCCTCACCAGCCCAATAGAAAGGAGATAAGAAGTAACACTTTTTCTCCTGGCAACACTACTCATTCTCCGTGCACTTACATTATTCTAAAGATGCCTTCTTCATTAGATGTCCTTAGATTTCTAAGCATGCACATAAGGCTTTGGCCGGCAGTTAGAGGTCAACCAACATACTTTAACACATGTCAAAAGTCACTAGATTCTAATATATAGGCAAATTAAATCAAACTGTATGTCCTAACAGCCAAATAACTTCTATAATTCCAACTCTCCTAGGTGCTAATCTTCGACTTAATCTCATTGTATGAATATCATTTTAATCTTATGCTTTTAGCTTAAATAAGGCGTCTGACTCATAAAAGACCAACTCCAAAGAGGTTTTACAAATAGTTCACTCCAGGGACTCCTTCCACTTGGCAGTATGGAGGAGGCCAGATCAGGTTTTGTATTCTTCGTGCTATAAAATCTTGCAACAGTACCTCAGCAGGTCTTTCTTTGATCCTCAAATTCCATTCTGCCATGCCCCAGGACATCTAACATTTAACCTTCTTGCTATTCGGTAAAAATATACTGAGGTTACCTGCAGTACAGTCCCCATATTTTGGGGAGATATATGGAATTGAAAAATTGCCTGACAACCATATTTATTTTAGCAGACATTTACATGAGGAAGATAAATGAAAGAAGTTATTTTAGAATCTCTGTAATGAAACGGAATAATTTCATTTAGGTCTAGAGGTGGGTTTAGCTATTACACCTAATCTGTAAATATCTACCTAAGATTTTAACTACCTCAGCACTGGCAGTTAGTATAACCTGAGGTCACTAAAGTAATAAACATACCTGGGTTGACAGATTTGACACAGAACTTACTGGAAACATATAACTTCTGGAAACCCTACTGAAAAGAACATAAAATACCACAAAATCTGAAATTAAACACCTTTCTTTAGATAACTGAATCTCCTCCTAAATACCTACATTTCCCTTGGGGTCATAACACTTAGCCCTAGTTTTTGATTCAGGTGAAAAAGCTGGATCCAGAGTGTCATTCAAACTCTTCAATGGTCTTCCTCATATGAGTTTCAGCTGCTACTCCAAATGGGAACAGATCTGCTGTAATTCTTGTGTCATACGTGTTAGCCTTATTTCAATGTTTCATGTATCTGAGGCCATTATATGGCATTGGAAGATCAACAGTACAAAGCTGAAATGAGAAACTGGTCAGGGCAGTCAGTAGACTCTAGAGATCTATTCAGCTGAGTAAATGTAGGTATACATGGTAGGGTGATCTGTGTAGCTGTCTAAACTCCTAAGTATAGACAGAAAGCCTTCTCCACTTGGGTTTCTCACCTGACTGTAGTCATCATCTTCTTGATGACCCTCTTCATGTATGCCTGACCCAGGAGTATACACTCCGTGGATCTCAACAAACTGGTTTCCATAATTTATACTATAGTCACTCCAATGCTAAATCCATTCATTACCCATGAGGAACAAGGAGGCAAAAGACACTTTTATGAAAAAGTCTAACTGACTACCACAGATGTGTATGTCTGTAGGTGAGATAGTGTCCACCCACAAAACTTAAATTTGGCATTATCTTCCATTATGACAGGGTGAACAACAGGGCTTAGAGACAGGACTGAGCTGAGCTCTCACGTGACTTTGACCTACCTTAGTTGCATATTTTAATTGTCAAATCTGGTCTTTGATAAGACTGAAATATCCTTGCAATCAACAGAGGTGGAGCAGCAACAACCTAAGAGTTATTAAACTTCTGCTAAGGATAGGAGTCGTATCACCTAATATAGGCATCATAAAACTGGGTAAGTAATGTAAGATAATGGTCTAGATTAATTCTGGTGATATCTGCAGTCATACACACACACAAAACCCACGAAAGCCCATATTTTTTTTATAAACAGTATGAATCTCATTCTCTCAGTAAGCAAATAGATCTTCATCTCAAATCAGAAGAATTTATCTGATAAATGTCTATGGAATTTTAAGCGAATCTCAGGAATTCAGATTTTAGATTTGAGAAAGAGTTCTGGGCTATCTAGTAACTCTAGATAGGTACAGTATGCCTCCAGCTCTCTCCATTTATTATATTTTATCCAGACTACTCTAAGTCTGTTGTCTTCTGGGATCCATCTTTGACATCCATCCTGCATGGCCTTAGCCTGTGACAGGTTACATTCACATTGCAAGGCACCCCAGGCTAAATGGACTTCTCGTGATTCTGAGCAATTTATTTTCCTTGGTGTTCAATTTGAAAAATGCAAATAATGACAGACTCGTACTGAACTTTTCTTAGTTATGTTTTTCAGCATGATGTTAGGTGTTGTGTATCATGTGAAGTGGTATGAAGGAACAGACTGATGATACAGTGCTTGAGGAATTTGCAGGCGAGAGAAATCTTGCCCATACTATCTATAATAAACAGTATTTAGAGGAAACTAGCCATGGAGTTACATTTTGATCTGGTCTAAAGGGGAGCTAGTTGGCTCTGCTACAGCTAAAAGACAAAGAGGTTATGAACCAAGAAGCAGGCTCTTACACAAAGAGATTCCCTTACATGGATAGAGATGCCCATTCATATTTTAGATGCGGTAGGGTAGCCTTCCTTCTCTCCAGACAGGTTAAGGTCTTGAGTGAGATCTGCCAGATCCATACATGTTTCTGAAATGGCTACAAAACGTGAATGTCTAGACAAATTAGTTCCAGTTGTAGGGCGATATGCTGAAAACACAGTTAGTTGATCATGTAGGCACAGTAATAGATAATTACTCAGGTACAGATTCATATTATATAGTTTTGGGTAGCTTCCTGAGGAACCTCTGTCAGTAGCTTGCTCATAGGAAGAAGCACTAGTAGGTAACTGAGGAGTAGTCACCTCCAGAAAATGTTTCACAGCAGCTAAGTTAGGTTATTGTTTTGTTTCATGAACGGCAAGTGCTGCAGAGAGAGCTTCAGAAAACTAGAATTAGTCTTCATGAGTTTCCTTCTTGGGTACCTCAGTTACACAAAGGCAGAGTAAACACTGAAATCCCATGAGTAATTACTTACGCAATCTTATACTGAACTGCTTTTTTATGAACAGATAAGAAGCAATCACATCAGTACGTTTTGCAGAACTCCCACCACTTGGATTATGTTTTTTCAATTAAATCATGGAGAAGGGTTGTCTTCCCTAACCAGTCCATGAATGGGACCACAAGCACTGCTGAAGTGGTGTGAAGGTAAGAGGAGAAGAAAGTTTTTCGCTGTTGTTCTTCTTCAGGAATTTTTTTTAGGATAATCACCTCCTTCCAAGGAGAAATTAATCCACTGGCATTTCAATCTACGGCATACGTATGAACTACACTGAGCAACACATCTAGGCTTCTGAGCTGCTTGTTGACATGCACTTATAGAGTCAAGGAAGAGAGAAATAGACATGGCTATGGAATGATCTATCTGACCTATTTTAGACCTTTTCCTCTCAGTGAGAGCAGTATTACCTGGAAATGCCTGTATATCTATATTCCCTAGGAAGAAGACGAGTATATTGTGTAGTAGATAACTAAACTGATAGCCATCTAAATTTCAGTAGATGAATTCCAGCTTCTCAGTATACTCTATATATACTCTATAGTATATTCTGACTCTATCAGTACAGTCTTCTGATGTTAAGATAGCTCAGGTATTTACTCCACTTCAAGTGACAGAGAAATGTAAGCATTGTATTTCACTTAGAAGAATCACTATCACTCTCTTGTAATTGCTTGTTTAGAGATTTGACTGATGTGTAAGATGAACAATTTGACAAAATTTTGCAGCTTCACCTTAGACCTGTGGAATTTCTTATGGTAGTAAAAGCTAACAGTAATATGGTTACAAAGTTATATGAGTTTGCACGTTACAAGTCTTCAATCATGGTTTATATTACCGCTTCTGAAGCTATAAAAGGTTTTAAATGAACAATATCTGGACTGGTGTTTCAGTGTCAATGATTTGTTTTATGAAGATGAACGTTCTTCCATCACTGAAAAACTAGTTTATTATATACTTTTCTCTAATAATTCTGAGGAGGGGGGAGGAGGTGGTTTGTTTCTTTGCTTTTAACATGAAATAAAATATTACACTAGTAGAACTTTAAAACAAGATGAAAAAGCATTTCTTAGATTAGATTAGAGGTTGGTAAGGTTAAAGGAGAAATGTGCATTTTCCAGTTTGAGAGGGGTTTTTTTTTGATTTTGACCTGTAGAAATTGAGAATTATATATGAAAATTACCTTGTCAATTTTTTTAAAAAGTTTAATAGATAGAGAAATGGAAAAACAGGGGATGAGAGTGGAAGAGATACAGACAGAGAAATGCTTTCCTCCAAAACGTAATTAATCTTCCCTGAGAACTTTATTTAGAATAACACATATAGCGCTCTGGAGATACCTGTTTCATTTAGCAAATATCTTGAGGCTTTCTATGCTGGGAAAATGTAGCAAGGACCAAACTCTACTCCACAGGCAGTGCAGGAATGACTTGGCTTTGCAGCACTAAGCCCAACTGCCTAAGTCATGCAGATGCATCCTGGATATCCAGTATCCCCTGCAAGTTAAAGAGAACTGGATCAGCTGTTATATGGGCATTCAACACCCATGGATTTCAGTAATAATCTAGGCCCCTAATTATAAACCAGATATTAAAATAACATATTGAATTTGTTCTTATATCTTCAAAATGGTGTATGATCTGAATGTAATAATGTTCTTCCTTTTCTCCCTCTCCTCATGTTTTTCCTTTTTTATCATTATCATTCTTCCTTTCTTCTTTTCAACTTGCCATTTTTTCTTTTCTTCCTCTGCAGTTCTTCTCACTGTTTCTTTGATTTTAAAAATATTCCATATATTTTTTCTCTTTCATTGTCTTCGCTTTTGCTCTGCAGCTTGATGCTATGCCCTTTGCCATGAAGCAGAAAAACAGCACAAAATTCCAGGAATTCATCCTCTTGGGATTTCCAGCTATCATGGAACTTCAAATGTTGCTCTTTGTGATATTCCTGGTGGCCTACATGCTCACCATCTTGGAAAATATACTTATAATTATCTTGATAAAGATGAACCACCAGCTTCACAAGCCCATGTATTTCTTTCTCAGCAACCTCTCCTTCCTGGAGGCTTGGTACATCTCAGTCACTGTCCCCAAACTGCTAGTGAATTTTCTTGCTGAAAGGAGGAATATATCTTTTGGAGGATGCATGACCCAGCTTTACTTCTTCAGCTCCCTTATTTGTACTGAGTGTGTCCTCCTTGCAGTCATGGCTTATGATCGTTATGTGGCCATCTGCAATCCCCTGCGCTATCCAGTCGTCATGAACCACTGGCTCTGCATGCAACTAGCCACATGTTCCTGGCTCATTGGCTTCTTGGCCTCCATGCTGAAAGTATTTTTCATCTCTCAGCTGTCTTTTTGTGGCTCCAATGTCATCAACCACTTCTTCTGTGACATCAGCCCCTTGCTGAACATATCATGTGCTGACATGACAATGGCTGAAATAGTGGATTTCATCCTGGCCTTGCTTATCTTGCTGGTTCCCCTCTCTGTCACGATTATCTCCTATATATGCATCATCAGCACCATCCTGCATATCTCCACAGCTCAAGGCAGGAAGAAAGCCTTCTCCACCTGTGTTTCTCACCTCACTGTAGTCATTATTTTCTTTTCAGCCACTCTGTTCATGTATGCCCGGCCCAAGAGAATCCACCCTTTTGACTTAAATAAGCTGGTGTCAATTGTGTACACTATTGTAACTCCCATGCTCAATCCCTTCATTTACTGTCTGAGGAACCACGAGGTTAAAGGGGCTTTGAAAAAAATCTTCAGTGTTAGACAGACTGCCCCCAAGGTCTCTCCATCCATTGCTGTCCACCTTTAAGATAGTTCCTTACAGACAGAGTGTAAGTGTGAGAGTTAGAAGGAAAGGTTTTAAGATTTAGGTTGCACTTAGTTAGAACTGCAATCATCATAATGCTGGTAACTCAAGAAACTGAGGCATACATATGACCACTTATCCTCAACAAGAAATCACCTTTCTACCTATTACCTTCCAATGACCTTTCTTCTCTGATGAAGACTTATGCACGATGAAGTTATTGATTTGACTCACAGGCACTTCAGGTAACAAAAAGACATGTCTAGGATATGATACATCAATGGCTTTGAGAACACAACTGAAATGTTCTGTTAATAGCATGTGATCCAATTCCAGGCAACATCTGACAGCTAAGGTGAGATGCATGTGCCTAACTATAGGTTATAGTTATAGACCTTGGGTATTCTGCTTGATCTACAAACGTGATGCTAAAAGAAAGAGTCTCTTCTGCAGTTTCTGTATCATATCTGCCTATCCAAAAGGGTAGGTCTCAGGCATTCCACAGTATTTCATATTCTACAAGAAGCCTGTACTTAGGAACCCTAATCAATCCTCCTAGAAGAGAGTAACAGCAGAAGGAAAGAAAGTGTTCACAGTGGAATGGGAGAAGCCCAACTTTTTAAGGAAGGTTGAAATAAATACTCTAAATAAATTGAAGACTTTAAATCCTGGTCAGTGTAAATAAAATAACTTTTTTTTTTCCAGTTTGTAGGACATTTTCATTAATGTCTGTTCTTATGAATTCTGCTGAAGACACTGTGTATTAGTTTGAATATGAATGAACATACAGTTGTTTGGGAATTTTGTGTATTTTAGGAGTCAGTGGCTGCATCTCTGCTGCCTTTGTCAACATCTGCACGACTAAATTAATTTACTCTAAGGAGTGATCTGTGGCCATTTTGCTAAACATATCACAGTGTCAGACGCTGATAACATTCATGGCTAGGCCCCTTTCAACCAAGCTGGCCATGCCAATGAGCAATCCCCTGATTGTGATCTACTCCAAAGGCTTTTGCATCTGTTCACCCAGGGTTTCTGCCAGTGTGTTGTGTATGCTATTCACTGCCACTTCTCTGTTCCACAACAGTAATGTGATCTTCCCAGTTTCCCTCGTGGATCTTAATACATGCTGCTTTTAAGGGCTTCTTTTTTATTTATTTGTTTATTTATTTATTTAGAATGACACTGTGGTTAAAACCCTTCAGATACAACTACATTCATGTCTCATTCAGTTACAACCAAGATTCCTGTATTTCCAAACACAAGGTCCTGGGATGCTATTGCCTTTCTGTGGCCCTTCACTGGGCTGGAAATACTGTAATAGTTTTAAAAGTTAATCTAAAAGTTCACATTTTTAATAATACAGCCAAGAATTACCTTACAGCCTGTGATGTTTATGCTTCTACATGGTACTGAGCTTCTGTGCTGCACGTAAGGGATGGAGAGCAGACAAAATGAGGCAAGTAAAGATGCCAAGACTGGGGCAATAGTTTCAGAGTATTGGGCCATGTGGACAAAGCAAGAGGGAGGAGATGTTTCATCTTTGCATCCAAGTCAAATGGGCTCTAAACTGATCAAAACCACAGTACCACTGCTATATTTTGTTTGAGGAAAGAACCATTTTTCCATTGCAGAAGAGTCCTAACCTACATTCACTAGTCTTTATACAGAGACAGCCAGACGAATAGCACTTTATAGTGAAACACAGAGAGATCCATAATAGCAACATAGACTCAACCCAGTATGGGCTCAGTTCAGTAGAAACATTATCTGATTCCTGATTGACAAACTGTGTTTAATGACTATGAAAAGACCACTTGGAGGACAAGTTCAACTTCATGCTTACCTTAAAATATGCAGATAAATAATAGGGCTGCAACTCAGCACAGCTGGTTGGTATTCATCTCACCTAACTTTATGAATGGGATTTGACTCCAAGTTTAAACACATAAGTGGGAGCAGAAGATGTCTCTGCTTTCAGCATTATCAAGAAACTTCTAGGACTTGAATTAGTTGCACAGTCATGGATGCTTAGTGGCTCTTGAAATGACCTTGTATACCCTGGCTGTCCTCTAGTTGTTGTGCCAGAAGGACAATGGCCTTACACAGAATCTGTGTCATATCTACCAGTGCTATAAGGTGCCCTGGATACTCTGGGATTCTCAAAATAATAATAGACATCTATCCTGGACACTGAATAGGTCTCTAAACAATATAAAAAGAGTGTCTAGAGATCTGTTGAGATGATTAAGTATAAAGGCAGGATCCAGATTCCTAAACATAGCCATCTGGAGCCATTTCAGTAGAATTTGTGTATCTCACCTTGGCCACAGTTTACAGAGACTGTATTGCCCAGAGCTTCATTGACTATAATCACCTGTTAGGTACTTAGGATGGGAATTTACTCTAAAAGAGTGATCCACTGTGAGCCATGTGGATATATACCATTCTAGTCCATTTGTTCAGGGGAACAGAGATTAATCCCCAAGACAGGTCACAAAGTGCTTAAGAAGCATTATAAGCATTATACTGCTTATGTGTTAATGATTTATAATACTTACAAAGCTCATTATGTCAAATAACTTGGGCTTGTTGCTGTATCACACATACCTTAAGAATGCAAATTCATTTGCAGGATCCTTTTTGGAACTAAATAATTCTCTCTCAGCCAAAATTTATTAACGTCTGCTCCTCATAGAACGGATAAAACTATTTTAATTTTGGCTCCTTCCTCTGTGGAACAACGGTGGAGTTTTTCAAGAGTTTCTGGGTGTGACACGCTGTCAATTTCATACCCTGAAACACCGTTCTGGAAGGTTGCAGCAAAGCATTCACGTTTTTTCAAACACTTTGAACTAAGCACATTCAGGCAAAATGTAAAAATATCGCTATCTTTGGAGTTCAGAGGAGAACTGGGGCTTGTTCTCGGAGAGATTTAGACCTACCCTAGCTACCCAAACTGTACTTATTCCTTTACTGAAACTCTCCTTAATCCCCTGTGCTATTGCTTAATTGCGTTAATTTGCGTTGGCTCTACTAATGTATTCTCAAAATTTCCCAGCATGCATTCTGTCATTCCTGGTCTCCTCATTCTTACTGTTCCACTTCACAGATAAGAGTCAAGCATGTCTGCATGTGTATGTGAATGTTTGCTAACTTCAGAATCGTGGAATCATAAAACAATTCAGGTTCAAAAGGACTCCGGAATTCCAACATTCTTCTCAGAGGAGGGCCAAATTTGAAGATAATTCAGCTTGCTCAGTGTCATATGAGGTTCAATTTTTATTATCTCCAAGGAGATGAATATCTCATTGGGGATTCCACCACCAATCCGGGCCCAAGTTCCATCCTTATTGTGAAAATAGAATTTACTTATATCTAATAGGAATTTCCTGTGTTCCAACTTGTTCTCTATTGCTTCTGGTTCTGCCACTGAGTACCTCCAAGAAGAGGCTGTCTCCAACTTCTCTACTCTTGCCCTCTCCCCCCAACTAGGGAGCTGTAGACAATGAGAACTCCCCTGGGCCTTGACTTCTTAAGGATAAACAAGCCCTGCTCTCTCAGCCTCTCCCTATATGTCTTGTTCTCCAGACCCTTAGCCAGCTTGGTGGTCCTTCACTAGACTCACTCCACTCCATATGTCACTGTCTTTTTTATCCTGGGGAACCTTAGACTGGACACAATACTGCAGACTGGGGTCTTGCAAGTGTTTAATAGAGGAGAAGAATCTCTTCGACCATCCCACTGGCTACAGTCTTAGAAATACAGCCCATGATGTGGTTGGTTGCCTTTGCTGTAAGGGCACACTATTGACTCCTGTTCAGTTTGCTGTCAACCAGAGTCCCCAGATGCTTTTCTGCAAGATTGTTTCATAGTCAGTCAGGCACCAGCCTGTCTTGTTGCATGACGGGTTTTTTTGTCCAGATGCAGGACTTTTTGCATTTTTTTTTGTTGAACTTCATGAGGCTCCTGTCAGTCCATTTCCCTAGCCTATTGAGGTTCCTCTGAATAGCAGCTGTGCTGTGCAACGTATCCAGAACTCTCCCTAATTTTGTATAACCTGTGAACTAGCTGAGGGTTCATTGCATGCAATTATCCAGGTTTTCAGTGAAAACACTAAAGTTTCAGCCACAGGATCAGTTCCCGAGGAATGATACTTGTTGCCAGTTGAACTTTGTACTGTTTATCACCACTCGACGAATTCTGCAGTCTAGTCAGTTTTTTAGTCAATTTATAATTGACCTCTCCGAGACCCATCTTCCCAATGACAGACTATGGTGAAAGTTTTCTTAAAGTTAAGGTAAAAATAATCCACTGAGCTCAGCTCATTCAAGGAGCTAGTCATCCCATCATAGGCAGCTATCAGATTAGTCAGGCATGATTTGCCTTTTGGTAAATCCATGATGGCTGCTTACAACTATCTTTTTGTCTTTTCTATGCCTCTGTATGGTTTCCAGGAGAATTTGCACTATAATCTCAGTGTGACAATGGAGCTCTGTTCTGTCTTGAAGTGTCTTTGTGGCTGTAGCCAGAGGAAGTGTAGTGAAGATGTGGGGAAGATTAAGTGTAACGTGCACACAGAAGGTGAAACTTCACGCATATGCTTTTTGCAGGGAGCTGAATTGGGTTAGATGTCTATTTTGCAGTCACTTAATCGCAAAAAGCATGGTAGTTTGATAATGGAGGTTAGACTATATGTGCCTAGAGGGAGTAGCTATGTAGAGGAAAACTCTTATTGCATGTACCTGCGTTGCATGATGGTGTAACCTAAGGACCTAGTCAAGCTGAACAATTCCTTCATCCAGATAATTTATAAAAACTTTAAAGATCATTGGCCCTAAAATTGAGCCCTGGGGAACCCCACTGGTGACTGGCCACCGGCATGATGTAATCCTATTTACTATGACTCTTTGAGCCCAACCCATCAGCCAATTGCTCATCCAATGTAATATGGACTTGTCTAGCTGTGTGCTGGACATTTTGTCCAGAAGGATACCGTGAGAGACAGTATCAAAAGCTTTGCTAAAATCCAAAACCACATCTACTGGCTTCCCTTGGTCAACTAGATGAGTGACTTTGTCATAAAAGGAAATTAAATTGGTTAAGCAGGACTTTCCCCTCATGAACCCATGCTGGCTATGACCAATGACTGTGTTGTCACTCAAATGTTTTTCAGTAACTTCCAGAATAACCTTCTCCATAATTTTACCAGGTACTGAAGTGAGACTGACAGACCTGTAATTACTAGGGTCTTCCTTCTTACCCTTCTTGAAAATTGGGACATTTGCCAGCTTCCAGGCAACTGGGACCTCTCCAGACTCCCAAGACTGTTGAAAAATAATAGAGGTCCCACAATAACATTGGCCAGCTCTTTCAGTACCCTGGGATGAATCCCATTGGGCCCCATAGACTTATGTGCATCCAGCTGGAGCAGCAAGTCTTGAACAAGTTCAGAATCAGCTGGAAGTTTATCATCTCCACAGTCATGGTCTTCCAGCACAGGGCTCTGGGGGTCCGAGGGCCCATCATTTGTGTTGAAGACAGAGGCAAAGAAGGCCTTAAACATCTCTGTTTCTCTATGTCCCTATTTGTGACGTAACCGACCTCATCAAGTAACGGACCAACGTTATCTCTGATCCTCCTTTTGCTGTTAACATATTTTAAAAAAGCACTTTTTGTTGTCCTTCACAGTGCTGGCCAGCTTGATCTCTAATTGAGCTTTGGCTGCATGAATTTTCTCCCTACAGTGGCAAACAGCAACTCTGTAGTCCTCCCATGTCACCTGTCCTTGCTTCCAATGTCCATACACTTTCCTTTTGCGCCTAAGTTCTAGAAGATGATCCCTCCTCAGCCAAGCCAGCCTTCTGCCCCACTTGCTTGACTTCCCACGCTTTGGAATTGCCTGCTCCTGCGCTCTTAAGACATGGCTCTTAAAAAGTGACCAGCATTCCTGGACCCCAAAACCTTCAAAAGCAGATTCCCAGGGGACCTTACTAACTAGCTCCTTTAGCAGCCCAAAATCTACTCTCCCTATATCCAGGACCAAAGTTTTGCTGGCAGTTTTTCTCTTATCGTCAACAATTTGAAACTCAGCTACTTCAAGGTCACTGTGACCAAGACAGCCACCAATCACCACTTTGCTCACAGTCCCTCTCTGTTTGCAAACAACGAATCTAGGAAAGCACCTTTCCTAGTTATCTTCAGCATGCTTCAGGAATTTCCTGGACCCATTTGTGTCTGCTGTATGATATTCCCAGTTGACAGCTGGGAAATTAAAATCATCCATAAGGACAAGGGCAGTTGATCTAGAGATATCCCTTGATTCCTTGTAGAATAATTCATTGATGTCATCATCCTGGCTGGGTGGTTGATAGTAAACTCCCACAACAGCATCTGCTTTATTTGCTTTCCCCTTCATCCTTACCAGAGGCTATCAATCATGTCATTACCAACTGCAAGCACCATACAATCCAACACCTCCCTTAAATACAGTGCCACCCCCCTGCCTCGCCTGCTCTGCCTATCCCTCCTGAAGAGCCTATAACCATTCATCATGGCACACCAGTCACAGAACTCATCCCACCAGGTTTCACTTATCAACAAAATCATTCTGTTGAGGCTGAGGGAATAAATCCCACGTTAGGAGTGCTAACAGAATGAGTACAGCTATATGTGTATCTTTATTTGTGGTATCGGATATCAGTAAAGTGGCATCAGGTATCAATGAAGGGAAGCTAGTTTCAGGTAAGTATATCCTACATCTGGTCTTCTTGCATTATGGGGAGCAATGGGTTATATACAGCAGAGTACTGCAGTCTCCATTTCTACTGGGCATTGGGAATGTGGCTTCTTAGTGCTACATTTCTCTCCAAGTATCATCTGGGAAGGCTATAATTTCCAGGGCATCCTTTGTCACATTTGAGTAGCATTCAGGTGTATTGGCAAGTAGTGTTATTTTAGGTGTTGTAGGCTATCTCACCTGGCCTCCAGATACTATTTAAGAAGGAAATCCCTTAAGTCCTGTACCACATCTTTCAGCCCTGTGCAGAACTTTGAAATACATAAAATATTTAAAATGTCACTAGGCTATTTAAGTGTTAGAGTCACTCACCCCAAGACCCCTCTGAAAAACTCAGATTTTATCAGTAAGCATAATTTTTTCACATGGAAGTAATTTCTTAATTATAATTCATCCTGTTTTTCCAGATCGAAGAACTCTACAAACACTAGCCATCAGCTCAATCCATATGAGGTGAGAATACTACGAGGGTTGTAATGTACACAGAAGTCCATCAATGGAGTCCACACTGGAGTTGTGATTAGAATTTGAGATGATTGTCTGTTTCATGCCCTCTTTTAGTCTCTGGATCATATGTCAAATTTCTGACTGAAATCTTAAAAAGTGCAGATACTTCCTGGTGGGATTTGAAATTAAAAATTTTTCTGAGCCAGTATGACACAGGACTTTGGCCACCAAAATGGAAGGACTTTTGAGATCTTGGAATCCTGTCCCTTTAGACAGGATTCATCTGTCTCAACTTCAGACATCTGAAATATATCTAAATCTGAGCTAGTCGTGTTGTGATCCACCATTAAATTTTTCTTTCATAAATGTCTGTTAGTGAATGTCTCTTTGTTCAGTATAGGAACACATGGTGCCTGTCTCAGCCTTAGATAACAGAAATGGCCTATGCCAACTGCCAATGCCAGGGTAGTTTTCCGGCTGCATGAAAAATCTTGTTCCTTACCTCCTTTCTTCTTGTCTGTGTCTTTATTTTTAATTGAGTGGAGTTACGTACATTGATCAAGATTACTGGGGGGATATATAATCGATATTAGTTATAGATTTATTATATATTATACATATATGTAATACATTTTATTTATAATACAATATAATCAATATATATCATATTGTTTCTATAATATATATTTATATATTCATATTATTTATAATCAGTTACGTCTAACTAATCTCCAGATTTATTCCAATGTAATCCACTACACAGTACATGAGTCTAGTAGGGTGATTTCTTCTATCCTTAGACTTCTGTATGTCACTGAAGGTTTCTATCACACTCAACAGAGAGAAATAAATGCTTCTAGAAAGTGATTCATCTTATCATATGACCGATAATTAAAATAGATATAAGATGAATCATGTTCTGTAAGTGCCTGTTTCTCACTTTTATAAGGACAACCCACTTTCGCTAACTCACATGCAGGTTATCTACACCTCAAATGTTTAAAAAGGTATCATTGGGAGGGGGAGAAGGTGGTTCATTTGTTTTCTAACCTTAATCTCAACTCCCATATAGCTGTTATCTCCACATAAATTTTGAGAAAACCTAGACAACTAGTTTAGACATAGACACTTAGATGAACACGGGTAGGGTCATCCAGGGTGTTGAATGACAAACCTTATATATATTCCACTAACTGCTGTAAACTTAGATTCATCTATTGCTTCCCCTGCTGGCATAATTTATCTGATTTTTATGACATTGATGAACTATAACTACAAGACTTCCATCAGGACATTACAGTAAAGGAAACCCTTTCCCTTTTTTGTTTTTGTGTTTTTGGTAATTCTTGTCCCTCTGGTATTTAAAGGAATCTTAATGCTTTTGCCTGTCCATTCAATCTTTGCTATCAGAACACAAAGGGTCTCATTTTACAGAACAGGTAAGTTTTTGAATCTCCAGGTCCATATTTCTGAGTGCTCAGGCCTTCCCTGGATTATTATTATATAGGCAGCTGAAAACTGAACGTCATTGGTTGACACAAGATTTTTTGCAAACACAGTCCAGCAAAGAAGTTGCTGAATTCAGAATTCTTCATTTCCCTGACTCTTTAATTGTTTTGCTAGTCAAGCTGTTTCTTTCTTTGTATCTCGTTTGCAGCCTGAAAAATGGGTATTACAACAAGACTATAATGGAGATCTTTTGTTTGAATGAATAGGAGAAAAACTTAAGTGAATTAACTGGTCAGCACTAATTCATGTGTGTACAGGTGAAGACGAACAAAGGAAATAATGAAAATGAAACATTATGGTTATCAGATGAAGAAAATACCATAGGAGTGGAGATTTCTTCAAGCTGGGTAGAAAGAAGCAAGGGAATATGGACTCAGGTGGAAAGGGTAGGGAAAGAGAACCAGCATCAATAGCAACAGGAGTTGAATGACTAGTCATCTAGTGTCATCTTGACTCTGAGAGATAACTCCAGCTCCAGTTGAAGAAAGGTACAGTGATATCTGCCAGGCCTATGAAAATGTTTTGAGACAGAGACATAGAAGACAGTAGAAAGCAACAGTTATACAACTAGATCTTGCACTAGATATTAGCAAATTTATCTGTCATCATCATAACTACAAGTCTAAATTTTCATTATAGTCAGTGGAGATATGATCAATAATCAATGAAGTTTGAAGAATGATTCATCTGAACAAATGTAGTAGCTAATTCAGTTGCTTGCAAATAGGAATTTCATGTCTTTTGAGATGCAATAGATCATCCAAATGCACTCCACAAGGGTATAGGCATCCTCTAGGTTGTGTATCAAATCTTCCAATTTCATATGGAAGTCCCAGGTATTATCAGGAATCCCAAACTGCTACTGTAATGAGTCCAAGAAAGATGTCTACTTTTTGATGAGATGAATGACTCTATAGACTCCACTGATGGCAGTGACCAGGCTTCAGCTGACTATAACACGCACTGAGACTACAGCATGTCCACCTCTACTGTAGATACCTAGAATGGGACTCAAGTGACTAGTGTAGCTTTGGATGATCTTGGGTAATTTGTCGGCCTACAGCTGTCAAGCTGGGAAGATATGTGTCTTCTAAAGGTCTTGTATTATATGGCAGCCTCACACAGATGTCTCATATAAACTTGGGTGCCTTGGGCTCCAGGCATTTAATTTTAAGTATTTAAATACTCTACTAAAATTAAACATGATGAATTCTCACTGTCTTAGTCCGAACTACTGATTCTAGGTTCACTTTGTGGCTGGTGAAGAGAAATCGTTATTTCCAGGACATATTCCATCTCATCCTAAAGTAGTTATATATTATAGACAAGACAGAACAGAATAGAACAGAACAGATGAATTTTACATTTTGGTGGTGCCTTTCCCTGTCTACTTGAGTGCAAAGGGAATCTAGATGATTTTCTGAGATATAGATATCTACATTGTGGATGCCTAAAGTTAGGTGAACTGAATCCAAAGCCAGGTCTCCTCAATATTCAGGATATTGTTAAAAACAAAATTACCCTCTTGGTACATAATGTAAATTGCTCTAACATTTGCTTGATTCCTTTTGTGAGAATAAACTGAGTTTTTGTCAGTTTTGCATATCTACTCTAATACTGTTACTGATAATAAATAATGATATAATATAATGTAATTGTAATATAATAATATACTGATAATATTTTTTTAACAATAGAAATTAAAAAAAAAAGCAAGTGCTCAAGAATTTGTCTTGCAGGGATTCTCAATTTTTCTCAGAGAACTGCAAGTCCTACTTGCCATCACCTTCTTCACTGCCTGCATATTGACACTAGCAGAGAATACGGTCATCATTATAATGATTTGTATTAGCTACTGCCTCTATACCCCTATGTATTCCTTCTTGAGCAATCTCTCCTTTCTGGAGATGTGATATATTACAGTTCTTGTGCCTAAAATGCTTAGCAGCTTATTGAAAGAATGCAAGATCAGCTCTTTTGAAGGGTGTATGGCCCAGATCTACTTTTCCATTGTATTGGCCTACACTGAGTGTCTGCTTCTGGCTATCATGGCTTATGAGTGCTTTGTGGCTATTTGTGGCCCCTTGCTCTATCCAACCATCATGACCCATGAGCTCTGCTTTCTCTTAGTTGCTGGCTCTTGGTTGGGAGGTTGTACCAGTTCCATGCTCAAGGTAGTCTTCATCTCACGTTTAAATTTCTGTGACTCAGTCACCAACAATTTCTTCTATGATATATCACCCCTGCTCAACCTTGCCCGCAAGGATATGTCAAAGGCAGAGACAGTGGATTTCATTCTGGCATTGATTATAATTCTCATACCATTGCTTGTTGTGGTGGCCTCTTACTTCTGCATAACAGCTACTATAATGTGGATCCCCACAGCTCAGGGGAGGTGGAAAGCTATCTCAACCTGTGTTTCTCACCTGGTAGTTGTTGTCATCTTCTACTCTACTACTCTATTTACCTATGCCCGGCCTAAGGCCATGGGTGCCTTTGACTCCAACAAGATGGTGTCAGTTCTACGTACAGTTGTAGTACCTTTCTGCAACCCTGTCATTCACTGCCTAAGGAGCCAAGATGTCAAAGAAGTACTAAGAAAAATAATAAATGTCAGAAATGTACTTAACAATAGGAGTTTTGTGTCCTTAAGAGAAAGGATAACATAAGCCAAATGTTAATGGCACTTGCAGGAGTTACCTTATTATTGGATGCCTAGCAGATAAAATCTAAGGTTAAGGTAATTAATGAGGCTCCTTCTCCCATCAAAACTTCATGGTGATTTCATGGTCTCCAAAGACGGGTGTGTAGAATAGATGGGGTAAATTCTCCTCAGAAATATATTTTTCACCATATTTACTGATACAGAGGACTTAGTCAGGATAACTAAGGTACCTAATCAAAAGCATCCGTGCTATTTTCAGATACTATAAAGTATATTGCCTGGCTTCTGCCTGCCACTCTAAAAGGATGTAGGTCACTGGTAGATCCTTTTTGTATGTGCTAGCCCCATGCAGATAGTTTAGATAACCTACAGCATCTGAAATGGCAGAGAATATCATTGGTTAGCTAGCTGAATTGCTCCCCTAAGTTTTATCAACTGAGATAAAATGAGTTAGTGGGTGAAAATATTCCTATTACATAACTTCTCCTCATTTCCTCTATGAGATATACTGTTTTAGCTATTCTACACAGTCATTCCCTGGAGCTGTTTATGTCTGTTCATTACCTATACTGGGATGCTAGGATGATTACATTCCTAATTCCTTCCCCAATTATGAGATTACATGAAGTAGAATAACCCGGAGCCACTCTCTTCTGGGCTAGAAGAGTGACATTTATGTTTGCTATATTTATGCATCCAGAACTGAAATGTCTATAGCTAATATACGGGTCTAGACTGTCTTTGAAGTCATTGACAGCAAATGAGACCCCCCAGGGCTACAAATTTGAAAATAATGCCAGATGCAGCATACTGTGGAAGTCTTAATTTCTCTCTATTGAATGTTAAAGGAGGCTAGACTACTTGAATTCAAATACATACCTACACTGTGCAATTTTAGTTACGATAAATTCAGCCTATAGATGGGATTTGTCTTTGCTTCAGATGTCTAAAAATTACCCAAGTCTACGCTAATCACCTAGACACTCTAAAACATTAATGAAGAAAAATAGGCAGTTCCCATGTGTGATTTACCCCATCCTTCAACAGGTATTTAAGATAAATTAGATGAATTTACCTTTGGAGACTTTTGTCTCTCTCCCTTTTGTCTCTCCTTACCACACAGGAAACATAGCTGACCAGTTCAGATGACTACCTTTTAGAAATCTAAATCCAGGTGAAATTAATTTCACTTTATTTGACCCTGTTTTATACAAGGCAACTGGTATCCAACTACCCCCCATAAGCTTGGAAATCTCAAATTCCTCTCATAAATCTCTATTATAATACAGTAAAATTCATCTGGAAGTAGTGAACAATGTCAGATTCTGTACTAGATTGAATGGTTATCATTATTTGTTTCAGAGGAGGGAAAGTACCTCTGCTCCATTTCAGTCCACTCCACCTAGTAGAAAAAAAAATCATGAACCAGCTGAAAACTTTTTTTTTTTGCAGAAGAGTAGTTTATTTTAGTTTATTTATTAGTAGCTAATCTTCTTTGTTGACTCAGTTTTCACAGTTGTTTGATAACTTCTGCTTGTTTGGATTACTCTTTCCAATAAATAAAATAGCAATTTTTCCACTGTGCCTTAAACTTCAGTTAAGCTCATGGGATAAGCAGTTAATACTAGTTGAGTAGAGCATGAGGCAGTACCAACCAATTTGTACTACAAAATGTGTACTGTAAATTAAATATGAATCTACATTTCTTTTTCCAAATTTCTTACATAAATGAGAATATTAACAATGTAGATTTTTTCAGTTTTGAAAATCATAGAATAGCATGAATATATGTATATAGAAAACATTGAAAAAACTAATATCCTGATCACATGTACTCAGATAAAGTAACTACAATAACAACAACAACAAAGGATGTGAGTCGTCAGAATATTTTTAGATGGAGGAAAAGTTCCTCACAGACAGAGTTGTCTAAGTCTAAGTCATTCATCTGGGCAGTCTCTGGAGTCCTTGTGGGAGAAAAACACTCTCTTCTGAAATGATACATGTTATTCTAACAGAAGTATTTAAGGATGACTTTTTACATTATCAATAACTTTGCCACTACTTCATTCCCAAGTCGTGATTCCCAACTGTGATCCCAAGTCACTGCATGTATGTTTATTCATATCCGGACAATCTTTTGGAGTGATCTAAACATTTCTAGATCTAGGGATTATATATTTAAAAGCTCCCTCCTTTTAGGCAATATAAATGAAAATGTATTGGTTTGGTTTCCATTATACTAGACTGAATTCCAGCCCTATTCCAGCAGATTTGATACTCTCAAATATTCCTACATGCAATGCATGCTACTCATATCATGCTATGAGAAACAATACGCTGGGTGAATGAAACACAATTCTATAATTATTTCAGGCAACTTGAGGTGGGAAAAAGAAAGGTAATAATAAGGAAGGACTTTTTTTGAGATCCTCAGGGCATCAGAGAGGTTTAAGGGGAGATCTAGATAAAATGCTATGCAGAATTGTCCTGGACATTTCATTCTAAGGGGGATTAGTCTTGAGCAAAATGAATGTAAATCCCTCTGCACCCCTTGGTCTGTTTTTTGGGAATCAATCCCTTTAGTAGTGTAGAAGTGGCTAATAATGAACAGAATGAATGATCTATGAAGATGTCAATATCTCATTGCTGACAGATAAGAAGATCAATGACTAAATTCTTAACTAGGCAGCTCAGCTAAGCTTCTGAATTTAGGAAAATTTGTAGTCAGGGTTGGGATTCATCTCATCCAGTACCTAACAATTATCTCCGTTTGAGCTAATTGTACGAGCTTGTTTTGTAATGGGTCAATCCTTTCTAGAGCACAATTCAAGTAATTTGTATCTTAACTGTTTTCTTTGGGATAAGATAAATCCCACCCAATGCGTGTTTCTCTCCACTATTTAAGACAACTAGCTTACACAGGTACAACCTCATAACAGGTCTTTAAATGTGGGATAATTAATATTTTCCTTGTCATACCTGCAGTGTCAGGAAAGACAAATCCTACCAATGGAGTGTGAAGCCCCAAATCCCTTTTTCTCTGCTGAGTAGGATAGACCTTTATATGCCTCACATTGGTTAGAAGAGAAGCCTTTGAGAAGATCTGTTTAATGAACAGCTGTACACCTTGTTCAGCAATTTCATCAACAGTTTTCATGATAAACCTTTGAAAAAATAATTCATCAAAATCAGGAACGCTGCTCATTTGCTTAATCTATTTCTGGCTACTGGAAGATTACCAGACCTTCTGTTTTCAGGGTTGAAGTATTTTTTTTTAAGCTCAATGACAAATATTATTACCAGGCTAGGGAAGAGAGAAGAAATAATTTGTTTCTTTGATTGGTCCCTTTGGAAGAACAAACCAAATGCACAGATGAAGTCTTCAGGAAAGTGAAGAAATAATAAACAGATGTCACGGCACAGTCTCTCTGAAAACAGTCCATTCAACATTGGTACAAGAACTCAAATTTGTAAGTGAAATAGAAGTATTTACTAATGTAGTATTTCTTATCATAAATATTAATAACACTTTCTTTAAGTCTACTGAGTAGTATATTGGCTAATGAAGCTAGTAAAAAAAAATTATGACAGAAAAGATGGGGTTTGAATTAAATCTTTTTAGTGAGAAGCCACACAGTAAATCTTATTTCTCACAGAACATCTGTGAATTTTCATGCAAAGAAAAAAAAAGTGAAGCTGTATCTCTCAACTGAAGATACTTTTTGTCAGTCTCCCTTCCCTTCCCTTCCCTTCCCTTCCCTTCCCTTCCCTTCCCTTCCCTTCCCTTCCCTTCCCTTCCCTTCCCTTCCCTTCCCTTCCCTTCCCTTCCCTTCCCTTCCCTTCCCTTCCCTTCCCTTCCCTTCCCTTCCCTTCCCTTCCCTTCCCTTCCCTTCCCTTCCCTTCCCTTCCCTTCCCTTCCCTTCCCTTCCCTTCTGAAATATAATGATTCATTCAAATAACTTTGAGAAAAAGGACCTATAGTTACAAAAGACACTTTTGCAGGCCTCTGTAGTTAGGCACTCAAGAACTGAATGCATTGTTAATGTTAATATAGTAGACTACAAGAATAGGGAGTTTTGAAATCTTTCTCAAGAAATTATTCATTATATTACCTGTATGACTTTATTTAATTAACAAAAATTTTGTGTTTCAAAGCCTTTAGAAATTAAACATCAAAGTTTGGGAAATCCAACCCTGGCTTTCTTATAGTTAATAGAGAAAAACAGGAAAGAACCTCAAGGTTGTTCATCCAGATACGTCATCTGAATTTCACTTTGCTGGTGTCTCTTTTTCCCCATTGATTAGACAGCAGCGATGTGATTCAGCTGTCAGATTAAGGGTTCTTAATTTTTGTGTCTACATGTAGAAGTGTGAGATAGGAGTTAAGATTCAATTGCCTAAGTGTAGGTGTCTAGTACTCCTTGAGATATCCTAGATGACATCCTCCAAATATTGTTTCACAAGGTCATGTGCTAATTGATAAGGCATATATTGGATAGCCTACACTATCTCAAATAACCGTAAATAGCTATATTTAGACAACTGAATCAGTCTGTAAGTCTCTGAACTTCTGTTGTTAGCAAACAGGTTTACATTGATATCCACAAGAAAGTCAAGATACCAATTTAATGTAACAAAATGGACTTGAATAAGTTGTCTACTTTTGAGATGCCCGGAAATATCCTGCCCAGCCTCCAGCTGTCATTTCAGAAGGGCAGAAGTCCCCTATAGATCCTGTGTTATGTCTACCTGAAATTAATTGATAATTCCAGTATCACATGGTATCTCAACTGGTAGTAGGTAACTATTTATGGGCAAGTGAGTCAATCCCTCAACACACTATTCACTTGCCTGAAACAAGACTTAGCTCTTAGCTATCCCACCTGGCCTCCAGCTGCTATTCCAGAAGTGCACAGGGCTACTGTAAATCTTGTGTCATATCCTTCATACCCATTTGGACAGCTCAGATATCCTGGGGTTTCTTAAGTGGTACTACACATCTATGTGTATCCAACTGAATCTTGCCTTTATCATAGGAAAGAGGACTCCAACACTTTTTAGTTATTCAGGCTTGAACCCTGCTTATACAAGAGCTGGAATATATTATACAAAATGGGAACAAGATGGCAAATTTCTTAAAACTCTTTGAAAATGTGAGACAATGTAGGGAGCTTTCAAACTGGATTTTGGATTAAGACCACAATTTCTGGACACAGGGGCTATGGAGCAGAAAAGCTTTATTTCTGCTTATTATTTTAATTATGTTAAAGTTACAGCTTGAATTCTGACCTTTATTAAAGTTTCAACTTCACAAAATAATAATGCATTGGTGATGATTATGTAAATACTGCTATTGGTGTTGATAATATTTTGTTATTTTAAGAAATATTTATGGTGACTGATTTTCTGGCAACTCTTTTCACAAATTCACAAATAAGTTGATAGAATCATATTGTACAATTCAGAAAATTACTAGACGTAATAACAGATAATTCCCTCTAGAAGGTCAAGGAGAAGTTAGACATTATGTCACTGAGAGAATTCAGAATTATTGTTATTTTGTTGTAAATACAATGTCTTAAAATACTTTAATAATTAATAAAACTAGTATTTACAGCAGTATAAACACTAATCTTAATTTGACTGCAGTGTGAAAGAACTGTAAAACAACTGTAAAATGAGAGAGAGAGAAAAAGGTATTCTATTGTATTATAATCACTAATAATAAGTCATTGATGTCATTGTCTTTACAGAGGTAGATGGGAGACATGGAGGTGAGCAATCACAGCATGGTCAAAGAATTCATTCTCCTTGGATTTCCCATAGCTCCTCGCTTGCAGATTCTGTTTTTTGCAATATTTCTCATTGCATATCTCTTAGTTTTAGCAGAAAATATTATCATCATCCTGACTGTCTGGACAAACTATAACCTCCACTCCCCTATGTATTTCTTTCTGAGTAATTTGTCCTTCCTGGAGATCTGGTATGTGACAGTCACGCTCCCCAGGACAATGCTGAGCTTTGTGTCAGTGTCAAAGCAAATCTCCTTCATGGGATGCATGACACAGCTGTACTTCTTCCTCAGCCTGGGCAACACTGAGTGCCTTCTCCTGGCTGTCATGGCATATGATCGCTATGTTGCAATTTGCAAGCCTTTCCATTACTCTACTATCATGAGACACACTGTCTGTGTCTACCTTACTATGGGATCTTGGTTGACTGGTTTCTTAATTTCTGGATGCAAAGTGTTTTTTATCTCTCAGCTAACATACTGTGGACCCAATGTAATCAACCATTTCTTCTGTGATGTTTCTCCTCTCTTGAACTTAGCCTGCACAGATATGGAAAGAGCTGCTTTTATGGATTTTGTGGCTGCCTTATTTATTCTCCTGATGCCTCTCTCCATAGTAATCCTATCCTATACCTATATTATCTTCACTGTCCTTCACATTTCATCCGTACAAGGTTGCCAAAAAGCCTTCTCCACCTGTGCCTCCCACCTTATAGTGGTCATTGTCTTCTATGCGACAAGCATTTTCATCTATGTGAGGCCCAAAACACTTCCAGTTCATGACACAAACAAAATTGTGTCTGCTCTCTACGCTGTTGTTGTTCCTCTCTTCAATCCCATCATTTACTGCCTGAGGAACCAGGAAATCAAGGATGCTGTCCAAAAGATCTTGTTCAGAAAGAGTTTCCTTGCAGAAACATTAGCAGGTTTAATGACAGAAAAGAAGAGATTGTATAGGTAAGAAAACCATATAGAAATAATTGGATTTTATGATTAAATCACTTGATGAAAAACTCTGGTTTATGCTTCAGAAGCTGAAGCAAGATGGTCCAAATATTTTTTCCTTGAAATTCAGGAATTTCAGGGAACTGATTGATATGAGTGAAACAGTCTTATGTATGATCTTCTGTCATTTTGAGCCCCACCAGTGACTTGTTTCAAGGAAACACAAAGTTAGGCAAGATTATCTGAATTTTTCTCTGGAGGACCTTCTATTTCTTCCCTGAATATATGAGGAAACCATTCCCATTTTGTCTAGCCTAGGGTGAGAGCTATCCTAACTTTAGGAATAGAGTTCTCTACATAAAGACAGAAGGAGTAAGGCCAGATAACTATAAATTATGTGAATATGCTGTCAAAATGATATCTCCCTAGCCCAACCTCTGGGAAAAGAGGTCTGTCCTGGTTTCGGCTGGGACAGAGTTAACTCTCTTCTTAGTAGCTGCTACAGTGCTGTGTTTTGGATTTAGTGTGAGAATGCTGTTGATAACACTCTGATGTTTTAGTTGTTGCTAAGTAGCGCTTATCTTAAGCCAAGGACTTTTCAGTTTCCCATGCTCTGCCAGCAAGCAGGTGTGCAAGAAGCTGGGAGGGAGCATAGCTGGGGCAGCTGACCCGAACTAGCCAAAGGGGTATTCCATACCATGGAACATCATGCCCAGTATATAAACAGGTGGGAGTTGGCCAAGAGGTGCAGATCGCGGCTCGGGAACTAACTGGGCATTGGTCAGCGGGTGGTGAGCAATTGCATTGTGCATCACTCGTTTTTTTCTCTTCCCCCCCCTTCCTTTTTTTTTTTGTTATATTCCTTTTCACTACTATTATTATTATTATATTTCATTATTACTATTGTTAATATTATATTTTACTTTAGTTATTAAACTGTTCTTATCTCAACCCACGAGTTTTACTTTTTTTTCCTTTCCTCCTCCTCATCCCGCTGGGAGGGGGAAGGGGGAAGTGGCTGCATGGTGCTTAGTTGCTGACTGGGGTTAAACCACAACAAGGTCTCAGCTCAGATTTGAGATCCAAAGGGAGGATGCAGCACTTCAGGTCTCAGGGAATTCCTGTTGTGTCTTGCTGAAGCTGGAAGATGATGTTTGTGCCTGTCAGAGGTGTATACTAGTTGAGGATATTTGTCAACAAATTAAGGAGCTATGAGAGGAGGTCACCAGACTGTATGATATCAGAGATGACAATAAAATCGATTGACAGGATCTTCTGAGACCCTGCAGATACAAGAGCATGAACCCCCAACTCTACAGAAGGAGGGAGAGCCATAGTGAGTCTGTATCAGGCTGGGTAATGGAAGCTTGGGTAATGGAAGCACCATGACAGTAAAGGCTGGAAGCTTGTGACTTCTGGCCAGAAGAGGAAGGCTCTTCTTCTCCCTGCAGATCTACAGCTACAGAATGGTTTCAATGCCCTCGAAGTAGATAGGTGGCTGAATGCTCTATCCAAAGAAGAATCAGTGCCATCTGAGCCTGAACCACACAGCAGTACCAGAAGGATGTGGGAAGTCACAATAAATAGGGGGAGTCCTCTCTGTGGGGCATAGAGACCTGACCCCCTAACTTGAGGGGCTATGTAGAAAGATTTGCTGCTTGCCAGTGGCTCAGTTCAGAAGATGATTTGGAGAGACTGCTGTGGTGGCTTAACCTTGGCTGGCTGCCAGATGCCCACCAAACCACTCTCTCACTCCGCCTCCTCAGCAAGACATGGGGAGAAAATAAGATGAAAAAGCTCATGGGTTGAGATAAAGGACAGGAGGACCAGTTACCAGTTACTCTGGTAACTGGTAAATTTAATTTATTAAATAAAATTAATTTAATTTATTACCAACTAAAAATAGAATGGGATGGTGAGAAACAAAGACAAAACTAAAACCACCTTCCTTCTGCTCCTTTTCTTCCCAGGCTCAACTTCACTTCTTAATTTCTGACTCTTCTACCTCCTGCCTCCCAAGTGGTGCAGCGGAATGGAGAATGGGGTTGAGATCAGTTCATAATACTGTTTCTGCTGCTCCTTCCTCATACTTTTCCCCTGCTCTAGCATGAGGTCCCTCCCACTGGATACAGTTCTTCACGAACTGCTCCAGCATGGGTCTTCTGCACAGTGTACAGTCCATCAGGAACAGACTGCTCCAACATGGGTTCCCCACTGGTTGCAGTTTCTGCCAGGAGCTGGCTCCAGCAGCTTCCTTCAGGGCATCTCTGCCTGCTGCAGCCTGGGGTCCTCCATGGGCTACAGTGTAGTTATCTGCTCCAACGTGGTCCTCCATGGGCTGCAGGGGGACAACATGCTTCACCATGGTCTTCTCCATGGGCTGCAGGGGAATCTCTGCTCCAGTGCATGGAGCTCCTCCTGCCCCTCCTTCTTCACTGACCTTGGTGTCTGCAGGGCTGTTTTTCTCACATTTTTCTCACTCCTCTCTCTCAAATCTGCAACACAGTGTTTTTACCCTTTCTTAAATATGTTATCACAGAGGTGCCACCAGCTTCACTCATTGGCTCAGTTTTGGGCAGCAGTGGGTCTGTTTTGGAGCTGGCTGAAACTGGCTCTGTTTGACATGGGGGCAGCCCCTGGTCTCTTCTCACAGAGGTCACCCTGAAGGCCCCCCACTACCAAAACGTTGCCATGTAGACCCAATACAACTGCCAAGCTTGCCCAGCCCTTCCAACTTCAACAGTTCTATGATGCTATGATTCTGCATCCTCAGATATGCTCCTCTGTTTAAGTGAAGTAAAAATTTATTTTAAAATTCTTTTAGTAAAAGGTTCATCTTTATTTTGACTATTTGACAAGATTTGATTCTTAAATATTGTAGATGGTAATTCTGTTCTCCTTGCTAGGTGGCCTAGAATGCCTAGATTTCATAGTGTTCATCACTCATCCTTTTTAGAATGGTTAGGCTCTGCCTGCATTGTATTACAGGAGTTACAGACTCAGGATCAATTAATTCCACAAGCTTTTAACCACTCACCAATGTATCTCCCGAGACAGCTGCATGCCACGTACATCACTTGTCTGCTCCACACTTGTAATTTGACCATGTTAGTGTTCACTGTGAACATATTAATGTTCACTTCCAATTCTGTTTTTTAAATGCCAAGTGGCACCTTCAAGGTGTACTCCAGCCACCGAGGATGAAAATGCTCTGCTTTATCTATACAGGTGGTCACAGAGATTCCTGTGCTTAAAATCCTCATCTTCTCCCTATCCTGGGACTAAGGGAAGTCATAGAACACAATATGTACAAAGGCTTGTGGTTCTAATTCTAACCTCACATGGCCCATCTGAAGCAGAGCAGTCTGTTAGAAAGCTCAGTTTGTCTTCTGTTCCTTTTGGGAGTTCCCTCACCAACACTAGAGAAATCACCCCAGATCTCTGACAGTGAAAGCATGTCAAACACATGATATGATCAGAATAACAGGTTTATTGTCCTGCACCAAGCTGTACTGATTAAGTACAGGCCTACTCAGCATAGATCCTAGAACAGCCCTAACAATATTCTTTGTGACCCCTCATAATCCCTTTTTCTCCCTTTCCTTCCTCCAAATAAACAAGCCATCCTTATTTTATTTTTTTCACATTTGCTTTGATTTTGCTGATTTTGCAACCTTATATGGTAACCACATCCTCAGTAAATGACATCTCATAAGCCAGCAGCCCTCTCTCAATATATTTTAGCATCTTTCTCTCTAGGGAAGTTCCCAATACTCTCCTTTCACTGCCTTAGAATCAGGTATCTTCCCCCACCATTGTTTTGTTGTCTGGACTTACTAAGTACTCCAAAAGAACAACAGGTTTTTTAAACTTAAATGACAGACCTTGCTGCAAAATATATAATGTCTATGAGCTTTTCTTAATAGAAAAAGTCTCAAAATAATCTGCATTAAATAGAATACAAGTACAATGTATTTATAAACAGGTCCTTTCACTGTAGGAGATCTTTGCAGCAGGATCTCTGTTCTGGTGTTAGTTTCAGGCCACTGTCCTGTCTTTCTTCATAGGAAGTCCTTCTGTCCTCAGCATCAGAGGCTAGACTGTGTGTTTACTCCCTGCTATTCTCTGTATTCTCACAATCTTTGTTATGCTGCAAGGTCTTCCTTTGGTTTTTGTTTCATGTTCCCTTCTTTTCCCTTCTTCTCTATGGGTAACATTTAGCTGTGTGGAACTTCTCTCTCTTTACTGTGCTCACCTGAGTTCCATGTCAAGAGGAATCCTCCCCAACATACTGGCTGTCAGAGAGCTTTTCCTAAACAAGACAGTCCTTACTTAAATAAACACACCATAATTAGCAAAAACTAAGCAAAGAAAATAAATGTAATTTATTACATCAGAATACCAAAGTCACCAGATGAGTGATGGTGCTAAGATGAAGCTATTTAATCTTTCTACCCAACTTTTGATATTTGGTCTGAATACTCACACTTCCTTTACAGTCACTAAGGCAACTCAGACCAGACACCTCCTTTGAGAGATGGAATGAAATGTTGTCCATAGCTGCTCAGCTGCCCATTTCCTCCACTACAATGGAGACCTACGGGATACGGCCAGCTGAGAGCTAGGATGCAATTTTTCTCATCATATGGTAGATGTGGAATAAACGTAAGACAAATGACATCATAGGACTACTTCTTTCTTTTTTATCTTCTTTTTTTTTCTCCAAAGACATAAAAGAACTCTAGAATGATTAATTGAGAAATAAACACCTTCCTTTTAGTACTTTATATTTACCTGGCTAAATAACAGTTCTCCAGTGTAGAAGTCTACACATAAGCTAACTGTTTTTCGGGTTTTGTTTGGGGTTTTTTGTCAATGGAGAGAAGTGAGGGGAATTTCCATGGTGCACTTAATCCTTTCGTTATGGTAGACATCTGAAACTGATAAGATTCACACCTTAACAGTGTGGTACAAGCACATCAACAGATGTATCTAGCTGAGATGCCCAACCTCAACTCCTTGACTGGGAAGGTACAGTTCTCCAGAAGGTCCTCTGTCTGTCAGTCTTATGAGTGTAGGCATCTAAAACAATGTAGGGGGAAAAAAACCTCATTGAAGGTGTTCCTCGGTCCTTATTGATTTTGCCATGGATACTTATATCGTTTACTGTCTTATGTACATGTTCTGTGTGAAACTGATTGACAGACATAGTATCAGGGTAGGAATTATTTATTTAGTTAATTATTTATTTCATGTTAGATGAAAATTTAAAGAAAAAGTAGGAATTATTTACATGATTTGGATAATGATCTTTATTCCAGAACTGACTGACTATTCTCATTTAAAAGGTGTTCTGGTTATGATGATATAAGAAACAGCATTATTGCTCAGTGTGGTGGGTTGACCCTAGCTGGATGCCAGGTGCCCACCAAAGCTGCTCTATCACTCCCCCTCCTCAACTGGACAGGGGAGAGAAAATAAAATGAAAGGCTCGTGGGTCGAGATAAGGGCAGGGAGATCACTCACCAATTACCGTCATGGGCAAAACAGACTCGACTTGGGGAAAAATTAGTTTAATTTATTACTAGTCAAATCAGAGCAGGATAATGAGAAAAAAACCCAAATCTTAAAACACCTTCCCCCCACCCCTCCCTTCTTCCCAGGCTTAACTTTACTCCTTATTTTCTCTACCTCCTCCCGCTCCGAGCGGTGCAGGGGGACGGGGAATGGGGGTTTGGGTCAGTTCATCATACGTTGTTTCTGCCGCTTCTTCCTCCTCAGGGGGAGGACTCCTCACACTCTTCCCCTGCTCCAGCGTGGGGTCCCTCCCCCCATGGAGAGGGGTAGACAGTCCTTCATGAACTTCTCCAATGTGAGTCCTTCCCACGGGCTACAGTTCTTCACGAACTGCTCCAGCATGGGTCCCATCCACGGGGTGCAGTCCTTCAGGAACAGACTGCTCCAGCGTGGGTCCCCTGCGGTGTCACAAGTCCTGCCAGCAAACCTGCTTCAGCGTGGGCTCCTCTCTCCACGGGGCCACGGGGCCACAGGTCCGCAGGTCCTGCCAGGAGCCTGCTCCAGCGTGGGCTTCCCACGGGGTCACAGCGTCCTTTGGGCATCCACCTGCTCTGGCATGGGGTCCTCCACGGGCTGCAGGTGGATATCTGCTCCACCGTGGACCTCCATGGGCTGCAGGGGGACAGCCTGCCTCACCATGGTCTTCACCACGGGCTGCAGGGGAATCTCCACTCCGGCGCCTGGAGCACCTCCTCCCCTTCCTTCTTCACTGACCTTGGTGTCTGCGGAGTTGTTCCTCTCACATCTTCTCACTCCTCTCTCTCTCTGGCTGCAACTGCTACTCCCCTGTAACTTCTTTTCCCTTTCTTAAATATGTTATCACAGAGGCGCTACCACTGTTGCTGATTGGCTCGGCCTTGGCCGGCGGCAGGTCCATCTTGGAACCCGCTGGCATTAACTTTATTGGACATAGGGGAAGCTTCTAGCAGCTTCTCACAGAAGCCACCCCTGTAGCCCCCCCCCCCCGCCCCCGCTACCAAAACCTTGCCACGCAAACCCAATACACTCAGGCACATATCTTTCATCACTATCCCAGTAGGTCTTCGATCTGCCACACCATCATGCCATGCTAGTGTCTTAAGCAGACATCTAAAACAGATCAGGTGATCTGTACTCAGAAGCTGACTTACTGTCTAGATCTACTGTATACATGCCTTTCGTCTATTACAAGAATCGAGATAGCTAGCTCAAACACAGATGAGAAGTAGTTCTGAACATAAAGGGAGCAGATGAGTTTATCTCAACATAGACAGCTATTGCTGTTTTAAATTCTTGGAATATCTCACCTGGCTACCAGCAGCTGCTCAAGTAGGGAACAGGCCCCTTTAATAAACTTTTCACTTTGCTGGTACCATATAGTGTCTGAGATAGCCCTGGGAACATAAAATGGCAGTGGACACCCAATGCTCAGGTAACAAAAGCTTGAGAATTAAGTTAGCATACACAAAACAGGGAGAAGTTCAGAATGAGAATAACCAAATTGGCTACTGCAGAGAGGTTTGCAACACACCACACTGATTTGCACACATAGTCAGTATCTGCACATTTAAACATGAGTCATAATAAAGACAAGAGACAGAGTCTTCTCTCACTAATGAAGAGATATGTAGAAAGAAGAAATCGTGTTCTACCACTGGAAGTTTGTCATGTAAAGATGGTTATTGTCTCCTTTTCTTCCTTGTGATATAGTGTGATTATTGGTTTATTAGATTAGCTGTATGCATGTCTCTTCTTTTATTTTGTGAATCCTAGATGCATTCAGCAGGAGACAGATGGTAATTTACCCAGTTTAACTAAAATGATGTTTCCTTTTGTCTTGCTCACATGGGGCTTTAAGATTTTCTTTGTATTCAGCCCACTGTAGAAGGCAAATATTTAATAAACTGAGTCAAAACCAGCTGCCCTCTGTTCCCTTTATAGTCCAGGTCATAAACAGGTACTTACAGAGGGAAATTCCTCTCATCATGAGGCAGGCATCTGCTTTAAAAGCAGTTTATTCTCCAGAAGTGCTGAGTTGCCCGCACTGACTGTAAAGGTAAAACAGGGCAAGCTGCTTTTTTGAAGTTGTCTACATTGCAGACAGATAAAAGCAGATAAGATCAATCCTATGACAATCTCAGAGACTTCAGAGAGCATAACTGGTAATTTGTAGATCAATTAATTTGAACTGCATATATGTGGGGATTCTGGCTTCAACACTTCTGCCTATGTGTAACTATCTAGAAGCATTTGAGATAACAGAACCAGAAACCTGCAGGTGTAGAGATTCAGCCACTCTCCGGATATGATCTTGCCAAATACTGCATTTCCCTCCACATAAAAAAGTTTCTCCTAATGCACCCTGCTAAGTTACAGTTTGTGGCTTTTGCCCTGTGTTAGTCTTTCTCTCACAACTGAGAAGTTCACCTTGTCATCCTTGTAACTCCCCTTCGAGTTCTTGCAGGCTGCTATTAGATCACCTCTTAGCCTTCTCACCAGACAAAACAATGAGCATAATGAGCGATCTTTACATCCTTCAATCTGACCAGCCCTATTCTTAGTATCTGTACTCTAGATCACTGTTGGCCATATTGGTAGGCCTCTGCTGGACTCTCTCCAATTTCTCTCAGCCCAACCTGAGCTGCGGTGCTCAAAACTGAACACAGTGTTCTGGGTGTGACTATGTGAGTGCTGCATAATGAGCGATCTTTACATCCTTCAATCTGCTAGCCATAGTACTTTTATGGTAGCCCAGAATACAGTTAGCCTCATTTACAGTAAGAGTGACTGCTGCTTGTTATTTGGTTTGGTACCCATTAAAACTCCCAGGTCTTTTTTATCAAGGCTGCCACAATGGATTGTCAGCCTAACTGAAGTATGTGGTTATTTTGGCTTAGGTACAGAACTTCGTATTTTCCATTCTGAAAATTATGTATTTCCACATGAGGTTTCATTTGCCCCAGTCCTGAGTATATGCTACACACTTTACAGCATCCTTTTTGGTTTCCAGCTGCTGCTCCAAAAAGGCATCGGTCTTCTGTACATCTTGCAGAGTATTTGCCATTAGAGATGATCTGGATACAATAGGGTATCCAGAATGCCACTAGACAGCAACATATACTTATCTGATCCAGGGCTTTCACTGTACCCTGGATGACAGGAACAGGATTAGTCTAATCTAATTTGAGGGGTCTACAGTGTAAATGCAGATACATCTAATGTGCATGTTTGCATGTTTACATGTGTGCTGAGGGTTTTGGTTGTGGTTGTATGAGCACACTCCAACTCAGTACAATAAAGACAGTCCAAATAGCTATCCAGCTGAGCAAATAAATGAACTGCCTACCGAAACTGCTTTCTGGACTCCTTTGTCTCTACTGTTTGGGACTCCTTTGAGTGGAAGCCAGTAAGAATTGAGAACTTCCCAAATGGCACTAGACTGCTGTGTTTAGGCAGCTGAACTCAGTCTGAAATATTTACATATTTACACATTAGGTATTTAAATTGGGACAAATGAATCCTATAGCTAACAAAAACCTAAATGTAAATATAAGTATAAAACTCCATTTTGAAGCCGAGGTTTTAGTTGATAATTATTGTACATGACACTGAGTACTTAAATCAGGCACTCAGGTACTAAACAGAGTTTCCATATGTCAATGTCATCAATGGAGATAGATCAGGCAGCTCGAGAAACTGATTCAGTCTATCTAATAGAGGTATTTCACACTATTGGAGGAATCATTTCAGCATAACATTTGTACTGTACTGTACTATTCAGAAAATACATAGCATGGCTGTTCATAGACCTGAAGGTTGTACAAGTAACTCCAGTGTAGGAGAAACCACTTACTCTGAAACTGATTACCAGTTAAGGCTCTGGATTTAGATTTAGGGCACAAAAACCTTTTTCTAGTTTAGCCTTTGATAAATGACTGCCATATCCTCTGCTTCAGGGCTTTTTGGTATTGAGTATTTTTGGTGTTTTTTTTTCCCTCTGCCCTATAAAAATCTGCAGACATTAACTGGTGTTATTTCATTATTCAGTGTCTCAGGCAAAATCTTAGACATATTCAGAGTTTCTTACTTCTACTCTGTATGGAATCACAGAGGAAACAATAGCATCCCTCCTCTTTCTATGATTGCTTCCACTGGGAGGCTATCTATAATTTCTAGGTCAAATCTCATGAGACGCTGAAGGTAAAAAAAGTTGTCAATTTATCTGTGTTGGTATAAACCATGCAACTGACACAACAGTCTACACTGACACAACAGTCTACACTTCCTCTGTTCTCTATTGCTTATATTCTCCAGGATCAACTAAGGCGGTGGATTTCACTCTGAATTCCCACTATAGAAGGTTGAGAAGAGTTTTGTTTTTAATAGCACAGGCTGAGACATTCTTATTTTTGAAGGAACAATCTGAGTTAGCTACAAACAAACCAGTCCCAGAACTATAACTAACTTGCACTTACGTTGTATCTGCTATGTGTACCTTTGTATCTCAATAAGCTAGATATAAATGTCTTCAGAGCTAGCCATAGAAACCTCTAATGGAGTCCTTCAGATGTGTTTGGAGTTTTTTTATATCAAGTTGTATATATCCTTGTGGTACTTTGCATTTCCCTCACAGTTCATGGGATGTACATGGTCTAACTTTAGAAATGTATAGATGTATCAACTAAAACTTTGGTAATGTAAATGTCTATCAATAAGCTCATAACCCAACATTTCTTTATACTAGATGGACAATATGATAGCATGATTCATCTGGCTTATTTTAGACCTATGTCTTAGATGAGATAGGACTGGTAGTGCCTATTTATGTCCATGAAGTATAAAGTAAAAAGCACGCCTACATTTTTATAATGAAAAATTCTGAATTGAGTAGATGAATTTCACACAATTAATTTCTAGAAACCCAGCAACAAAGCGTCTGAACTTTTACTATGTCTTAAGTGGTGGTGTAACATATTGCTATGAATTTAAGCCTGTCTGGTTAGGTTTCATTTTATTAATTTATTGCAGGTGGATAAGGCTCATCTTTCCCCTACAGAATGGGTGGGAGGAATGAAACCAGTCTCATGTATTTCATTCTCCTGGGTTTTCCCACCAATGCTGAACTGCAGCTGCTCCTCTTCTCTGCTTTACTTCTGGCCTATTTATTAACTGTGTTGGAAAACTTCCTTGTCATTCTCATCATCCAAACTAACCACAGTCTGCAAAAACCCATGTATTTCTTCCTAGGAAATCTGTCTTTCTTAGAGATCTGGTATGTTTCTGTCATTGAGCCAAAGATGCTCATAGATTTCCTCTCTGAAGACAAATATATCTCATTCCAGGGGTGCATGACACAGTTGTATTTCTTTGTAACTTTTGTTTGTACTGAGTATATTCTGTTAGCTGTTATGGCCTATGACCGCTTCTTGGCCATATGCAAACCTCTGCGATATTCACTCATCATGAATCATCAGTTGTGTGCTCAGCTGACAGCTGGCTGTTGGATGTGTGGTTTGACCACTTCTTCCATCAAGCTGAGCTTTATAGCCCAGCTCTCATTCTGTGATGTAGACAAAATCAATCACTATTTCTGTGATATTTCACCCCTACTGAATATCTCCTGCAGCGATTCCTCTTTGGCTGAACTAGTGGACTTCATCTTGGCTCTGATGGTCATCATGGTGCCTCTGTGTACTGTGGTCACCTCCTATATTTGCATCATGTTCACCGTGTTGAAGATCCCTTCTTCTCAGGGGAGGCAAAAGGCCTTTTCCACCTGCAGCTCCCACTTGACTGTAGTGATATTGTTCTACTCCACCACTCTATTCACTTATGCCCACCCTAAGGTCATGTATAACTACAGTGCTAACAAGTTGGTATCAGTCTTGTACACGGTCGTTGTGCCACTTCTGAATCCTCTCATATATTGTCTTAGAAACAAAGAAGTCAAGTTTGCCCTGCAGAAGACCTTTACTTGCACAAGACACACCTAAGAAATCAACAAAAGACTTCTGGAGTAGGAGCTTTGCTCATGCAGATCAACTGGCAGTGCTGATGAACTACAGTCAGGAGGTCCAGACCTTGATCCACGCTGAAGTGAAACTCTCCTATTCATGCACCAAGTAACCATATTTATTGAACTAGACCTTGATAAATCTAAGTTTGATCTATGTATATACTACAGTTTGGGGTTGGGAGGGTTTTTTTCTTGTTTTTTTTCCTCCTAAAAGTCTTCAGTTGAATGACTGCTCCAGTTTTAAAGAGAAGGTTTGGCAATGCTAGAAACTGAACCCCAGATTTTGTTTGCCCTAGATAGATTACTAGGTCCAGAAGACATTGGGTGGGATTGTAAAAGGCATGTAAAATGCAGATATGTAGATCTGATTCATTTACTCTGAGATTCTGTTATTGTCTCTGGAAAGAAATAGGTGGTGGAAAATGATGAGTAATCTTAACTTTCTTAGATACCTGATTTAGGATAAAATGAAACATCCTCTGAAGGAGACAACTTTTCTAATATAGCAATAGAAGGGGTATAATGTGAGTAGATTATGCTGTGGTATAGCTACAGTGTCACTTGGACTCAGTCTCTGGTTCACACTAGGGCCCTGGTACCCTGAATAACCTTATTGTACCCAGGGCACAACAAATAATTCACTCCCAGAAGAAAATCAGACACAACTGACAGGATAGATCACTGCAATGTTTCCTTCAGGCTGCATGAGCCTTGGATCCACCAGTATTCCAGCAGGAGTCATGACCTTAAACTCTGACTCACAGACTACAGTCCAAGTCTTCCCATTGAATATGAAGGAGTCTAGAGACACAGCTGATGCATCTGAGTTAAATACTGATTATCTGTGAGAAAATCTGATTATCAGTTAGAAGTATCTCTAGGTAAAAAGGTGCCTCTAAGAAATTGACTTCATGCTCAGAATACCACAGTGATTCAAAATGTTTAATACTCTGTAACAAATAAATTTAAAAAGATAAAAAAGTGTCAGCTGAGTGCATATCTATATGACCATGTTAAATGTGGGTTTGAGTTTATAACTGAGACCATAGTTTCTGATATTCTATGCTCTGTACCAGCAGACTGCCTTTTCAGATTTTGCAGTGAATGAAACATCTAGCTTTCCAAGGAGGAAACCTTAAGACACTTGCTGGCATAACTCGTTCTGTGCATACTGTTGCCATGGATACAACTGATCCAAACAAGACTTTTTGAGGACTTGAGCACAATTTTAAGGAGAGGTATCAAGAACAGCTTGAAGTTAACCATACTGGGAAGCTATCACCAGAAATGTAAGGTGCTGGCTGTATTCCAGGTATTAGTAGAAAATCTGCTATGAGAAAGTAGGTAATTGACACAATATGAATACACAATTGGTAAAGCAAAAGCTGTGTGCTCAAGCAAAGCAAAATAAGGAATGCATCCACTACTTCCCATAGGCAGGCAGGTGTTCAGCCATTTCCAGGAAAGCAGGGCTCCATCATGCGTAACGGTTACTTGGAAGAGAAATGCCATCACTCCAAACATCCTCCCTTCCTTCTTCTTTCCCCCAGCTTTTATTGCTGAGCATGAAGTCATATGGTATGGAATATCCCTTTAGTAAGCTGGGGTCAGCTGTCCCAGCTGTGTCCCGCCCCAACTTCTTGCTCACCCTCAGCCTACTTGCTGGTGGTGCAGCGTGAGAAGCAGAAAAGGACTTTACGCTGTGCAAGTACTGTTCAGGAACAACTAAAACATTCCTGTATTATCAACACAGTTTTCATCACAAATCCAAAACATAGGCCCATACAAGCTACTACGAAGAAATTTAACTCTATCCCAGTCAAAATCAGTACAGTGGCAAGCCTGCTTTATTCTTATTACAATATATTAAAGCAAAGCATTTATACACCAATGATCATCTAACCTATTTCTCCCCTTATTTCAGTTTTTCATATATAAAGTGAAAACCATAGCATTTTCGTACTCATTAGTGAGCTTTCCACTGAAATACTAAATTTTGCAAGGTTTGTACCTCCTTTATTACAGTGATTTGGCTACACGTTGACTGGCTTTAAAGCATTGATCTGAAGGTGATTGCTTTGAAATTATGTCAAGAAAATCCTTCAAATATACTGTGAAGAGGATTATCATCTAATTGTTATGGGGTTTTATATCTACTAATAATGATGTAGTTAGATAACCTGAAACAAATAATCAATTACCTATTCAACAGGAGTCCCTAAGTTTTCTTAGGGAAGGAGAGAACACATACAAGTATTATACAAACACAAACCTTCTGAGAATGCAAGTTCTCTCTTGCATCTAAAAGTTTATTTCTGGAAGCTTTCCTAATGAACACTTTTGTAAATTCAAGGTTAGGTGTCTTTAGAGTATTGTAAATAAATCACCTCCCACAAGTAATGTAGATAAGACTAGGAGTCAGATCTTAGCTCTTGAGAACCTTACCATCTTTCTTAATCTTATTGTCTGCCTTGGGAGTTGGTGAGAATGTATGCAAAAGTAAAATAGTCTGGTTGTAGAAGGTATTGATCTATCATGAGTCACAAAATTTGGGAAGCTTTTCTATCAAGAAGAGAAACAACTATTTCATGTAGATTTATTTAAACCACTCTCCAAAACAAAGAGAATTTAATATAGTCTACTGTAACTAAATGTGATTGATGCTCCTGTGCTGAGAAGAATGCAAGTTTGCTTGTTGAAAAATAACAGCATGTCCTAGGGTGTCTGAGATACCCATACAGGAGTTGTGAGATGCTTTTTCCTTCCTGGAGTGGCTGCTGGAATCCAAGCCAGTTTTCCCTTAGAGGTTGGACCCTCATTTTTAGCCATCTGAATCACATCTCTAAGTTTTAAGCGGTGAGTACCCTCTCCCTGCCAGTCAAAGAGAGTATTTTTAGTGAAAACTTGTTTTTTTTTAGGGAAGGGAGGTACATTGGTTGGGAAAAAATCAATGGTGTCTGTTCTCTTTTGGTATTCTGGAAGGAAGCAGATTCTAATGGCTAATAGGGTTTTGTTTAAGTCCACAGTGTTTTGCTTATTGGAAAGAAATCTAAAAGAGGCAGGAAGAGTTTTATGAAAGAAACAGTGAAAAAAGTAGGGATAAAAGACACACAGAAGCAGCATTACACTTTATCTTTGTTGTTTGGGTTTTCTTCTTGGTTTCTCTTCTTTTGCAGGCAAAGACAAATGGCACAAGGGAAAAATATCTAATTTGAGGTTCAGTTGTCTGCTGTGAAGATCTAAGACTCTAGAAGCTGAATCCCTAGTGTTTGTATGCACACCTATTAAAGTATATATGAGCAACATGCTAAGGAGAATGCCTTCACAAAGAGTGAGATGAAAGGCTAGTGACCTATTGATTACCAAGAGACTATTGAAAAATCAGTTGAGTAGAAAAAATGCTCAATGTTTTTGGCAATATATTCAAGCAATCTGAATTCCAAAAAACGTGCCTGGCTTTAATCATGATATTACAAGGTATGTGTATTGTGGTTTGTGAAGGCTGAGCTTTGCTTTGCTAAGTTTAGTAATAGAACTGGATTAAAAATAGTTGTGTCTTTATTTTGGTTCCATAGTACTTAGAGTAAACAGGGCTTATGAATACAGTTAGTTCTTCTGGAAAGTAAGTCCATTAACAAGAAGCCAGTATTTAATGGGTCTACATTAGTCGTCCTAGACTTTCTAGTTGATCAACAAAGAGACAGACAGTTCCAGAGACTTCTTCAGATCTCAGGTGAATCAAAAATCTTCCTAAAGTGCCCCTTGCACTGCCTATAAAAGCATCTCCAGCAGCTTCATTCTTAGCATAGGTTTCTGTTAGCCTGTTTAAAAAAGCCATTTACTTAAAGCAGTATTAATTGTTATTTCAACAAAACAATTTTTAGTAGGATATAGGATACCTTTCCATTGAAAAGATGTTTTATTATTATGAAATTATTTCATAAGTTTGTATCTGCTACGTTTAAATCATTGATGGTTACACATAAAGACAGAATAAAAATAAAGATTTAAAAATAAGGACAATTAGGTCAGACAAGATTACACATCCATCAAATGGTTGACCATACTGACATACAATTTTGACATTTTCCTTTACATTGTTGTGGATAAAGGTATCTCTTTTTTCTTCTCATTTTCTTGCTAGCTTGATTCCTTTTCTAATGAAGATAGATACCTCTAAGGGACTGTTTTTCCTCTATGTTTTAAACAAGTATGGTAAGACTAGAAGAATCACGCTGTGGATGCATCTATTTCTCTCTTTTGACAGTAGAGGAAGCTTTGACAATAGAAGAAGCTATAGACAATAGGCTTAGAGTGGATGCTTAACCTTGACTGTCTAAACTTAAGTTCTCTGTACACAAAAATCCCAAGAGAAACTAGCCAAAATATTTGATGAGCAAGGTTATGCAAAGAGAAGTTTTTCAAAGTTATTTCCTTTTCTAAGGTACATGAATAAAAAAAGAACGAAGAAGTAGTCAATAGGGATTCTGAGGGTAGCCAGAGCTGAGGGTACATTTCAAGGATTATAAAGAGATGGCTGAAGTAATGTGTTAAAAATTAATTCAGTGTTTTAAAAATAATAGGTACATGAGGATTACAATAATGTATCTAAGGGAAATGACAACAGAGCAAACAAAATATCAGTAACTGGATGGGTATTTCTATCACTCAGCTTTATACATCTACGTGCATCTTTATACATACAGAATAGTTAGCTATGACTGAGCTGGACTTCTCTTTAGGTCAATGGAGAGAAACAGAAAATCCTAGAACATGATTCATACCTTCTATGGTAAATATTCTAAAGTGGGAGTGTTTATTTCTATGCACTGAAATTAAAGGTAATCCAAATTATTAGTTCTAATGTAGGCATCAACCCACTGTATATATTCAAGCCTAGGTGAGACAACATCTAACTTATGAAAACAAAATGACTAAATATAATTGAAAAGGAGTCACTTGAAATATTCTGTCAATTAATATTATTTTGAACATCCTGTGTGAAGTAAACATTTTAATAGAGAAAATTTATTTAAGAAATCTCAACATTTGAGGGTTTTGTTCCACATACTTTTAAAAAAGAAAAAACCTGTTTCTCACATAAAGAAATGTTACCTTTTTTTAATAATAAGCACTTTTTTTTTTACAATTATCCACACTTTTTTCATGTATTTATTTGCTCATATATTCTTTTAATTTTTTTTGCATCAACTGAAGAAGCATATTCATTTGTTCTTTTGTTGAGGGGAGAGCAGTCTCTTGTGGGTTAGCTGCAATCTCAGGGTGAGATTTTTCTGCCCAGTTACGTCTGAAATAGTTGTTTAGACTAACTTTAAAATGAAATGTCTGTTTCTTGACTAATTGTAAAGTAGACTTTTAAAATAGGTTGGATGAGCTGCATGCAGAGTATTTCTTTACACTGACAAGAATATAACAGGGTAATCGGTTCATCTGTAAATGAATATATTAGAAAAATCTTCAGATATGATAGATGAATCTTTTTTTGATTGTTTTGCATCTGTCTCTCTGTTTTTCATATTTCTTATGTTTCATATATCTTATTGTTTATCTTATTCTTCTAATTGCTTCTCCAGGCAAAGTGTCTGAAGTCCACTGCATCCTAATTTCTTATTTGAACATCATCTGAAAGGAAACATGGAAAACCATACTAAGGAGTTCATTTTGGTTGGGTTTAAATCTCATCCAGGATCACAACTCCTCCTCTCTGTTGTCTTCTCAACAATGTATGTTGTCACTGTAGCAGGAAATGCCTTCATGATCCTCATCGTTAGAATGGACTCCAAGCTGCACACTCCCATGTACTTTTTCCTAGAGAACTTGTCCATCTTGGACATCTGCTATTCCTCTGTCATCACTCCCAAAGCAGCACTGACATTCTCACTGGGCAGAAGAATCATTTCCTACAACGGCTGTGCATCTCAAATGTTCTTCTTCTCTCTCTTTGGTACAACGGAAGCCTTCTTCCTTGCTGTGATGGCTTATGATCGCTTCACTGCCATCTGCAATCCACTGCTGTACCAAATCATTATGAATAAAAGACTTTGTGTTTTCATGGTGGTGGGTTCTTATCTGTCAGGCTGCATCAACTGCACCATCCAGACAGGCTTTACATTCAGTTTGTCCTTTTGTGGGCCCAAAGAAATAAACCACTTCTTCTGTGATGTTCCTGCAGTGATGCGTGCCTCCTGCTCAGACACACTTGTCAATGAAATAGTAATGCTGGCTGTATGTGGATCAATTATTGTGGGCACTGCTTTGGTGGTTTTTATCTCCTATGGTTACATAATCATCACTATTGTCCAAATGCCTTCAGCTGAGAGTAGGCGCAAGGCCGTCTCCACTTGCTCTTCTCACATGCTGGCCGTCAGCTTGTTCTTTGGGACTGTTTTCTTCATGTATGCTCAGCCTGGGGCCACATCTTCACCTGAGAAAAGCAGCACCATCTCTATCCTCTATACTGTTGTTATTCCCATGCTAAACCCTTTCATCTATACCCTCCGAAACAAGGAGGTAAAAGGGTCTCTGAAAAAACAGTTAAAAAGGAAAGGCTTTTTTTAGTACATTCACTAAGGATAAGAATGACCACAGTGTCCAATTGGCTGCAGACAGATGTTTAGAATGTAAAACAAGGGACATCAAGGGACATCAGGGCTTGCTTTCAAGAGTCTTTTGTGATTATAGATGGTCAGTGTCAGGGATGAAAGCAGGAGGTATGAAAGAAATCCAGGAGAATTAGATCAGATGGAGGTGTGGATTCATTTAACCAGATTTAGACATTTACAGTCCATCTAAACTGGAATATAGAGTCCTTTTATAACCATTCAAAGGGCACAAGCATTTGAAAGCCATAATTAATCCAACTCTGTATTCGACATCTGAAATAGGACATAAAACTCGGACTCTGGCAGTGCCTTATTTCTATGCATTGGAACACAACCAGTTTAAGTGGAGACATTCTCACTGTAAACATCCAAACATAAATTAGGTCAATCAAGAGTGAACTGAATGATCTATTTGTCTGGGACTCCTCATTTTTTACACTACTTTTTTCTCAATTTTACTTTTAACCACTTCCTTTAGAAATGAGTACTACTGAAATTCGGGTTCCAACCATCAAGCATCGATGGGCAATTGAAATGTTGTGTCTGAAGTGCTCTCTAACAACAACAACAACAATAAGTAATATATAGATGAATTCTGGTTCCATGTATTTGTGTGCATGCTTGCATGAGTGTTTGTAACAGGTCAGGAGCTATTTCTCTGTGATAGATAAGCTTGTGACAACACAATCTGACACAGCATGAAGACAATATGTTTAAGTACAACTTTACAGCTGCTTGCAGTGGTTCAAAATTCTGGTAAAAAAATGCACATTTCAAAAAAAACAAACTTGAAACTTTTGCATTAAGTGTCTGAAGCATGACTTCTTGTGTTATCATGTAAGCACTATCCTACTAGAAGACTGCTCAGTTCTCATTATATTACTATGTAAGGTAAATGCCAGGGCTGACTAGAAATCAGAAATTACCCTTCAGAGAAAGTATTTCTTTAAATTAATTATTTGTTCACTTCCTACTCAAAAGAAATAATATCACTTTAAAATAAATGAATCACTATCGATAGTTACCTCTTTCTCTCTTTTGGTATAAGGAATCCATACTATAAGCTCAAATGCAGATGCCTATATTCCCATGCATACAGAACCATCCTAAACTGATGGAGAAAATACCAGAGGAATATCCCTCTGTGTAGACCATGTACCATAAGTATTTCTATGAGTGTTTTCTACTGGCCACTGTTGTAACTTCAGTGCCCATTAGCCTTCCAAAGGATCTAAGTTAGTAGAAAACATCTGTAAACTGTGTATTTAAAGACTTTGGGATAGAATGCTGCTCCACTTTCAGATATCTGTGTTCAGGTACAATGGAGGTCTCCGCACCGGAAGGTTAGTATTTTCTAGCAGGCTATTTGGCTCACCCTGCTATAGACAAGCCTTAGCCAGGGTTCCTTTCTAGTTACCTCTACATTTGGTAGTTAAAAAACGTTAAGTGGTATGCACATTTCATGCCATTTGACTTAGGCACCAGAAACACTCCTGACGTTGTTTAATTTAATAATACAGATAGAACCTGTACACACAAAACCTAAATGCTACTTCAGTCAAAAGTATAAGGTTGATATTTTCAGAAATCTCATTTTTGGCTGATCCTCAGCCAAATACTAAGCTGTTGGTCCAAACTGAACAGTGTTTAACAGTATCTAACCCATTTCAAATCACAGTGCTGTGAAAGAGAAGGATGCTAATGAGGATGTAGGATTTAGCTGGGAAATATATATATTGAAATGTCAGAAGAAAAGGGCAGTTAAAACTTCTAAAGGGGCTTCGGTGCAGCTAAATGATGGAGTTTAACCTGCTGCATATTACAATTATATGAACCAGGGAGACCTCTAAAAAAAAGGAGTTATGTATCAAAGAAACTTCACTGATTATTCCACTAAGACTCAGAAGACCTTCATTGGTTGATCTATCAGAAGTCTGCTTGGCAAAGGCAGGTTCCTCCTATGTGGTCATGAAACAGCTGCTCTACCTCTAGTTATCTAAATGATATATGAATCTAACCTCACCATTAGGATTCTTTTCACAGTGAATGGAGAGAGACAGTTTCTCATAAGAGTGAGTCACTTCCACAGTCAAACGTATCTGGAAACAGTTGCTAGACTCTAGAGGACTTTTTTTTTTCTCAGATTTGAAGATATAACCCTTATAATGCTGACCAGAACTTTCTTTCAAGGCACTCTCATAGTCTTATAGTCTTCTACGTAGAAGTTTCATTAAAAAATTAAATCATCTCAGATATTACTCTAGAGTTTGCCAGGGCCAGGAGGCCTAGGCACAAGATTCATCTTGTCTTCAGATAACATTCCAGTGCAAAGGCATTACAGTGCAATGTCCAGAAATGGCACCATACTTCTTGGTCAAGACTAGGAAAGGTACTTGTTTTCTGTAGATGGCATGTGAAGCAATGACAGCATATGATGATTGAGGGGGCAGGGCCAATGATGAATCATCAGGCAGAGCAAAGGCCTTCTGGATGTACAGTCAAGGTAAGCACCCCCAGAACAACTGAGGGACAGACAGAGAGGATTCACAAACAATAACGGTCAGGTCTTCTGCTTCCAACAAGAAATTAATTTCTGGTCTATATTCTTGCTCTGTTTTCTCCCTGCCACCAGGTATCTCCATTTGCCAGGGAAGAGGAGTAGCAGAAACTTTAGATCCCTTTCAGAATTGCCACAGGAAATAATGATAAATATTTGGAAGTTGCAGTGGACTTCATGGTGGTGGTGCTGACTGATATGGGTAGAGAAGAAATCTGAGATTTCACCTTCCTCTTCTTCAGTCTTTTGTCTCTTTCTTTCCTGGGCAAGATGATTAGAGGATAAGCCCCTCCTGTGGTCAAATACCACTGATGTTTTGTCATGAAGTGACCAAGATAGGAGAAGTTAGGGAATAAAAGAATAAAACCACATCAAAGTTCCAAGTTCAGTCAAAACAGTGAGGGGAGACTTCAGCCTCTTTAAATTTAAGGAGTTATTAAACACATTTAAAGTAGAACTGTATGATTCACCTTCTTTTTTTTTTTTTAATACACCAAAAAGTTATGTACCTTCTCTAATGTAACTGTACAGCTATCAGTAATAGTTAAAAGAAAGACATATTCATGGCCAGTAATACATATGTAGCACACAATTTAAACAGTTAGCTTTTCTAATGGGTTGAATCCTCCTGTGAAGGTACTTCTAGAATCAGAATAGGCCAAGCTGGAAGGGACCTCGAAAGATCTGGTTCAATCTTTCATGGGAAAGGGAGCTTAGATGAGATTATCTAGCACCCTGTCCAATCATATCTTGAAAACCTCCAGCAATGGGGACTCTACCACGTCCCTGGGGAGGTTGTTCCAGTGAATGATTGTTCTTACTGTAAAAAATTTCTTATGTCAAGATAAAACCTCTCCCAGTGCAACTTGTGCCCATTGCCCCTTGTCTTCTCCATGTGACTCCTTGTGAAGAGAGAGCCTCCGTCCTCTTTGTCACCTTTTAAATACTGTGATGAGGTCCTTCCTGAGCCTTCTCTCCTCCAGAGAGAAAAGACCCATCATCTCCTTCAGTCTTTCCTCAGGGGCAGGTTCTCCAGCCCTTTGATCATTGCCCTTTTCATTGCCTATTAAAAGAAGCTCAATTATGAACTTAGACTAGAAAACTAACATTTAAAAAGATAGAGAGTAAGTTGGTGTAAAATTAAGACAACTGAATTAAGAAAAAGAAATGTAGTTACCTACATGCTACATAAACATCAAGAGAGCCATTTCAAGTAATAGAGAACCAATTTATCTCAATGAAGTAAAGGTAAATATTCAGCTCACCTTGAAGAAAAGCTCATAGTCTGGTAAATTTCTCCCAGAATTAAACTGACCATAGGGACTAGATCTGACAGGTTAGATGCTCAGAACAGCTTTCACACACAGATGTCATGTTCACTTTGGGATGCCTTAGGAAATGTGGGACATCAAGATGGCATTGCTGGATGTGAAACAGGACTGATAGGAGCCCTGTACCTTTCTGCAATGACAGATTGAGACCTGCTAGGCTATCCAAGGTACTTGAAAGATCACGGAGAACATATGCCTAGGTAACTGGAGCAAGTCCCATCCTCAGATTTGTTAAGCTAGGTGCCTTATTGTTGAATGTCTCTGTAAGTCAGTTAGGTCAATGTAATTCCCTCCCCGCACCTGCCCACCCTCAATTCTCAGTCCACAGTTGGAATGTCTGTGCAGCTGCAGCACTCAGGAGATAACCATGTCCTTGTGAAGGTTTTAACCTGTGATAACCTTCTGGATATCACATGAGGCTGCTCATGGTTTCCACCTCAGTCAAAGTAAGATGTGCTAGGCAGAGCCTACATTGCTGCAGGAATGACTGAAACTTTGATATTGTCTCAGTCCTCCAGCCTAATCTCATCCTTAATTTCTTGCATTTCCATGCAAGCCTTTGCAGACACCATGATCATGTGTTCCCTGTGAAGATAACTCCCTGAAAGAACATCTTTAAGGAACAAGTCTGTTTGCTCCCCCAGAGGCAACTTGTCGATTTCTCCAAGGAATTCTTGCCTCTCAGTTGCAAGCAGAGGCAGTAGAAATAACACTCGCTACAGGAGGAAAGGTGTAGGCACTAGAGCTTTTTAAGCAGGCCAGCAGTGATAGTTTTATGGACAGAAGATTATTTTCTAGTTCCAAAGAAAGAGGTGTGTTTAGGCAACACCTCTATTTCTTCCACTACCTGCATAGCAAGAATCCTGTCTTCCCCTAGTCTCCCAGTGTCAAGATCTTACCTTTTCCTTCCTCTCACATAGGTGTGCCCAGTGAAGGGATGGATGACAAGCCTCTGGAGTCAACTGCGTAAGGCATTTTCCATGGATTCTGCACAGTTCTAACTTTCTCTGATGTATGTGGGAGTAATAGGGAGCTGTCTCTGCTTACTATTTTTTATTATTATTTTTCATTATTATACTGTCTTAGTAGGGTCTTTAACAGCTGGGCACTTAGGGCAGTCCTTTTCAGTTAAAAGCAGAGACAGGATTCTCCAAGGTGTTCCTGAAAATTATATCCCTGAGAAACATTTCTTGAAACACTGTTTCTATGTTTATTTGTTTTGGTTTACTTCTTTTTAAGTGGAAGTGCTCCCTTCACCAAGCAAGCAAACCAATACACAAAAAGAAATAATCCAGTAACTGGATAGACGAAGTGTTGAGAAATCAGACTCTAAGGGGCAGAAGAGAAGACAAGGAAAGAGTGGAAGGGAAAGAGAAACTCTGCAGGCGGGAGCACAGGGACTGAACAATTATTTGGTTCACTTGGCTTGTGTCTGAGATAAGTATTGATACGGGGTTAGTGGGCGGATTCACCAGTCTGAATGGTTTGCAATGTGAATATCCTCAGCTGAGATTGAAGTCTTGTTTTGTTATCTAAAATAACAAATGGGCACTCCTTGAGGGTCATTCATTTGATTCTAGAATGGCTTCTACAAAAGGTCAGGTAATTCATGCTCAGTAATGTACCTGCTCCTCTCCTGTGAAGAAGGTAGATCAATCTGTTGAAAAGAACTTTCTGATAGACATCAGCTCTAAAGTCAGTGTGTCTCCATGTCCTCATGCTCCACCTCAGCACATCCTTGGCTCTGTAGCACTGCTTTGATTCAACTTCTGGAGTAATTATTGAGCAGATTCTTGAGCTGCATTGAATCAGGGATTCATGTTTTTAAAGGAACTTTCAGGAAGTTCACATTCACTCATTCTGGAATCTCAGATTAGTTATAGTGTTGCTTAACGTGCAACCTCCACTTCAAGGACACCTTAGATTAGCTTTTACTGCAGTAACAATAGCATCTTGGATCATCTCCCTATGTTTAAAATTCATCTCTCTACATCTCTCTCTCACACACTCACATCCAAACACAGTTCATCCAGTTCTCTAACTAGATAGCTGTTTTTCTCTCTGTTGGTCTGTCTGTCTAAACTTAGAATCAAATAGAAAATTGCACTACAAGACAATCTGACTCTTCCAGACATCTACTTTAAGTCCATTGCCATTTCTTGCTTGGGCTGATAATTTTTTAACCTGTTCTTAGACACCTGCATTCATGGCAAAAGCAACTTTTCCTCAGGGTCTCTTTGTACTAGTTTTACTGTAATTTCCTCCTTATAATGATAGTGTGAAGGATCTTGTCCTGTCCAAGGGGACAAAGGGAATTGTGATGTCCATTTTTAGCAGCAAAAATCATCTTGCATTAGTAAAGGATGCTTCCCTCAGATATTTAAGAAGGGAAAGTGGGTGTTTTCTAGTGGGCTTCTACAAATTGTTTTTCAATGTCTCCAATGTGTCTCTTTAAATTGAAGTTGGAAGGGATCTCTGGAGATGATCCAGTCCAAACCCAACACATTCTGGAGGGTTTTGTTTCTTTTCTTAGATGGTTGAGATAGATAGCTAAAATGGTTGGGCATAGGCAATCCCTTCTTTGATGTGAAAGGAGGTAAATGGGAGCAAACAGTGAATTCTGTTCAAAAAAGCCCAGTATGCTTTGATGGAAAGGGAAGCAGATATTGCTATACCCTCTTCTTGAGAGGAAGATGGGCCACAGCTAAGGAATCCTTTTTTCTCTTTGGTTTAAAGGTGGTGTGGGGCCTTGCTGACCCAAAGTTTCGCTAGGCAAGCACTTCTAGAAGTCCTCCTTTCCAAGAAATACGGATGTATAGGGCTAGATCTGAAGACAGTCATCAACCTATCTTTCCATATCTATTTTTGTTTCTGCACCCTAGCTCATGTTGGAAGTAGAACAGTTGTGTATGTCACCTTCAGCCTGTAACACTTTCAATTCCCTGCTTCGCCAGATTTTCAGCTGTGCACCTGCTCACTGTGGAGAACCACACTTCCCCACACGAATTTGTACTCCTAGGACCACCCCTGCATGCAAGTTCTCATTTTCTTGTTTATCTTTGTAATCTATACTGCAGCTGTGGTGCGGAATACTGGACTGATCACAATCATCGTCAGCAATTCACAACTCCACACTGCACCTATATACTTCTTTGGTAATATTGCCTTCACAGATGTCTGTTATGCCAGCAGTGTTGCCCCCAAAGTCCTGGTCAGAGCACAGAGACATTTCGTATAATGGCTGTGCAACCCCATTTTTCTTTGGAGGACTCTTTGTTTCTACTGAATGCTTTCTTCTTGTGACAAAGTCTTATGACTGCTTCACCGCCATCTGCAATCCTCTGCTCTACCAATCATGTTTCGGAGGGTGTTACCTGCTGGTTCTGGTTTCCTACCTTTGTGGCAGTTTAAGCACTGCAGTACACACCAGTTTAATCTTTTGGCTGAACTTCTGTTGGTCCAATGAGCTTGATCACTACTTTTGTTAGCTTCTACCACTCCTGAAGCTCTGCTGCAGTGAAACTTATGTCAATAAGATTGTGCTGTTCTCCTTCTCCTCTTTCTTTATTATCACTGTATGCTGTGTGATCCTTGTGTTCTACTACAACATTATCTCCACCATTCTGAGGATCACAGGCAGGCAGGAGAAAAGCCTTCTCTACCTGTGCTTCCCACTCTATGGCAGTAGCACTGTATTTTGGCACAACATTCGAAATGTATGCCATTCCTTCTGACTCCTCTTCACAAATCTCCTCTAGATCAAATTAGTGTCCATGTCGTCCTGTCTTTTCATCCTCATGTTAAACTCCACCATCGCTACCCTGAGGAACAAAGATGTGAAGGATTTTCTGAAGAAAACACTCAAAAGGAAATTATTAAAATTATTATTAATAAAACCCCAACTTCTCTTTTAATCTCATTTTGAAAATTTCCCTTGTAATTTCAAGCATATTTTCCTCAAAATTAGTGTGCAAAATACTGCTGCATGTTTTCTTGAAGTCACTCCTTAAAGTAAAGTAGGTTTAGCCACTACTGGAAGTGCTTCAGTACAACTAAAAGGTTGCTGATACTTTGTCATGAATAGATGATTTTTGGGAAGCTTGCAGCCTAAAGAGACATTAGGTAACAATTTATTTCAGTTCATTTGATGTAGAAACATAGGAGAAGGGGGTGATTCCTGCTACATCCCTCCATACCTCTTTTATGGCACCTAATATGGTGCCTGTGGGTGCAGGAGGAGATAAAGGGAGGTGAGCAGAAGAGAAAACATCTGACCTTCAGTAATTTTGATGGAAAGACAAATCAACAACAGTTATAGGCAACAGGTGGGTTTTTTTGAGGGTGGCTATATCTACCATTTCTCTCTTCTTCATGACAAACAGCAGAAAAATATTCCACTACTTTGTTTTTCCAAAGATGTAACAAATTTGGGGGGTTTATTGATAACTGCAGAACCAGTGCAAGGACTTTTCTGCACTTGTATATCTACTACTCTTTAATTACTCCCTTGTACAATATCAGTATCTGAGACTGTGCCTCTACTGAAGATCTTTGATTCATCCAGATTTCTGTTTGGAACATTTGATATGTTTAAGTGGGGAGTCAAATTATCACCTAGTTTTCTAAGTTAACAAAAGTAGTCTCACTTCAGTTAAGTCCCTGTTGCTCACATGCTAGGCTCACACTGTTCCTTTATGCTTCAGAGAGAATTCGGTCCACAGAAAAGGAAAATGAGGCCTAGGATAGACCAGTACAGCTTCAAGCTGCACGGCCTGGATGCAGAGAGTTTAATCTATTTGGGTCTGGAAAACTGAGCTTGCAGAAGAGAGAGAAAAGAGCAAAGATGATGAATACATAACTGAAAGAGAAAGGAATTTCCAAAAATTCTGTTTCTGTTACCAGAAAGGTGAATCATATCCTGGAAGCGTCTGTCAGTTACCACTGTATATAAAGTGGGATTATGTTCATAAACTAAGCATAATTATAAACTTAGGTAATGGAATGTAATTTCTGAGCACCACAAGTACTTTTCCAAAAAAGTATTCTTTCTCTGATTGTTCTTTTGGTGGTGACACAATAGGAAGTAGCACTAAATGCTGTACTGATTTTAAGGGTGTATGAGTGTTTGGTGCAAATGAACCCTTTGCTTATGAATCTTCCACCAAATCAAGTTTCACCAGTATTGCTTAGCAAATAAAATCTGACCATTAAACATTTTGGGGGCATTAAACTAAGCCAAAAATAGATTGCTGAAATTTATGGGATAATGTTCTCCTGGAATTGTAATAGGAATCATATTGATATTCTCCATATGAATCTCTGAAAAAAATTGATTTTTATTTCTATATTTATTTAATGACTTATTCATTTTCCCCCTGAAATATATTTCTAGGAAGAAGCAAATCCAAGAAAATTGCACAGGCTAGCAGCTATGACACAGGACCTAAAGGAGACCTCTAGCCTTCTTCAACAGCAGCAGGACTCAAACAGGCTACCATACAGCTGTAAAATGGTATTGCACATTTGTATTTTGCCACCTCTATTGGCCCCTTTTAAGTAACTGAAGGTAGGCAAATTAAATTTAATTCTGAGAAACATAAAGTTCAAATTGGTATTATCTGTTTACATCTAGATACTATGAGATTACTTCATCTGAAGCAGTCATGTATAGTAAATCTACAATAAATTTAACACTTCTTAAAATCACTACTCTTCTAATAAATTAGGTATTTAGATGACTGTTCTCTGGAACTGCCTATTTCTCTCCAATAGCCATACAGGGAAGCTAGACAGTTGCCTCAGATATGAATGTTAACAATGCAAAATATACTGTAAGCAATATTTACTATATATACTTGTACTTAGACCAAAGAAAAAAGCCACTATTTCTCCCTATAGGAACTAGTTAATTTGTTTTTTCTTAGATTAAGGTGATCATGAATATGAATATAAATAAGAGCTTATGAATATAAATATGAGCCCATAAATTAGACCAGAATGGAAGCCAAATCCTCAGTGATGGCTGGATAAAATAAAGAAGGATAATCTGCTTTTTTTTAGTGACAAGAACAGTTGAGTTAGTTAACTGAAAAATTGGCTTCATTGGTACATCTGAGTTCAAAGGGAGTTAGAATAATTTTGATTGCAGTATTAAAATTTTCAAAACTAACACTTCTTTGGAAATAAGAGATTAGAAACTATACTGAATTTCCACTTGGTTATTCATTTACTATGATCTTTTTCCATTTCACCAATCCCCACTTCAAAAAGGAAAGGGAAAAGGTAGAAAGGGGAAAGTTAAATTTGTTCCTTGGGTTTTTTTTGTTTGTTTATTTCTTGTTTTTTATTAATTTTACAGATAAATACAACTTGTGGTAATAATATGGAAAAAGGAAAGTAATGTATTATGTTTACATATCATGATATATATGCACAGCTATATACATTATGTGTATATATGTGTTATGTATATGAATGAATTCATGTGCCTACACTTACATGAGTAAATACTTGGCTGTTTTTACCTCTCATTTGAGGTAGAAAGCAGAAGTAACTCCAACATGAACTCAACTTTATTCTGTTAACTTTTGTTCTTTGTCAGGCACCCGCCATGGAAAATTGCTATGTGGTGACTGAGTCCACACTGACGGGATTCAAAATCAGCTAGAACTGCAGATCTTTCTTTCATGGTCTTCCTACTGCTGTATGTCACCATGCTCTTGGGAAAGAATGCCATGACTGTTATCATTCGTATAAACACTCATCTGGTACCAAACAACCCTGTATTACTTCCTCAAGAACCTCTCCACCTGGGACCTTTGCCACCCCTCTGCCATTGCCACTCCTTGGACTGCTTCTTTGCTGAGACGCAGGCCATTTCCCGTGGTGGTTGGTTAGCCCAGCTGATGTTGTTTCCTCTCTTTGTCACCAGAGGGTACTTCCTCATAGTAGTTACAGCTTAAGACTGCTTCATTGCCATTGGTAAGCCACTGTTCCACCTCATCAAGACATCAAAAAAGATGCCGTCAGCTTGCATTGGCATCCTACACCTGTGGCTATGCCAATAGCATTCAACAGACTGCAGTTTTGTACGGGCAGCTAAATAAACCGCTTCTTTTGTCATGTCCCAGCTGTTATGATTTCTACCCTTTAAAGGCAATTTAATTGTGACCATCAGCAGGGCAGTGATATTCACCTCATACCACAGATGCCATTTACATGAACTTTAGCAAGACTTTCAACACTGTCTTCCATCATATTGTAGCCAAGTTAGACTTTACGATCTGGATGGATGGACAACTAGATGGATAAAAAGGCTGGTTGGATTATTGGGCTCAGAGAGTAGTGGTCAATGGGTCATACTGTACCTGGAGTGGTCAATGGGTCTACTCTACCCTGAAATACTGCAGGGGTCTATCTGGGCACCTGTCTTGTTTAACGTCTTTATCAATGACCTGGAGGAGGTGAAGGAGTGCTTACCCATCAAGTTTACAGATAACACCACATTGGGGGAGGGGGAGGGGAATGACACGCAAGGGCATAGACTGGATGAAAGAATTGGCCAATAGGAACTGCATAAAATTCAACAAGGATGCAAACAAATGCAAATTCCTGCATGTGGCAAGGAATAACCCCTGGCAATGACACAGGCAGGGGACTGGCTGGCTAGGTAGAAGCTCTGCAGAAGAGGATCTGGGAGTCTTGGTAGACAGCAAGCTGAACATCAGTCATCAGAGTGCCCTGGCAGCAAAGCAGCTCAACTGTATTCTAGCCTGTATAAACTGCACCATAGCCAGTAAATCAAGGGAAGTGTTTATCCCACTCAACTTAGCATTCACTACACTGCACCTACTTTGAGCAGGAGGTTGTACTTCAGATCTCCTGAGGTCCCATGCAGCTTAAACTATTCTATGAGTCTAAAGAAGGTAAGGATAGGATTCATGTCCCTATATGTCATTAGGTATTGACATTTCAGGTGCCCCAGAGCATCACACCTGGCTTCCTGCTCCCATTAAGGAGTATAATTTAACATAAGTCTTGTACAGAAGTGACAAATAGCCTAAGACATACAAAATATTACTGTATGACCGTGTTTAGACATCTCACTTGCTCCTTTAGTATATACTAGGCTAATCATAGTAGCTTTCTTTCTAGTCAAGGGAGAGGCACTAAACACAGTCCATGGATTCTAAGTAGTCAATCTCATTGTAATGCACCCATTCAAAACAGAACAGATAAAGGAAATTCTAGATTACTAGGTCATGTAAATATATAAATAGAGGAGCCAAATCCTACCTATCGTAAGTATAAACTAGTGTTTTCCCCTTGGCACAGATTCTGTGTGGGTCTGATTTGCTTATCAGTTCTCAAAGTAAAGGTTCTTGAACTGCGACTTTGGTCTAGTTGAAAAAAATGAGAGCAGTGTCACTGACCACAGGAGGAATGTTTTTTTTACCTCTCATGTTGGAGAACGAGGAGCAACTCAACATACGGAACTCAAATTGGTCCCTAAAGAGAGACTGGTTTATTTTTCCTATGCAACAGAAGAGGAAACAGTGCTCTCCTAGCCTTGTCTAATTCTTGACCTCTGACTTCCATAGAAAGCTATTTCAATATTTTTTTTTCATATGAAACTTATTTTTTTTCTGCAAATTTCTATTTCCATGCTTTAAAAGACATTTTCCCCATGATATTTCTTTCTCTGTTCACCAGTTATTTAGAACAAGCATCAAGAAAAAATAATAGGCTGATATGTTCGTCTTCATCCTTTCTCTCAAAAAGTAAGTAGTGTTTTGTGTTTCAATATTTATGTTAATGCACACTTATTATAGAAATAGCTTTTCTCACTGTCTGTCCTTCTGTCCTTCCTTCCTTCCTTCCTTTCACCCTTCCTTTCTTCCTCCCCTCCCTCCTTTCTTCCTTCCTTCCTGCCCTCCCACTTTTTAATTTTTCACTTTTTTATCATTTACCTTCTTTCCTTTCTTCCTTCTTCCTCAGAGTTGGGTACTATGAGATTGATTTCCCCTAAGTGTAGGTATCTACATCAATACCAACAGCACAGCCCCTTTCCATAGTTTATCTGTACTGTCAATGTCTCTCTTGTCAATCACTTTCAATCCAATTCACTTCAATTATTTTAAAGTCTACTTCAGGTGGTTCACACTATAGAGAGGGAATCTTCTGTAGGATTCATTGATTAAAATCTGTATTTAATACTTGGATTGGTGACACTCCTCTTATGAGCACAGTTTATCCATCTTGAAATTGACCTCACATGAGATTTTCCCTGCCTGTGACTTAAAATAGAGCAGGTTGTTATCAAATCTGACAGTTTCTCCTGTGTAGAGGTTCATGGTTTGTTGGCACCATAATATTTTTGAATACAGTGAGCAAAGTTTTTCCTAATTAAGGGATGCAATCAGACCTTCTGATCCTAAATTAAGCTAATCTGATGAGAATTGCTTGGGTTTTTTTGATAATCACATTTCCTTAAAGTGTCTTTAATTGAGAAGTAAAAAAAAAAAAGACATTGTTTAAGAAACATTGCATACAAATATTTAATTCTAGAACATACACACATACACATACACATACACATATCTATATTCCCATGTAAGGTATGAAATACTTTTCCTTTTTTTTCTTTTCATGGCTACACATATAGAGAGACAGATAGATATATGGAGGAACAGTAGGATATTAAAGTGGACAATTCAGAAGTCATGGGAAAAAACAGTCTTCCCACCATGGAAATAATGTAGGTATGTTCAATCTACATTCTGTTAGTACAGCATATCCTTTTCTGTCTGCCCACATCTGATATTAGAAACATATATCTAATTAATACATATATAGAAAGAAAAATTATTATCAGCTAGACAGTGTTGATATGTTGGTATAAGCATAGATGAATAGATTGGTAAACATGTGTGTGTGTGTTCTCATAGCACATTTGTGAAAGGGATTAACCTCGCAGTTTACTACAAACAGCATATTTGTAGTAAGATTTAACAAGCTATCTGCATGTGAAACAGTGAGTTTGTGCATTTATGTTGGTTGTGTCTAATCATGGGATTTCTGTCACCTCACTTTTAAACCATCCAGAAGATAGGTCAGATTCATTGTAGCTAATCTTAGTGGCTCAATACAGTTATTAAAAATAAAGGCCTTTTGCAGGTTATCCAAGACATCTGCACAGTGTCTGTAAGTTTCTTATACCCTTAACTTTCTACATCCTTCAGAAGCAAGAACTGAAAGCTGGGTGGCATAATCTTCATCATCCCTCGTGGCAACAAAAACATATTTTTAGGCAATCCCTGCTACCTCACTTCTTAATCATACCAGCAACAGAAGAGGAATTCAGGTACTTAAACGCAGGCATGTCTAATGCTATTTTAGACCTTTTGTGGTATTCTGCATGGCCTTCAGCCCTGCTCTGGAAAGGCACAGATCTTCTGCAGGTACCGTGTTATAACTCCCAACTCCCAGGGAGTGTCTAAGATATCTTTGGCAGCTAAAATTACACCATCTCACTCTATATAGGTGCCTGAATATCACCATGAGTGCCTAAAGTGGAGTAACTTATGTGCAATGTTAGCTGTCTAAGCTCTGATTATAGTCATATAATTATACATAATAAAGTGGAAGTGCAAGTCATATAGATAACAGTGTCCAGAAATATTTAACCCATTCCTAAATAGAACCCTATATAAGGCCAGATGAATCACTGTTTATAGTCATGGATTGTATTGATTAGAGATTTGATTTGCTGGTCCATGTATAGGCTCTCAGTGATGTTTGAGAGGCCCTTTGTTCCCCGCCTGGCAGGTGTCACTCTAGAAGGTTCTGAATGTCCTGTAGTTTGTGTGTCCTAATTTTTTGCTCTGTATGAATGACCCAAATAACTACAGCATGCAAAAGATACTACACATGTCCATGAACTCATATATGGATAATGAAGGTGGGATTTAAGAGCCTAAACACAGCCATAGGAAAACACTTGAGATGTCCTAGAATGCTTCACAAATTCCTGCCAGATATGACACAGAACCTATGGAAATCTCCTCATCTTCTAGACTGAGCTGGAACGCCAGGATATCTACAGCATCTCAAAACATGCTTATGTTTAGGTACCTGAATCACTAATATACAATTTAGATACCCACAATGTGATTAATTCCACACTGTTTACTTAGAACAGGTTAACTTCATATTTGAATGTCCTCTTTTAGTCAAAGGAGAAAGACCAATACTTTGAGAAGGTGGATTCATTCATTCTATTGTGCTTTATGAGATATTGTCACTTCTTAACAATGTTTGTGTCTCTCCATTAACTTTTGTATTCACTACATACGTAACCAGATTATTCACAAGGAGATCCACCTACCCTATTTAAGCAGAGAAAGGTGCCTGTCTCAATTTAAAGACTAACAACAGGAGAGATGGAAGTACACCTAGAAATTATATCACGGCCATTTACAGGAAACACATTAATCATTCTGTGAAGATTCTAACTTACACAAAGATGACTAACCTTAAGATTTAGTGAGATAGCTTAATTAATTGTGTCCCTAATAGTTCAGAGGCACTAAAGATCAGTGTCCAGAATAGTGTTATAACAGTAGCTGGTTGAGTTCTGGATAAGGAGAAATGTGGAGGTTGGGTGAAAAACTCATGTAAACCAATAGAGTATGGAAGAAAAAAAAAAAAATCCTAAGCATTGCACTCTTTCATGTACCTAGCATGTTTCAGATCATGCTGTGTTAGTATCATGAGATGCTTGAGGTCTGGATCAGAAATGTAACTCCCAGTTGTGTGAGCGTGATCCTAATTGCATTTACAAAAATGGTCCTAGAAAAACCCTGCAGTCTACTTTGGAATATCACCCTTGTGCCTCAATAGTACTTTGCGAAGTTTCTGTGTAGTTGTCATTGGTTGGTTTTTTTCCATTATGAATCACTCTTTGCAACTAATATGTTTTTTTTTTTCCTCAATCCAGACAACTCTAATTACAAACACGGATTTTCACATCATGGTCTGTGCATACAAGTTAGCTTGAGTGGATGTTCAAACTGCTGCTACATCTGTTTCCCCTGCAAAGTCTATAGCAGCTTCTGTATGATTCTCAGCATGCTCTCAGATAACTTGACCCATGTGGTTGAATTCGTTCTGGTTGGTTTTCCAGGTAAACAGGAAATCAAGCTTCTGCTCTTTTTTATGTTCTTCCTGGCTTATGTGCTGACAGTGACAGAAAATGTAATGATTGTTGTGCTTGTCTGGACAAATTTCCAGCTTCACAAGCCAATGTATGTTTTCGTGGGCAATCTTTCCTTTCTGGAGATGTGGTATGTCTCTGTCATAGTGCCCAAAGTGCTTGTGAGCTTGGTGACAAAGAGACAAGGCATCTCCTTCACAGGCTGCATGGCTCAGTTATTCTTCTTCCTGTCATTGGCCTGCAGTGAGTGCACTCTCTTGGCTGTCATGGCCTACGATCGCTACGTGGCCATTTGCAACCCATTGCATTACCCAATCATCATGGATCACACTCTTTGCACCCGTTTGGCCGTTGGCTCCTGGATGAGTGGCTTCCTGATTTCCACAGGAAAGGTTTACTTCATTTCACGTCAGACCTACTGTGGGCCAAACATCATCAACCACTTCTTCTGTGATGTTTCCCCCTTACTGAAGCTAGCTTGCACCAACATGTCAGTAGCTGAGTTCATGGATTTCTTACTGGCCCTGCTCATCCTTCTTGTACCACTCATTGTGATTATGGCCTCCTATGTGTGCATCATCTCTGCTGTCTTGGGCATCCCCTCAGCCCAGGGGCGTCACAAGGCCTTCTCTACCTGTGCCTCTCATCTTTTAGTGGTCACAGTGTTCTATACAGCCTCCCTGTTTATCTATGCCAGGCCCCATCCTATTGATTCCTTCACGTCCTACAAACTGGTTTCTGTGGTATACACTGTCTTGACACCCCTTGTCAACCCAGTCATCTATTGCTTAAGGAACCAGGAATTCAAAATTGCTCTTAGGAAAACAATATACTGGAGAGACATCTGGTCCTAGAAATTTCATCTAGGGTTTTCCTTATTTATTTAACTCCCTTTCTACTCTGTAAAAGTGATTTCTACAAGTCATAATAAATTTACTAGTGTTCATCTCTAAGATTTGGGAGATTTGGGTGATCCTGAAGAAAGAGAGGAGAGAATTCAGAGGAATGTGCACCACCGCCCATGAGGAAAGCAAGTGGTCAGGGGGATGGAGCCTAACAACAGGGCAAAATGAAACCGAGGACAGCTGTGGGTCTCAGAACCTGCTCCCAGTTTCTCTGCTCCCTAGCCCCATATGAGCCTTAATTGGTCTCAGAACCCTATCCAGATCTAAGGTCCCCAAGCTGGCAGTAACTTTTTCTCTGTATTCCCACTAAAGATACTCTATTTAGTAGTACTAGTTCTGAGAAGTCCTTAGGATAACATACACCTTTATCATAGAATCTAGAATAGAATCATAGAATAATATAGATTAGATGCTACCCTAAGAGGTCTATAGGCCGACCTCTTGCTCAAAGCAAGTCCAATTAGATCAGGAACTTGTTCAGGTGAGTTTGCATACCTCTGAAGATGTAAATCCCACCACTTAGCTAGGTCCCTTATTCCAGTCTCTGATCACTCTCAGAATCACAGAAGGGCAGAGGTTGGAAGAAGCATCTGGAGATCACCTAGTCCAATGACCCTGCTTGAATAAAGATCAATTACAGCAGGTTGCTCTGGGTTGTGTCCAGTCAAGTTTTGAATATCTCCACAGATGAAGACTCCACAACCTGCCTCAGAAACCCATTCCAGTGTTCAACAGCCCTCAGAGTAAAAAAGATTTTTCTTATCTTTTTTCCTTAAAAGGAATGTCCTGTATTTCAATTTGTTCCCATTGCCTCTTGTCCTGTTGCTCGGCACCACTGAGAAACATCCAGTTCCATCTTCTTTACTACTCTCATCAGATATTTATACATCCTGATAAGACTCCTCCCTGAGCCCTTTCTTCTACAGGTCAAACAATCCTCTAGTCTTTCCTCGTATGGAAGATACTCCAATTGCTTAATCATCTTAGCAGCCCTTCTCTGGACTTGCTCCAATATTTCCATGTGTTTTGTGTGCCATGGAGCCCAGAACTGAACACATTATGCCAGATGTGGTCTCATAAGCACTGACTAGAGTCTAAGGATCACCTCCCTCAAACTGCTGTCTATGTTCTTTCTAATGCAGCTGAAAAAGCTGTTGGCCTTCTTTTTGCAAGGCTGCATTGGTTTTCAACTTGTCCATGTGGATGCACAGGTCCCTTTTTGCAAAGGTGCTTTCCAGACAATAGGTCCCCATAAAGTATTGGTGAATGGGGTTATCCCTCCCCAGTGTCAGAGTCTAACACTCTCTGACCAGGTTCTTTTAGATATTCCTCACATGGACAGTTTAATGTCTTATTTGAAGTTATTTGCATCTTGAATACTGTGTTCAGTTTTGGGCCCCTCACTACAAGAAAGACATCGAGGTGCTGGAGCATGTCCAAAGAAGAGCAACGAAGCTGGTGAAGGGTCTAAAGAACAAGTCTTATGAGGAGTGGCTGAGGGAACTGGGGTTGTTTAGTCTGGAGAAAAGGAGGCTCAGGGGAGACCTTATCACTCTCTACAACTACCTAAAAGGAGGTTGTAGGGAGGTGGGTGTCGGTCTCTTTTCCCAAGAAACAAGTGATAGGATGACAGGAGACGGCCTCAAGTTGCGCCAGGGGAGGTTTAGATTGGATATTAGGAAAAATTTCTTCACCAAAAGGGTTGTCAAGCATTGGAACAGGCTGCCTGGGGAAGTGGTTGAGTCGCCATCCCTGGAGGTATTTAAAAGACATGTAGATGTGGCACTTAGGGACATGGTTTAGTGGTGAACTTGCACTGTTAGGTTTATGGTTGGACTCGATGATCTTAAAGGTCTTTTCCAATCTAAATGATTCTATGATTCTATGATTCTGTTACACAGGATTTTGATTTAGTGTGATACAGCAATGTTCTTAAATTACAGTACAAGTATAAACTGCACAGAGCAGAGAGTAGCAATTGGAATACCCAGTGGAATCACAATGCAAACATGAATTGTATTACCATTCTCTATTTTATGCTCACTGTCACAATGGTGGTCATCCACAGTCAACAGGAGTAAACACATGGGTTGAAACCAGATCAAGCCCATTGCTCTCTTGGAAGTTCTTTTTGTTTATTGTCCAGTTTTAACACTCTATGTTGGGCTGAACCATGTAACCCTGCCCCTGGCTAAGTTAGGAAGACATATGCACTCTTTTGATTAACTCAGAGACAAACAGTTATACAGCTGGTTGATCGACTCAGCTGATACAGCCAGCTGATCTACTGAACTGATATAGAACCAAGGCTACCCTCTGGTCTCCTTTGTGTTAAGTTCAGCTTGCTTTGTAACAACTGTGGTTAGTAACTTCCTACATTATTCCCTGAGCTTCATGAGCACAAATCCTTTCTTTATCTCCTCAGACCCTTCTACCATTGTAGACGTTCATTGACTGGTCACAACCAAGTGCAGGACATTGCATTTCCCCTTGCAGAACTTCATAAGATACCTGTCTGCCTATTTCTCCAGCCTGTCAAGGTCCCTCTGAGCACAACCATCTCGTTTCTCACACACCTCTCACAGTTTTGTATCATATGCAAACTTTTTGACAGTGCACTCTGTCCCATCATCCAGGTCATTAATGAATATATCAAAAAATACTCACTCCAGTATTGTCCCCTGGGGCACACCACTAGTGACTAGCCTGCACCTGGAATTTGCGCTGCTGATCACAACCTTTTAAGCCTGGCAGTTCAGCCAGTTTTCAATCCACTTCACTGTCCACTTATGTAACCCACACTCCATGAATTTATCTATGAGGATATTATGGGACACAGTGTCAAAAGCCTTGCTAAAGTCAAGGTAAAAAACATGCACTGCTCTCCCCTCATCCACTGAGCTAGTAATTTCATTGTAGAAGTCCATCAGATTGGTCAAGCATGATTCCCCTTTCATACATCCATGCTGACTACTATCAACTACTTTCTTGTCCTTCATATGATTGGAAATGGTTTCCAGGAGGGTTTGTCCAATCACTTTCCCAGGGATTGAGGGGAAGGCTGACTGGCCTGTAGTTACCTAGATTTTCCTTCTTGCCTTTCTTGAAGGTAAGACTGACATTTGCATTCTTCCTGTCCTGAGGACAGGATCACAATGACCTTTCAAGTACAATTAAGAGTGACCTTGCAATGACACTGCCCAGCTCCTTCAGCACTTATGCGTACATGCTGTCAGATCCCACGGACTTCTGCAGGTCTAGCTTGTTTAAATGTTCTCTAACTTAATCTTCCTCCACTGAGGGTAAGTTTTCCTTGCTCCAGACTTCCCATGGGCCTCAGGGTCTTGGGATTCCTAAAGGCAAATCTTATCAATAAAGACCAAGGAGAAGAAGGTATTAAGTACCTAACCTTTTCCATGTCCTTTGTAACCAGGTTCCCTGACCCATTCAGCAGCAGGCCTACATTTTCCCTAGTCTTCCTTTTACTGCTGATATACCTGCAGAAGCCCTTCTTGTCCTTCTTTTGCCTCTCCAGATTCAGCTCCAGAATAAATTTTGTTATCCTAACCCAAACCCTGCATCATCAGATAGTGTCTCTGTGTTACTCCCAGGACACCTGACCCTGCTTCCACTTCTTGTATGCTTCCTTTCTGTGTTTAACTTCAGTAAGGAGCTCCTTGTTCACTCATGTGTGCCTCCTGCCACCTTTGCTTGACTTCCTGCACATGGGGATAGACTGCTCTGGAGCTTGGAGGAAGTGGACCTTGAAAACCAAAAGCTCTCCTGGACCACTCTTCTCTCCAGAATGGTCTCCCAGTGGATTCTTCCAAGCAAGTCCCTGAACAGGCAAATTCTGCTCTCCTAAAGACCAGGGTTGTGATCTTGCTATTTGCCTTGTTCCCTTCTCTCACGCTTCTGAACTCCACTATCTCATGGTCACTTCAGTCATGGCTGCCCCTGACCTTAACAGCCCCAACCACTTCATCTTTGTTTGTAAGTATGTGGCCCAGCAGACCACCTTGCCTCATCGGCTTCTCAAACACCTGTGTGAAGAAGTTAGTATCAATGCATTTCAGAAACCTCCTGGATTCCTTGTGCCCTGCTGTGTAGTCCTTCCAGCAGATATTGGGGTCGTTTAAGTCCCCCATGAAGACCAGGACCTGCAAATGTCAGGCTTCTTCCAGCCTACTGATGAAGGCTTCATGCACTTCTTTGTGTAGGTGGTCTGCAGCAGACAGCAACCACAATGTCTCCCATGCTGGTCTGCCCTCTAATCCTAAACTAGCTTCAATCAGTGACACAGAACAACAACATCATAGAAAGGAAGAGCTTTTCTGACCTGAGCTCTAGACAACTCTTTTGTAACTTATTGATATTTAAAATTCTTATTCAAAGGTAGCAGCATCCAGTAAACCTGTAATTATTTTTAAAAATGTGTGTGTGGTGGTCTCCAGCCTCTGGGAGCAGTGGAGGAAAAAGGTTCAATAGCACTGGCAAACAGTGACCAACAAAGGAGGAAAAGAAGAAGAAAATGAAGAAAAAAGCCTACATTAAAACCAACAAAAAGCAATATAAAGAAGTAAAGTGTTTCAGGCTATCTTAAAGAAACATTAGTACAGAGAACAATTCAGTCTGGTCTTACAGATTCCATCTTCATTTTGTACAGTTATGAATATGAAAGACTTTTTCTGCGGAAGAACAAATTGTCTTGCTTGATTCAGATGTAGGTCTGAATGCAATCACTTGATCCATGTGTTCCTTCATTTTTGAGGAAGGAAAATACGTAAAACAGATACAAATCTTTTCAATTTCAACTTTAAACTCAACAGTCACTGAGCAAATTCTCCTAGAAGCTATTTACAAGCACTTGAAGGACAGGAGGGTGATGGGAAACAACCATCCAATTAAAAATTGTGCCTGACCAACCTGATTGCCTTCTATGAGGACATGACTGGCTTTGTGGATAAGCAGAGAACAGTGGATATTGATTTCCTTGACTGTAGCCTTTGAGACGGTCCTCTAAATTATAGTTATAGCCATATTGGTAGAGCATGGGCTGAATAAACGGACTATGAGATGGGTGGAAAATTGGCTGGACTGCCAGGCTGAAGATATTATGATCAGTGGTATAAGGCCCACATGAAGGCCAGTCACTACTGGCATCCCACAGTCACGAAAACTCTGGTCAACACTGTTTAACATCCTTATCACTGATCCAGTTGAAGCAATATCATGTACTTTCAAAAAGTTCATGCATGATACCAGAGAGAGACGTCAATACTCAGGACAACATGACGGCTGTTCAAAAGGACCTGTTGACGGAGCATGCTTACTTCAACTACAGGAAGCATCACACTCGCAATCTCTGATCCTGCTGGAGGACTTCAATCACCCAGACATCTGCTGGAAAAGCAGCACAGCAAGCTGTAAGCAGTCCAGGAGACACTTGGAGTGCGTCAAGGATAATTTCATAATCCAGGTTGTAGACAGCCCGACCAGAGCAGAAGCGTTACTGGACCTGTTGCTCACCAACACAGAAGAACTAATTAGAGATGTCAAGACGGGTGGCAGCCTGGGATGCCCCGAAGGAATTCACAATCTTGAGGGATACGGGCCAGGTGAAGAGTAGGGTCAGGATGCTGAATTTTAGGACAGCAAACTTTCAATTGTTTAAAGAATTAGTGGATGGGACCCCCTGGAAAACTGCCATCACAGATAAAGGAGCAGAACAGGGCTGGCAGCTCTTTAAGGACATATTTCTTAGAGAACAGGAGCTCTTGATTCCTATGTATAAGAAATCAGGCAAGGAAGGCAGGAGGAGATCAACACGGCTCAATAAGGACCTCCTGGTCAAACTAAAGTGTAAGAAGGAAATGAACCATCAGTGGAACCAGGGACATGTATCCTGGGAAGAATATATGGATGCTGCCCAGATGTGTAGAGAGTGGATCAGGAAAGCTAAGGCACATTTGGAGCTGAATTTGGCAAGGGATATAATGAATAATAAGGACTTCTACAGGTACACTGGCCAGACAAGGAACATTTAAAAGAATGTACTCTCCCCCTGATTTCAATGAATAAGACAGGAGAGCTGGTGACAACTGACATGGAGAAGACTGAGGTACTCAACAATTTTTTTGTCACAGTTTTCAATGGTAATCTCTCTTCCCACATCTCTCAAGCCCCTGAACTTCAATGCTTGAGGGACTGGGGGGAAAAAGTCGCTCCCATCATAAGAGAATATCAGGTTTGAGACCACCTGAGGACCCTGAAAATGCACAAGTCCATGGGACCGAATGAGATGCAACCCAGGGTCCTGAGGCAATCGGCTGATGTAGTAGCCAAGCCACTCTTCATCATATTTCAAAAGTCACGGCAGTCAGACAAAGTCCCCAGTGACGGGAAAAAGGGAAGCATCACACCCCTTTTTAAAAAGAGTAAAAAGGAGGACCCTGGGAACTACTGACAAGTCAGCCTCACCTCCGTGACCAGTAAGATCGTGGAACAGAACCCCCTGAAAGATATGTCGAAATATATAGAAGACAGGGAGGTGATTAGAGACAGCCAATGTGGCTTCTCCAAGGGCAAATCATGCCTGACTAATCTAGCGGCCTTCTACAATGGTGTGACTGCATCAGTTGACAAGGGAAGAGCTATGGATATCATCTACCTGGATTTCTGTAAGGCCTTTGATACAGTCCCCCACAACATTCTTACCTCTAAACTGGAGAGGTATGAGTTTAATGGATTGACTGTTAGATGGGTAAGGAATTAGCTGGATGGCCATGTCAAGAGAGTTACAGTCAATGCCTCAATGTCCAAGTGGAAACCAGTAATGAGTGGTATCCCTCAAGGGTCTATACTGGGACCAATGCTATTTAATCTTTTCATCAATGACATAGACGGTGAGGTTGAGTGCACCCTCAGCAAGTTTCCAGATGACACCAAGCTGTGTGGTGTGGTCAACACACTGGAGGGAAGTGATGCCATCCAGAGGGACCTTGACAGGCTTGAGAGTTGGGCCCATGTGAACCTCATGAAGTTCAAGAAGACCAAGTGCAAGGTCATGCACCCGGGTTAGGGCAATCCCCCACTATCAATACAGATTGAGTGATTAATGGATTGTGAGCAGCCCCGTGGAGAAGGACTTGGGGATACTGGTGGATGAAAAATTGGACATGAGCTGGGAATGTGTGCTTGAAACTCAGAAAGCCAATTGTATCCTGGGCTGTGTAATAAGAAGTGTGACAGCAGGTTGAGGAAGGTGATATTCCTCCTCTACCACACTCTCGTGAGACCCCACCTGGAGTACTGTGTTCAGCTCTGGGGTTCCCAGTACAAGAAAGACATGGACCTGTTAGAGCATGTCCAGAGGAGGGCCACAAAAATGATCTGAGGGGTGAAACACCTCTCCTATGAAGAAAGGCTGAGAGAGTTGGGGTTGTTTAGCCTGGAGAAGAGAAGGCTCTGGGGGAACATTATTGCAGCCTTTCAATATACACAGGGGGTTTCTAAGAAAGATGGAGAGAGACTTTTTACCAAGGCATGCAGTAACAGGACAAGGGGCAACAGTTTTAAACTGAAAGAAGGTAGATTTAGATTGGACATAAGGAAGAATTTTTTTTACAATGAGAGTGGTGAGCCACTGGTACAGGCTGCCCAGAGAAGTTGTGGATGACCCATCATTGGAGTTGTTCAAAGTCATGTTGGACAGGGCTTTGAACAACCTCATCTAGTGAAAGATGTCCCTGCCCACAGCAGGGCGGTTGGACTAGATGCTCTTTAAAGGTCCCTTCCAACCCAAACCATTCTCTGATTCTCTGATTCTCTGATTCTATAGTGACAAAGATTGGAAGCTTATGAGTTCCTGCAAGAGAAGAATGTTTCCGGCTCCACCTGCATGTCTGCAACTACAGAATAGGTTCCATGCCCTGTTATCAGATGAGGGATTGGAAATTCTACCCAAAGAATGAGAATCATCTAAGCCTAAACCACAGAGCAGCACCAGGAGGAAGTGGCAAGTGATAGTAAAGGGGGACATGCCTCTGTGGGGCACAGAGACCCCCATCTGCCAATCTGACCTTCTAAGGATGTTGTGGAGAGCTTGCTGAGACTTCTCCAGCCCTTGGACTATTACTCTCTGCTGTTTTACGCTGTGGGTACCAACAATAGTGCCAGGGGAAACCTGGAACTTATGAAGTGACAACATTATTCTCGGGTTGATGGTCAAGGACCATCAGGAGCCCAGGTGGTTTTCTCCTCGATCTTGCCAGGAGAGAGAATATCTTGAGGATGAGTGGACTGATCCTGCAGGTCAACAACTAGTTTTGTAGCTGTTGTTGTTAACAGGGATTTAGCTTTTATGATTATGGGAGCGACTTTGACAATCAAGGATTGCTTGAAAGGGGTGGGATCAACCTGATCAAAGGGGTCAAAAGCATTTTTACCAACAGGCTGGTCACCCTGATGACAATGCTTTTATACTAGGATTGACAGGGGAGGGAAATTACACCCCACAGTCAAGTGAGAAAGTGGTGGACCACGTTGAAAAGCACAGGATTGAAGACAATGTGGAAAGGAGAGACTCAGACACAATAAAACACGGATAAAGGGGGCTGAAGCTGTTCATTCCTACACCATCCCTCAAACATCACTTCAATTAAAACACTACACACTTCTCAGCTCTCCCTCTTACCCACACTTAGGTATTTCCATTCCCTTCATTAGGTGTTCGTCAAAGAATTTCTGCCAGACCTGAGGTCCAACTATACTTCACATTCAGATACCCGCAATTCCTTCTTTACTTTGACTTTACTGAGCCCAGACTTCACACTCTTCACAGTCTTGATTTTGGTAGATGAGTACTTGTATTTTCTCTTTCTTCACTTTCAAGTTACTGCTGTGACCCGCCCATGTACAGGCTACCTGAGCTCTTGTCCACAGAATCTCCAAATTACATAGAAAAATCTTAGTGAAGCTTTTGAAACGTTGGCTTTCCATTCCATTCCACAGGGAGTTCTACCACGTATTGTCTACCCAGACGTTCCTACTAACATCCCGAGCCATAGCACTTGTCCAGGCACTCCTACCCAGGTTTTTCATCCCCCTCAGAGATACATGTTTTTCATCCACCCTTCCTATACACACCGACATAATTTAGGTTCCATGAGCTGGCCCTTCTGAGAAAAACATTTTATATGTTCTGGCTATGGGGAAAGTTTGTTTGTTAAGGAATTAGATTTTTTAAAATATCACTCAGATATGGGTCTCAACCAAACACAATAACCATGTTTACAATTATCAAAAGAGACACCTTAACTCAGCATTTCAGCAGAGTTCCTTACAAGAACAGTGAGGTAGCAAATCAAAGGACACAGATAAATATCACACTTTAACACACCAACTCGGCGGGAGGGCAAACACAGCAGCCATCATTCATCTTATCAACTTATGTGTTCAAAGTAGGAGTCAGGCATCAAATCACATCACTTCTTTCCCAGCATGAAATCTATCTGATTTAATTTAGGACAGTCATAGCATGGAAAAGAATAACAGCATTATCACCCTGTCAGGAGAGTGAAATTAAGCATTTCCATGTCTGGATTCCTCTTTCCTAAGGTAGCCATCTAAAAACTATCAGCTGATTTGCACTCCAAAGGGCATCTTTTATTCCATCAGTTTTGAAGCATAGGTAGGACACTAACTTGTATGAAAATATAATAAATCTCACCACACCTAAGAGGTAAGCATTTGCAGCACTTACCTCTTACACTTAAATTGTTTGCCTGATCCTAGAAGGCTCCTAAGACCTGTGCAGACCCGGCCAGCACACTCTGCTGGGAAAACTTCATTAGCTTCAGTTTTTAGCAAACCTTATGTAAGACTCACTGGAACATTCCTTGCTTTGGATAAATGAATGAAGACTCTGCTAAATCATTTGTAAAAATGAGCCTCGTACAAGTTGGGACTGAAAGGATTGACTTCTTTACATCAGATTAAGTGTGTTGGGGAGAAGGGTTAACAGATGCACCTTCATGTCAAAAATGAATGACAAACCTTTGTTTATTAACTACAAAATGGCTTCCATGGGTATGATAATGATAGGAGTACAAGGATGATAAGGATGTAAACAGCAACAATTAGACATAACAGATACAAGTAGAGTCCAATAGGTAACTGTCTTGATCTCTTATAAAAGGGGAATCATCATGTAGTCTTTAATTGGCCTAGAGGGCACAGGTCTATGCCATTGCCTTACTGGGAACATTAGAAAGAATCTATTAAGGCCATTCATGCTGAATCCTTGCCACCAAACTGATCCTGCGTCTGTTTTTTATGACAAGAATAGTACTGGTGTTTCCTGACTGAAACTGACACCTCTGAGACTATGGTACAGAGAATACATATACTGCTGAATTAGCCCCAGACCAAAAGCTACAATACCCCCCTAGCACATGACAAGGGGTATTATGCATGATTGATGTGTGTGTGTGTCCCTGTATGTATCTAAAATCTGCAGCTACTGCAGCTCTAACTTCTATGAGAAGCGTGTTTGGGACGTTTATGTCTCATTGCATTAATAGCAGGACCCCAGGTTTCTATATGTGACTAATATATCCACTTCAATTAAGTGAAGTAGAAGGAATCCAGAACAATTATTATTATTTTTCATTATTAATACTGTGATCAGAAATTCCACCTCTGAACTCCTATGTTTGGAGTAGTGCAGATTTTTAAATGTGAAAATGGAGAATCTACCTCTACCCCAAATCTTCCTGGCTAGAGGTATCAATTGAAAACATTGTGAATGACTGAGCATCACTCATATCAGAGGAAATGCACCAGAGAGAGTATCATTTGACATTTAATTCTATTATAGGCTTTGGCCAGATCAAGACCCTTACTTAGTGATTGCATCTAAAAAGACCAGCCTGGGGAGTGTCAGTGACTCAAGTTACAACTACATCAAGGATGCTCACTTTTCACTTGGAGTCCTCATTGCTTGTAATGAGCCTTGAAGGGCCAAAGCGTTCTCTGCTGTAATGACGTTTTGCAGCTAACAATGTTTAAGTAAGTGTCTGCAGACAGAAGAATGGCACAGCTAAAGCTCAGAGGTTGTTGTACACTCATACAGTTAAAAGTTTCCAATCATTTTAGCATCTGTTTAATGACAGAGTCCAGCTTTCTAACATCCCAAATACATCTGAGACATGAGTCACTGGTCATGCACACTTACAATAAATCGGGAAAAAATGAGGGGAATAAACATAATACACATGCAAGGAATTCTTTAATTGCATTTCTAAAAGTAAAGCAATAATATAACAGCAATCTTTTCGTAAATTCACATTACTACACAGTTTATTAATATTGGTGATGGTAAGAACTTGGTATGCCTGTGATGTTACCATATCTCAGGCTTCAATAAGAAACAAGCCTTCACAACACTTTAATCCCATTTTGACAACATAAAAAAGATATTGATGGTGAACAGGGCTTCATAATACAGGTAGTAGTCTCTGGGAATCCCGAGGGAACTGAAAGCCTTCAGTGGCCTTTGAAACCAAGAGTAGAGTTAGGACCAAGGGCTGAGGTTGAATTTCATTTTGAATTTCATCTTGCTATTGAATTCATGTTTTACAAAAAGTTAAATCAAATCTCATTTCCTCAAACTATTTCTATTTTATCTCTTTCAGCACTTTCTGACAATGTCAAGACACTGTCCTTCGTTTCTGTAAATGTTTTTTCTGCCAAGAATAATGGTTATCCAGCTGTTGTATTATTATCCTTTTTTTCCTTATTTACCATGTTATTAATCAGAAGCATGTTAGAGGCAATGCTGCAATATATTATGCACCCCTGTACCAAAAGAGCCTGAAATAATATACAACATTACTGTCCTGCTCCTATTAATCTCATCTGAAGAAAATGAAGATGATGTTAAAGAGAAGGCAACTCACAGACTTCTACTTGTGACTAAGTCATTCCAGATTGTTGAGGAACACCTAACAAACTCATGAGATTTTTAGCTGATATCAAACTAATTCTATCTCCAGTTGCGATTACACTGGGTAAATAGCATAGAGAGCTAAACTTCCAAGACAGAAACTCTTCCATGTACATCATGTATCTATGCTGACTACATCTATGCTAGCATGTGCAAGGAGCCCAAAGCTATTGAGTGAACTTGTGGATGTGTTGCATGCCTCTCCAGGAACTAGAAACACTGGAATCACTGTACTGCAGACGTTTCTGGGATGTGCAGAAATCTGAACTGGGTAGTCCAGAACTGGACACAGTACTCCAGGTGTGGCCTCACCAGTGCTGAATAAAGAGGAAGGATCACTTCCCTTGACCTGCTGGCAACACTGCCTAATGCAGCCAAGGATTCCGTTCACCTTCTTTGCAGCAAGGGCACATTGCTGTCTCATGTTCAACCTGGTGTCCACCAGGACTCCTAGATGCTTTTCTGAAAGCAGCTTTCCAGCTGGGCAGCTGCCAGCATATATTGGTGCCTGGGGTTGTTCTTCCCCAGGTGCAGGACTTTGTACTTCTCCTTGCTGAACTGCACAGTGTTCCTGTCAGCCCATTTCTCTAGCCTGTTGAAGTCCCTCTGGGTGGCAGCATGACCCTCTGGGAAATCAGCCACTCCTCCCAGTTTGGTGTCAGCTGCAAACTTGCTGAGTGTACACTCTGCTCCGTCATCCAGATCATTAATGAAGATGTTGAACAGAAATGGACCCAGTATTGATCCCTGGGGTACACCGCTTGTGTCTGGGCTCCAACTTGACTTCGTTCCACTGATCACCACCCTCTGGGCTTGGACATTCAGCCAGTTTTCAATCCACCTCACTGTCTGCTCATCCAGGCCATACATCATCAGCTTCTCTATGAGGATCTTTTGGGAGACAGTGTCAAAGGCCTTACTGAAGGCAAGGTAGACAATATCCACTGCTCTCCCTTCATCTACCAGGCCAGTCATTTCATCATAGTAGTTGGTTACCAAGTTGCTCAAGCATGACTTCAACTTAGTGAAGCCATGCTGGCTACATCTGATGATTTTCTTGTCATTCACATGCCTGGAAAAGGTTTCCAGGATTAGCTGCTCCATCACCTTCCCAGGGACTGAGGTAAAGCTGCCTGGCCTGTAGTTCCCTGGGTCTTCCTTCTTGCCATTCTTGAACATGGGGGTGACATTTGCTTTCCTCCAGTCTTTGGACACTTCTACCAGTCACCATGATCAATCAAAGATTATAAAGAGTGGCGTCGTGGTGACATCTGCCAGCTTCCTCAGCACTTGTGGTGCATCACATGAAGTCCCATGGACTTATGTATGTGCAGTTTACTTTAAGTGTTACCTGACCTGATCCTCTTCCAGCAAGGGTACATCTTCCTTGGTCCAGCCTTTCTTCCTGGTCTCTAGGACCTGGGACTCCTGAAGGTCAGTCTTGCTAGTAAAGACTGAGGCAAAGAAAGCAGTACTTCCATCTTTTCCATGTCCTGTCCCCCATCTCATTCATCAATGGACCCACATTTTCCCTAGTCTTCCTTTTGTCTCCTATGTACTTATAGAAGCCCTCTTTGTTTTCTTTATCCCTGGCCCAATTCAATTCCAGTTGGGTTTTGGCTTTCCTAACTTCATCCCTGGATGCTTGAACAATGTTTCTGTATGCCTCTCAGGTTACTCTTCCTTGCTTCCACATTCTTTATGCTTCCTTTTTTTGTTTGAGTCTGTCCAGGAGCAATTTGTTCATCTACGCAGGCCTCCTGCCATTTTTGCCTGACTTTTTATTGTTGGGATAGACTGCCCTTGAGCTTGGAGGAGGTGATCCTTGAATATGAACCAGCTTTCTTGGGCCCCTCTTCCTTCTAGGGCCTTGTATTGGGTCTAGCTGAGATGGAGTTAACTTTCCCCATAGCAGCCCTCATAATGCTGTGCTCTGTATTGGTAGCTAGAAAGGTGTCGATAACACACCAGTGTTTTGGCTACTGCTAAGCAGTGCTTGCACAGCATCAAGGCTGTCTCTCCAACATTGCCGCCCCCACCAGCAGGCTGCAGGTGAGCAAGATCTTGGGAGGGGACATAGCCAGGACAGCTGACCCAAACTGACCAAAGGGATATTCCATACCATATGACATCTGCTCAGCAATAAAAGCTGGGTGAAGGAGGAGGAAGGGGGGCATTCGTTATTTATGTTTGTATTCTGGAGCAACCACTACATGTACTGAAGCCCTGCTTCCCGGGAAGTGGCCGGACATCCCCTGCTGATGGGAAGTAGAGAATAAAATCTTTTTGTTTTCCTTTGCTTTCACGCATGATCTTTGCTTTTGCTTTACTAAACTACCCTTATCTTGACCCATGAGCCTTTTGTTATATTTTCTCTCCCCTGTCCAGCTGAGGAGGGGGAGTGATAGAGCAGCTTTGGTGGGCACCTGGCATCCAGCCAGGGTCTTACCCCGTGTGACTCTTCTGAGCAGATCTTTGAAGAGGCCAGAGTCTGCTCTCCTGAAGTCCAAGGTTGTGAGCTTGCTTTTCACTCTCCTTGCTGCCTTCAGAATCCTGAACTCCACCATCTCGTGGTCATTGCAGCCAAGGCTGCTTTTGAACTTCACATCCCTAATGAGCCACTCCTTGGTGATAATGAGGTCCAGCAGAGCACCTCTCCTCATTGAATCCTCAATCACTTGGAGGAGGAAGTTATCATCAATGCACTCCAGGAATCTCCTGGATTGCTTATGTCCTGCTGTGTTGTCCATCAGGATCGTTTAAGTTCCCCATGAGGATGAAGGCCTGCGAACGTGAGGCTGTTCCTATTTGTCTGTTGTCATCCCCTTGTTCTTCCTGGTCGGATGGCCTACAGCAGACACCCAGTATAATGTCACCTTTACCTGTCTCTCTTTAATCCTAACCCATAGACTCTCTGTTGGCTCCTCTTCTATCCGCGGGCAGAGCTCCATGCACTCCAGCTGCTCTCTCAAATACAGGGCAGCTCCCTCTCCTTGTCTTCCCTTCCTGTCCTTCCTGTAACAGTGCCAAGGAAAATGATAAAAAGGTGCGTTGCTTTCTCCAAAACGTTCCCCAAGTACTAGTTATTCAGATGAGGACCTCATTAACAAACTGAAAGCTGGTCCCTGCTCATACAGAATTTGCCAAATTCTTGCAATAACATTTATGAAAAGGAAAACTGTCAGTCAAGAGAAACATCAACCTCATAGATTCATCTGGCTAACCCTTCAAATCAAGAACATTCAGGAAACGTGAAAGAGAAGGTGTAAAGAAAAAGAATTTCAGACAGTTGCCTCACATCTTCCTTTGAGATTTTAAATGTTGCATAAGAAAATTTTCTAGAGGTGTTCACATGCATTGCCCTTCCTTGTGGTTGAGGCACTTTTGCAGTAGGGGAAAAGTGTGCATATGAAAGGGAAGCTGAAATTTACATTCATAGCATTCGCAGTCATAGAAACTTTAGTGTCTAGTCTAATCTTCTACTCAAAATGGTCATCAACACTCCTTTCTCTTCTCAGAAAGGAGGCCATTTATCCCTGTAATGAGAGAACAGGATTCTCAAAAAAGTTAGGAGAAGAGTAGCCATATATATGCACATATCTAGATTTAGGCTCATGAACCCACCCTTGGTGTCTTGAAGTCGATTTCTGCCTCCTCCCCTCCATACCTTCCAGACATGGCTTGGGGTTTTTTTTTCCTCCCCACTAAGGACAAAATTCAAAGGTTAGCATATGTGCCTGAGACACAGACTTCCCTGAGGTGCTGACGACACCATGGAGCTCATAATGTCTCCAAGGATCTGTCCTGGTTTCAACTGGGATAGAGTTAATTTTCTTCCAGTTGCTGGTATAGTGTTGTTTTGGATTTAGTAGGAAAAGAATGTTGATAACACACTGATGTTTTTAGTTGTTGCTAAGTAGTGTTTATACTAAGGCAAGGATTTTTCAGCTTCTCATGCCCAGCCAGCAAGAAGGCTGGAGGGGCACAAGAAGCTGGGAGGGGACACCATCAGGACAGCTGACCCAAACTGGCCAAAGAGCTATTCCATACCATATGACATCATGCCCAGTATATAAACTGGTGGGAGTTGGCTGGGAGGGGCGGATCGCTGCTCGGGAACTAACTGGGCATCAGTCGGCAAGTGGTGAGCAATTGCATTGTGCATCACTTGTTTTGTATATTCTAATTCTTTTAGTAATAACATTATTATTATCATTATCATTATTTTCCTTCCTTTCTGTCCTGTTAAACTGTCTTTATCTCAGTCCACGAGTTGGGGTTTTTTTTCCCATTCTCTCCCCAATCCCACTGGGTGGGGGGAGTGAGCGAGTGACTACATGGTACTTAGTTGCTGGCTGGGGTTAAACTATGACAGATCTTAGACTCAGGCTGTTGCAAGTTGCTCTGAGTGACAAACAAAAGGACCCAGGACTTTTAAATAGGTTAGTAGAAGGCATCATGAATCAGTAGAAGCTACTCCCTCTCCTCTAGTTTAGGAACCCAACTCACAAAAAAAAAAAAAAAAAGACCTTTGACATCAGTGTAAATTCCAGCTTTGCTTATTTTGAAACACATTAATACCCTCAAAAGCTGAAAAGATTAAAAAGGTAAATAAGCAGCGTTTTCTTCTTATATCTTCTTATCAACTACTGTCACCGTAACATAATTGTTTCCATTTCAACTGATTTTTACATCTTTCTTTTATACTTCAAATGCTGTGGAAATGTAGCAGCTCATAAAAAACCTCCTTCTCCTCCTCTCCTCTCCTCTCCTCTCCTCTCCTCTCCTCTCCTCTCCTCTCCTCTCTCTCTTCTCTCCTCCACATTGTTTTCCATCTAGCCAGATTCAGCTCCATAGAATTCTTGAGATATTAAAAATTAAAACAAGATGTAAGAAGGCATAACTTGAATTCTGCAGACATTCTTGGATAAGATAATAATTGAATAACAGAGCGTGGTGATGATGACTGGCGTTTACTGATATTCTCTTGTGTGATTTCCTATATGCATTTGGATTATGTAGATTGCTTTGCTATGATTTTGTTCTTTATATAATGATGTCTTCAACTTACTGTACTGACAATGTTCTTGATGATTATTAATTTGAAGGGTGACTCATGTAGCAGCTTTGAAAAATAAGTATGAGTTTACATTTCAGAGGTCTTTAACTGTCACTGTTTTTATGATTTTTGATTTTCATAACAAATATAATAAGAAAGGTCCTGCATAGCAAAGGACAGGTATGATCTCTCAGCAATTTGTATAATTCTTATAATAGTTCTTATATGTAACATTTATAAATTAATATAGCTGGTCATTTATTAATTAACAATTAGAGCTTTTATTTAAATATGGAAAAATAATTATGATTCACTAACAGAATTTATCAAGTTTGAAATAGACATCTGAGTAACTAGCGAGGATAGCTGTAATGATAGTCCACCACAAACTAATCTATTAATACTCTGTATTTGTTCATTCTCAGATTCCACCACCAGACTAATGATAATGAACTAAGAACAGAAGGAACATACAGAGTTAGCTTTGACAGAGAAGGGACTGACAAGGTAAGATTTTTTAATTGACAAATGCTCCTTATCTAAACTGCCTCATGCTTTTCAGAATGCCAGAGTGTTCAACAGCCAAACAGGGTCATTATGGTTTCTCCATGGCAACTCCAGCAAAGGCTGCTCTGTGCATTACTGTCAGGTAAAGTAGTCAGAAAATGAATACATGTATGGCTTAAAAAAACCAAAACCAAAACAACCTTACTATCTGGTATTTGCCCATTACAACTTTTCTCAGCAATATAATCCAAATGAAATATTCCAGAAGAAACAAAAATGCCATTTATGCAATGAAACCTGTGTGCTACTTGATATGAGATGCTTGATAAGGAGTTTGTGGTTATCTGTGGTTCTCCCAAATGAAATAAATCTTAAATGCATCTCTTCTTGTTTGTTACCAAATTGCAACTGTTAAATTACATCAAAGATTGATTGAAAATTTCCTTCAAAAATGCAGCCCATGACATTTTATTTTTCATTAAATGTATTTTCTTTCTAAAAAATATCAGACAAACCCCAACATTTGGGTTTTATGAAGTCTTCATTTCAAAATATCTTTTGATATTTTGAACAGTAAAGTAAGGGGAAAAGGTAGAAGAATAAGAAAACAGTTTGACTGTTAATTGTTTTCTTTCTAGCTCTTAGGAAGGTTTTTTCCCCAGATTGATGTATGTGAATTTGGATTATAGAGTCTTCTTTGGATGTTAAATTTAAATACATATGACTTTTCAGCTAATTTTCCTTCAAAAACATTATTTTTAATGGCATTTTTTGACTAAAGAGTTATGTATGCATTTGATGATATTTGCGAGTACTTTGTATTTCAGTTTCATGGTTCTTGAATCCCAAAAGGTTTAAAGCTTTGGTTACATAAAAGAATGCACATGTTGACCAGAACATTGATAACCTTGTTAACACCTTATTTTTTAATCTGATGCTAAAATGGGAGGGTTTGGGGGTTTATCATCTTTTTTTTTTTTCTCTTTTTTTTTTTTTTTCCATGAGGGAAAGTCTTTGAGTCATGGCATCTAAAGTGTTGTTAGAAGAAATACATTTTTGGCACAAAGAAATATAAATTCCCAACCACATGAAACCTCTGGTCAGTATCTATTGAGTATTTCCTTGAGTCAGAACAAGTCTGTGCTACCTGTTGAATATTTTGGTTTCCCCTGATGGTCTCAAAAACAAAACTTCCCGAAGATTTTGCTAGGTGTCATTATCACCACAAAGAGAATACTCCTCTAAATATATTTTGCTGTCAGGTAAAATAAATAAATAAAAGAACAAATATACAAACCTTTACCAGGTAAATTTACTCATGGTAGTATTTCATAACAAATTATCTATTTCTCACATATTTCAACTACTTTCAGACAATGCTTGACCCCTGAAAAATACTATTATCCTGGCAGCTAAGACTCTTCTTTATTATCCAGCTGCATTTTGCCCCCAGCAATTTTCATACTTTTTGCTAAATATTAATGGAGTAGGGGAGAGATCAACTTCATTTCTCTGCAGGAGGTGGAGTTCTACATTTCCACATTATTTTTTCCTTTCTTCTTCGAGTTTTTCTTATGCTTCTCCAGAGAAAGCAAGTATGAACAGCAACAGTTCCACCTTCCTAGGCTCAGTGAGAAACACAGTCAAGGTGTGTTCACCTTACAGCCCACAGCCATCCCCACCCAGTCTCCCCAGATCATCTTCTTCCTGGTCCTTATGCCAGAGCCATAGCCCTTGGGAGCCAATTAGTTTCACGGGTGATGACATCTGTGTCACAGGAAATAAAGCTTAACCTTGTCCATGAACCTCATTTGTCCTTGGCTACTCAGTTGCAGCCAGATGGGCAATGCCAGGAGATCACCTGAAGTTCAAAGTATTTGAAGTGGACAGTGCTGGATTCACCTGTCATTTTGAGATCCTTGTTTTGTTTGCATCTGCCTCGGATAACAAGCTTTGTCTATTAAAGTCTTGAGTTCACAGGGTTGTTTGTCCTTGCACTGTGAGCTCTCTTCCTACCTACCCTTGAGACTTTGCTACCAATGGCTGTGGAAGGAAATTAAGTTCTTAATAAATTGCACATGGTGGTGGAGCCACAAAGTTCAGGTAGGCATAGGTAATAGGTAGGCATCACTGCAAACTGGGTTTTTCTATATTGCCTGGAACAGCTCAGCATTGCTAGTGTGGGGAAAGCAAACAGATCAGGTGAGGCTGTTTGTCAGCACAGTCCAGTGTATCTTTACTGGCATTCACAGATACATCTGATAGACCATTTGATTTCACTGTCAGCAGCACTCATTCAAGGATCCTGGCCCTGTCCCCGACTTTGAAAACATCTTTCCATGTTTGAGGCCTCTGAACGTAGATCTTGAAGAAAAGACACACACTCCAATCTCCTCATCACAACAATTTCGCAGCCTAACCAGGGCCTGATCTCTGGAAAGTGTTTTTCCTGTGAACTGAGTACAAAAGAAATGAAAGTCATTTGTATTTCTCAGGGAAGGATTAAGGCAGGACTGACTAACACACAGGACTGAGATACTCCCTTGAGGAACCTTCCAGTACCCTCAACCTTCCCTGACGCAGAGATAATTATTTCACTCAGAGTCTCAGCCAAGTATATTTACCCCTCCAGGGTCTAAACTGGGTTTTTCATCAATCTAGGTGTAAGCTGAGTACCTAAACTCCACTCAGATTTGGCAGAAGTCCACTGAATGTTGTCAGTGAAGCTTAGGCAGCAATTCATGTCATCCTAGCGTAGACTTTCCAGTAACTATGATGAAAAGCTCCCTCGTTTCCACTTACAGCAGTAGTTTGTAGGGCCTAGTCTTGGCACCTAATTCAGGCAGCTACTTTAGAAGAGAATTGATAACAGGATCATACTGTGGTCACTGGAGAGAAATTGTAATTTTTAGAAGCTGATTCATCCCTTCATAAAATGGCTGCAATTTTGCTTGTGTTTCCTCCCTCCTCCCAAGTAATTTCCATTCCAACGCGTTACTTCAGATAAATTAAACAAGGACAAAGTTAAGATGGATTTGTGTCCTGATTGAAAGCATTCTAAGGACAATTTTGCTTTAGTGAAAGATATTTTCATATTTTAATAATTACATAGTTGCAAAATTTTCAAGTTTTAATTAGAAAATTAAAACTGCAAATAAAACATTTTCAGTGGAAAATTTTAAAAAATTTAATAGTTATGTTTTGATACACATTTATTATTCTGCTGTTCATCTTTGCTCTTTCTGACTGCTCCTCTGTTCAATTCCTAAATTTTGAAATGCTTTGGCTAGATTTTTTTCCTGAAAGTTTTAAAATGTTTTGTTAGATCTAAAAACTAACCCATGTGAATAGCAAAGAGGGGACTCATGTAATTTCCTCTAGATATCTTACAGTTAGGTGTCTAAGTCTAAGCTTGTTATATGGGCTTCATTTGTATCCAATGGAGGATCTGGATGTCCCAGAAGGTTTCCCATCTTTGTATAAGACACATATAGAGGAAATGTCATATTACCAGCCCTATGGAAGTGTTTTGTTCTATTGCAATGTATCTCTTCTTTATATGCTAGCTGTAGAAATTATACATATATATACACATATAAAAACCAATATATATATTAACTCCCTAAACTTCTGTGGTAGTAATCTAATTTATTTTTTTTATAACTCTTTCTTGTCATGTTGATGTTGCTTTTTTCTGTTGCCTACTTCTCTCATCTTCTCCCTGTTCTTTATGTTGTTACTTTGGCCTTGACAAAATAATTGGTGCTGTGTGGCAGTTATACTTCTCTTGTTTCTCCTCAAGCCTGTTGTGGTTCTCCTGTATCCCCAGTCTCTCTAAAGCTCCTGTTTTGCTTATGGCTCTTCAAGAAGCAACTGTTTCCCATAACTGACAAAATAGCCAGTGCTGGTTAGCAGAGAGGTAGTGTCCTGGTTTCGGGTAGGACAGAGTTAATTTTCTTCCTAGTAGCTGGTACAGTGCAGTGTTTTGGATTTAGTAGGAGAAGAATGTTGATAACACACTGATGGTTTTAGTTGTTGCTAAGTAGTGTTTATACTAAGGCAAGGATTTTTCAGCTTCTCATGCCCAGCCAGCAAGAAGGCTGGAGGGGCACAAGAAGCTGGGAGGGGACACAGCCAGGACAGCTGACCCAAACTGGCCAAAGAGCTATTCCATACCATATGACATCATGCCCAGTATATAAACTGGGGGAGCTGGCTGGGAGGGGGGATCGCAGCTCGGGAACTAACTGGGCATCGGTCAACGAGAGGTGAGCAATTGCATTGTGCACCACTTGCTTTGTATAGTTTAATTATTTTAGTATTACTATTGTCATATTATTATTATCATTATCATTGTTTTTCATTCCTTTCTGTCCTATTAAACTGTCTTTATCTCAACTCACGAGGTTTTTTTTCCTGATTCTCTCCCCCATCCCAGGGGTGGGGGGGCAGTGAGCGAGCGGCTGCATGGTGCTTAGCTGCCGGCTGGGGTTAAACCACAACAGGTAGATATTAAATCTTTCATATTGATGAAATTATCTCAGCGGTAGTCAGGAACAGACATTTCTCCTAATTATGTAAGGAGACACTTACTTTAGAAAGACACCTACCTCAAGGGTGATCCCTGGCCCTTGAGCAATGTAACACTGTAAGTTTGTATGGCTTGCCATTGGGCATGGCAGAAGTGCACATGGTAGTTTTGAGGCTGCAATGCCAGTTGAGATAGTGTTGGAAAAGTTTATGTTAAAGGAAGTAATCCCAGTATAGCATCATCCCTGAAGCCTACAGAGAGTGATCGCTGGAGTGAAATATTCTTCATTTCCTCCTCAGAGGGAATTAATTTGCTCAACCAAAGGCAGTCAATGTACGTGCAATATGGACAAGGGATCAGGAACAATGACTGAACTAAGAAACTCAAGTATGTGACACTGTAGATGTATCTTATCTTAGGTGTATAAAACAGCGTTGTCCAGTCCTGGTATTGTCAATGGGAAAATGTGGGTTACCCTTGAGATTGATTCAGAAACTGGATGGTTGACTGTGACAGGTAGTAAAAACTACCTCTCCCTTTCCCTTTGTTTTTCCCTTCAGATCATTCTGAATAGCATTCCTTCACTGTATCTCCATCTCCCTATCCCCTCTAGGACATGGTTTCTGACAACAGGACTTTGGTAATTGAATTCATCATTCTAGGATTTCCCAATGTCAGGGAAGTAAAGCTGCTTCTCTTTGCTACCTTCCTTCTGATGTACGCACTGACCTTCACAGAGGATGTTGCCATCATCTTGGTCGTTGGCATGGATTACCACCTTCATACTCCAATGTATTTTTTTATCAGCAATCTCTCCTTCCTAGACATTGGCTACACTGATGTGACAGTGCCCAAGATGCCGCCTAACATTGCTATTCAGTCACAGACCATCTCTATCACTGGCTGCTCACACAGTCGTACATCTTCTTCTTCCTTGGCTCAGCTGAATGCTTCCTCCTGACTAGCATGGCCTATGATCGCTACCTGGCCATTTGCAATCCATTGCATTACACCACCATTATGGATCGCAGAGCTTGTTTATGGCTTGCTCTGGGGTGTTGGTTGGCTGGCTTCCTTGCACCTGCCCTTCCCACTGCCTTTGTCTTCCGCCTGCCTTTCTGTGGTTCCAACATCATCAACCAGTTCTTCTGCGACTCACCACCTTTGCTGGAGCTCTCTTGCCAAGACGTCTTTGAAATCGAAGTCATCAACTTTGTGGTGGGCACAATAGTACTAATGAGCTCCTTCATCCTCACCATGATCTCCTACATCTTTATGGTGGCCACCATCTTGCACATACCCACAGCTGAAGGATGCAGCAAAGCCTTCTCTCCCTGTGCCTGTCATCTGGCCATTGTTACCATCTTCTACGGGACCACCATCTTCATGTACATTTGCACCAAGACCATCCAGACTTTTGATTTCAACAAGACTGTCTCTGTATTTACTCTGTGGATACCCCAGTTCTGAACCCTGTGAAGAGGGCTTTAAACTAAAGTTGCCAGGGGAAGGGAACCTCAATCCATCCCACTCCTACCAGTTTGATGCCAGTGCCAGCAATAGATGCCCAGAGCCTGGAGAGGGATCACAGGTCAGCAGGAGAGCACCTGAAGAGCAGCACAAAGGAATTCCAGCCACTCCAACCAGTAAGTCAGCTTCATCAGGGCCTTTTTTTTTTTTTTACATGACCTTCTAATGTTTTTAAAGAGGGTGTCAGGACAGAACTGGGAAGTCAGTTCTGGGTAGCTTTTCAAAACAATGCAAAAAGTCAGTCTGTCTGACCAGATAATTGCTCTGATCATGTTTATACTCAGCTCTTTACGTAGAGCAAAGAATCTGAGGGTGAGGACAGCTCTTAGATGTACACATCTAAGATGTATATACATTTAAGATAGTAGCATGTTTCTCTTTTCAGTCTCCAAGTAAATAGATGGCTTTAATCTCAGAGATAGCACTTAGTCTCCATCGATTATAAAAAGCATTTAGATGGATTTTATAGCACAGATATCTAAATGTGAATGAGATAATCCCCTCCTGCATTCTCTGTAAAGCAGATGTTGCTTTTTAAAAAAAATTTGTTTCTAATTTAACAAAAAAAGCTACTTCTAATCATAAATTCAGACAACAGTAGGGCTAGTTTAAGTAAGGTCAAAAGATGGAAAAATGTCAACAATGAAGGTCAAGGTCAAAAAATGAAAACAAAAATATTACTCCATAGACTAAGCAATACCTTTGTTGTAGCTATATTTCTAATTGATACCTAAATACTATCTAAAATACCATAGCTGCAAATGAAGTTACATACATTGTAGGCAGCTTAGCACCACACAATCACTCACTCACTCCCCCCCCGGTGAGATGTGGGAGAGAATCAGAAGGGTAGAAGTGTGAAGACTCATGGATTGACATAAAGACAGTTTAATAGGTAAAGCAAAAGCTGCGTGCACAAGCAAAGCAAAATAAGGAATGCATTCACGACTTCCCATCATCACAAAGACGTTTAGCCCTTTCCAGGAAAGCAGGGCTTCATCACGCGCAATGGTTACTTAGGAACACAGATGCCATAACCCCAAACATCCTCCCCTTCCTCCCTCTTTCCCCCAGCTTTTATTGTTGAGCACGATGTCATATAGTGTTGGATATCCCTTTGGTCAGTTGGGGTCAGCTGTCCCAGCTGTGTCCCCTCCTAGCTTCTTGTGCACCCTCAGCCTACATGCTGCAGGGGCAGTGTGAGAAGCAGAAAAGGCCTTGACGCTGTATAAGCACTGCTCAGCAATAGCTAAAACATCAGTGTGTTATCAACACAGTTTTCATCACAAATCCAAAACATGGCAACATACTGGCTGCTATGAAGAAAATTAGCTCTATCCCAGCCAAAAGCAGTACACTTTGGTGGGCTAACCTTAGCTAAGGGCCAAACTCCCATACAGCTGCTCACTCACTCCCCCTTCTTGACAGGACAGGGGAAGAAAATAGCATGAGAAAGCTTGTGGGTCAAGGTAAAGACAGGGAGATTGCTTACCAATTACTGTTGCAGGCAAAACAAACTCAACTGGAGAAAATTAATTTAAATTATCGCCAATTAAAATAGATTTGGGTAGTGAGAAACAAAGACAAACATTAAAACACCTTTCCCATGGTTAACTTTACTCCTTCACTCCAGACTCCTGTGCCTCCACCTGGAGCAGGGCAGAGGGAATGGCGGGGGTGGGGTGGGGCTGTGGCCAGAACATAGAAATTTCTCTTTGATGCTCCTTCCCTCTCGCACTTTTCCCCAGTTCTGTTGTGGGCTCTTCCCACGAGCTGCAGTCCCTCAGGAAAAAATCTGCTCCAACATGGGCTCCTCTCCACAGGCTGCAGTTCCTGTCAGGAAAATCTCCTCCAGCTTGGGCTCTCCATGGGCCACATTTCCCTCAGGGAATATCTATCTTCTCTAGCGTGGCTACTTCATGGGCTGCTAGTGGATATCTGCCCCACTGTCAGCTCTTCCACAGGCTGCAGGGGAATCTCTGCTCTGTCACCTGAAGAACCTCCTCCCCTTCTTCCTTCACTGACCTTGCTGTTCTCTCTGTTGTTTCTCCTTTTGTTTCCTCCTCCTCTCTGTCCAGCCTTTTTTGCCCTTTCTTTAAGATCTTACTACAGAGGTGCCCCCAGCATTGCTGATTGGCCCAGCCTTGGACAGTGGTGGGTCCATTTTGGAGGCAGCTGGAACTGGCTCTGTCCGACACAGGGGCAGCCCCTGGTCTCTTCTCATAGAGGTCACCCCTGCAGCCTCCCTGCTGCCAAAACCTTTCTGTGTAAACCCAATACAGTAGCTTTTTACAGCAATACCATATATTTATGTGTGAGCACATCAATTTTTGTAGTGATAGCTATACTCCTGCAATCATAGTTAAAAGTTTATGCAGAGAAATAAATAAAAAACTCTAAGAATGGATAAAAAGTAATCAGAAATAGTAACAAAACATCACTGCCCTGGTTTCGGCTGGGACAGTTAACTCTCTTCTTCGTAGCTGGTACAGTGCTGTGTTTTGGATTTAGTGTGAGAATGATGTTGATAACACTCTGATGTTTTAGTTGTTGCTAAGTAGCGCTTATCTTAAGCCAAGGACTTTTCAGTTTCCCATGCTCTGCCAGCAAGCAGGTGTGCAAGAAGCTGGGAGGGAGCACAGCCAGGACAGCTGACCTGAACTAGCCAAAGGGATATTCCATACCACGGAATATCATGCCCAGTATATAAACAGGGGGGAGTTGGCTGGGAGGTGCGGATTGCGGCTCTGGCATCGGTCAGAGGGTGGTGAGCAATTGCATTGTGCATCACTTGTCTTTTCTTGGGTATTATTTATTTTTTTTGTTGTATTCCTTTTCATTACAATTATTATTATTATTATTAGTTAGTGGTGTATTTTATTTTTACTTTCGTTATTAAACTGTTCTTATCTCAACCCATGAGTTTTACTTTTTTTTCTTTCCTCCTCCCCACCCCACTGGGAGGGGGGAGGGAGAAGCGGCTGTGTGGTGCTTAGTTGCTGGCTGGGGTTAAACCACGACAGTCACTAAAAGCAATGTCTCCAGCTCCCTTTACAGTTAATGAAGAAAGAAAGGCAGTCCTACCGTACAGTTAATCTCATCCTAAGATAGACCATCACATTTGATGAGAGAGGTGGTGTGCTAGAATTATTTATTTCTCTGCACAGACTCTAAGCGGAGAACTGACAAAGATCGCTGTGTTGGAGATGTCTCAAGTTTTGTGTTTTCGTGCTAGCTACACAAGTCTTCCAGTAAACTGTGGGGTAGATGTGAAAGTCAGTTTAAGAATCCTTATATGTTGCCTGCCTGCTAAGTCAAGATTTCCAAAACCTCCAATGGGGTTTGCATTCTTCATTTCCATTATAGTGCAGAAACCATGGAAATTACCTACATAGCTATAAACATCTTAGAAGATGGTCATCTCAAGACGGGGAAGGATTATCTTATTTTTGGACATCTAACTTTTCCAGTTTCTGAGCTATGTGTGTAGGTTCCTTTTATGTTCAATAGCAAGGTGTAAGCAACTGCAGAGAGCACTTCATCCTTTGCTTTGGTTAATATTCAAAACAGGTAGTAGGATTCATTGTCTAGAGGTGTTTATTTTTCTCTACTTACTATAGAGAGAGTCTCAAAGTTAGGTCATTAAATCTTAGTTCTTGCTTATCTGCCTTTAAGTGATTTGAATCCCCCTTTTGCACAAGACTGAGGGAAAAAAGGGGATTTTGATGCTTTGTCTGAAATTTTCCATTGGAGTTACATGCTCATTGTGCCTGAAATTTGGATGCTTTCTCCCTGAAAACCTTTGATAATATTTTCACCAAACATTTCATAAGTTCTTTCTGTCCTGCCCCCTCCAGATTCCATCTTCTCCAACCCCAAATCATGTCAGTGAATTAAGTACAGTCATCTCTTCTCAGGCTGCTCAAGGTGAATGGCTAGCTTCTTCCTGGAAGACTTAAGGACAGCAACCAAATCAGTAGTGTTTGCTGACATTCTCTTTTTACAAAGGGGGTTTAGACACCATGTTTCCAGTTGAAATGTGTACCCAGATCATTGGGACTTTTTAAAAACATCTCAAATATCACAAATTAAGTAGAATAGAGTCTGCCATGGAAAGCACTCCTCCCTCCCAGCCCCTCACAGCATACCTCAGTATTGCTCATCAGGAAGGTAGTGATCAACAGAAAAGGTAGGGATCAGTAAGGTGTCCAGTTCCCCCTACTGACCACATGTATCAGAACAGCACGAGGGATTAACTGAAGCATTTATTAAAGAGTTATTGCTGGATTGCTTCATGGGTCGTGGACCTGTAGATTAATGTGATTTTTTTTTTTTTTTTAATGAACAGGATTCCCCAAATCGGGGATGTCATTATCTAAATCTCTTAGATTCCCTTGAAAATCCTAGAAGTGCTTTCAGAGTAATTTTTATTGCAAACAAACCAGTAGTAAAAGCAGTAGGCTGAAGTTTGATGCCACTGAATCCAGCCAGCAGTTTTGGCTTCTGTAATTCAAGAGTTCAATGGAAATAAGAAGGGCGTTCGATGGAAATAAGAAGGGCTTTCAATGGAAATAAGGAGAGCATTCAATGGAAATAAAGAGGGTGTTCAATGGAAATAAGGAGAGCTAGAGTCCTCCCTCTCTTCAAATTTTGGTGGTAATGGAAAATTTAACTCTCTTAAGCCCCTCTGAAAATCCCACCCTGTGTAGCCTTGATTTCCATAAATGACTTTTCATTTGGGGTTTCTGCTGTATGGAGTTTCTTCCTCATCATACTGAGACACTTAAAATCAGAAGTCACTTTTGAAAATTTTGGGGGTGAAGGTATTCAAAAACTCATTATTTATGAATAACATTATTTATTTAATGGAATTTTCAATTTGGTGTCTGAATAAAAGGGTGAAAATAATTGCTATTATTTTCTTGCTATTGTGTTACAAATTACATTGTACTTTGCATTTTCAACAAAACTTTAATGATGATGATGCATCAGCATTAGGTGTTGCATATTCCTCTTACCATTGGCTTCATGAGAACCAGGATGGCATTAATCTATTCACTTGGAAGAAATGTGTGTTTCTTAGGCACAGTTCTTCTCAACATGAGCTTGTAATCTTAAATCAGTCAGATAAATTGCTTGGTATTAAATATCTATTTCTTTAACTGTGAAAACAGTCAAGTCAGCTCCCTGACATGTGTACACTATAAATGACAAAAACTAGCTGAGGTAAGTCCCACCTCACATTATGGTCCATCAGTGACAGAGATCTGAGTATAATGTCATTACTTCTGCCGTTATTGACAAACTGAATTACTTCACAGATGATGTAAGCAAACTGAGTCCTTATTGTTTTACACGGTTAAATAAATAAAGCCATTTTCCTGGGAAGCACGACCTCAGCATGCATAGCAGTTTCTTGGGAAGACAAATGCCATAACCACAGATGTCCTTATATCCTCTCCTTTTCCCCCAGCTTTTATTGCTGAGCATGATGTAATATGGTATGGAATATCCCTTTGGCTGGTTTGGGTCAGCTGTCCCACTTTCTTCATCATAAGCATTTAATTAAGGTTATTCACCTTGACTAGTTTTGCCATGATCTATTCTAAAGAGAGAGACTGGCTCAGGGTTAGACATACCTGTTGTAGAATATATATTAGATGATTGATAAATCTCACCATTTTTGCCTACAAGAGTTTAAGGATTACATTCAGGTGTCTGAACGTTAGACATCTACAATGTAGGTGTTACAAACTGAGCTAGCTGCCTAGACAATCTGTATAGGCAAAGGAGAGAAGATGCATTAGCAGATCGCAATTTATTTGACCTACTTTAAACATCTACCTCAGGTGGTGATGTAGTTCACCCTAGAAATGCCTGTTTCTAAATGAACTTGAAAGCATGTACCTACATTGTGGATATTTTAAGTCAGAGGAATCCTGTTCTGTGTGTTTTGATTTTTTTTCCCCTGTGACAGTAAAAATTAACGGAACCTTTAACACTTCGGGGAAGAAAAGCATGTCTGACAAATATTTAAGGAGATGAATTCTCCCAAAAGTAATTTGTAAAAGTTTTGATTACAGTATGGTGATGGGTTTAAAATAATAAGAAAGCTACTGTTTAAGACAAAAAAAGTGGCATTGGGAAGGAAAAAGCAGGCAGGCTTTTGCTAATGACCTCATCCAACAGAATGGTGATTAAACTTCAGGACAAACAAGGAACAAGCTGATTCTTCAGTTCTTCAGATCTCATTGATCCCATCTAACTTCAGCTATCCCAGAATTAAGAATCTAGGTGACAAGAATACTCTAGATTCCATCTAGGTGGGATGGGAAATAACAGACACCTCCGGATTGCCTTCCCATCTGAATATATTTATAAAATAGCTTATATGTATCACCTCTTTAACACACCTCTCTCTCTCCATTGATTGCAGAGGGAGTCCAGTTCACCTGTTCAAAGGCCAATGTTGTATATGGATAAAGAGGTGAATACAATCTTCTAGTTCCTCAATTACACATCCTTTATGAATGATTAGCAGAAGACAAGTTGATATACAGTAATCTGGGAGAAGTAAATAGATTTATCTGACCTGAAACACAGGACAGAAGACTTTCAGGAGCCTAAACACACTTAATGGTATTGTCCACACCATTTTACATGTCTTAGAATACCCAAGAAAACCAGACATAGCTGGTAAGTATAACATAGGACTAATGGTATATCTGTGCACTTCTGGAATGGCAAAATATAGATTCCACATCCTAGGTAATAGCCCTACATTCCCTAAGCAGTCAACAGAGGGACAGAGTCACTTACAGGCAACAATTAATCCCATCTTAAAATAGACTTCTGCATTTCTCCAAGTGAACTGCCTTCACTGGGTATATAAGCTTACATGATTATCCATATTTAGGTGTATATACTGGAGGACTATCAACATGCTCTATACATGATAATTCTATTAGGAGCAACATAAAGATCACTAATGGTGGCCAGCATTTGAAGGAAGAAATCTTACCCATCTTATCACAGATTGACAAAATTCTCATAAATATCATGAGGAATCAGCAAAGGGGAACCTATGCATGATCAAGCATTCAGAATTCCTCTTAAAGTATCTTACCACTAATATAGCTTAAGCTACAAAAGGCAAATGGCTATAACTTTTTTATTGTTTGCAGCTGATTTCATCACCTTTGATAATGGAAAAACCCATCTAATCACTCATTCCTTATGCAATTCTCCTCTAACACCTTCCTGTTAGTTTAATTCATAGCCTAACTTCTGAGCATTTTACACATAACACTGTATAAATGCCTTGAAGAAATTCTTGCAAATAATTTATCTTTTGAATTATTGTTTACATAAATCTATACTATCAATATATTCTGGCTTACTGGTTAGGATGAATCAATAACACAGGCTGATTTTGCCTGTTGATTTGTTACTGGGACCTTCTGGTTTTGACTCTATGAATGTGACTATTGTAACATAACTAAAAGGTAGCTTAGCTTGAATAAAGCCCCAATCAAGCAAGAAATTATGTGTGTCCAGACACCATCTATTACAGTATTTTTTATAAACCACACACATATTTCTCAAAACACCTAAAATACATTATGCTGGTCCCAGTAGAGAAAAAGAAGTATGACTTTTTCTGTCTAATTCTCCATACAATCATTGATCTGACCATTTGCTTACCTTCTCTGGATGGAAAAATCCACTGTTTCTCAAAAGACATTGCCAACCAGTGAGACAGAGGAAGAGGAATAGTGCTTCTGGTTCGATAGACACTTTTTTATGAAATGTAGGTCAAAACAGGGGAAAAAAAGAAGCACAGTTATGTCTGAGAAGGCAATGAAACACGGACAAGCACAACAGTGGACTGTCCAACAAAGTCAGGGAGAACACGAATGAAAGATACGGCAAGGAAAAAAACCACTGGGGTAAAAAAAGCAGACAGTGTCTCCCTTCACTAACACATCCTCTTATCTTGACTAAGATAACAAAATAGGAAATAAGCAACACAACAAATGTCACAATGATGAGCAGTTCCCCATTAGAGACCATCAGCAGTTCAATTAAATAAGTCAGTGCGGACCAGTTTGATGACTTGTGGAAAGTCACAGAAGAAATTATCTAGCAAACTGAGACCACAAAAGGCAAAGGGAAGAAGCAGCCCAATCTGTACAACAGTGACACAATCCTCCTAGCCATGATCCTACTGCCAACCATACACACACTTCTTGGTTCATGATAGTGCAGTACCTCAAGGGTTCATAGATAGCCACATATCAGTCAGCAGCCATCATGAGAAGCAGAAAGACTTGAGCACCACCCAACAAATGGAAGAACATTTCAAGGATAGAGTCACTGAATGAGATAGTCTTGTGTTGGAAAAGAAGACCTGACAACAACACAGGAGTATTGACAGATGAATGACTGATATCTATGAAACTCAAGTTTGCTAGAAAGAAGCACTTAGCACTATGGAGCCGACGGTCTTTGTTCACTATAATGATGATGGTTGCATTTCCCATCCATGTTTCTACATAGATGATGAAGAAGACAATGTAAAGCAATTGCTGAATACCAACTTTCTGAGTGAATTCCAGGAGAGCAAATTCAGTCACAGTGATTGTGATATTCTGGTCCTCCATTACTTCAGTTCTAAATACACCCATAGAGGCAACAGCATTCAAAACAGGCTGAAAAATGCCACGTGGACTGACTAGGTAGAAGTTGTCTCCAGCACCATGATGTCTTCTGACTTAAATGTGAAAAATTCTTTGTGCTGCCTCTGTAATCTGGTAAGGACAGCACAGGTAGGAGTTTTCTAATTATAGTTATCTAAGCAATAAATTCCAGTTTCTGAACTAGTTATCTAAGCCCATTTAAGGTTCATTGAGAGTTATACCTCTTTATCATTATCAATCATAGGGATGTATTTCCCTCTGAAGTATCATTTTCTTCCACTGAACATACAGATATCTGAGGGTGTCTACCACTTACCACTTATCTTTAATGTAAGTCAAAGTAGATGTGTTCCACTTCAGGTTCATACTTAGGTAAAGTGTCTACAGGGAACAGAGGAGAAGCTCTTAGGTTGAAGCAGAATAGAGAAGTGTTAAGGTATCTTCCACTCGGCTCTACCATGTACTTCCTACTGTCTCGATTCCATTCCATTTGATTTACAGTTGTAGGCACCTGAGAAAGGTTTTGAATTATCCTTTAGAACATGAACGATGCTGCCTACTCCAGAAGGTAATCCAATGACCTTATAATCTCTTCCTTTGGAAGGCATTATCATCTCACTCACTGCCTAATGAGGAAAGAGAGAGAGAGAGATTATCTCCTAAGTGACGATTAATTTGTTTGAACTTGAAGTGAAAGATATAAAAATAAAATGTCTATCATCTCAGCTAGTCAGGCTGATACACCCACTTAACTGCCTAGGGACATTTCAGATGCACTGGTGTACCCAAGACATCTATACAGGGCTGGCAAATGTGTTGCAGAATGCATAGGAGACAGGTGCCCCTTGAAACAGCAACTCAAATAGCACAAGACACCTGTGTATGGGCAGCTGAACTCTGATCCAAGATTCTTCTGGAGAGCAATTAATTTCCTCCCAGTCTAGATGCCACAAATAGATTCAGTTCAGTCTCACCCTAGGAGTGCCTATATCTGTCTAAGAAGAGAAAAGGAAGCCTAGGATGACTAGCTCAAATGGAGATGCCTGTACTGTGGACATCCCAAGTTAAATGAATAGAATCCAGCTCTTCCATTTACTTTGGACACTCAGCTTGGGAAGGAGTGAACTACCCTCTGCAGATTCCCGCATCTCTACACTATCCAAGAAGCCCACAAAGCTACCTTTTAGACCTTGAAGCCCACAAAGCTACCTTTTAGACCTTGAAGCCCAACATTTTGATATAGATGTAAAAATGTGAACTAAAGGCATCCTTACCTGGCTGAATTAATTACGTTTGTCAAAGCCACTGTCTGTAAACCACTGAGGATGTAGTTGGGAAGTACCACCTTGGGAACGCTGAAGAAAAACAGAACAGATTCCAAAAGAAGTAGCAGCTGGGAACTCACCTCTTAGCTATAAAATCATACACTGTGGTACTGAGCTCAATCTGGTTCTTGAACATGCCAAAGCTTTCTTGGGCCTATTGCCGTTTGGGGATTCTGTCCCCTTATGAATAATTAAAAAGTGTTTTGTGTCTGTTATCCATATATTACTGAACAGCACTCTTTTTTTTTTTCATTTTTTTTTTGATCCAGATAAGTAAAGAAAATGAAATGTAACTTCAATAAACAGATGTTTCTAGGAACCCAGTAAGGACACAGAAGGGTGATGAGAACTTTTGTCCATCCTCCAAAAACACTTCCAGAATTCCTGGGTTGTGTTTCAAGCAATGTCATGTAAAATCTGGCTCAGACATTTATGCTAGGTGAAAGAGTTGGAACAGCTCAATAATATGACTGTTTAAGTCTATATGATGATAGTGGGATTCATATTACCTACCTTTACACAGAGTAAGCATATCCATCTGGCTTAGTTGTTTAGACTCCCTTTACCGGGTTTCTCCTCCAGCACGGACTCAGGACTCCTCAGCTATGCTAGTATATTAAATGGTGACAATGAGCTCTCCTGTACATCACTGGCTATACAAGTAAGTGATCAGAACTCTCCTGTCAAGCTTTTTCTCTGACAAGCAACACTGCCCCAGACTAATTGTTCAGGAGTTAGCACAGGCCAGCGATAAGTCCCAAAAGGCATTAGTACTCTACTTAGAAAGTAATAGTTTAGTTATATGGATCTGATCAGACCATGCCAGCTGGCCTTAGTTGGGGAACACTTCTGGTGACTACTTAGTTTATCATTATATACATAGCTCTAGTTCAAATCATCCTGGAACAGAAAGAGTCCCTGCAAAGTTGCATTCATCGCTTTCATCACTGTCTTATTTTTATTCTCTTTTAAGCTAAAAACCATGAATCCCACTATTTAGGGAAGGAAGTCTCATGGTAGTTGAAAAGCTGTGTCTCTTCAGCAGCTCATCCTCTCTGGGACTTTCTTGTTCTTTTACACAGCAGGTCTGATGGGTGCCATTCTCACTCTCCTGATGAATAACAAATCCAGATCACACATGCCTATAAACAAAGAGATTTAGGGTGTATTTTGTCCCTAAATTTAGACTACTAAACTCAGATATCTAAGCCCGAGTTACTTGTCTGACTCCCTTATGGTGAAGGAAAGATGTCAAGAAAGCATTTCATCTAACCTGAGTTATTTCCATTAGAATGAGAAGAATCAGCCTTTGGAAGTGTTTCTTCTATACTTCAAATCTCTCGGAAATATAGGCCTATTTTGTTTTGTCCAGCAAAGCTGGGATTATCTGAGGGAGTCACTTTCACCTCTCTTAGTAGTCAATGTAGAAAAATAGACACTTCTGGAGGAAAAGCTGGAGTATCCTACTTTAAATGTTAACCTTAGGGTGGGGTGAATCACATATATTGCTCTCCAGTGACTGTATATGGGAGACAGGGGACTGACCCAGGTGTATGCATTAACTTTGTAGTTATCTAAATTTTGTGAGATTAGTTCTGCTGTGGACATCTCAGAAAGGATTCATCAGCCCAGACTGAGCATCCATGTTTGTCACTGACTACCAAGCCTGTCCAAAGTTACATGAGCTTACTTTCATTGCTTCTCATTACGTTTAAGCCTCAGTTCAGGCATGGAAAAGATGAGGATGGTAGACAGGGATGCATTTTGGTCATGGAAAGGAGTGGTTTAATGACCCTATCTCAAGGTGCTACAGAGATCCTTGTGTTTTCTATAGAGATCTTTAAAGAAATCTAAGGTCCCAACTATGCTGCATTTGAGCAGCTCAGAAAACAAAGAAATCTTCACAAAGTTAATATTCTGGAGTCCCCTCCATTTCCTAGGATCATTGGAAGCCTTGCAGCTGAAAGATATGAAAGGTCACAGCAGTGACAGCGAAAGAAAAGATACTGCTTTGTATGTGTCCTGGTTTCGGCTGGGACAGAGTTAACTCTCTTCTTAGCAGCTGGTACAGTGCTATGTTTTGGATTTAGTGTGAGAATGATGTTGATAACACGCTGATGTTTTAGTTGTTGCTAAGTAGCGCTTATCTTAAGCCAAGGACTTTTCAGTCTCCTGTGCTCTGCCAGCAAGCAGGTGTGCAAGAAACTGGGAGGGAGCATAGCCGGGGCAGCTGACCTGAACTAGCCAAAGGGGTATTCCATACCATGGAATGTCATGCCCAGTATATAAACAGGGGGGAGCTGGCTGGGAGGCGTGGATTGCGGCTCTGGCATCAGTCAGCGGGTGGTGAGCAATCACATTGTGCATCACTCATTTTTTTCCTTCCCCCCCTCCCTCCTTTTTTTTCGTTATATTCCTTTTCATTGCTATTATTATTATTATTATATTTCATTATTACTATTGTTAGTATTATATTTTACTTTAGTTATTAAACTGTTCCTATCTCAACCCATGAGTTTTACTTTTTTTTCCTTTCCTCCTCCTCACCCCACTGGGTGGGGGAGGAGGAAGCGGCTGCGTGGTGCTTAGTTGCTGGCTGGGGTTAAACCACAACAGTATGTTAACAAGAATAAGCATCTGGGGTAGGAAGGTATGTCTGAAGTTGAGCCATGACTCTTGCATTGACCCACCAGAGTGAACATGTGTGATTCAAGAGATATAAGATAACAGATATGAACAATATGACTAGATGATTGCACTAACTTTATCACAGAATAGTTGAAGTTGGAAGGGACCTCTGGAGATGGTCTAGTCCAACCTCCATGCTCAAAGCAGGGTCAACTAGAGCAGGTTGCCCAGGACTGTGTCCAGCTGAGTTTTGAATAACTCCAAGGTTAGAAACTCTCTGGTCAAACTGCTCCAGTGTTTACCACTCTCATAGTAAAAAACAAAACCAAAACAAAACCCAAGTTTTTTTCTTATGTTCAGATGGACCCTCCTGTGTTTCAGCTTGTGCTCATTGCTTCTTGTCCTGTCAGTAGGCTGTTATGCCAAAAGAGCATCCCACACCCAAAGCAAAGCTGCAGCAGAGGACTGAGGGATGGAGGAGAGCAGCTCAATGTGAATGTAGTGAAGGCTGCAGCTGCACCCTGCTGCTCCCTTCAGCTTCCGTCACTACACTCAAAGGGGCTCAAAGCATCAGATTGCATGTGCAGAGGGAGATAGCATGGAAGATGAATCCCTCTCCTGCAATCACCTCCTCAGGTTTGACAACTTGCCTTACAACCAGGTGGATTTTGCACAGATTCTTGTAGCAAAAAGCCAAAAGTTTAATCTCAGTAGCAGCACACAGACGTAAGCAAGGCGAGTCACTTGTGTCCTGACTTTTTTCCAGGGTAAGAGTGACTTTGATGCTGGTTTTGTGCCCTCCTCAAGCTTGAACACACTAGGGGATATTTTTATGTTTGCTAACATTGTGTATTGCTTTTTCTTCACTGGTTGTAAATCCATTTTATGTGTTTTATACATGTGGGATACTTGTTCTTTGTTCTTTTTGTCATCTCTGAAACTGGTTCTACCTGGTTCACAACGCTGCTTTTCTTTAGTGAACAGTAATTGACCAATGGTGGTTCCATGGCCTGCAGTGTGGGTATCTGCTCCCCTGTGGTCCTCCATGGACTGCAGGGGGACGACACGCTTCTCCATGGGCTGCAGGGGGAATCTCTGCTCCGGCTCCTGGAGCACCTCCTCCCCCTCCTTCTTCACTGACCTTGGTGTCTGCAGGGCTGTTTCTCTCACATTTTTCTCACTCCTCTCTCATGCAGCTGCTGCACAGTGTTTTTACCCTTTCTTAAATATGTTATCACAGAGGTGCCGCCAGCTTCATTGATGGGCTCAGTTTTGGGCAGTGGTGTGTCTGTTTTGGAGCTAGTTGAAACTGGCTCTGTCTGACATGGAGGCAGCCCCTGGTCTCTTCTCACAAAGGCCACCCTGCAGCCCCTGTGCTACCAAAACCTTGCCACATAAACCAAATACACTCCTCTTCATTTAATTTTTGTTCCAGGGTCATAGATAATTCAGTCTACACAGTAATAACTAGTTATTATTATCTACTTGTTACAGAAATGTATCAACATTATTATAAGTGTCACTCCATTGCCTAAAGCAAAGCCAATGCTAAAAACAAGCTAGGTAATAATCACAGAGTCATTCTCCAAGCAGAACAGGACAAGTCCTGAGGCCTGCTGTGCTAACACAAAATCTATGGCCTGCCAATTGCAATGCCAAGACTATATTTCTTCAGCTGCACTGCTGTGCCAACCAGCCCCCACGTCAGGGCTTGCAGTATAATTGTGGTCTGCACAAGACTAGCTTGGCTGCAGGCAGGACCAATTAACTCTACACTGGAAATACTTATTTATGGATACCGAAGAACTGGCATTTGCTTTCACACCACAGTAAATCCAGAGGCTTCCCTGACAAGAAGTGACCAGGGATGGATTCTCGTCTTTCTCCTCTTGTGTAAATCCCAGAAATGGGCTGGTTTCCAGCCCCAAGGGTGTCCCCAGCACAGCTGTCCTGGGGCAACTAGAGATGGGGTAGCCGCAAGCACTGAGCATCACCACTCAGTGGCATACATTTTAGGTGCTATTTAGCAAGCAGGATGGCTATAGCAGGTGGATACTGATTTTTATTCATACAAACACGCCTGTGCAGAGCATGCACCACTCAAGGCTTCTGGTCCAAGCTCCCTGTGCGAAGGTGCTGGTTTTAGCTGGGATAGAGTTAATTTTCTTCCTAGTAGCTATGTTTTGGATTTGTGCTGGAAACTGTTGATAATGCCAGGATGTTTTTGTTATTGCTGAGCAGTGCTTACAGAGAGTTAAAGCCTTTTCTGCTTCTCACACCACCGCACCAGCGAGTAGGCTGGGGGTGCACAAGAAGTTGGGAGGACACACAGCAGGGACAGTTGACCCCAACTGACCAAAAGGATATTCCATACCATATGACGTCATGCTCAGCAATAAAACTAGGGGGAAGCTTGGCCACTGCTCAGGGACTGGTTGGGCCTTGTTAAGTTGGTTGTTTTCATTTGCATCACTTGTCTTTCTTGGGTTTTATTTCTCTCTCTTTGTTATTTTCCTTTTCATTCCAATTTATTATTAATATTATTTTATTTCAGTTACGAAGCTGTTTTTATCTCAACCCACAAGTTTTCTCACTTTTACCCTTCCCATTTTCTCCCCCCATCCCACTGGGGGGGAGTGAGCAAGCAGCTGTGTGGTGCTTAGTTGCCAGGTGGGGTTAAACCATGACTGTCCTTTTTGTGGCCCAATGTGGAGCTTGAATCCACAGCCCTGAGATTAAGGGTCTCATGCTTTACTGACTGAGCTTGCCAGGCAATGGGACACTTCCTGCAGCTGTTGGATTTGTCCAGACCTGGCTGGCGAGCTGGCCTTTACATGTAGCAGTTCCACTGTGAGGACAGCCCTGGGCACATCGCTAGGTGTAGGCGGGTGTATTCCCCAGCATGTTATTGTTTTCACTATTTAACACTTTCTAACAGAGACATTCAACATAAGCTGTCAATGGCTTCATTGGTAACATCACCTCAGGTCAACCGCCGAGAGTTTCTTCATATCCAAAGCTGTCATTACCTGGGTTATTTATCACAGTCTGGTCTCCCTCTCCAAGCGTGCTATACAGGTGTGAAATTGTGAAGAGTTTATCTGTGCTTCCTTGTTTCTTTTCTGCTTACTCAGACCATTGCAGCATGTCAGGTGCAGCCCAGAGCTTTCAGGTAACCCCGTTCTGTAGCATGGATCTGTGCTTGGTTTGTCTACCTAGCACTTAATAGATTCATCTGGTGAGCGAGAGCTGGGCACAGATATCCCTGGCCTCACTTGGCCTTGCTGAACTTAACCTCATGATGTTCAACAAGGCCAAGTGCAAGGTCCTGCACCTGGGTTGGGGCAATATCTCCAATATCAATACAGGGGATGAATGGATTGAGAGCAGACCTGCAGAGAAGGACTTGGGGATACTGGTGGATGAAAAAATGAGCTGGCAATGTGCACTTACAGCCCAGAAAGTCAGTCGTATCCTGGGCTGCATCAAAAGAAGCATGGCCAGCTCATTGAGAGAGGTGATTCTGCCCCTCTAACTCCACTCTCGTGAGACCCCACCTGCAGTACTGCGTCCAGCTCTGCGGCCCCCAGTACAAGAAAGACACGGACCTGTTAGAGTGTGTCCAGAGGAGGCCCACAAAAATTATCTGAGGTCTGGAACACATCTCCTATGAAGAGAGGTTGAGATAGTTGGGATTGTTTAGCCTGGAGAAGAGAAGGCTCTGGGGAGACCTTATTGCGGCTTTTCAGTATATACAGGGGGCTTATGAGCAAGACAGAAAGACTTTCTAACAGGGTCTGTAGTGACAGGACAGGGGGCAACAGTTTTAAACTGAAAGAAGGTAGATTTAGACTGAATGTAGGGAAGAAATTTTTTACAAAGAGGGTGGTAAGACACTGGACCGGGTTTCCCAGAGAGGTTGTGGATGCCCCATCCCTGGACGTGTTCAAGGTCAGGTTGGACAGGGCTTTGAGGAACCTGATCTAGTGAAAGATGTCCCTGCCCAAGGCAGGGGGGTTGAACAAGGTGATCTTTGAAAGTCCCTTCCAACCCAAACCATTCTCTTACTCTATGATTCTCATGTATCTGAGCAACGGTTTTGGGCAGGCTTTGCCCCGTGACAGAAGCAGAAGCGTGGGGCTTCCTCAGGTGCTGGCACTGGGGCTCTGTTATGGGTTGGGACTGATTGCTGGCATGTTGCTTTCCCCATCACATGTTGTAGATGAATACAGTGCGGTTGTGAGGAGGAAGTGAGAAAGGGCATGCTGGATTTTGGCTTTCTAGGAAGTTCTATCTAGTGAAATACCATGAGACAGAGGGAGGTGGGAGGAAAACACAAGTTTGAGACATATACAAAGATCCCTTTCAATTGCCTGTTTTCTGACAGTTTGGCACCCAGGTACAGCCATCTGCCCTTTATGGAAGAGTTAAAATGAGAATGCGTGTACAGCCTGCCAGCACCTCCAGCTAACATCACCACTATGACCCGTCCAGCAGACAGAGGCTGAGCAGACCACACTGCATAAGGAGAGTAGTTCCAGCTCACCCATCTGCCTGCCAGGACATGCCACAAGAAACCAGCTGTTCATCTCCACCTTTCATCCTGTGAACCACAGGGATGCCTCTTCCTGTGCAAATAATTCCCACTCTCTTAGATTTCCAGTCAGCTCCTCCTACAAACCCAGTTCCTTCCTTGCTTAAACACAGGACTTGCCAAACACTTTTATACAGCTGGTGGCAGGGGGGATAAGAACACACAGAGCAGGGTATGGGGGAAGGAGGACAGATGGACGGATGGGTGGAGCAATGGCTATGGGTGTATGCGCAGACAAGGATGGATGGCTAGGTGGACTGAACTGTAGATAGGTTGGTAGAAATATCTCCAGCCTTTGTCCCTGCTTCAGAACAGCCACCAATGCGTAGAGGTCCTGCCTACAGGCTGGTATTACCCTCTGCTCTTCACAGGACACACGATAACAGCAGCTGACAACACAGGCAGCTTCGTGCGAAGCAAAGCCTGCCCCAGCTGCCTGCAGGTGGAAAGTCTTGTCTTTCAATGTGTGTTTCATCACATCTCAGAAGAGACATCTAGAGTCCAGTGGCAGAATTACATCCTTGAAATAATTTCTTTTCCCATGACCCTGAGGTGACGAGCAAGGTGTCCAGAGGGAAGGGAGGCTTAGGGTCAGCGAGAACAATCCCAGCCTAATTCCCAACTGCAAAGTTCTTCATTCTCGATCAAAAATATTAAAAAACACTTCACTGGCATTTACTTCAGCTCTTTTAACTAACTGATTAACTGATTGACTTAACGAATTCCTCCGAGTTGCTTTCTCACCTCTCCGTGCAGCAGGCGCAACCTGTGTCTCATTCAGTGTTTTAATCAGGCGCTGCCCACCCTGGCGTTCTGCTGCATTCCCCCCGGTGGGTTCCCGCTCCGCTGTGCAGCTCCTCGGGCTTCGTTCATTCCTCTGTTTCTCCTGCTTCCTTTCGGGCTGGTTTTCCACTACGTTTCTAAGCGGTTGCCCACCCCCCCCCGGAGCCACCTCCTCCTGCCGCCCGCCCTGTCCCCTGCACGCTGGCGCTGGAGGGGTTAATGCGCTGGGGCGCGCTGGCCCTTTAAGCGCCCCGGGGGGGGGGCGGCAGCTGCGCGGGATGGGAAGGCGCATGCCTAATCCACGCTGCTTGGCGCATGCGCACTCGGCCCAGCGATGCGGGTGCTGGTGGGTGAGTGTGGGGCCCGCCGGTGCCCGGGAGGTCGGTGCGCGGAGCCCGCTCGGCAGGCCGCGGCGGGGCACGTTGTCGCTCAGGGGCTCTGGTGCGGGTGGGTGGCTTCAGCCAGGCCGCTGCTAGGAGCGGGGTGGGCGCGGGAGGGAGCTAGTCCTGAGTGGGGGCCTCAGGGCGCCGCGGGGCGCTGCGTAGGGCAGGTGCATGCGGGGGCTCTGTGAGGGGGACATAGTTTTGGAAGTGGGGGAGGCGGGCCTGGATTGAGGGTGCTGCGGACAGAAGTTGGAGCCAGCTCCCCTCTCCTTTCCCCCCGGGGCTCGGGGGTAGGACGTGGTGCATGGTGCCCAGACACGGGGAGTGGAGGCCCTCAGGGCTGGGGTGCTGTGTGGGGGAGCTGGGCACTGGGAGCAGGGGGGTCTGGGCACGGAGTAATGTACCCCGGGAAGCTGACCATGGTAATGGGGACACCTGTGCAGGCCTTCGGATGCCAGTCCGGGTAGCAAATCTGTAATGACCTGTCTTTCTCCTAGGTGGTGGGACTGGCTTTGTGGGCAGAGCCCTGACCCAGTTGCTGCGGAGCCGTGGGCATGAAGTAACCCACGTTTCTCGACAAGGGGGCAAGGATCGGATCAGCTGGGTATGAGATGAGAGCAGTCACAGGAGGGAGAACATGTCAGGGCTGAGGAACAAGCGCGCTTGCCCTGGCCTATCATGGCATACAGGGAATCTGCAGTGGGGAATCTGGCTCCTGTGGATGTACTCTTGGGCTCCTGGGTGCTCCATGGGTCAAAGTCATTGGGATGGGTACTGCTGTAGCTCCAGGAGCAAAAGCTTTTGCTACTGCTGCTGCTGTAGCTTCCAAGGAGCAAAACTTTCTCCATTCATGCTTATGCTCCAGGCAGTGTCAGGAAGGAACTGGCTGGAGTTCTTAGGAGCCCACCCTGCTTGGTTGTTGGGAAGGCTTGAGCAGAGGGGAGGCTGGGTGTGTGATGTCTTTGTTACCCCTGCCTAGGAAAAGTTGTCCCACTCTGGACTGCCCCTGTGCGACGCCGTGGTGAACTTGGCTGGTGAAAATGTCCTCAACCCTTTCCGCAGGTAACTTGATCTCCCATAGTGCTGTTGGGACAAGGTGAAGGGAAGACAGCCCAGTGTTGTCAGAGAATGTGGAAGGGATCTGGGGAGGAAATAGGGTGTCCAGGAAGCACTTGGGTTACCTAACTGTTGACATCTGGGTCCTCAAGTATCCAAAACATTTCTACGGGCCTGTTAAGTTCTGGGAGAGCTTTGGAAGACAAGTTGCCTTCTGGATTGACAGTTGGAGGCCAGACAAAGTAGTTCCACATTTCCAGAATGACACTACGTTTAAATAATGCAAAATCAGAACCAAAGTTTGACTTCTATGAGAGTGTTTTTGGAAATGCCTCTGCCAGGCACTTGGGAAGAATTCACTGCACCCAGCTTTGGTGTCCAGCTCCTCTGCTGCCTTGGTCCTAAGGCAGTCCAAAACCCACAGCCTTTTGTGGGAAGTGGAGAGCCACCATCTCCCAAAGTCCCCATGCATTTAAGTAGTAATATCCCATGTCCTCCCCCTGCTCTGGGGTGGGGGGGAATTCATGTGACCTCTCCTGTGCTTGTGAGTGAGTGTCTGCTGGGGCCCCCCTTGGTGCAGTTGTTTCCTGGGATGTCCTTGTGGGGAGTATAATCAGTAGCTCTCCCTTTCCCAGATGGAGTGATGCCTTCTGCAGGGAAGTCATCAGCAGCCGGGTTGAGACCACCAGAACCTTGGCAAAAGCCATTGCTGATGCTGAACAGCCACCCCGTGCTTGGGTCCTCGTCACTGGCGTAGGTATTGGTTGGGCCCGGCCAAGGCATGACTCATGCTGACCTGGAGAGGTATACCTCCAGATAGAAACACACTTCTGGGGGGACACATGTCTTGCCTTGAAATGCCAGCTTTATTGCCATCAATGTCACTGTGTTTAGGCAAGCCTTGATCAGCTTTTTGGTACTGCTGGAGAGGAATTTGGGTCCCTATGCTTTCTCTTGGTGTCATTAGGACAGAACCTTTTCTCTGTTTTCCTGTGAAAGCCTTTAGGCATCCTGTAGAACCAGTTTGTCTAAGCAGGGCCTCAGCTGAATCCCCCTCCAGCTTTGCTTTTCTGCTTGCTACAGTCTTTAAAATTGCCACAGTTTAGCATCTGTGATGCCCAATTTTAGAGCAAGTGCCTTTCTATGCAGCCAGCTCAGTGTGTTGCTTGCTGGTATATTTGGTTCTTCGGGCTGGCAGCTCACCCTGAGTATTAGTGCATGCCGCTGAACTTGCAGAGCACATTGGTAGTTCAAAAACTTGCCAGCATTGCCATCAGAGAGACCCTGTGCTGTTCATATGAGGATGTCCCTGATGGAGCGATCGAGTTCTGGGCTCCTGGAGGCAGGGAAGAGGGTCCGTTTTGGGGGGTGGTGGCTGGTGTCATGATTCACCCTTGACCCCCTTTCTTCTGTTACACCCGCAGGCTATTACCGCCCTAGCCCCACAGTTGAGTATACTGAAGACAGTCCTGGGGGGGATTTTGACTTCTTCTCGCGCCTGGTGAGCTCCTGGGAGGCTGCAGCTCTCATCCCTGGGAGCCCAGCTCGTGGTGTTGTGGTGAGATCTGGTGAGATGGGGCATCATGCCTGTTGAGGGTGGCTCTGCTTTGGTGCTGGGGCAAGAGGGGGAAGAGGAGGGAAAAGGACATCAGGTCTTGTGCCTCTCCTTGTTGGGATGCTGTTCCAGTCCAGCCCGCTAAGGATTGTCTCCTGGTTGTAGGTCTGGGGCTGAAGGGGGGGCTTTTGTCCTTTGGGGGAGGGGTCCTGATCTCACTCTGTTCTCCCCACAGGGGTAGTGCTGGGCCGAGGTGGTGGTGCAGTCTCTCAAATGCTCTGGCCTTTCCGTCTGGGACTAGGAGGCCCCTTGGGCTCTGGGCTTCAGCCCTTCCCATGGATCCACATTCGGGACCTGGCAGGGATCGTGTGTCATGCCCTGGAGAGTGAGTGCCTGCAAGGCGTCCTCAACGGTGTCTCCCCGTCCTCCCATGCCACCTGCAACGGCACCTTTGCTCAGGAGCTCGCTGCAGCCCTGGGGCGCCCAGCCCTGCTGCCAGTGCCTGCCTGGGCTGTGCAGGCTGTCTTTGGGTCAGAGCGGGCCGTCATGCTGCTGGAGGGCCAGAGGGTGGTGCCAAAACACACCCTGGAGAGCGGCTACCATTTCATCTTCCCTGACCTGTCTGGAACTCTGAAGGACATTGTGGCTTGAGGGCTCCTCAGTTGGGCTGGGTTGGGCACTGTTTTTGTGAGCTCCCTGGCTCACATGCCTTCCCCTGGGTGAAAGAGGGTAGCCCTACCCCTTCTTGACACTTCCCCATCCCCATACAGAGAGGGTGAGCAATCTTTTCCCCTTCTGTCTCCCTTTGTGCATCCCCAGTTTAGGAGTCATCCCTCATTGCCATTTGCAGTCTCCGCATTACCTGCTTTTGGGGAAGGGCACAAGTGCCTCTAAGGATTGTAAGTGCTGAATCTGCCATCTTCCCTTTTCCACAGTGTCCATGTGAACTGCTTGCAGAGCAGCTAGGGGGTGTAACATCTCCTCCCCTGAGAGACAGTCGCAGCAGGAAAGAGGTGTTCAAGTGTTGTAATTCTCCTCCATTTTACTGGAAGTCCCTCTTCCTGTTTTCCCCATGTCTTTCCTCCATGGTCACATACAGACCTAGTTATGCTCTTCTGCTTTGCCTTTCTCAGTCTCATAGGGAATGGAGTTGTGGTTGTGGGAGAAGATCCATCTTGAGGGGGCACAAAGGGTGCTGGATACAGATGGCTTGGAGACTTTGCCATCTCCTTTCTTGTGCTGGCTCTGTGCTCATACCAAGTTACTGTGTCAGAACCTCCAGCTGAGTCTAGGCCCAAGCGTCACACCCCTCCAGGGTTGCATAATCCTGATGCTGTGGCGAGGATGAAGGAGAACACTGATTTGCCAGCCTGTAGGGACAAGGGTGGCAGTGGGAGTGTTGCCCCTGGACTGCTCTTGAGGCCTTGGGTAAGTGTCGACTGCATCTGAGCTTGTGCTGGGGAGAAACTGGGTGGTTCATCTTGGTGTGAGGTGGTGTGAGGTAGTGCAAGGCACTGCTTTAGTCTAAAGGGAGCACTTCAGCTAATGCCTTCATTGTAGTTATCTAATCCCAGACAGGGTGGTTTTCCCTTATTTGTCCCATGAGGTGGTACTTGTGTTCAGGGGGTTCCCACTGATTGGGCAGTGAGAATATCCAGGCTGCCTGGGCTGCCTTGGGAAGCAGTACCTCTTCTCTTGTGGAGAACATTGCAATTTCATCATCTCATACTGTAAGGAAATGTATCCACGTGCTTCCTTTAACCTATTTTCACATGCCAAAGTGGGTTGCGGGATGTGAAATCTACAGAGCAGCTAAGTTCATTATGACACTGCTTCTGGAGAAATATTCCTAGTGTGATGTAATTTTGGGCTAGAAAAATATATTAAAAAGCACTTCAGGCAGTTAAAAAGACCTGCTCCATTCCTGAAATAAGAAACCTTCCAGAACAAGAGTGGTCCACATATTTCTGGTTTATGCCAAGTTAATGTCGTCATAGTAGCTGAAGGGTCAGTCTTGGTGGAGTCTAGACTCCCCACTCACCTGCCTCTTTGCTCAGTCCGTACTGGAGACAGAATGGCAATCTACTGACTTCACGGGCAGGAAAATTAGACTAGGACTGTCTAGCCAGAACTAGAGATAGTCCTTGCAGTCAGTGTGAGCACAGCCAGGTGAGCTGGGACTTTGGGAGTAGCTGTGAAAGCAACATCGCCTGAGATAAATGTGGGTTGCTTGGATTGTGTCTGTGCTGCCTGTAAGTTAGGTGCAGATTCCTTCCTCTTCCCATGTACCTCAGTTTCTTGTCCTCAAGAGTGGGCTGACCTACTCTGAGTTACAGGCCCAGTTCATTGTGGGGCAATACAATGGGGACAATCAGCAGTGCTTCGTCTTTAGTTACTCCGGCTACCTTTTTAGAGCCTCAGACTTCAGTCTGCTTCCCAGATGTTGTGGGCTACAGCATCCTTCTGTCAGGCAAGCTGGCTGGCCAGCCCAATTGCGTTGTTTCTGTACCTGTATGTACCTTGATGATTGCAACAGCTTTGTGTTGTGATTGGAAATAAAGACAAGTATGGCTGGAGAAGCACTGGCAACCCGCAGCTCTTCTGAAAGAGGGTTGCATATCCCATGAAAGACAGCCACTAAGCAGAGTTCCCAGGCCTCGGCCTCGCTGGCTGGATGTGTAACTCATTCAGGATTTTGAAGGGTTACCTCTGCATGACGTTTGGCTTAAGCACATGTCACAGGTGAGCTTAAATGAGCTTCTGACACCTGAATCCCAGTATGTGATCTGAAAACACTGGCTGCTGGGTGCAATTGGGACTTTCCATCATGATAAATTCACAGACACACCATGCCCCTTTGTCTACTGTGGAGCCAGAAAATAGGGTGACAGCAAGCTGAGATCTAGATTGGATTTTGGACCAGTGTCTATTTTTGATGACCATAAGGAAACCCTGGCCTCCAGGCTGCAAGACTTTGTGATCCTAAGTAGAGGCCTTGTGCTATCTCAACGCTGGCACAGCCAGCCCTGTAGTGCTCAGTGCTAGCAGAGTGTTCCTGCAAGCATGTCTAAGCCACCTGCAGTGCCCTGGATGTGCTCTGAAGATTTACTCTGACTTGAGGCAAGTCTCTCTGTTCTTTTAGAGGTGAATGCTTATGATTGTTCAGACATGTCAAGAGCGGCTGCTGCCTCCAGCAGCCCTGGTCCAGGACCTTCCTACCTGGCCACTGGCCTCCCAGCCTGGAGCCCAGGTACCCAGGGTCTCTGCCCAAGCTGAGGGACACAGCTGCTGCTTTCCTGTTTGCAGGTTCAGTCAACCCTGAAGCTGAGCACCTATTAGGCATGTGTACACACACAGACAAATGACACATAGACAGATGACACTGACATGGCTGGTCACACAGACTGCCCCAGCCAAGATGCTGCTGTCAGCAGCACCCACACACGGGACCCATGTAACACAAGCACAGCCAGCCATGTCCCTGCCCACTCTGGGGCTGGCAGACTCAGATGACACCGTCAGGGTTCACAAGCACATGCACACTTACAAGTCCCTCAAACACCAGCATAACCCCTCTGTCCGTCCAGCACCCCTGCCTGGACCCAAGCCCTCTGACTCACCCCATGAGTCCCCTACTCGCTGGCTGGTCCAGTTTGATACACCAAACGTGCAGCACTCACACACTTGTCCCACAGGCACCCCACACTCAGAGGTATCCCTGGATACCAGCATGGACCCCCTGCCCACCTGATACCCCTGCCCAGACCCGGGGCCTCCTACTCAACGCTGGTCTAGCTTGAAGTGTGCTGGTGAATACACATGCACACCCCACGGACACCTGGTTTGTGAGAGATACAGACAGAGGGGTTGTGCCAGTGCTTGAGGGACCCACGAATGTCACATGCTTGTGAAGCCTGACAGTGTTGTGTGTGTACCTGCACCAATGACCTCCTGTCCCTGCCAGCCCCAGAAGAGGAGGGGATGTGGCTGGCTGTGCTTGTGTGTTACATTGGTCCTGTGTGTGGGTGCTGTTCACAGCAGTGCCTTGGCTATGGCAGTGTGACTGGCCATGTCAGTGTCATTTGTGTTTCTGTCTGTGTCCATGTTTGTGTCTCCGGGATAGGTTCTCGGCTTTGTTGCTGGTTGAACCTGCAAAGGGGAAAGTGGCAGCCACATCCCTTAGCCTGGGCAGAGACTCGAGTCTTCAGGTCCCCAGGCTGGACTCCAGCGGCTGGGCAGGAGGGTCCTGGGCCAGGGCTGCTGGAGGTGACGGCTGCTCCTGACATCCCTTAACAATGAGCTTCACTGATTAATCCCTCTTTCTGGGATTGATGAACAAGCTCTGCACAGAACCCATGAGACTGAGGGCTGTGACATACAGTGCAACACTGTGTGACCCTTCCTTGTTGAGAAATGGACAAGCCTCATTTCTGCAACGTCTCTGCTGTTAGAACCTATGCGTTTGTCCCCTTTCTGTGCCTGGTGAGTACTCCCGCCCATCATGCTCACAACCCAAAAAGATGCTGCAATTCATACCAATTGTTCTTGGGGTACCCAGCCCGCTGAGCTGGAAGACAGAGATGAGGAGCAGAATGAAACCCCCATAATCCAAGGGGAAATGGTTAGCTACCTGCTACACCACTTAGACACACACAGCTCTATGGGGCCAGATGGGATCCACTGAAGGGTACTGAGGGAGCAGTGGAACTGCTCACCAAGCTACTTTCAATCATTTATCAGCAGTTCTGGCTAACCAGGGAGGTCCCAGTTGACTGGAGGTTAGCAAATGTGACGCCCATCTATGAGAAGGGGTGGAAGGAGGATCCGAGGAACTACAGGCCTGTCAGTCCGCCCTCAATGCCAGGGAAGATTGTGGAGCAGATCATCTTGAGTGCCATCACACGGCATGTACAGGATAAGCAGGTGATCAGGCCCAGTCAGCATGGGTTTATGAAAGGCAGGTCCTGCTTGACTAACCTGGTGTCCTTCTATGACAAGATGACCTGCTTAGTGGATGAGGGAAAGGCTGTGGATGTTGTTTACCTGGACTTTAGTAAAGCCTTTGACACCATTTCACACAGCATTCTCCTGGAGAAACTGGGTGCTCGTGGCTTGGATGGGCGTACTCTTAGCTGGGTAAAAAACTGGCTGGCTGGCCAGGCTCAAAGAGTTGTGAATGGAGTTAAATCCATTTGGCGGTCAGTCACAAGTGGTGTTCCCCAGGGCTCAGTATTGGGGCCAGTTCTGTTTAATATCTTTATCAATGATCTGGAGGAGGGGATCGAGTGCACCCTTACTAAGTTTGCAGATGACACCAAGTTGGGCGGGAGTGTTGATCTGCTGGAGGGTAGAAAGGCTCTACAGAGGGATCTGGACAGGCTGGATCAGTGGGCTGAGGCCAATTGTATGAGATTCAACAAGGCTAAGTGCCGGGTTCTGCACTTACATCACAGCAACCCCATGCAACGCTACAGGCTTGGGGAAGAGTGGCTGGAAAGCTGCCCAGTGGACAAGGACCTGGCGGTGTTGGTTGACAGCTGGCTGAATATGAGCCAGCAGCATGCCCAGGTGACCAAGAAAGCCAATAGTATCCTGGCTTGTATCAGAAATAGTGTGGCCAGCAGGACTAGGGAAGTGATCGTCCCTTTGTACTCGGCACTGGTGAGGCCGCACCTTGAATACTGTGTTCAGTTTTGGGCCCCTCACTACAAGAAAGACATTGAGGTGCTGGAGCATGTCCAAAGAAGAGCAACGAAGCTGGTGAAGGGTCTAGAGAACAAGTCTTATGAGGAGCGGCTGAGGGAATTGGGGTTGTTTTGTCTGGAGAAAAGGAGGCTCAGGGGAGACCTTATCACTCTCTACAACTCCCTGAAAGGAGGTTGTAGGGAGGTGGGTGTCGGTCTCTTTTCCCAAGAAACAAGTGATAGGATGACAGGAGATGGCCTCAGGTTGCGCCAGGGGAGGTTTAGATTGGCTATTAGGAAAAAATTCTTCACTGAAAGGGTTGTCAAGCATTGGAACAGGCTGCCCAGGGAAGTGGTTGAGTCACCATCCCTGGCAGTATTTAAAAGACGTGTAGCTGTGGCACTTCGGGACAGTGGTGGACTTGGCCGTGTTGAACTTGATGATCTTAAGGCTCTTTTCCAACCTAAATGATTCTATGATTCTGTGATTCTATATGGTTGTTAAATATGGAAGGCATCTTGTGCAGTTCCCCAGAGCTCACTCAGCTTGTCCAGGCTCATTAGCCCTGACTCTGGCCTTTGTGTGAGATAGGGCTTTTTTTTTCTTTCCCTTTTTTTTCCCCAAAGGTATTAGCATTCTCTGCTACCCTTCATAAGGGAAATCTGACTGTAGCCTAAAGTTAGCTCATACCCATCTGCAAGAGGAAGAGTCACAAAGCTGGTGTATGTATTGACCTGAGCAGGGCAGGGCTCTTCAGGGGTGGAAAAGAGGATCTTTGGACCTGCGCTATGACTCAGACGGAAGGTATTTTGGTCCCCAGAAAAGTCATGGCATAGAAACATGAGCTCCCAAGGGCCAGGAAGGGGCAATAGCTGCAGTTAGTTCTGAAGTCATCCATGTGAAGGTACTGCTCTGTTCCCACATTTAGCTTGACTTGCAGTTAGCAAGAGTCACTGCAAGATGATCTGCAACTGTGCTGCTGGAGTTTGGGACTCTTCTAGGCTTTAAATGGTTCTGGAGTTAAGCCAAATGTGGGAAATGATGGTGGAGAGATGCAAGATTTGCTGAAGAAACTCCTGCCCACTGGATGCCACGAGAGGCTGAAGGACCTGAATCCCGTGCGTGGTCTTACTCAACTTCCCTTGCCCTCTTTTTCCCACTGGGCTAGCTGAGTGTCTTCAACCATGGAAGAGGACAAGAAGATCCATTCAGCAGGTGAGAAGGATCGGACTGAACTTCTGTCACAGATTCTGAGGCCCTCTGCCTCTGCAGTTTCTGAAACCCTCTGCCCGTGCAATATTTGGTGTTCAGCAATGGTCTTTGTGTTTCTACATCCTCTGATATCCAGTGGTCAGCCACTACCACCTCAGGGACCCAACCATGCAGCCCCTTGTCTCCTAAATGGGTGTCTCTGTTGGCCACCAGAACTTACGATCTCTCCAGCAGCTGGCCCCCTCTGGTCCCTCCAGTAACCAGTTCTTCCAGTTGTCTTACTCATACACACAGCTGGTTCCCAGATCACTTCATTTACTCAGCTGCTAGTCTGCCTGGATGCTTGTTTACACACTTACACAGCTTTGCTTGCTCCATTTGCTGGCACCATGGACACACAGGCCATCTGACTCCAGTTATTGCGCTCAGGCCCCCATACACACACATAGAGAATAGAAAGCCCTCACCCAGGAAAATAGTTAGAAATTAAGTTTAATAAGAAGACAGGAGAGACTGCACTGAGCAGGCGCAGGGCATGGCCAGACAAGCGTACTGACCAGCCTGTGGTTCCTCCCCTTAATATCCTGTAATAAATCTTGTACAATCCTGAGATGCTTTTCTCCTTCATTCCATAATGTGTCCTGTACCCCCTAGGCATTAACTCTGCCTCGGTCTGTAAGGCGACCAAGAAAGCTGCTGCCACTGACTCATCGGGATGGGTATCACCCCCAGAGCATGGGGCTGATGGCTCTCCTGGGACAGCCCTAGGAAGAGCTGGGTCAGGGTGTCTGTCTGGCTAGGTTATTGCAGTTTCTCTACTTGTTGGGCCTCTGTGTTCCTTTGTGTGTGTGGAGACCAGCTTTTTATCATATAACCAAAGAAATTCACTTTGCAAAGGAGCAGAGAAGAGCCTGAACCCAGCAGCACTGGTAGGCATTTTGAATAACCACTTCTGAAGGCTTTACCGATGAGGCAATCCTGTGGCAATGACTGAACTTTTATTTCAAAGCACAGCTGAATGCAAGGTCCAGGGCAGTGGGTCTGTAGATGGGAGAGATATTATTTCCATTTTCTCATCCTGAGAAGGGGAGAAATGACTACTCTGCCGTGACTGCTCCATCTGCTTACTGAGCTTGGCAACCGCTCCATACTCCTCTGGGATGCAGAGGAAGGTGAAGAGAAAAGCTGGTTTTTGTTCTCCAGGGCACCTACAGTACCACAGGGGCACCTACACCATGACATGAGGGACAATTTTAGCCTTGGTGGATATGAGGTGGGTTGGTAGCAGTGCAGAAGTCTGCAGGGCTTAAGAGGGCTTCGTCCCTCACGTGCCATATGTGTCTATTTAAAGGTTATGCATTTGCCATGGAATTCATCCCCTGTCTTTGGGCATCTGTAATGCAGGAGTATGATGACACAGGGCGTTAACAAGAGGCCTGCAACTATACACCCACATATACAGGTGTAGAGATGAGATGAGCATCTGCAAACAGTTCAGTTACTGAAGTCTGGTGCCATTTGAAGGGAGACCAGTGTTCTTTTGGGGGCACGGTTTGCCCCTCTGCTCCACACCGATGCCTCAGATACCCCAGATAATTTAAATAATGCCAGCCTTTTCATACACTGTCTGACTTTCCATTGCTCTCCTGTCATATTTCACTCCTAAAATCAATTATTTCAAATATTTTCTAGTTTGTTCAGTAGAAGTAGATTTACAGCATACCCTGTATCAGTCAATACTAAGCAATTAATTTTAAAAAAACCCTTCATTTTAAGTCAGAGAAAATAAATGATTGGACATTTGACATAAACAGAGTACATTTAAATATTATCGATCCTGTTTTCCTGTGACAATTTAAAGATATGTTGCATATTGCAATAAAAATATTTTTAAAATAAATTTGTTTTTCAAAATATAACTGAAAATATGTGTATGCATTTAACACTTTTGAAAGTAAGTGGCAATGCTATAAGAAAGACTTAGAGGGATACAATGGGCCATTTAACAAATACAGATTAAACAAATATGTGACACTGATTTGGTCCATAGTTGCTAATTTAATATTTCTGTATGCTATGAAGTCCTATGCATGACATACATGTCAAAAAAGAAACTACTGCTGTATTACAGGTCCGATAAAAGAAGTTGTAACGATAAAATATTAAAGGACAGGAGAGATAAGTTATAATGTATGTTATTTTATATGTTTTCATTTTGAATAATATGCATCATGTACAGATGTAAACTCCTTTAAAAATTAGTATTCACACACCCTGGTTTTATTGCAGATTTTCAGGAAGTCAGTGATGAAGTGAAGAAATACATTTCAAAAGACTGCACCATATTCTGTTTCACAAAATCCAAATATTTTTCCTTCCTGTTTGTTTCTTCTGGGTTAACAATAGCCATTCATTTATGAAGCCAATCAGTTCTAAAGGCAAAGGTGAGTGCTGTATGTGTGAATGTAGGTGCAGTTTAGGATAAATGTATAAGCTACTTCTAGGCTACTTATAGAGACTACTGCAGTCTTATCACTGGCTGGGAGTGACAGCCTTCTGAGCAGCCTGTCCTGTGAATGATTGTAATGCCCGATGCTGTTTTCATCTCTAATAATTGTAGGGCAATACTGTTCCTGAGGAGAGATGAGAATCCTTGCTTCCATCATTTGCAGTGATCAGCTAAAGGCTGAAGTTAGTTATGGCAGACTGGAGTTCATAATGATGTTATAATCTGGCTGATTCATGTGAAATGATACAGTGGGCAGGTTTGTGGCAGCATGGTGACCCTCCAGGAAAAAGCCATGTCCTCTGCTTCTCCTGAGCTTCTAGCACCAGGTAGAACCAGTGCAGCCGCACAGACAGAGCTCTTGTCCGAGCATGTGACCACCCAGGTTTCAGGCTGCAGGGTGTGCCTGGGGCTTCTCCAGGAGATGGAGGGCCGGAACAAGCACACCTGTGGGAGGTGTGCCCAGGTAGATGAACTGCTCTGCCTGGCGGCTGAGCTTCAGGAGGAAGTGGGCAGACTGAGGAGCAGTTGAGAATCTGAGAAGGAGGTATAGACCAATGGAGGTGTGCTCTGCCATCTCTGGTATGCACAAGCCAACTCAGCATGGCCACTACTGAGGTAGGTCCAGTATCTATTTTGTGCCATGATGAAGGCAGTGTTACAAGGGATAGGGAGGAGTGGAAGGAAGCGAGTTACTGCAGGGAGCTGTAAGAGGAACTCCTCCTTACCCTCTCAGCTACCTTTACAGAATAGGTATGAGGCTCTGAGTATGGTAGACAAAGGAAATGATGAGACAGAAGAGGAGGAATCTGTTCAAGTACTCTCACCAAGTTCAGATCAACCAACTCTTCACATCAAGAGCTGTATTAAGACCAGTGCTGAGAAGAAACGGCAGCAAGTTATTGTCATAGGTGACTCCCTCATGGGTGGAACGGAGGCACCCATCTGCAGACCAAACTCTCTTTTCAGGGAAGTTTGCTGCCTCCCTGGGGCCTGAATCAGCAATGTCAACAGACAACTGATGAGCTTAGTACAGCCTTCAGATTATTACGTACTCCTGCTCTTTTACTTGGGTACTAATGACATCACAACAACAAGTTCAAGGTCAATTAAAAGAGATTTCAAGGCCCTGGGAAGAATGCTAAAGGACTCAGGAGCACAGGTAGTGTTTTCCTCAATCCTCCCAGTAATGGGGAGAGACGCTGGAAGAAACAAGCACACCCAAGACATCAATACCTGGCTCCAAGACTGGTGCCTCTGCCGGAACTTTGGCTTTTATAACTACAGAAGAGTCTTTGAGACACAAGGTATGGTAGGGCCTGATGGGATCCACCTGTCCTAATGGGGGAAACACTTCTTTGCTCGTAAGCTGGCAGGACTGGTTGAGATGGCTTTGAACTAGAATCAATGGGGGAAGGGCATACCATGAGGAGAGCTGAAGGTAAGCCAAGGGTTGGCATGGCACTGCCTGAGGGTGGCAATGCTAGTGGGAGCATTTATGCTGCTCCCAGGAGCACTGAGGGTTTAGGAGCACATCTGAAATGCTTGTACACCAACGCACGCAGTATGAGAAACAAACAGGATGAACTGGAAGCATTGGTCCCTTCCCAGAGCTATGATGTCATTGGTATTAGTGACACTTGGTAGAATGAGTCCCACGACTGGAGTGCTGGGATGGAGCGCTACAGGCTGTTCAGCAGGCTGTCTTTAATACTAATGATAGGCTCTGGGCTGCCCCATCCCGTGAGTCAGAGGACCACGAGTGTGGGAACAGTGACTTTCTATTTGTGGACACTGAAATTATAAGGGATCAGTTGTATCAGTTGAATGCCCATAAGTCCATGGGGCCTGATGGAATTCATCACAGAGTACTGAAGGAGTTAACAGATGTTACAACTAGCTACAGAAGGAGAGTTGGTGCAGCCTGACCTTGAGTACTCTGTGCAGTTCAGGGCCCCACAATTTAAGAAGGATGTGAAGGTCCTTGAGTGCATCCAGAGGAGGACAACAAAGCCGGTGAAAGGGCTGGAAGGCATGTCCTGTGAGGAATGGCTGAGGACTCCAGGTTTGTCTAGTTTGGAGAAAAGGAGGCTGAGGGGCGACCTCATTGCTCTCTACAGCTTCCTGAGGAGGGGCCGTGGAGAGGGAGGTGCTGATACCTTCTCCATGGGATCCAAGGACAGGACACCTGGGAATGGTTCAAAGCTGCGCCAGGGGAGGTTCAGACCTGACATTTGGAAACATTACCAAGAGGGTGGTCAAACACTGGATCAGGCTTCCTGGAGAGGTGGTTGATGCCCCATGCCTGTCAGTGTTTAAGAGGTATTTGGACAGTGCCCTTAATAACATGCTTTAACTTTTGGTCAACCCTGAAGTTGTCAAGCAGTTGGACTAGATGATCATTGTAGGTCCCTTCCAACTGAAATATTCTGTTCTATTCTAAATTTACATGAAAGAGTGATATTCGTTTTTGCTCTGAAATGAAATGCACACTTGAAATGGTCTAAACTTTTCTTTCTAGTATATCACAGAGTCTGATTACTGCCAAAAATGTGTGATCATGACTATAATTAACAAAATGACCTTTTTCTACACTGCTGTCATTGAAGTTCTTCATTTTGCTTTGCAGAATTATTTAGGGTTAAACTAGACTTCCTTAAGGTGTTAGGGAAGATGTACTTATGGCTTCCATTGCCTAATGAAGACTTAGCTTCACTGCATTTCCCATGGCACGTTTTGTCACACACCACTGTGCCCCATTCTCCAAGGAAGTGAGTTTTGTGAGGTGTAGTTCTCTGTTGCTGCTCCATAGGAGACTTCCAGCTCCTGCCTACATAGGTGGTGCTGCTGCTGCTTGTTGTGATACTATGGGATTTTAACCACCTAGAAATAAAATGACAGGCCATTAAAAAAAACCTCCAGATCTTACACTTCCAATTTCTATGGCCTAACAAATTATTCAGTGTATTTAATCATGAGAAGAATTAAACAAACTCTCTTTGTTGGAACGACCTCACTGACAAACTGACAAAGGTCAGAAATACATTTGGAGGCTTACTGCTGCAGTGCAATGGGACGATTCAACCACAAGGACTTTTTCTAAGAGAAAACAAATTTTCTGCATATTAAGATCCCCTGAAATGTCCCACAGCAATAATTTCCTGGGGAAAAATAGAGAAAAAACAAGCATATTTTCATCCTGTATTTGTAAAAAATCTTTTCTCAGGAAAGTGACTTCTCCTTCATACATTGTTTTTATTATTACCAGCATTAGCATTGTTGAACAGGATATGTAGGTGTGAAAATACCACTCCCTTACCCAAAATGCACACAAATATGCACACAAATTCATCGCAAATAGTAAAACTGCATTAAAAATATTTTCACTTGCTAAAAATTATATTTATTCTGTAATGAATCTTAAATCCCTGCCTTTCAGTTTTGGGGAACTACGTAAAAATGAAAAATATTTCAAATATATATGTATATAAAATATATATATTGTATATACACTATATTTTAAGTGTGTATTATAGATTAATATGCTTAATATAGAATATTTACATGCATGTATGATTTATATATGTAAATAAATAAAAATACCAAAAATGTAGTTTCTATTTCAATCTTGAAGAAAAAAATAATGGAGACTTCCCATTCAATGATTGAATGATTTTTTAATTGAGGGGAGGACAGAAGTTCAACAAGTTTTTTTTCTGAAGGCTTCCCACTGAGATTGCTATCTGTATTGCTCAGAGCCTTTCCAATATAGCCTAAGTCCCCCACCCTGCTTTAGCCAGCTCCTGGCTGTGATGCTCATTTTTCCCTTGTGAAGTTTCTTGCGGTATGCTCCCTTTCCCAAATTTCTAGCTGACTACCTGTCAGGGAGCAGTGAGGGCAGGCTGTTTGGCCAGAAAAGGTGAACTGCGAGCTGAGGACAACAGCAAGGCAGGGGCAAAGCAGAATCAACTAGAGGAGGTTGCTCAGGACTGTTTCCAGCCGTGTTTTGAATATCTCGGTGGACAGAGACTACACAGCTCTTTGGTAAACCTTTTCCAATGTTTCCTCACCACAAAAAATCCCTTGTGTTTTAAGTCGGAATGGAATTTCCTGAATGGAATTTACCGGTGCCCATTGCCTTGTTTGTCACTGGGCACCACTGAAAAGAGCCTGGCTCCATCTTTTTACTCCTTCCAATCAGAAATCTGTGCACATTGGTATAACCCCCTGAGCCTTCTCTTTTCCAAGCTGAACTGTCTCAACTCTTCAGCCTTTCCTCATATGAGGGATGCTCTAGTCCCTTAATCATCTTTGTGACACTTTGCTGGACTCTCTCCAGTGTGTCCATGTCTCTGTTGTACTGGGGAGCCCAGAACTGGACACAACACTCCAGGTGTGGCCTCACCAGTGCTGAGTAGAGAGGAAGGATCACCTCCCTTGACCTTCTGACAACACTTCTGCTCACACAGCCCAAGATGCTCTTTGCCCTCTTTATTGTAAAGGCACATTGCTGGCATGTGTTTAACTTGGTGTCCACCAGGAACAGCAGGTCTTTCTTTGCAAAGCTGCTTTCTAGCTGGGTGGTCCCCAGCCTGTATTGTGCATCAGGTGTTCCTCCCCAGTGCAACAATTTGCAATTCCCGTTGCTGTACTTGATGAGGTTCCTGTCAGCCTATTTCTCCAGCCTGCCAAGGTCCCTCTGAAAGGTGGCATAACCATCTGGTTTATCACCCCCTCCTCACAGCTTTGTACCATCTACAAAGTTGCACAGGATGCACTCTATCCCATCATCCAGGTCATTACTGATGAGGTTAAACAGCATCATCTCCAGTACCTATGAGTTTGAAACTTGGAGACTGGTAGCTTACTTTTGCTTTCAGAGCTTGAAGCCAAGGGTAGTTCCTGTAGAAATGAAGTGAGGAGTGGGGTAAGAAGGAAGACAAGGAGCGTACAAAGCTGTTGCCCAACTCAATGACCAGAATGCGGCAAAGAGAGCTGGTGTTGCCATACCCCTAATCCTAGAGGAGCTAACCCACTCAATGTGGTCACAGATTTTGGCTGCTAAGACACTCCAGTTGCCTACATGCAAGCCACCAAGCATGCAGACAGTGTGGATGGTCAGCCAGAGAGGATCTGCACAGAAAAGGTGGGCACTCGTACAGGCATTCCCAACGGCTGCTGCTTATCTGTCTTCAGTTGGTCTGCAGACACTGCAGAAGTTCACATGTGAGCTGGATACTTAGACTCCCTTTGCAGCCAGGAAAGAGAGCTGAGCACTTGCTGGGGGCAATTCATCTCATCCTTGGACAAGTCTAAGCAGCTTGGATCAGCTGTGCCTTACACACACTTGAGACAACAGACAATTCTGCCTGTTTCTGTTGACTATAATGGGAGCCTGGAGTGGAATTGTTCTTCTACAAGTCAATGGTTACACAGGTGTCGTGGTTTAACCCCAGTCAGCAACTAAGTACCACACAGCCGCTTCCCCCTTCCCCCTCCCAGCGGGGTGAGGAGGAGGAAAGCAAAGGAAAAAAAAAAGTAAAACTCGTGGGTTGAGATAAGAACAGTTTAATAACTAAAGTAAAGTATAATACTAACAATAGTAATAATGAAATATTATGATAATAATAGTAATGAAAAGGAATATAACAAAAAAGGAAGGGGGGAGGGAAGAAAAAAACAGTGATGCACAATGCAATTGCTCACCACCCACTGACCAATGCCCAGTTAGTTCCCGAGCCGCGATCTGCGCCTCCCAGCCAACTCCCCCCTGTTTATATACTGGGCATGACGTTCCATGGTATGGAATACCCCTTTGGCTAGTTCAGGTCAGCTGCCCTGGCTATGCTCCCTCCCAGCTTCTTGCACACCTGCTTGCTGGCAGAGCATGGGAGACTGAAAAGTCCTTGGCTTAAGATAAGTGCTACTTAGCAACAACTAAAACATCAGTGTGTTATCAACATCATTCTCACACTAAATCCAAAACACAGCACTGTACCAGCTACTAAGAGAGTTAACTCTGTCCCAGCCAAAACCAGGACAACAGGCATGCACATATGCAGACAGAATGCAGAGGCTCAGCTCTGAGGTAGTCAGTGTAGGGGCTCTCTACCACTGTGCTAATGGCTGGAAGAGAGTGATGTGACTGAATATGGCATTGCTTGAGGAAGATGCAAATACTCTCTCCCACTCCCTGGAAGAACTGAGCTGCTGGTTCCCAATGAAGGTCTTTAATTATCACTTGCTGAGTACGTATCTGCAGCACGAGATATAGCTGCAGTGGTGGTACTCCTTGCCCCCGAGATAAGCACCCACAGGACATCCTGATTTCTCTCCTTTGCCAGAACAGGGACTGTAGATATAAGCAGAAGTGTATTTGTCCCTGTTGTACATGTGACATCTCTGAAGGGAGGTGTGGTCCAGCGTCTTTCACTCTTCCACCCTCAGCATGTTGACCACTGCTGCCTTCAGGCTGGTTTCTCTCATATTTTGTTATCCTGGTCATCTTGTTCACTCCCAGCTTCTTTCTGGTCACTGGGTCACGGCCGTGGAGACACCTGTGTACCTCTGACTACCACCTGTAGGCCTCTGAACAACCATCAGAGACAGCCCAGAGGCAAGACCCTCTCAGAGATCGATGATTTAAGCACTTCCCTGAATTCCAGACTCTATACCAAAGAAGAGAGGGTGTTCTGGGACCCCACGTCATGGACCCTTAAACAAATGGGGAGCACCTCTGCAACTGATTTGTTTTAAAGGAACACATTCCTCCTCCAAACACCCCAGGCCAGCTATGGCCCTTGCAGACCTAGACGTGGAAGAACGTTGCTGGTTCTGAACCCCAGCGCTGAACTTCACTCACTTGTTTATCTGCAGGAACATGTTTTGCCTAAGCCAGTCACCTGGGAGGAAGTCCCCTGCTCTGTTTTCACACATCTACAGAACATTTGTCTACATCTGAGCTTGTCAGCATAACGCCTTTAAATCAGGCTGGAGAAATAAGGCCTTTGGGGATCTTCCACTTCTGACCCTCCCTTAGACCATTGCTTCAGGAAGAGGGGACTCCTGCCTGCTACTCCCATGATGAGATCTCCTCTGGCTGTAGTGCAGTACCAAGGGATGAGCTTAAAAATACAATTCAGTATCCTCAGCCTAGGCAGCTACTGCCTTACTTGTGTTCTGGGACACACACCTGGCCACCAACCGTGGCCCCAGCTGACTGTGTCTCTCTGGATGGCCCTATGCCATATCTGCCAGCCCAGTGCAGTCATCTGGGATACCCTAGGGAGCAGCAACCCTTGAGGTGCTCCTGAAGCGGGACAGGCACCTCACAAAAGTAGGTTTGTCTCAGGTGAACTGCCCACCAGTGTTGTCTGCTTCTCTCTGTTGACTACAGAGTGAGGTAAGTAGTTAGGACTTGACTAAATATTACCTGCCTCAAGTCACGGGGCTGCGCTCCACTTACTTACAATATAAGCAGTCTCAGCTACTTCTTTTTCCTACACAGAAAACCCCCATCTTAGATCTGTGCCAGTTATCACAAGGTTCCTGCATCTGCACGTAGTCCTGATCCACACAAACCAAGTGAAGCACTCCAAGAACTCCAAGAACCTTTTAATTAGCCCCGTGGTGACAGAATCTCCTATCTGCTAATTATTGTTATTCTTTTTTGAATGACCAGAAGCTCAAGGTGATTTGAGATTTTGTTTTCTTCTTGAATCCCAGCACTTGCCTTAACACAGGCATCAGGAATCCTATAAGGGAAGGTTGTTGGAGTCCTCTGCTGGAGGTAGGTTTGCATCCCCTGCTCCTCCGAGTAGAGCTACACTATATTATCTTGTAACTTGACAATGACATCTAGGAGCTTTTGTGAAGTTAGATCACAGGAACAGCACGTTGCTGGAGGTATTTACTCCTTCTGACAAAAATACTGAAAAGACGACTGATTCCACACACCGCCAATGACAATGTATATACAGAGGAAAGAGAGTATCACTAGGAAAGAGAAAATTACCTGAAAATGCTTGCTTACCACTTGTAATATATCTTAATTAACGGAGACAGCTTCAGAGACACTACCCACATGTTGGGACAGGTCTGAAGGAAGACAGTCTATGCTGCACCATTGATAGCTGTCTTGCAGCACTTCTGTCTTTCAGATTTTCACCGGAGCTTGATCTTAGTCTTAGGTTAGGGAGATTACTGAGGCAAAAGAGAAAGGTTGGGTTTGAATTGAAAGCAGATTACCTTCTCTTCCATCCCCCCATACTTCTGCAAAAATACTCTGTTTTTACGGAAAATGAAAACACAGAAGTCTCTATACAGTATTAGCTGTGGATTGTTACAAAACACGATTTCATACCAAAAGTGGCTTTCCTTTTTGGACCTGTGGAAAAAAAACCTGCAATTTGCAAGCGGAAAACAGGAATAGGTTTATAAGGATTTAGAATGCAATTCTTCACTGACACTAAGGAGCTAACTGTGATGGAAAAGAAATTACAGAATCCCTGCAGAGTATTCACCAAAGGCAATGGAAATGTGCAGAAAGTTCTGGTCTCTACAGTTCTCTGAAATTCCACTTTGAGAGTGAATTACCAGTTTGTAGGGGAAAAGAAAAAAGTCCTGGTTTACTCTGCATATGGCTTTTCCTTGTAAGAAATTAGATTTTTTTCCAACTGAATCAAATAAAGGCAGTAACAACTGCCCATCAGGGAAATGGCTTCAGTCATCTTGGACTAGGGGGGTTGGGTGGGCAGCCACCCTCTTCTCTTAAAACTTCCTCACAATGTCTTCAAACTCATTGGATATTATAACATTATTTTTCTAAAACCTGTAGGGATGGTTCACGGACTCCGGTGCGGGTAAAACCAAAGACCTTTATTGTTTACAAATTTGTGCTTATATAGATTCATTAGCTGTCCACGCACTCAGGCTTCTTCCATGATTAGTTAATACCTTCTGTTCACGCGCCGCGGCTAAGCTTCTGATTGGTGCTGTCGAGCAAGACACACGTCTTCTGGCTTCGGTCTCTTATCTGTTTTCCAAGTTATTTCAGTCTTCAGCTTCTTTTCTGCACACCTGCTTTATCACTTATTTACTCCCTTATTCTATGTCTTTCAAGGCTATGTCTAATTGTTCAAGGCTGCTCGCAAAACTCCCTGCGGATTCCCACAAAAACCTTAAACACTGTCTCTGTGATTTTAACTCAAACCATTTATTTGACTGAAAAGAAGCTTGAAAAAGGACTGTGATGCAGAGATCTTTGTAATCATCTAGTGTAAGGAAATACCAGAAACTGGAAAGGAATTGGGACTGGCACTGAGGTAAACCATAATGTCCATGGAATCTAACAAGAAGTAGCCTGACCACAGTGATGTTGCCTTTAGGGTGAGCAGATTCCCTCTCCAGACTTCTTGACTGTGATGGGAGCTGAGACAGCCACCTCACTTGTCCTTACTTATTTGTTAGCGCACAGGCCACCTAGCCTAATGTGGACTTCTATGTCAGGCCAGCCCAAATGATAAGAGTGGAAGCTTAGGGAAAGCAGGTCCTGTGTGGGTGACTCTTTTGTCTATATCTAGACAGAGAACCCCTGCAGCTCCATGGATAAGCTTCAGCTCAGCTTAACTTAAAAGTAATTCCTCTAGGTGAGGTGCGTTCCAGGCAGAGGTGCTGCTTCACAAGCTGAATGGTGTGGTTAATACTCTAGAGGGAAGGGATGCTATCCAGAAGGACCTTGACAGGCTGGAGAGATGGGCCTGTGCAAACCTCATGAAGTTCAACAAGGCCAAGTGCAAAGTCCTGCACATGGGTCAGGGCGATCTCAAGCACAAATACAGGCTGGGCAATGAGTGGATTGAGAGCAGCCCTGCAGAGAAGGACTTGAGGGTATTGGTGGATGAAAAACTGAATATGAGCCAGCAATGTGCACTCGCAGCCCAGAAAACCAATTGTATCCTGCGCTACATCAGAAGTGTGGCCAGCAGGTCGAGGGAAGTGATTCTCCCCCTCTACTCTGCTCTTGTGAGACCCCACCTGGAGTACTGCGTCCAGCTCTGGGGCCCCCAGCATAAGAAACACATGGACCTGCTCGAGCATGTCCGGAGGAGGGCCACGGAAATGATCAAGGGGCTGGAGCACCTCTCCTATGAAGACAGGCTGAGACAGTTGGGGTTGTTTAGCCTGGAGAAGAGAAGAGAAGAGAAGAGAAGAGAAGAGAAGAGAAGAGAAGAGAAGAGAAGAGAAGAGAAGAGAAGAGAAGAGAAGAGAAGAGAAGAGAAGAGAAGAGAAGAGAAGAGAAGAGAAGAGAAGAGAAGAGAAGAGAAGAGAAGAGAAGAGAAGAGAAGAGAAGAGAAGGCAAGGCTCTGGGGTGATGTTATAATGGCCTTCCAGTACTTAAAGAGGGCCTACAGGAAAGATGAGGAGGGACCTTTATAAGGGAATGTAGTGATAGGATGAGGGGTAACACTTTTAAACTGAAAGAGGGTAGATTTAGATTAGATATTAGGAAGAAATTCTTTATTGTGAGGGTGGTGAGACACTGAAACAGGTTGCCCAGAGAAGTTGTGGATGCCCTCTCCCTGGTAGTGTTCAATAAGGATGGATGAGGCTTTGAGCAAGCTGATCTAGTGGAAGGTGTCCCTGCCCATGGCAGGGGAGTTGGAACTAGATGATCTTTAAGATTCCTTCCAACCCAAACCGTTCTATGATTCTATGATTCATGGAGTGACAGTGATGGAGCTCTGGAGCCTTTCTCTGTGTAACACTCTGCTCTTGACTGCTTTTCAGGCTGAATGACTTTTGTGTCCCCTTTGTGCTTTAAAGCCTGGGGCTTCATGATTGCAAATCTTATTGAGATAAAATGGAAACTGTGCCTAGCTGGAACCCATGTAAAAGAGCAGACCCCTCTTTAAATTCAGGGACAGGGTAGGGAGGGTGTTCAAAAAGACGTGTAGAAGGATGCTCTAATACAAAGTGTCAACACGAGCAAACAGAAAGAATTTCTACAGCGATATTTACCATTGCATTATTATTGTTATGAACTTCATGAGTCATTTCAGAAGGGAAATAAGGACACTGAACTAGATTAAGAAGTGAAGGTTGAATGTACCCTTGGCTGTTGCGACCATAGGACAGTGGAGTTTAAGATTCTGAGAAGACTGAGCAAAAGAAACAGCAGAATCACATCCCTGGCCTTCTGAAGGACAAATTTGGCTTGTTCAGGTGCCTGCTTGGGAGGATCAAGGAAAACTGCCCTGGAGGGTAAAGGGGCACAGGAAAACTGTTTGTTCTTCAATGTCAGCCTCCTCAGAGCAGAATGCATTCAAATTTGCAGTAAAAGTCAAGCGTGTTGTGGTTTAACCCCAGCTGGCAACTAAGCACCATGCAGCTGCTCACTCACTCCCCCCACCCAGTGGGATGGGGGAGAGAATGAAAAAGGAAAAAAAAACTCGTGGGTTGAGATAAAGACAGGTTAATAGGACAGAAAGGAAGGGAAAATAATAATAATGATAATAATAATAATATGACAATAATAATACTAAAAGAATTAGAATATACAAAACAAGTGATGCACAATGCAATTGCTCACCACTTGCTGACTGATGCTCAGTTAGTTCCCAAGCAGTGATCCACCCCTCTCAGCCAACTCCCCCCAGTTTATATACTGGGCATGACATCATATGGTATGGAACATATCATATGGCCACATCTTTGCCAGTTTGGGTCAGCTGTCCTGGCTGTGTCCCCTCCCAGCTTCTCGTGCCCCTCCAGCCTTCTTGCTGGCTGGGCATGAGAAGCTGAAAAATCCTTGACTTAGTATAAACACTAGTTAGCAACAACTAAAAATATCAGTGTGTTATCAACATTATTTTCCTACTAAATCCAAAACACTAGGAAGAAAATTAACTATCACAACTGAAACCAGGACAAAGTGCAAAAGAAGGCCAGCATGGATGGACCGGGATCTCCTGGCAGCTCTAACACAAAAAGGACCTACACGGAAGGTAGAAGCAGGAACAGGCTACTTCAGAACAACACAGAGACATTGTCTGCCCATATAGGAATGGAGTCAGGAAAAGCCAATGATCAGCTGGAGCTGAACCTTGCAAGGGAGGTGAAGAGCAGGAAGAAATATTTCTCAAAGTACATATTGGCAGCAAAAGGAAGACTAAGGAGAATATGGGGTCATTGCTTAGTGGGGTTGGGGACTTAGTGACAAGGGATGTGGAAATGGCTGATTTACTCAATGCCTTTTTGCATCAGTTTTCCATAGTAAGCTTTACCCTCAGGCCTCTTAGGTCCCTGACCTTTCTAGCTGAGTTTGTGAATCAGTACCCATGGTTGAAGGAGATAAGCATAACTTAAGTCAATTAGACCTGCACAAGTCAATGGCACCAGATTGGATTCATCCTACAGTGCTGAAGGAGCTGGCTTATGTCACTGCAAGGTTGTGCTCTATCGATCATCTTCAAAATGTCAATTGAGGGAGATTCCTGATGACTGGAACTAGGCAAATGCCACATCCATCTTCAGAAATGGCAAGAAGGAGGATCCAGGGAACTACAGGCTGATCAATCTCACCTCAGTCCCTGGGAAGATTATGGGCCCATTGCTACACACATGAAGGACAAGAAGGTGATTGGGAAGAGTTACAATGGATATCCGGAGGACAAATCTTGTCTAACAAACTTCCTAGCTTTCTATGATGAGATGACTGGCACTGTGGATGAGGGCAAGGCAGTGAATGTTGTATACCTTGACTTTAGCACGTAGTCTCCCATAGCCTCCTTATCACCAAAGTGTTGGGATATGGGCTGGATAAATGAACGATAAGGTGGGTGGAAAATTGACTGGACTGCTGAATTCAAGAAGTGGATATCAGTGGTGTGAAGTGCAGCTGGTGAGAAGTAACTACTGCTGTCCCTCAGGGATCAATACTGTGGCCAATAATGTTTAATGTCTTCATTAATGAGCTGGATGATGGGATGCAATGTTCTCTCAGTGAATTTGTGGAGGACACCAAAATGGGGAAAGCAGTCGGTACGCTGGATGGCAGGGTTGATATTCATAAGGACCCGGACAGTTTGGAGAAATAGGTTGGCATGAACATCATAAAGTTTGACAAAAGTAAATATGACATCTTGCATCTGGGTAAGGACAATCCTGTGCAATCAGTAGAGGCTAGTGGCTGACTGTCTAAGAAGCAGCTTTGCAGAAAAAGAGCCTGGTAGACAAATAGCTGAATAGGAGATGGCAGTGTGTTCATGTGGCAAAGAAGGCAATACACATCCAGGGCTCTGTTAGCAAGGGTCTAGCCAGCTAGCCCAGGGAAATGATCTGACCCCTCTATTCAATGCTTGTGAACTCCATTTGCAGCACTGTGTCCAGTCCAGGGCTCTCCAGGCCAAGAAAGACAGTGATATACTGGAGTGAGTTCCTTGGAGGGCCATGAAACTAATCACTGGGCTGGAGCACATGACATGCAAGGAGAGGCTGAGAGAACTGGATTTGTTCATCCTTAAGAAGAGAAGGCTAAGAGGAGACCTTATTTCTGTCTATAACAAGCTGATGAGATGAGGATACAGAGGAGATGGAGCCAGACTGTTCCTGGAGGTATACGGCAACAGACACTAATTGGAACATGCTAAATTCTTACTAAATATAAGGGATTTTGTTTGTTTCTTTATTATTTTCCATGAGACTGGCCATATACTTCAACAGGTTCCACAGAGTTTGTGATATTTATGACTTCCAGAAGTCCCTTCCAACCTAAATTATTCTACAATTCTGTTTTAATGATTCTATACTCCAATACATGTTTATAACCATCTTTATTGCTGTTGTTGGTGCAGGGATAAAGAATGGAATCAAAGAACATCACCACTACTGTGACAGAATTTGTCCTGTTGGGCCTGACACAGAGTTGCAAGCTGCAGTGTTGTCTCTATGTGACCTTCTTTCTCATCTGTGTGATAACATGGCTGGTGAACTTCACCATCATTGCAACTGTAGCTGCTGATCACGAGCTCCACACACCCATGTACTTCCTCCTGGCCAACTTGGCTTTCCTTGATGTCAGTGATTCCACAGTCAATACTCCCAAACTGCTGTCAGGCCTCCTCACCCAACATACAATGATCTCGTTCAATGAGTGTTTCCTCCAGACGTTCTTCCATTTCATTGCTGGTGTGATGGCTTTTTTCCTTGTAGGGATGACAATTGGTTGGTATGTGGCCATCTATGAGCCACTGCATTATGTGTCTATCATGAACTGGAACATGTGCACAGGATTGGTGTCAATTGCATGGTGCAGTGGATTTGTTCACTCTACTATACAAACTGGTTTTCTTTTCCAGCTATCATTCTGTGGCCCCAGTGTACTGGACAATTTCTACTGTGATGTCCCTCAAGTCATCAAACTGGCCTGCACTGGTACCTGCATGGCTGAACTACAGATAGTGTTTAATAGTGGAGAGATTCTCATTATTCTTTTTGGAATCTTGATTATTTCTTACACTGTCATCTTGCTGAAGATAAGGACATGCACCACAGAAGGGAAATGAAAAGCCCTGTCTACCTGTGGAACCCAGATAACCGTTGTGAGCTTAATATTCATCCCCTGCATCTTCATCTATGCTCGGCCTTATAAGAAATTAGCTATGGACAAGGTGGCCTCCATTGTTTATACTGTGGTCACTCCAGTGCTAAAACCGATGATCTACACACTGAGAAACACTGAGATGAAGAAGGCCATCAGGAGAACACTGGGGAAAATCTTTCTCTCAGGAGGGATACAGAAGCAAGACCAGCCAGCAGATCCAACGAGATCAGATATGATGCATCCATGAGAAAACGGTGTTCACCACTGAGATTCCTGCTCCTTCAATAAGCGAGCAAATTTCTAGGTGTGAGATGGGGACAACATTCCCCTCACATCAGTTTAGGAAGGTCAGTCACTTGTTTTCTTGTTCTCCATGGAGTGCGCAATACAGTGTAATTTGTAGGGCCTAATGAGAGATTTCTGTAATAATCACCTGCAAAGACAGCACCATGGCACACCCTGGATACTGACCATGCTAAGGGCCCTAACCATGCCCTTGTTCTCTCCTGTGGAAATCACAGCTGGACCTTCCACTCCAGCACAAGTCTCACTTCTCTTTAGCAATATAGCATAGTTTCATCTCTAGGTTAACACACCTGAAAGCTAGCTTTGTAAACTTGATTGTTATTTCTGCCTGTCACATAATTACAAAGGGTTTCTATAGTACTGTCAGCTGTAGGTTTAGTGCACTCCCTTTTTCCCCCCTTATCCTCACTTCAGGTGGACTGCATAGCTTTTAGGATCCCTCCAGGAGTGGAGCATCCTGATCCCACATTAGACAACATGGATGTGGCTGAGGGATAAGATTGTCCCAGGGATCACTCAAAGGTGCTCCAGGGATGGAGGTTCCATCCCCTCACCATTCCTTTCTTCTTTGTTCTGCCCCATCCTACAGTTTCATCCCAGCAATCCTTACATGATCATGGTCTCCTACAAATCCACAGAGCCTTCTACACAGAACAGACATTCTGAACACAATGCTATAGCAGGACAAATGTGGCAAGTGGGGAGGCAGACCTCCCATATTGTTTCCTGCATTAGAAAGAAATTCAAATTTCTTTGTAGATCCTTGTAGAGGATCTTAAAAGTTTTTTAAGAAATGTCAGGCCCAAAACTGGGCCACCTGGAACCAGGCAGAGACCTGGGGGAGCAGGATGGATGCAGACAAGAGGACATTCTGTCTGCAGGAATATCTGACATCACCTTAAGGAGGATTTTGGGTGGAGGAGAAACCTTAGAAGTTTCTAGAACTGCCCACGAAAGTGCTGCTGAGCATCAAGCCACCTAACCTACAAGTGACCTATTCTGAGGCTCACACTCAGAATTAGCATAGTACTTTGGATCTCAAATGCAGAGAAGTGTCCTGTGTGCTCCAAGTGGTGGGCTAACAAAGGCCTGTGGGGTAGGTACTGTGCTAGAGGTGATGAAAGTTCTGTGCACTGTGGGTGCAGCCAGACTCCCCTCAAAGGGGCTAGCTGTGGGCAGTATGGATGTGAACGCTTCTGGTCCTTTGGCTGAGGTAAATCACTTAGATGACATAGACAAAGACTAGTTGTCTTTCACTGCTGAGGGAGTGCTGAAGGACTGGTTTCAGGGCCAATTACATGACAGGAGTGCAAAGGGACAGAAACTCTGCTCCAGAAACTGTGGGACTGCTCAGAATGGTGGTAACCATGCTCCTCAAGGATCATGGATCCAGCCCTAACTGAAGAAAGTTCCCTAGTACATCAGAGACCTGTTCATGGCCACCATTCCAGAGTGGGTATGCTGCTGTCCAGGTGCAGGTGCCTCTTGCTGGGTTTAGAGGGATGTGGTTTCATGTGTGGCAAACAAGCCATGGTCAGGGTACTGATTTGCCAGGTGCAGGAGTCATGGGATGAGGTAAGCGGACTAAGCACCAGAGAACCAGAACAGGATTGCAGGAAGAGGCAGAGCAGAGGCAATAGCCAAAGTCCCTTGTGGCAATGAAGGACGTACAACTGGAGGGCACACTTTATCGAGTGGTGAGGAAGACTCCCAGGATGGGGGAGGCTGGATGCTTGTGGCCTTTGACAGGAGGAGAAAGGCACTCTGTGTAAGGCACTCATTTTCTTTTGCCAGAGGATTGGTAGGACAGATAAGGAAGGGGATAAATAACAGAAAAACCCTACTTTATGTGCTACTGTATTTGGATTCTTATAGTATGCAAAAGAAAGGGTTTCACAAGGACTGAGAACACTACGATTTTTGAGGGTGCAATGCCCTCTGGGCTATTATTGGAAGACTTTGTGGATGGAGCCATAGTTAATCCACTTTACACCTACCCTGTCTACAGAATATGTACTACAGTAAGAAAGCCATCCTCTCTGAAATCCTGATTTCCCATCAAAAGGAATTATTTGGCTGATTCAAGTCCATAATATGATGGGTGAGCAATTGGCTGACGGGTCAGGCTCAAAGAGTTATATAGTAAATGGGGTTACATCAGGCTGGCAGCCAGTCACCAGTGGGGTTCACCGGGGCTCAATTTTAGGGCCAGTGCTCTTTAGTGTTTTTATAAGTGATCTGGACACAGGCGTTGAATGTACATTAAGTAAGTTTGCTGATGATATTAAACTAGGACGAGCTGTGGACTCCCTCGAGGGTAGAGAGGCCTTACAGAGAGATCTGGGTAGACTAGAGAGCTGGGCAATCATCAATCATATGAAATTTAACAAGAGCAAGTGCCGGATTCTGCACCCAGGATGGGGTAATCCTGCTTATACAAAAAATTGGGGGACAAGAGGCTGAAGAGCAGCCCTGCAGAAAGAGATCTGGGGATCTCGGTTGATGGTGATTTGAATATGAGTCAACAGTATGCCCTGGCAGCCAAAAGGGCCAGCCATGTCCTGGAGTACATCAAGCACAGCATAGCTAGCTGGTCAAGGGAGGTGATTGTCCCACTCTATACTGCACTGGTGCAGCCCCACCTCGAGTACTGTGTGCAGTTTTGGGTGCCTCAGTGTAAGGAGGACATCAAACTATTAGAGTGTGTCCAGAGGAGGGTGACCAAGATGGTGGAAGGCCTTGAGGGCAAGACTGACCTGGTTTGTTCAGCTTGGAGAAGCCTGAGGGGTGACGTCATCGCAGTCCACAACTTCCTCAACAGGGGCAGCGGAGGGGAGGTGCTGATCTCCCCACTCTGGTGACCAGCGATACAGCACAAGGAAATGGAATGAAGCTGCGTTGGGGGAAGTTCGGATCGGACATTAGGAAAAAGTTCTTCACTGAGAGGGTGGTGGGTCACTGGAACAGGCTCCCTAGGGAAGTGGTCATGGCACCAAACCTGTCAGAGCTGAAGGGGCGTCTGGATGACACTTTTAGTCATATGATTTAGTTTTAGGTAGTCCTGTGAGGAGCAGGGAGTTGGACTCAATGATCCTTATGGGTCCCTTCCAACTTGAGATATTCTATGAGTCTATGATTCTACCTTGGAATCAAACTGAGAAGTAGATTCCAGAGCGAGTACTAAGGGAAGATAAAAATGCCTAAGGCATGGTTTATTTCTTCCCAAAGTAGACAATAAAAACGGATTAGCTCACTGGAAACACCCATCGATTATGCAGGAATCCTTAGGTGACTAATTCCGATGCTGTAGATGTCTATACCTGGATAGACAAATCCTGTCACTAGTGCCTACCATAAGGCTATGTCCACATTGCCTTTGATTTTTACTTGATAGTTGACTTCTGATTTCAGATTTCAGTGGCCTACTGTCGTGGTTTAACCCCAGCCAGCAACTAAGCACCACGCAGCCGCTTCCCCCTCCCCCCTCCCAGTGGGGTGGGGAGGAGGGAAAAAAAAGGTAAAACTCATGGGTTGAGATAAGAACAGTTTAATAACTAAAGTAAAATAAAATATACTACTAGCTGAGAATAATAATAAAAGAATAATTGTAATGAAAAGGAATATAACAAAAAAAAAAAAAGAGAAATAATACCCAAGAAAGGACAAGTGATGCACAATGCAATTGCTCACCGCCCGCTGATCAATGCCCGAGCAGCGATCCGCGCCTCCCGGCCAACTCCCCCCTGTTTATATACTGGGCATGACATTCTGTGCTATGGAATATCCCTTTGGCTAGTTCAGGTCAGCTGCCCCGGCTATGCTCCCTCCCAGCTTCTTGCACACCTGCTTGCTGGCAGAGCATGGGAAACTGAAAAATCCTTAAGATATGTGCTACTTAGCAACAACTAAAGCATCAGTGTGTTATCAACATTATTCTCACACTAAATCCAAAACACAGCACTGTACTAGCTACTAAGAAGAAAATTAACTCTGTCCCAGCTGAAACTAGGGCACCTACCTACACTGTATGAAAAGGCAGAGCTTGACTACAAGCTAGACCATCCAGTGACTTGCACATTCTCCCTTTATGGAGAAGCAATCGAGGAGCAGAGTCATATAAGAGTCAAACAACAGGCACTGTCAACAGTCAGAGATTCAAGTATAAGCCAAAATCTTGAACTAACATACTTGCTACCTGATTTTATCTATCTGCATCTGGACCAGAAGTTCAGTAATGATACTATAAATGCTTCGCACCTGCCAGTTAATTTCTGTAGAGATACAGAATTTTAACAGTAGAACTTCATAGCACAACTATGTTAATTCCGTTACACAGTATAGTTCTTGTCTAAATTATTCCATACAGGTTTTAGTGTCACCCTAAGGCTTTTTTATAATTAGAAGAAAATTATTTGAAGCTTGCTGAATATATATTATGTTGCTACATAATGTACACTATGGAGTTGTTCCTAAGAAAACTGTATTAACAAACAAAACAAAAATAGAAAAAGCTTTCACTTATTTACTTCAAAATATTTTTTTTTAAATTTTCCACACCAAAGTATGTATTTGCTGACCAGCTTCCACATCGAGCCTTTGATCTCCTTGTTACACAAGGTATAGATCGTGGGATTAGTCAAGGGGAAGATGACCGTATGGAAAACAGCAACAACTTTTTCCCTTGGGACAGCTTGGAAGGGTAAACCATAGATATACATAGCTGGGCCGCACATGACAAAAACCACAATGATGTGGGAAACACAGGTGGACGCTACTTTGTTCTTTGCCTTGGAGGACTGTGTCCAGAGCTTCAGCAACAGGACAGTGTAGCAGATGAGGAAAAGCGTAAAGCACATCATAATAACTACTCCATTATTGAGGAACATCAAAAGCTCCACTATGTAAGTGTTGGCACAGGCCAACTTGACCAGCTGATGGACATCACAGAAGAAGTTGTCCAGGATGTTGGGACCACATAAGGGGAGGTGTATGCTGAAAGCAAATAGAATGATGCCATGGATGAAGCCCCCACCCCATGTAGCTCCAACCAGGACACAGCATACACCTCTGTTCACAAGCCTGGTGTAATGAAGAGGTTTGCAAATGGCTACATAACGGTCATAGGCCATGACCATGAGCAGGAAAGCTTCAGCTGCTCCCAGGAAGTGGAGGAAGAAAAGCTGGGCCATGCAGGCACTGTAGGAGATGGTCTTATGGTGTGAGAAAAAGTCAGCCAACATTTTGGGTGGGATGACAGAACAGTAGCAGATGTCCAAGAATGCCAAATTGGCCAGGAAAAAATACATGAGTGATCCCAGTTGGGAATCCCCCCGAATTGTGAGAATGATAAGGACGTTGCCTGGCAGAACGATCATATAGAAGAACAGGAAGAAGAAGAAGAGAATCATCTGGACTTCATGGTTTTGGGACAATCCCAACAGAACAAACTCTAGCTACGGTATGGTTCTCGTGCTCCATTTCCACTCTGCAGAACCCTGAAAAACAGACAGTAATCATGGAAAAATACAAACACCAGTGCAAATCTACAGAAATGTTTGAACAACCTGGGGCATATTTAGATTGCGTAAAATGCATGCCCTTTTCCCATTTCCTAGTTTTAGGGAACTCCTAATGGTGAAATACTTGAAAGCCAGTAATTTAGATTCCCACTAACTTGGGCATTTTACTGGAAAAGTAAACTGGAAATATCCCCATTTTGTCAGATGTTCTTTGTTTTCTCTGTGCCCTGGGAACTGGCACCTGGATGGAATATAGGTCGTAAAGTATCAGTCCATTCTTCCATGGGTAGGCTAATTTTTGTGGTTTACAGTGTAGATGGCTTTATCTGAGCTAGTCATGCCTACTCCCTCTCCAGTTGACAAAAGTAGGTCCTTCCAGGGTAGACAAATTTAATTCTAGGGTAGACAGCTAAACAAAGCTAGATGAAGTGCACTCTAAAATTACACAATCTAAATCACATCCACTGATTACAAAAGGAAACTAAGTATAGATCACTCACATCTGAAGGAAGGTTTATGAATCCCTCAGGTGAATTCATCTGACAGCTGCAAAATTGTTTGCAATTAAACAATTTAAAATCCCTTTATACTTTATTATGTCAGCATAGCCAGCCCAGGGAATGACTAATTCCATCCTAGATGTTCTCTAGTATATATCATTTCAAGTATTTTCCAAAATATTTAATTTTTCCCAATTGTCTTTCAAAGGAGCTGAGGATGTCTAGATCACATTCAGACTTCCACCTTTCTCCAGAGAAATCCCACAGCAGTGTCTAATTTTCCAATGAAGTCAACAGAACACTAGAATCATAAAGAAAAAACTCAGTTATCTAAATATCTCTATGAAGTTAATCCACCATGAATAGGCATGATGGCAGTCTGGAAAACAAACTGACATTTTTTCATAGAATGTATCAAATAATTTCATTTTCAAATACTTTGAATGGAACTGTGGATTTTGACACCTCTCTAATAAAGAAAATCATAAAAAATTATCAGATTTCTTTTAAAAGTCTTTCCATTTATCTAAGTTCTTTCATTCCTCCCACTTCTTTTTCTTATTTTGGGTCAGGAGAAAGTTATATGAGGTTTTGCCTCCAGTTTTTTTAACACTTTTCTTCCATTTTGCTACAAAGATGGTATGTCTGTCTGCATGACAGTGTCTACACATCACTGCATTAGCAAATTCACCAGCAATGTTGAGGTACAGAATAAAGCATACTGAAAATGCTTTAGTGGGAGAAGATGCTCAGACCTGTAAGGATTATTTAGTTTTAGAACAACTTTAGTTTAGTTCCCTTATTGAGAACAGTGAGAAATTAAATCAGTCTTGACAGTGGAAACTAAAAAAATAAAAACAACTGAGAAGAGGAGAAAGTGGCAAAAAGTAGTAAAATTCAGAATAAAGAAAAAAAAAGGAAAGGAAAGTAAGAAAGGTATAAAAACAAGTAAGAGAAAAAAAAATACTCCTTACGTCACTTTTTGATGTTTTTGTCAAAAGTCAAAATTTCATGTCATGCCTTGAAATTAAAAAATTTCTTGACCTTCTTTGTTTTCTCCATCTCTTCCTTTCTTTCATGGACAGCTGAAGGGCTCATTGTGCTGGATGTGTGTATAAATTGACCGATATTTAATTTCTCGACTGACTGCGAATCCTTATCCATCTGGATCTGAGTTTCTCTTTGCCTCACTTTAAATTCCCTCTGAGTGGTTTGGTCAGTTCCAGTATCTTCCCATCTCATCACATGACAGAAAGATTCCTGCAGGAACCTACCACTCCACTCTACTGTCCTGTATCGCATTGTATCCTACACATCCAGCTAATGCAGAAACAACACTCTCCTCTCACCTCTGCTTGCTTATAGAGGCTTCTGTGGATGCACTTAACTTCCATGGCTTTGCATCTATGACTCTCCCACACAGTTCAGTATCTACTGCTCTCTGGGTTGTTCAGCCCTAATCAGCAAAGAACCAGTTGAGATACTCCCTCTTTGCTGTTTCCTGCCGCACCACTTTAGATATAGGTGGTAAATATTTCCCAGTTTTTCTACCTACTTCCCTGATGTTATGACTCTGCCTGTAGAATCATTTAGGTTGGAAAAGAGCCTTAAGATCATCAAGCCCAACCATTAACCTAACACTGCCAAGTCCATCACTAAACCATGTCCCTAAGTGCCACATCTACACATCTTTTAAATACTGCCAGGGATGGTGACTCAACCACGTCCCTGGGCAGCCTGTTCCAATGCTTGACAACCCTTTCAGTGAAGAGTTTTTTCCTAATAGCCAATCTAAACCTCCCCTGGTGCAACTTGAGGCCATTTCCTGTCATCCTATCACTTCTTTCTTGGGAAAAGAGACCGACACCCACCTCCCTACAACCTCCTTTCAGGGAGTGATAAGGTGTCCCGTGAGCCTCCTTTTCTCCAGACAAAACAACCCCAGTTCCCTCAGCCGCTCCTCATAGCATTTGTCCTCTAGACCACCCTTCACCAGCTTCCTCTCCACTCTTCAGCTGCAGATTGTGGTTTACCCAGCCTCCCTTCCACAGTGAAAAAGACTGGCTGCCCTGAACTCAGGTCTATCCCTTCTTCCTATTTTCACTGCTGCATTTTTGTCTTCACTAGTGGAAACAAATTTACGAGGAAAGCTACATAATGCACTTCTTCATTTGTCTCTTTTCAGTCCTTTAAATGATTTAGTTCAAAAAGAAACAGCTCACAGGGGACCCAAGAATCACAATCTATGAGTATGATGACTCATTCTGATCTTTTCTACAGTGAAGCCTCTTTTCATGAATTATTTATAGGGGTATTCATACAGCATAATTCACAGTGCTGCTAATATAGATATCTACATCTGAGTAAGTCAACATAGTGACCTGAGAGACAGAGTGGAAGGAAAAAGATACAATTCATCTTAAGAATTGTAGGGATGGAACCCAGGTCCTAAACACAGATGTTGAGTGCGATTTTACATGCTCTGGAATAACCTGCCTGGTCTCCAGTGTCTGGTCTAGAAGGATGGGTCCTGTGTCTCACCAGCTGATCTGGTGGAGGTGTCTGAGATAGTATCCAGTGCCATCAGAGTGGTTCAGACTATGGTTGACTATTTGAATTCCGCTCTACATGTCTAACTCAGACTTTTAATTGTATCTTTATTTTTGGACAGATGAATTGTACCTATAATCTCTGAATTTATCCCCTGGTTATTTCTGACTCATAGGGAATTCCTGAGCCTAAATGATTGTCTAACTGCTACAGAAACAAATTTCATCTGCTGCTAGGAAGATGATGATTAAACCCTTGCTGGATCTGCTAATGTCCTCATCAGAGGGTGGCATACCATTGTTTAGGGCAATACTGATGTCCACCTGTGGATCTAAGTGAAGTGAGATTCTGGCCTTTTAACCACTGTTACCTACACCATTGGGTCATGGGCATCAAAGAATACACGCCAATCCAAGAAATTTCATTGTTAGTCTCATTAATGTCTGGCAGTCTAAGCAAAATATATCACTCATTACTAGTCCAATCACTGTAACACTAACACTCACCCAATTTCTGTTAAAGATCTTTACTGATAAACTCAGTAGAAATAAGTATCTGTCCCTTTTCCCTGAAGTTAAGTTCTCACCCTTGTTATCTATTGTTCAAGGTCAAGTGTCCTTCATCCTCAGGCAAAGTGAGCAGTCAACATCTCAAGTCCTTGTACTGGGATGAGTACAGTATTGCCTGTGGCACTTCTCTTCCTCATTGATTCTGAGTTCTCTCAAGGTTATTCTTAGTGACATTGGTTTTATCGGCACTCCGTGAATCATGTGTGAATGCAAGACAACTGAGACCTAAACTCCCCTAATCCCTACATCTGTTATCCCCTGTCTTCCCAAGTCCTTCCCAAGTATCAACAGCTCTTCAGCTACCCAACTCCTACCTTTACTCCACACCAGGACTCAGGTTGGCAGTCCATCATTCTGACCTGAAGTCTTGCTCTTCTGGCCATGAATCCTCTCCCATACACCTATGTATTTAGTACTGCTGTGCATGCACCAGAGGTTCTCCTCTTTTAAATGCCAGACCCACTCATAGCGATTTGTCTCCCTGCCCGATTGTCAGCACTAGCACCAGAGACTGCAACCAGATTGCCTGTGACCTTAGCTGCTTCACTCACCACCTCATGACAGAGGGCGAACATTGTGTGCCAGAGGATGGAGAAGATTTTGTCTCTTTGCATCCTCTAGATAATGCTTTCTTCGTCTCTTCAGAGTGTGCAGGTTGTTTCTGGTTCCAAGGGTGAAGGTGTAATTGTGGCAGCAGCTGTGGTTCTGGAGTGCTAACTCAGATGTCCAGGCGTTTTAATAAAAGCTCTAAGGTGTATGACTTTAATTATTTATTAGTATTTATTAATTATTTAACATATATTACTCCTGGACCAGGTGACCTCTAGAGATACCTTACAACCTACTTTTTTATGATCTCATGATTAATTCTGCATTTAAATGACTGGTAATCTTTGCTTCTGGGAAACAAATGAACCCACAACCTCTGACTTCCCATAGTCTGTAGACATTCTCATCTGGGAAGGCACAGGATGGAAAGCCATCATCTAGAATTCTCCAGATCACTTAATTTTCTGTATTTTATGAGTATTCAGGATGAGTTCTCCATAGTCCACTGACAAAGATACATATCTTCAGGAAGTGTAAAACAAATAAATTCAACAACTTCCCCCCTGCCCCACCCTCTCTCCCTATTTCTCTCTTTCTTTCTTTCCTCAAAATGTTTCTTTTAATTTGTGTTGGCAGTATATCAAGGGGTCAGATGAATCAGGACTGGGAGGTGCTTATTTCTTTTCACTGCCTACAAAGAATGGGTATATCAGACTTAAAGGTATACCATCTACATGGCTATAGTTAAGTGAAATTAATGCCATTGTGTATTTATACGTTATTGCTTAATGTATAGTATACATTATATAGTATATATACACATGTATATTAATTAAAACCGTTTTCAATATTAACAAAAAATTACACTCAACACAGACTTTTAAAAGGTCAATGTTAGAAGCTGAATTAAAGAAGCAGCATAATCCAACAACGCTAAAGATTCATTTTGTGGTTCTATAGCAAAGCATCAAATACTGCACCAGCAACACACGTCAAATGATTAATTTAGGTGTTTTCTAGGATTTCTGAGGCTTCCTTTAAGACAGAGGGCAATTCAGTACAACTTACCCTGTCTGCATGATTAACCAAAATGCAACCTTTTTCCAGGATGAGAAGTGGCAGGTGCCAGGACACCACCTGGCAGTGGAAACCCCACCCCACACTCACAGTCACAGGTCCCACCTTACATGGAAGTCCTGCTCCTCTTCCAGTCACATGGCTGGGTAACCCTGCTGCTCCTTGCCTCTGGGGCTGCTGATTTTGATGCTATTATACCCCATATGATTTTAAAATAATCCTTGTGATTGGTTGCTTATTTTCTTAGGGCCAGGATATACTTATATACACATGCACATGCACATACATATACAATTACATCTGTGTTCAAATATAATTACACATGTATATTGAAAACTAAATATATATATTCATAAAGAGTATGAATAATGTAATTGTTTAGCAAAGATAAGGAATTAAAGTTTAAATGTGAATAATAAGAAAACACATGTACAGGGCTTTCAGGACACTGCATTCCCCTACTGAGCAAGAGACTGTGCCCCTGGAAGATCACAACATGGATCTTTCCAAGGAAGGGTCACTTCTGGCACTCCATAGCCCTGATAGGGATTTTGAAATTCTAGTTTTACCCCTTCACTCAAATGCAGCAGGGGCCACAGAGGAGGAGGAGCACAGCCTATGGCTTCCATGGAAATGTGTGGCAGATGGAGTGGCAGTTCTGGGGTTAGGAGATATGTAGAAGAGTATAGATTTGTTAATTTAGACCAGGGGCCATTACATAAAACTTTTGTTTGGGGGGTAGATGTATTTTTTTACTATATACACCAGCTGTTTGGACACGGTGATTGTTCTCAGGTTATTCTTGAAGCTGTCAGAATGCACAGCTCCTTATATTATCGCACTGCTAATGTAACCAATATGAATATAGGGAAACTTTTAGAATGGGCCATTTATCTCTTAAAAAGTAATTCACCTGTGTTCTGACCAGACTTTCGTCATGGCTGACATTATTGTATTAATGGCAAAGGCTATGATGGCTACTTCATACCTTCCAAATGAAAGAATGGACAAGCTATTAATCACCCAAGGTGGAAAGTGCACATGTATACAAGTTCCCAGCCTGAATATATGTTTCATAGATGTTTTAAAATTTTTTTTCCCATGAAACTAAGCAGCTTTCCCCAAGCACTGGGATTTGCTGGTTGCAAACATTATTTATTTCTTCCATTTTTTTTCAACACTGCTGAAAATCAAAATTATGTAGAACCTTACACAAAACCAGAATATTACATGGTGAACGGTGTGGTGCTTGAGGATAAATTTTTGCTATGACATGCAATCAATTAGGAGAAGATTTTTGTCTTTTACTGTTGCCAAAATTTTGAGGGAGCCTTGCTTATCATACAGGAGGAGCAGGGAGTTGGACTCGACAATCCTTATGGGTCCCTTCCAACTTGAGATATTCTATGATTCTGTGATTCTGTGAATGAGATTATGGTGATGACTTGTCTTGCATTGTATGAGAAACAGGGTGATGAAAATGTGAAGGTGTGTAACAGATCCCTTTCAGCATAGTGTGCTAGCCTTAACTTGCATGGCCACACAGCACTTGGTGTTTCTTAAAAGTAACACTGTAGCACAACTTCCCCCAAATCATCATCGCTAGAGGAAAAAGAGATCTTTGACACCCTTTTCTCAGTGGATTACATACACAGCTGAAAAGGAAAATATTCCACTCCATCATGAGTTATATGACAGTGACTCTCAAATGGGCAAATGCTACAATAAAAAAAGAAGGAACTCTCTGACTGGGGCAAACTTTGGGTATTTTTATTAGATGACACAGCAAAAGGTAGACCACATGACAACTGCAGGATTTAATATCAGGTCCCTATGGGTGCATAAGTAGTAGAATAACACTCCTTGTTGTCTCCATGTACATATTCCTGTGAAGCTCACTTTTTGTCCTGGCCTTCCATTTGGGTGGGCAGTGATGCTTGTACCTTGTGGCACAGCACAAAGACCAAGGGTTGCCTCAGTTATACTGCATGGTCCTCCTGTTGGTGTGAGGCCGTGTCAGGGAGCCTCTTGATCAGACTCAGGACTGATCTCTTCCTTGTGTGAGGTAGGGAGCTCTTGATTATCCTGGGAGCATCAGTCCCCTGCCCTGCAGACATGTTCAGTCTTCTTCATGTACCCCCACCCTGTTCAGTGCTCACCCACCCCTTTTAAGCCCCCTCTCCATCCCCACAAACAGATTAGGACTTCTTCAGCAGACATGTAAAGCAGTGGTCCCCAGCCTGTTTCTTTTTTTATTTGCATTTGAACTGTAACTATTTATTTCTTTATCTCTTATTAAACAAGTGTATTATACATACATATACATACTTACACATAGTTTTTGTGGCTATATAAAGTAGGGGAGTACTTAAAATCTGAAATGTTTTTGTCGCACAGGAAACTTTACTTGTCTACTGCCTGCAGAAGAAAAACAACATGATGATGACAATAAGGTATTATGAGAAAGCTGGACAAAAAAGAAGCTTAAATCAGGTAGTCAGATATCCCACTACAATTAAGGTTGGATGCCAAACATTGCTATCTATTTATAAAAATGCACATTTTCCTTATTAATGTAAATTATTGCTGGTGTATTATTACTGACCCAGATTATAGTGCCAACACTAGTACTAATATTTAAAAGGAATCATGGGAACAGGATGTCATTGTACTTGGCATTGGCTGTGTACACACAAGTGTAAAGTTTGCCCGGAACTGTTTATGGTTTAAGTATATGAGAGCAGACAAACTTTCTACACCAATGGAAGGGTACAAGGAGGTGATCTTGACTGTATCAGCATGTCAGGAGCTCAGCAGCCCAGATCAAGAAAGGCATTTGGAATTGGCGGGATAAGACTTCTTAAATATGTTTTTGATCTGTACCACAGACACCTACCTCTTCCATAAATACTTAATATCCTACTAATTTCAACTGGATCCCAGGAGAGTAGTCAGAACCTCAGTGGAGAGAGATGTACACCTTCACGCTATGATTCAACTGTTCTGTATTACAGGGCAGAAAGAATTGCCCTTTTCTACCAACCTTTCTGCATTGCCTATACATGGACTCAAAGAATTTAGAGACAAAAGAACAATCAGAAAAAGATGTGTGCAGTCATTGAAAAGTTATCTAGCAGGAAACCTGAGAAAAGTGTTAATCTATTGTCGTACCCCAAGACCATATCATTTAGATCAGTACCAATTATTGTCAGAAAAAGATAACTAATGAGTCAATAAATATAATTTCTCACACACTTCTGAAAATAGTGACTAGAAAGAAATGTTAAAATGTATTCTTTTTGTTAAAATGCATTCTTCCATAAAAATGCATTCACAGTAAGTGAAAAATTTTTTATATATGTTCTTCAGTAACGTAAGGAAATTGACTTCCTTGCCTTTTACATTTTTTCTTTTTTTTTTTTTTTTTTGGCTTTTATTAAGCCTCCCTTTACACCAAAACATGATATTGTATTCATTACAAGCATTATATAATGTATCACAAATACGGTCCATTTATTTACTTTAGATAGCATGCTGTGTTTGGTTTTGTGTGTACACACATTCACAGATGCACATGCATACATGCATATATATACATTAATATTTAAAGGATAGGGAAGAGCCAACAAAATGCCTTTGCAACTTCTGTTTCTTCTTTATTCTTGTCCATAGCATGAGTTTGGCTCTGTTACAGCTTATTATGAACTCTGAATGAAACTAATGGTTTAAATTAATTTTGGATAGGCACCTAAGGAACCAGATATGGGCACTGTCTCAGTTCGTGAGAGGCCTGAGACTGTCTGTGGGACAGCAGCACCTGATGAAAAATACCAACCTTTTCAAGATCTGTGCCGTGGTGGTTTGGTGGAGGGCTACGTAAGGGTAATGCCCATATTGTATTTTGTGACAAATTCACCAAAACCTCTCTGTCTTCCTCATGTAATCTCAATACTATATGCTGGGGTTTGGATCAACCTTACATGTATGAAGGGAATTTCCCCTATAGAGTCTCATGCCTTACTCTTCGAGGCACAGGAAAAATATATAAAATTAATACTAGCTTGAAATCAGATTAGGCATGTTAGTATCAATAGTTAGTGTATTGGGTTTGGGGAGATGAATCCAGCCACAAACTGCTGCCTTGGTCTATTTTGGCTACAGCTTGTGAAGCTGTGATCCACTAAATGGCATAATTTAACTAGAACTCCCCTTCTTTATAGAGTGGCATAAGAATGGCATAAGTGTAAGTGAGCTAGGCTCTAGCAAAATCACTGGCTGTGTTTCTTAGGTACCAAAAATCAGTGCTCTTTCCTAGAGGTGAAATTCTGATTTACACTAGCTGAAGACCTGTCTCACTGTCTGCCACACCAGTTCCTGTTTGTACCAGCTCTTCCTGTGGAGTCTTTCATGCACACGTGGCATATGGAAACAGGCAGCAGAAGGGGTGAATTCAGGGAACACAGTATGTTGCTGATAGTGTTTGATGGGAGGGCCCTACAGCAGTTATAAAAAAGGTTTATTCTAAATGGATGAATGATTTTGGATGTCTCTTTCTTCTTGGAGCACAGTCTGAAACATCTTCAAAAGAGACATGAATTTAAAAGCTTTAAACCATTTGAAATGCAATATGTCCCCTAAAGTGATTCAGGCTAATCACACTAGTGTTATTGTATTAGAGTAATTAAGCTTTTTTTAAAGAAAGGCTTCTTTCAGTCTTGCGTTTTCAAGGAATAAAACAAGAAAAAATTAATTCTCTACCTCTTTTCACAGAGGTAAAAGTAGATCAGCTCCCAGAAGCAAAGTCAGTAGAAGCTTAAATGAAGTTTTCTTAACTCTGGTTCTCCAGTGTTTTAATTATGAAGAAAAAAGGGTTCCAATGATACACAAGCAAGTTAAGTTCCCTGGAGGGACCTAAACAAACACAACATTGCAAAATGTAATTAACCACTTTGCCATTAACTTGTTGTGAAGTTTCTGAAGTCAGGCAATGAATTTATCCTGAGATGACTTACATTACCTTTCTCTTTAACAAGTAAACTAAAAAAAATTAATATAATACTGAAAAATCTCATCCCCCTTTACTGCCTTTACTGTCAGTTAACTAAGTCAGCTGAAACCTGTACTGTTTCCTAAAGAGACAGCCTTCAAAGATCAGCATAACCACATTGGTAGTGAAGATTTCTTTTGCTTGACCTCAATATAGAAACTGTAGTTTGAATGTTGCAGGATTAGGCCCAGGCTATTAACCAAGCCAAAGTACCTGTTCCATTTGGAATAAACTTTAAAACCCTTCCTACATTTGGTGGTTTGGAGGAAATTTTCTTCAATGTGTGGAAATTTCATTGATATGTGGGGAGGTGCATGTATGTGACCTTGGGATATATGCAATTAATACAGCACTCTACAAGGTGAAACCTTCTGCAAAGGGAGGGTGATATTAATTTTAAACATCTGATTTCATTCATTCGTACTCATTCTCACAAAGGTTTCACTCATTTCTGCGTCTACACACACATAACTATTAAGATGCTTGTGTCCAAATGGTCTGGTCATTATCACTGGTATGCAACCCAGAGGTGTGCAAAATCCCTCAATTTCACTGTCCTCCTACTTCCTATGTAGGCATTTTATGGGTCCAGTCCTGTTCTTGATCTTGGTTTTATCTTTTTTGCTCCAGTTTCTTTTTTTACTTCATGCTCTATGGTTGTTTGAATGAAATCACATGCAATGTAACATAGTAATTAAAACACAATATTCTTTTAACCCTTTTTCTATAGTTTCTCCTGAGACTTTCAAACACATCTCCATTCATACTTCATTCATATAAAATTTAATATTTCTGTTACAAAATTCTATAGGGCAAATTTTGCATTCCTGGGTCTCTTTGTATTGGTACCAAAAAGAAGAAACACCACCTTGAATCATTTGACAGTCAGCTGCACTGAGGCATGAAATGAACTTCATGTCTTTTATAATGGATGTCTGTTAGCTAGCTTTCACTAAAACTCTTTACTAGTTTCTCTTTGTTTCACAGTTGGTGCATTACTACATTCTCATTGGACTGAACTTGATATTCTTCAGATGATGTCTGTTAACATGCAGCTGATTTAAGAACTGTAATCTTTGTGGCTGCTTTGCATATTTTTACCTTCGATGTTTGTTTTGTTTGTTTGCTTTTTATTAACCTATGTACTTCCTTTTTAATGTCCTATTTTTTTTTTCAAATTGGAGGAACATTTTAATTCATTGAGGGATAAAATATTTGTTGGGATAACTTTCCCTACAGGGAAGAAAACTGTAATATATTTTATTCTAAAATGTCCTAGCTTTTGAAACTCACATTATTGTATTGTGAAAGTCAAAGCTATCTTTTGTTCCCTAAACTCTGAGGTTTATAATAGGGTGGGAAGCCAGAATTAAAGTTCCATTTGGGGTCAAAGATTTCACTAAGTTAAAGCTAAAACTAGGGTAGACCAGGACAAGGGATAAAATAAGACTGGGGTAGTAATAAAGTGAAGATTAAGTTTGGAGCTACAATTAGTTACAACAGGATAACAACTAGGAATAGATTTAAGATGTAATTTAAGGTTACAGTTCTATTTGGAGTTATTGCCCAAGTGAGTAATAGGCTTAGGACTGTATTTATTTAGTGTTTGGATTGGGGTCAGGTTACATCTCTAACGGGGTGCTAGAAGTGCCTAAAGTAACTAGTTTACCCTTGGACATCTGTACTAGACAAGTCTAAACTATGCAAGTCTGCTTTTCATCACAGCAATCCCAGTCTGTAGGTTGGTTCATCACACTAGACTTCGGATGACCAGACTCTGCCTGTTTTTCAATAATGTGACCTTAGTTTCTTAGCTTCTGAGAGCTAAGGTAACACCTGTAAGTCCTACCTGGCAACTGCCCCACCCTACTCAATATATTCCTTTGGAAGGACTAGTTGTTTTACTACTTTGTTTTAGCAGATTGTATAAAATATAGATAAGAAATTAAGATTATATTGTATAATTATATTTATAATTGTATAGATACAATTAAGATTGTATGAGATATAGATAAGAAATTTCGTCAAACCTCATATTTCCTTTTTTCTTTTTAAATAATTACTCTTAGAATACAACCAGCATCGTATTAGATACCAGCAGCTGGGGAGACTGGGATCCAGGGGTCAACTACTGGGCAGACTGAGTGTCTGAGCTGAACTGCTGGAAGATTCACCTTGTACACATGTATATACATACTTTTTTTTTTTTTCCTCACTAGTGAACTTCCATCCTGTCCAGATGGAGAGGGGAGTAGGGCGAGGCTGTTGGCACTTTCTGTGTTCATGTGAGTGCTCTGTGTGCTGGCCATGTATATATGTATATACATATGGTGTATATGTGTGCTCTGTGTGTGTGTGTGCCTACCAGGAATATATTTTCAGCCTTGCTACTGGTTGGACCTGGGGACATGGAGCTGCATTAACCTCATCTTACTTGGGCTGTCAGATCCAGCATGATGTATTTACCTCTAACGTAAAGATCAGTCCTAAGGAGTTGTTTTTTTCCCTCTAAACAAATGTGGCAGTGCAGCTCATGCTCACTTCTCTGTATTCATGTTATGTCCAGTTAAGCTAGATCTCCCTCTGAGCCCTATATAGCATCTTAAAGCATAATAATTACTGTTATATGCTCAAATTTGGTTAGTTTTTTGTTTTGGGATTTTTTTTTTTTTTGGCTCAAAGTGCATGAACCACAACCCAGAAATATGTTTCAGACATGAAGTTGAATACAAATGTGCCATTGTCCAAGACATATTGCAAGGGCATCTAGGAGTGTTTGAGAGTGCAGCAAAAGCTGGGATAGCTTTGCAAGATTGTTTCTGGGGAGAAGAGTCAAAACTTGTGTGGTGTCAACATTACTGCTAGTACAAAAATGAAAATGGAATGAACTTTCCTCAGAACTGCACCAGGCTTCAGAGAATCCCACCTGAGAAGGGACTTGGATCATGAAGTGTGAGTAATCCCAGTGAAGAGGCATTGGAGGCAAATCACACAGGTAATTCAGTTGGCAAGTTGTAGATATTGCCTAAGATGACAAACATTAAAACACCTCAAGGCAGTGAGGTAAATCCAGTATTTGCCATCCTGTGCACTAGATAAAGAATAGCTTGTCTCCTAGACCAGATCTACAGAAATCTGAGCTCCAGCTCCCTTACTCCCTCTCTGATAAATGGATGTTACTCCCCTTTTTGAAATTATATCAGCAGCTATGGTGATTTATCTGACCTGTCTTGGACAACTGTCATGAGGTAAATTCTCCTTGTAGATAATTATCTTCTCCCATTGAGTACAGATAGGGTCTGGAGAATGTGGGTAGACTTTGTCAACTAAATTTTAGGCAGCTATGTTTAAGTGAGATGAATGCTATCTTTCTGCATTCAAATGTGCTACCTAGCCAATCTCATTGCCAGAAAAAAAAACATCACTGAACAACCTTGCTTGCTTGCTTGCTTGTGTACTTGCTCACTCGCTCACCCTCTGCACTCCTAATTAAAGTGACTAAGGGCTTAAAGTTACGTGGCATGCACCTCCTTCCCTATTGCCTTAAACCAGCCAATCACATATTAAATTCTGACAGTTTTACTAAGTGAGACAGCTACCTGTTGCACCTCTGCAATCTTTGACAAGTCCTCAGGTGGGATTATTTGGTCTGAGGAGAAAGCAATACTTATTGAGCTTGATTTCATATTACTCTGGCGCAAACACCCAAAAGATATTTAAAACATTGTTCTGTGAAAATAATTGTTTCTTTGTGTTCAGTGTGAAAGCAGCTTAGGCAGCTAGCTAAGGTGAGGCTTGTACATTGCAAATATCAAAATATTGACAGGCAAATTGCATCATTAAAGACAGGGGTAAAAACTTGAGTGCCAGCATATTTATATTGAGCATGGAGACTGAAGAAACAGTTCTGGTTTTCCAATAAGAACAAGTAACGCTCAGGACAGACACCTTGCAGCTTCCACAATATTTGTGAAGTCCTTGAAGATAAACTATTGTTGATTTTAGTGTCTAATATATTACATAAAAGTGAAGTGTTATCTGCAATGCAATCAATCTTTTTAGCAATCAGTAGGAAATTTGAGCCTCCTAAAAATTCTGCAAGGAATAACAGACGTCTCTAGGATACAAATGGTTCTTTTTTATCTGAAGAATCCATACTTCACATCATCTTTGCTGATTTCAAAGCTAGCTTTCCCAAGAGAAGGTTTCCCATCACAGTTCTTCATCTTCCATATCACAGGCAAGGAACCAGGCCAGTTTCAGAGAAGAAACTCCAGAATATGCACAGTATGTCATTTCAGCCTTCCTACTGACATAAATGCAAGGATCAAAATAGTTCTCTAGCCCTTCTGAGGTCTTCTTGGTGTGATTAAAAAGGTAGCTGTGTTAAAAGATGGGGAATAAATTGAGTAGGTCTGCAGTTGCATGGAGAATCATTAGAATGAATGAATAAATGAGGAAGAGGAAGGCAGGAAGGCAGGAAGGCAGGAAGGCAGGAAGGAAGGAAGGAAGGAAGGAAGATACAGGACATCACTATGGAAATTCCAGTTGAATCCATTCCATAGACTGAATATTTGCTGGAACATGGACAACTGAGACAGTGTGGTTTATTTTAGGGAGAGCATTATCATAATGTAGTCTTTGCTTAACTTTATTGACAAATCCCCAGAATGGGATTCAGCTGACTAAACACAGATGTGTAATGCCATATGAGATTCTATCATGATACATGCCAACTGACTCCAGCTGCTGCTCCCGAAGAGCATGATACAAAGGTTTTCCATAGATGCTGTGTCACATCTCTTGGCTCTGTGACTATAGATAGATTATTCATGGACATCTAAAATGGTACTGGGCACCTACATTTAGTCAAATTATGCTCAACTGTTTTGACTATAATAAAAGATTAGAAGCATAACTTACATAAAGACACCTAGAGTGCAGATATGTAAATTTAGGTGTAGAAATTCTGAACTGAATCCTCCTGTTTAGAGTCAGATGAGATGAATCTTATGGTTGACTGTTTTCAAGTACATAGTGGAAGACTTTGTGCAAAGAGGGTTTCTATAGGCACAAACTGTTATGCAAGAAAAGGAGCTGAAGAAATTCAATGGCCTATCATAGTTGATGAATAACAATAGAAGATCAAGTAATCTCTTCTGAATAAAAATGTCAGTGAGTAGTAACTAGTTCACCTAGTGTTATCTCTGTTGATTGCATACTACAGGGTACCAATGGAGCAGGAGAATTCTACCATCACTGTGAAAACATTTTTCTTTGTTGGTTTTACTGAAAGTGACATGCTGCAGTATATTCTCTTTACAAATTTCCTCATAATCTACTCTATGACTTGGCTTGGAAATGTCACCATCATCACCACAGTAATCACAGATCAACAGCTCCACAAGCCTATGTACTTTTTGTTGGGAAATTTAGCCTTCATAGACCTCAGTGAATCCTCAGTGACTCTGCCCAAGATGCTATGGGACATCCTGTCTGAGGTTAAGACCATTAGTTTTTGGGGATGCATTGTACAGATGTTTTTCTTCCATTTCACAGGAGGTGCTGTGGCCATCCTCCTCATAGTGATGGCTCTGGATCAGTATGTGGCTCTCCATAAACCTTTGCAGTTTCTAAACATTATGCATCACAACGGTCTCCTTGGGCTGGTAGCAAGAGCATGGGTATAGGAGTTTGTTCATTCTGTTGTGCAGGTAGCACTGGTCATTCAGTTGCCGTTCTGTGGACCAAATTTTCTAGACAATTTCTACTGTAATGTGCCACAGGTAATCAAACTGGCCTGTACAGGTATCTATGTGGTTGAGCTACTCATGGTGTCCAATAGCGGACTGCTTACAATCCTCATCTTCATTGCCCTGATTGTGTCATATGCTGTCATCCTGGTCAAAATCAAGACACAAATCACAGAGAGGAAGCACAAAGCTTTTTCCATTTGTTGAGCTCAGGTTGTCGGGGTGAGCATCCATTTGGTACCCTGCATCTTCATCTATGCACGTCTGTTCCAAAAGTTTGTGGTGGACAAAGCCATGTTGTCTCTTTATACAGTCATCACTTCAATGCTTAATCCCATAATCTACACGCTGAGGAACATGGAGATGAAGAATGCCATCAACAGATTACTCAACATCTTTTTCAGAATGAGAAATTCACAGGTGTCCTTCCTTTCTTAGATGGTTGTTTTCTTTTACAGATAAATGTAAAAACAAAGCAGATGATACTGTCAACTTAATAATTGACTTTTGCTTTTGACAAAGAAGGAAATTTAAATAACCATAATTTACATGCAACTAAAATGACAATGCTGTCTTTCAAGATAATAACTGCTTGGGAACCAAAGTGGTCACTGACTAAAAAAAACAGTGAACATGCATTATAAAGAAAATCAACAGCAACAGCAACAACAAAAAGACTTCTTTTTTCTATTATGGTAGCTCACACTACTAAGGGTTTGGTTAATTTCTAAGTTTCTGATTTCTAATATATTCTAGGGAATTTATGTATGGATGTTTCTGGTTTTCATGTTTTCATGTGGAATATTCATGACAGTGAAAAAATGCAGAACATACAACTTCACAATATACATGAAAATATTTTTGATTGTTTCTTAAAGAAGAATGTAAGTACATATTCTATTTAAAATTTTCCTCACTTTCTGATAAGAAATATTGTTTTGTTCAGATAAATGCATTGCAATGAAATACTGATCATTTATCATTATCAAAATAAAAAAGTATTCCAGGAAATCATGCAGCAGTGAATAGAAAGCAAGTCCATTGCACAAGAATAGAAGTCTTATTCAGTTAATTTCCTGGTGTTTAATTTCTTAACTGATGCAAACACAGCCCAAAGTAGGGGAGACAAAGGTTCATCACTGACTTATTCAGAATTTAACATTCCTCATTGAGTATATGGAGACCTGGACAGCTTATTCTTGCAATTTCATCACCACATGCATATTTTTAAGGTAAATGGATTAGATATGGGGTGGGAAGTCAGCCAGAAAACAAATTTTTACTTTATTTTTACTGAGAGAAAATTCTCCTTAAGGCATTGCTTCCTTCCTCCCTTCCTCCCTTCCTCTCTTCCTCACTTCCTTTCTTTCTTCTTTCTTTCCTTTCTTTCCTTTCTTTCCTTTCTTTCCTTTCTATATTTCTACTGAATTTCAATTTACTAATAAAATAAAAATATAATTATTGCTTCAAAACACAAAGTTCTTCTCAAGATTTATGACTGCAGGTGTGTATTGGGTGTGGTTGGGATGGAGTTAACTTTCTTCATAGCAACCCCTATGGTGCTGTGTTTTAGACTGGTGACCAAAACATCATTCATAACACACCTATGTTATAATTATTGCTGAACAGTGCTTACACAGTGTCAAGGCCTTTTCTGTTGCTCATGCTGCCACCCCCCCGCCCCAAGTAGGCTTGGGGTGGGCAAGAGGTTGGGAAGAGACACAGCCAGGACAGCTGACCCAAATTGTCCAAAGGGATATCCCATGCCATATGACATCATGCTCAGCAATAAAACTAGAGGGAATTTTTCAAAAGTAACCATTGCTCTGAGAGTGGCTGGGCATTGGTCTGCTAGTGGTGAGAGACTGCTTTTGCATCACTTGTTTTTTTCTTTTTATTTTCTTCACTTATTAAACTGTGCCTATCTCAACCCAAGAGTTTCTCCTCATTTTTGCCCTCCTGAAACAAAGCACCTTAAAAGCTGCTATGAAAATAACTCCATCCCAACCAGACCCAGTGCAAGGTGGAGGACAGCAGGAGAGATCACTTAAATTTATGTGTGGATTTTAGCTCTAGATTCAAACATGTAGGATGAGATTCAACTGCCTATACAGAAGTGCCTTGATCTCTTTGAGATACTCTTGGAATATCAAAGTAGTCCAACTGGCCCCAGCTGATGTGGCAGAAGACTTGTGGGAGTCCTCTTGTTCAAACAGACCAACAGCTCGAGGACAGATAGAGCACTCAATGGTGTCTGAAATGTCAGTATGAGTGAGATATTGTCTTAGCATGATTTAGCATGTCATTTTAGGCACTGTAGATTATCTTTCCTAATCTTCAACAGACTGTACAGATAGAAGTGAGTCTCTAGCAGACTTTGTATCAGGTCTGCCAATGCTGTGTGGATGTCTTGGATACCTTGATGCCTCTGAAATGAAACTGAGATATCTATGCTTGCACAACTGAATTCTCTTTAATTTCTTCACTTAAAGGTAGATATTTATACATGAAGTATGTGTCTAACCTGCCATTTAGTCAAATGATATCTAGTAAATAACAGCAAAGGTCTACTGAGATTGTCACAGTTCTAGATCACATGACCTCTGAGGAGAGGTTGAAGGACTTGGATTTGACAACAAAGAAAAGATTAAGTGAGATCTAACAGCAACGTTCAACTTCTTGAAGAAGTGTTACAAAGATGATGGAATCAAACTTTCCCTGCTAGTGGTAGACAATATAATAGGGGACAATGGGCACAGGTTGCGGCTTGGGAGATTTAGCCTGGACATTAGGAAAAACTTCTTCAGTAGCAGAGTAGTATGGCACTGGAAAAAATTGCCAAGGATGTTTTTGGATATCCATCTGTGGAGTTTCCAAGACTCATCTAAACAGCCCATGGCTGACCTAATCTAATGTCAATGGTCAATATTCCTCTAAGGGGGAGATTTGGATGAGACACCTCCAGAGATACTGTCTCACCAACATTTCTGTATTTCTGTGATTCTGTGGTCTGAGTCTGCAGCCTGAATTTCAAAGCTACTGTAGTTTAATATGTCTGTGCCTGAACTAGTCATTCTGTATCTCTTTTCTGAGTCAAGGCAGACAAATAGGCACTTTTTGGAAGGGATTTCTCTAGGCATTTCAAATATTTACCTTAGGATGCTTATCCTAGAAATGCTTATGTCATTACATTGATTTTAAAGGGAGTCTCTATGACTAGTGGAGCTATCTACAATTTGGACCTTCAAAATTAGATAAATTGAATACCCAACCATAGGTCCTCAGTGATTCAGTGATGATTCTTGACGTAACTCAATGATATATTTGTGAACGCTATTCTTTTTCAATAACACTGTAGTATTTTATCTTCTTTAATGAACTAGATTTCCACTGTATTTATGCTTTTCAGTATTCTGAAACGCTGCCTCTTGCAGAGCTCATTGTTTGTACATATTTTTGAACATTCTTTTCTAATACAAAAGAGAAACAACTATAATTTTTCAACAAAAATTGGGAAATCAAATACAGTGATCACATTGAGTGGCACTCATTGGCTTGATTCATTCACCAGCTCATAAGCCTTCAGCCTAGTCTTCAATAGCTAGCTCAGAAGGATGCAGATCTCCTTTAAGTGTTGTCTCACACCTGGATATCTCTCAGACTTTGGAGTACCTCAAGTGACACTAAATGCCTATCTTAAAGCTACTGAAGGAAAACCCAGTAGTATCCTTGACTATAATGGCAATGTAGGGAGTTAAGTCACAAGTAGACATCTTCATGCATCCTTATTGCCTCATATACTGTCACCCTGGTCAAGATGACACATATCATGGCACAGAGAGCATAAATAAGATATATTTACCTAAAATTTCTTGGTGAGTCTAGTTGATGTGGTGGAATCTAGACAAAGAAGCTCTTTTTTTTTGGTGGATATGCCCAAACATGTTACTTGTGGTTACTTCCTAAAGATCAAAATCTTTAAAACTTCCGGAGTTAGTTTTTACTGAAATATAAATTAGAAGAACTAACTTTTAAAGTAAAGATACCTCAGAGTCGTTACCTAAGGTAGAAAAGTAATGATCAAAAAATATTTTTTTACAAAATTTTCTGTCCTTCTCATTGTACTTCTTGATTACAGGGTTGGTTTCAGTCAACTCAGTGACTGTTACAGTTATCTCTCTGTCTCTTGCTGACTCATCCCAGCAGTCTGACAGTATCTCAGGGAGCTGCAGGCTTCCAGATCTTTTCTGTGACCCTAAAACCCTCACATTCCTTAACCTGTAGACCATAAGCGTGTCTCCTCATAGCATGCTTATTTGCTTTAAGAAAACTGATCTTATCTTCTTCCGTAGTGGTTCATCTGATACAGACAATCCCAGTCTAAAGGAGCATAACATTCAAAGTGTGAACAAACAAATAAGACAGATACTGTCTGTCAAATTGAATTAATTGCTCCTTCAGAGTATAACTGTACAGTGTAAACAAAAACTTAGTAAATAACCAGTCACAATATACTCAAGAGAATAAAAAAATTCTTAGGTATCTTAATAAAGTAATCTAAATGTGGAAGTATTATTCAATATATGAAGGAAGGATTTCAGGTAGCTATTAATGGCACAAGTTACAGGCATAGACATTCTTTAGGAAATACTGTCATCACACACTACTAAAATCTTACTGGGCAAAAAATGGAAAGGAGAAAAATATATATGACTAAAACGAATACGGCAGGAAGAACAAACATTTCATAGGCAAGGGACAAAGCATAGGAAGATGTATTTTTAAACCTGGGAAGAATCTCTTATGACATTAGACTTCTCAGTGAAGCTACAAATACTATATTCTGGATGATCAAAAGTAGGCTGTACATGCAACTTAGAGTTGTGTCAAGAAGAATTAGGTGACCTGAAGAAGGATCATTCTGTAGCATAGACTGATTTTTAACTGACAAGGATGTAAGGTGGCTGGTTTTCAAAAAAGACAAGTCACTAAGCATTAAACATGGTAACAGAAAAAGAAATTATGCCAGTGAAAAGCCAGCAGGATCCCTTTACTCCTGGAAATAAAAAAAGAGTATTTCAGGGGAAGACTGATGCACACCTTAATTAGTGTTAACAAGATGCAACCTACCCTAGACTCCACAGACTGTATTGATGGGAACTGCACTTAACGTAAAGGGACCTAAGCTGAATTTCCTCTGACTCAGTTCTCCAGAAAGGATTTCTCATCTGCAGGTGTCTTTGCTGGAAGGTCAGGTATTTCAATAATGATAAGTTACAATAGTTACAAGGAAGAAGGGTGACCATTCATCAGGGAGTTAAGCTATTCCCTTTTCTCCTGAGAACAGAACCCTAGAAACAAGTCTCCTGATGGCCTTTTTCATTTCAGCATTTCTCAGGGTGTAGACCATGGGATTCAGCACTGGAACAAGCACAATGAAGAAGATGGAGGCCACTTTGTCCAGTTCAAATGTCTTGAAGGGCCGAGCATAGATGAATATTCCTGGAATGAATGTTATGCTTATTGCCGTTATCTGGGCTATGCAGGTAGACAAAGCTTTGTGCTTTCCTTTGGTGACTTGCCTCCTTATCTTGACTAAAATGACAGTGTATGAAATGAGCAGCCAGACAAAAATTACTATGAGGAGCAGTCCACCATTTGAGACCATCAGCAGCTCTGTCAGGTAGGTGTCAATGCAGGCCACTTTCAGTACTTGTGGGACATCACAGTGGAAATTGTCCAGAGTATTAGGACCACAGTAAGGTAAAGGGAGAAGCAGAGCAATCTGTGTTGCAGAGTGAATGAATCCACCTGCCCATGAGCCTGCAACTAGACCTAAACACACTTCACGGTTCATTATTGTCAAGTACTGCAAGGGCTTATGGATAGCTACATACCGATCAGCTGCCATCACTGCGAGAAGGAAGATATGAGCACCACCAATGAAGTGGAAGAAAAACATGTGAAGGATGCACTCCTTGAATGGAACAGTTTTGTGCTGGGAGAGGAGACCTGACAATAGAATGGGAGTATTTACTGATGATTCAGTGATATCTGTGAATGCTAAGTTGGCCAGGAAGAAGTACATGGGTGTGTGCAAGTGGTAGTCACTGATAACAGTGGTGAGGATGGTGATGTTTCCCAAGCAGGTCATCAGGTAAACAATGAAGAAGACCATGAAGAGGAATTGCTGAATCTTAAGACTGTGGTTGAAGCCCAGGAGGACAAATTCCGTCACAGGATTTGTTACATTCTGTGGCTCCATTTGTTACCATCCGAGCATGCCTGTGAGAGGAATGATGTAGAAGGGAGACTGAGGAAAGTAAGCTTTTCAACCCTAAGAGAGATGATCTTTCCCCTCCCCTGGCTCAGAAACCCCCATCCTAGAAACCTCCTTATATCCCTGCACTATACAGTGGAAATTTTGTTCAGTGGAGGTAGTCTCAGTGTTGGGAACTGTTTTCTTTGATCTTCAGTTTGGCTCCTCTGCACCTATACCCTTAAAATCCAGTGTAACTTTACAATTAGTTGCTATCTTCATAAATAGACTTTTGTTTCTCCAGTAATGCAAGCTTTGACCCCCTCCTCGGTGCAACAGTACTTCTCTTTAATATTACGTTTTCCCATTCACACATCAAGAGCCCTTATTCCACATAGGACTGCTTTGTCTGCAGTCTCAGAGTTGCCTGATTCCTCTCCTCCACAGAGGACTCCAAAGAGAAAACAAAATTTAAAAATCCCTCTCATACATCATTCTGTCTAAGCATCAAAGTAGCTGCTAGGAACAAAGTTACTACGAAATCTACATGAACTTTCCTGGGTCTGAACAAAAATGGTTTTGCTATAGCTACTAAGGCATTCTTGCTCTGTCAATCATTAAGAAAATAAATACTTTAGAGTATTTTATGATGTAGTAGTATTTACTGTGCTACTCCTGTGTTAGCCAAAGGGAAACAGGACGTATTGTACATTCTTCACTTTGCAGGCCTGTCTGTTTCAGGGCAGAGGTGATCTGAGAAAAAAGAACATTTCAGCACACAAAAGAATGCCCAGTTTCTTGAATTTCTCTCCAGTACCGTGAGACAAGCAATCTGAAGAATGAGAAAAGACAATCTGTTATGAGGCCCACTGGTCTCTTCATCACATCCTGCAGGGGAGTGTGCCCTGAACTTTACATTCAGAGAGGACCCAGGATATGCAGACTGCAGTTCATTTCATTTGTACAGGCATAGGCACTTCATTCTATTTATCTCAGATACCTGAATTAAGACTCAATCATCCTCTGAGTGTGTCTAGTTCTTGTTGTTGGTTCTAAGCAGACCTTGATGATTAGCTCAATCACAAAAGTGGGACTGTCTTTCTAAAAGTAAATGTTCAAAGAAATTTCAGATGTCCTAAAATACCCAAGACATTTACACTGGGTTGGCAACTGTCATACATGAATTATGGGTGAATTATGGGTGACCTCAAGGTCACACATGCCCTTGAGGTATGGCAGCTGGAATTCAGATGGCATGCTCTAGGCATGTCTGTTTAGGAACCTGGATCCCACCTGCAGTGTCTTTTAGATACATACATTGGACTCCACCTCTCTTGACCTCAGCCCTCAGTATCCTAAATCTCTGTATGTGAATGTCCTGGTTTCGGCTGGGACAGAGTTAACTCTCTTCTTAGTAGCTGGTACAGTGCTGTGTTTTGGATTTAGTGTGAGAATGATGTTGATAACACACTGATGTTTTAGTTGTTGCTAAGTAGCACTTATCTTAAGCCAAGGACTTTTCAGTCTCCTGTGCTCTGCCAGCAAGCAGGTGTGCAAGAAGCTGGGAGGGAGCATAGCCGGGGCAGCTGACCTGAACTAGCCAAAGGGGTATTCCATACCATGGAATGTCATGCCCAGTATATAAACAGGGGGGAGTTGGCCGGGAGGCGCAGATCGCGGCTCGGGAACTAACTGAGCATCGGTCAGTGGGTGGTGAGCAATTGCATTGTGCAGCACTGGTTTTTTTCCTTCCCCCGCCCCCTTCCTTTTTTTGTTATATTCCTTTTCATTACTATTATTATTATTATATTTCATTATTACTATTGTTAGTATTATATTTTACTTTAGTTATTAAACTGTTCTTATCTCAACCCATGAGTTTTACTTTTTTTTCCTTTGCTTTCCTCCTCCTCACCCCACTGCGAGGGGGAGGGGGAAACAGCTGCGTGGTGCTTAGTTGCTGACTGGGGTTAAACCACAACAGCGAACTAGTTGTGCAGTCCTGTTGAAGTAAAGGTTGAAGAAATGGCAGCTGCAGAATGTGATCAATTTGTCCTAGTCTTGATACCTACCCTAGGATGAAACAAACTATGCTCTGGGAGTGCCTGTTTCTCACCACTGACTCTAACGAAGCCCAAAAGGCTAGCTTATATCTGGATTCCTGTCCTGTAGGTATCTGAAGATATTTGACCACTATTCTATCCCCACATCCTACAAAGAGGCACTTTTGACAGCCTTTAAGTGCCCAGTGCTCATTCCAGGACAAGAAAGACTTCTATTCTGCCTTACCTGCTCTAGTTCACCCTGTTCCCCCTGTGTCTGTGAGGACTCCATGTCACATCTCAGAGCTTTCATTTTCACATCAGACTCTTCTCTCCTCTTCCTTTTGCCATTCAGTCTCACTCCAGGGATCCTGCACTCTAGCCCCTATTTCTGTCTTTGTCTTAAATTCAGTGACTCAGCATACCAGACCCTTCATATACTTCACCATTTATCAAGTCTGTTTCCAACCCACCAGAAGGCAGAAGTTCCTCGTGCCCATTCCATTTTCTCTGTGTCCCAATTACCTGCCTAAGACATGTGAAATCTTTGTTTCTCCCATCTGAAAATGTGAGACATTGTGCATTTCTCCAGGCATCCTTTATGCTTCTCCCACACTTTCTCAGAATCCCTGTGAACTCTTCTTGTCCTCATAAAATGTTTCCCTCATTTTTACCTTAGTTCTTGTCTGTACTGATCAGATGACAGATTCTGTTATGCTATGGACAATAAGCCTTGCTTGCTGCTGCTTGCTTTCTTTTGTAGGGGCTGAAGTTTACAGAGTCAGTTGGTTTGACTCAGTTTGTCTGAATGGCTGGCATGGACAAAGCCTGAATTTGGGACATTTTCTCTTTGTGTATGCATCCCCTTGGCTGGAGAGTCAGATGTTCAATTCAGAGAGAAACCACAGGATAAACCAAATCAGGGATTGCCAGAGAATTTGGGCTTGTGCCATGGTTGTGTCATCTATTCCTCCTTTAGCCTATTTGGATTTTCATTTGAAACAATAAACTTCTGCTCACAGGTGCTGTGACTAGCAATACCTGTTTAATTTGCTAGTCACGGTTTGTGTGCTGTTCCCTGAAAACAGAGATGTCAGGGAGCAGGAATAGTTGCCTGGTCCACAAGGGAAGGCAAGCCATGGGCTGAGAGTGACAGTGAGGCAGACAGGAGCAGCCCACCTCACCAGTGAAGGCAGCAGTCCCACAGTACACACAAAAAAAGAGCAGACCAGAATCATTGACAGTAACCAGTCAGCCAACAGCCCAGTGATTGCCAGAGGGAAAGGGATGCCAGGGAACATGACACCACTAAGCTCAATGTGATAAGTGGACAAAGCAAAAGATAAGCTGTGTGAGGGAAAGTTTTACACTCACACACACATGCAAACATACAATTAACTGACATTTGCCAAAATTACCGTTCCAGTGAGCCAGCATAGTTGAGCCCATGGGAAGATGACACTCTCCAGCCAGTCTCAGGACAGGGTTCTTGGGTGGCAGGTTGGCACCATCACGTGACAGCTTCTTCTCAGGTGCCCTGCATCTGCACGCTGTAGCAATGTTACCCTCCTATATTTACTACGGCAGATGTCAGCACAGGCTACCAATCAGAAAGTCCACAATGACATCATTCCAGCAGTTTCAGGTGTTGTTCTATTGTCACTTGTTGATCCAAGGTTGTTCACATCCTGTTTGCCACGGCTCACTACATCCAGCCCCTGTTTGTGCTGCAACTTGGCTCTTGGACAAACAAGGCCATGATACTCCCATGTCAGCTAGACAAGTCAATAGTAGTGAAGCAGGTTGAAATTTAGGCCAGGAACTCAAGTAGTCAAGGTGAGGTAAAAACCAGCAAGATACAAGGCCAGGCATAGCATACCTGCAGCATAGCTAGGGCAAGAAACAAGAGGACCTAAGCTTAAACACTTAAGTCCTGAACCAACTGGCAGAATGGAGTTTCCATATGAGGCTTCCCACAACTTTCTTATAACTTAGATGTTTCACAGAAGATTAATACAAGGTTAAACAACCACATTATATTAGTGCTGACCTTGAATATAGGCAGCTAAACCCTTGGGGAGAGGAGGGAAGAGACAGCAGAGAAGGATTACAAAGAAGGATGTTACAGGCAGGTCAGGGCACTTAAAGCCTGTTGCTGCACCAGTTGTCCCATCAAGTCTGAGAAAGTCATCATGAGTAAATCGGGAGCATTGGCTGGAGAGTCACTGACATCTAGAAAGGCCAAGCTGGCCAGCAGAAAGTACATGGGGTTATAAAGCCATGGGTCACTGATGACCGTGACAACGATGGTGAAGTTCCTCGGACAAGTTATGACATAAACTATGGAGAAAAGCATTGAGAGAAAATACTGAACAAAGAGTTGTCTGTCCTCTGAATCTTCCTTCAGTTATGTTGTCTGAGGACTGTACTGTGCCAGCTGTTAATCTCAGACCCTCTCTCTGAAACACCTGTGAGGTTTACTAACAGGATCAAAAAAAAAGAAAACCAGAACAGTATTGTTTGGGAGATTTAGGGATTGTGTCATAAGGGACTGAATTAAAAAGCTCATGGTTTATTTTATTCCGTAGATGGTAATCCCACAAGTACAAGAGGCTAAGCAAATGTCCTTCTGTGCTAAGCTCCATGAGCCGGAATACTTTATGTGACTCCCTACAGTACTATGAGTTACATGCCAGGATCATATAGAGGTCAACAGGTAAAACCTGGCTAATCAGTACATTTTTGGCTCATTAATTGTATTGATTAGTGGTATGCACACGTTAGTAAGAATAACCCATTTGTCAGCTCACAGCTACAGAATCCACAAATTATAGAATCATGTAGGATGAAGGGACTTCTGAAAGTTTCCTGTCCAGCCTCCTGTTTAAAGCAAATTGCTCAGGGACCTATCCAGTCAAGTCTGGAGTATCTCTTAGTATCCCTGTGGCAATGCCACAGCCGCTCTGGGCTCCTATTCCAATGTCTGTCCACTCTTGGTAAAAGAAAGGTGTTTTTTTTAAACTGAGATGGGTTTTGTCATGGTACAACTTGTGTCTTATGCTCCTCATCCTAATGCTGTACACCTTTGAGAAAATTCTGGATTGGTCTTCTCTACACCATTCTAGTAGGTAGAGGAAGACAGCAATAAGGTCCCCTCATAGCCTTCTTGTCTTAAGGCTGAACAAAATAATTTCTCTTAGTTTGTCCTCCATTAGACTTCTTACAATAAGTCCATGTCTTTCTTGTACTGGGAAGGCCAAGAATTGGGAAATTACTCCAATGGGCTCTCACAAGTGTCGAACAGAGGAGAAGAATCACTTCCCTAGACATGCTGACTACTCTCGCTGTTACAGCTCAGAATGCAGTTGGCCTTAGTTGCTGCAAGGACACACTGTAGACACATGCCTAACTTGTGCACCAGGACGCACAGATCTTTTTCTGCAAAGCTGGGTACTAACTGTTTGCAGCCCCCACCCTCCAGCCAGCATTGGTACATAGTGTTATTGTATCCCAGATATAAGACTTTGTGTTTGCATTTTTTAAACTTGAGAAGATTTCTTTCAGAGCATTTCTGGCCCATCCAAATCCTTCTGAATAGCAGCCTGTCTTTTTAATGGGCATAAATTGGTTTAATCAGTAGTTGTCCGCAAGGGTGATCTCTGTGGGAGGAAATAATGAACTGAATGATTTGACTGAAGTGTCAGTCAAGATCTATTTCAGCCAGCTCTGAAACCAATGCAACCAACCAGGTGTATGTGGGTCAGGGGCACAGGAATTGCACACCAAAACTTTACACGTTCAGAGAAGCACGTGGTGTTCCTGGTCAAATGTGTAAAATAGGAGCTAGCAGCCAATACAGGCTGGAGACACACTTTTGGTGGGGATAGGGTGGGAGAGGACACGACATGCAAAGGGGTATATATACCCTGACGGGAGCAGTCTGTTGGTAAGCCACACTACAGCATGTACAACCTGTGAAAGAACTATGACCCATGAGCTACTCATGCTGGAGCATGGACACCTGTGAATGTACTGAAGTGCATCTATATGCCGTATTGGATCAGGCATATTATGAACAGAGTGCTCCCGCCTGCTAAACTGGCAGAAAGCCAATAAACCTAGGGTGGCAGAAAGAAACTGCTGTGTGTAAAGTAACAGAAAATGGTTACGCATAGCACTTCAACCTCCTATGTTGCCTACCACCTTACCAGCGTTGTGTTTACAGGCTGAATGTAATCCACAGCAAAAATACAAAAAGTTGAGACCAGGTGGTGGTCGGGGCGAGATAGTCAAATAAATTTCCCTGCCTTAGGACTGTTTTGCCTGTGATGGTAATTGGTGGAGGATATGGGCAACATCATGATCTGTCATAGGCTCATAGAATCATAGAATGGTTTGGGTTGGAAGGGACCTTAAAGATCATCTAGTTCCAACTCCCCTGCCATGGGCAGGGATACCTTCCACTAGATCAGCTTGCTCAAAGCCCCATCGAACCTGGCCTTGAACACTTCCAGGGAAGGGGCATCCACAACTTCTCTGGGCAACCTGTTCCAGTGTCTCACCACCCTCACAATAAAGAATTTCTTCCTAATATCTAATCTAAATCTACCCTCTTTCAGTTTAAAAGCATTACCCCTCGTCCTATCGCTACAGGCCCTTGTAAAAAGTCCCTCTCCAGCTTTCCTGTAGGTCCCCTTTAGGTATTGGAAGGCCGCTGTAAGCTCTCCCCAGAGCCTTCTCTTCTCCAGGCTGAACAACCCCAACTCTCTCAGCCTGTCTTCATAGGAGAGGTGCTCCAGCCCCTTGATCATCTTCCTGGCCCTCCTCTGGACATGCTCTAACAGGTCCATGTGTTTCTTGTGCCGGGGCCCCAGAGCTGAACACAGTACTCCAGGCAGGGTCTCTCAAGAGCGGAGTAGAGGGGGAGAATCACCTCCCTCAACCTGCTGGTTACGCTTCTTTTGATGCAGCCCAGGATACAATTGGTTTTCTGGGCTGTGAGCATGCATTGCTGGCTCATATTCAGTTTTTCATCCACCTCAAGTCCTTCTCTGCAGGGCTGCTCTCAATCCACTCATTGCCCAGCCTGTATTTGTGCTTGAGATCACCCTGACCCATGTGCAGGACCTTGCACTTGGCCTTGTTGAACTTCATGAGGTTCGCACGGGCCCATCTCTCTAGCCTGTCAAGGTCCCTCTGGATGGCATCCTTTCCCTCTAGTGTATCAACAACTCAGCTTGTCGTCGTCTGCAAACCTGCTGAGGGTGCACTCAATCCCACTGTCCATGTCGATGACAAAGATGCTAAATAACACTGGTCCCAATACAGACCCCTGAGGGACCACTGGTCCCAATACGGACCACTCGTCACTGGTCTCCACCTGGACATTGAGCCACTGAGCACAACTCTTTGAATCCAGCCAATGCCTTATCCACCAAGTGGTCTACCCATCAAATCCATGTCTCTACATTTTAGAGACAAGGATACTGTGTGGGACAGTATCACATGCTTCGCAGAAGTCCAGGTAGATGACGTCAGTCGCCTTTCCCTTATCCACCAATGCTGTAACAGCATCATTGAAGGCCACCAAATTTGTCAGGTACGGTTAGCCCTTAGTGAAGCCATGTTGGCTGTCACAAATCACCTCTCTGTTTTCCATGTGCCTTAACGTAGTTTCCAGGAGGATCTGCTCCATGATCTTGCTGGGCGCAGAGGTGAGACTAACCAGCCTGTGGTTCCTTAGGTCTTTCCTTTTTCCCTTTTTAAAAGTGGGGGCTATGTTTCTCCTTTTCCAGTCACTGGGAACTTCACCAGTCTGCCACAACTTTTCAAATATGATGAACTTTTCAAATATCATGGTCTAGAATTGGACTATTTGGAGCAACTTTGAGATGCTGGAAGCCTTGATTCTGATATTAGGAATTTCTGTTGTTCTGCAATGTGAGGGGTGTACTCAAAATATGTGAGGATGAGTTCAAACATTGTGCAAACAGTCAGGAAAATGGAGGTCCAAAGGGACCCAAGAAAACAGTAGTGGGATGTGAAGAGTTGGGAAGAGAAAGGACAGTGCCTGCTCCAAGCCCAGGCACCAGTGGCTTGGAACATGGACTGTCTCCCAGTACAGAAATCAAGGGAATTAGTCTAGGAGTTGTAAAAATGATGCAATACATTAAAAGCACCAGGAGAGAGATGCACTGCTTTGGTATGAGAGAGTGCAGAGGCATAGTATCTGCTTCAGGTAGAGCTCCAAAGAGATTGGGACCACTTAATAGAGGTTGAGAATCAATAACCGAAATTACTTTCTCTGTCAGACTAATGATCTTCTAAAAGAAACATTAACACAGTGCGAGAGACCCTTGTTCAGAAGTTTTGTAGCTACAGGAACAGTTAGCATGCTTAAGGTGATTGCCATACAGTGGTATTTGGAAAGCTCAGTTAGGGAAATTCAGGACTCCAATGACAAATTAAACACAGAGTCCTGTCAGGCAACCTCAGTAACGTTAATTGAGCAGACCTGTGGAAATGGGAGTTCTGTTCCCCAGAAAGTGGCTGCTAAACTGTGCTTTACTCAGAGCAAAATTAAAGACATGTGGGAAACTTACTGTACCAAAACACCCTTGCAGTGGCTGTGGAAGGTGCTGGGAAACTGCAGCCATGAAGATACAGCTGACAGCTCAGAAGTACAGAGCTCTTGGGAGTTTGGGACCTGTGTCACCTGTAATCACTGGCCTGTGCAATGGAGGTGGGCTATTGGATCAGATGATGGAGGGTTATGTTGAGCAATGGCCCAATTCTCTCAACTCTGTCAAGGAGAGATATTGTGGAGGGTCTGGGAAGAAGGTGGCAATTGATTACAGCTGCTTGGGCTGCTGGAGTATGGGCTGCTGGAGTGTGTTTACAGAAAGAAGGGGGAAGAGGGAGCCTGTGAAGGTCATGATCACTGATACAATTGCCTAAAAGCTCCAGTGATTAGGAACAGTTACCTAAACCCTTCTGGTATCACCTGGTAACCAGGTAGGACATCCTGTTTATCAAGGAGTGGCATGTGCTGAGGTGCATACTGGAAAGCTACCATATGATCAGAAGCATGGCCAAGGGTAATGCCAAGAGTCCAGTATTATGCTTGATATCAAAAGAAACATCAGGAGGGAGTTCTCCATGCTGCTATCGTACATGCTGGTACTTACGGAAGCTTCTGGAAAAAAAGGACAGAGGATATGATAGAGTGGGACAGAAAACCCTTCAGAGATCTAGGAGTGCAAGTTAAGGAATTGTGAGCATGGGGGAAAGGTCAGAGCTCAGTTAATGTTACAGGATGCGGGGCAACTTTAAGGGAAACAAAGCTGTTCGATGCATTCTACTCCTTGAATGGGGAAAATGATTACGCCATATCAAATGAGCATTGTTCATGACAAGTTTTGGTTCTGGATGAAGTCATACTGCTGTTGAAGTGCTGGTTCATTTCTCAAAGGTGTTGCTTTTTGCTTGTAGAATGTCAATCATTTGCGTGTATACTGAGGTATAGAGAATAACTAACTTATGATGTTCTTGATTATATGTTTTACGGGAACAAGACATGAAGTTTGTAACAAGAATATATTCAGATTTTTATAACGACAGTTAAAATTGAATTTGGAGGGATGGAGTGCAGAGTTCATAATATGAGTGACTTGCAGTTAAAGGAGAATTGCCGTTTGCAGGAGGCCTGGATCTGGGGGGCTGTTGAGAGGCTGCCAAAGGAGAAATGACAGGCAGATGATCCCTAATAAGTAAACAAGGCAAGCAGAAGATGCTGACCTGGATACTCTCAGGGCCACCACAAGAGGACTGTCACCCACGTTGTCCTGGTGTGACGCACCCACCAGATGAGTGAACAGGAAAGGATGTCCCCAGATCACCTTAGAGAGTGAGGGGGATTACTACCTGTGAGGGCTTGGGACTCATTATGGCATGCCAGGACCATTTTGGGATTGCAAAAAATTTACTGACATGTGTTTGGGGGGGGGGGACCAAAGAGGGGAACGAAGGTGAATTGGGGACAAGCAAGCAAGCATGGGGAAACAGGGTAAGCGGATAAAAGGGGTTCGTAATGTGTAAACTAGTGGTCATTATTCTTAACTGGTGATGTCTGATCACCACAGTCTGCCCTGTCTTCTTATTAAGGTCCATTTCTGTTTCCCTGTGTGAAGGGACTCTAGTCTATGTGCAAGTGTATGGAGGTCTAAGAACCTGCAACTGGAGAGAGAACCATGGGTCATAGGGGATCATGTGTCTGGAGTGCCAGCAATAGGACAAGCTGGAGTGTGTGTCTGTGCATATGTATGTCACTGTGTAATCACTAGTCTCCAAGTGTTTTTGCAGAGAAAATAATGGAAATACTTCTGTATATATACAAAAACAGATGGCCCCTTATTGAAAAGCGTCCCCTGTACTCTTTAAAAATTAATGTTTTCAGGTTTGTTTATTTACTTTCATGTGTCCAGATGTTTTGAAGCGCCTTTCATTTAGTTCCAGATAAGGCATACACTTGGTTGGGATGGAATTAATGTCACCAAAATTTAGCCACACAGGCATAATTCTGAAACACAGGCTACCTCAGAGGTAATGAAAAGACAGAAGCAATTACGGAATTAAATTAATTCAACTTTTCTTTAGAGGATTGCTTCGTCAAACACAGGGAGCATCAGACATTTCCTTTGACCAAGGTCTTGTATTTTGCTATTACCTGCATAAAGGTAAAGAGCTAATTTAATTTTAGTTTTTTGGGGGAATAAGAGGTAATAAAATCTCTTGAAAAATCCTTCTGTAGCATTTATGCTCCAATGTCTAAATCTCACCTACATCCAGATGTCTACAATATGAAGATGTACCCCCGAGCTAGTCATCTAACCAGTCATCAATTAGCCCCAGAAAGGTGATCGTTGGCCTGTGTGTTCAAGGCCATGGGTTGCTGGATGACTATTGCTCTTCTTCTGCAGGAGGGTGTGGACCCATAGCTTCCATTTGCAGAAACATGTTCCTGAATATTTTTTTCTTTTCACCTTTCCCACCCCCCTCCAATACCGTCCATGTCCAGCCTTTTCCTGTCTCATTCTAAAACTTATTTCCTCCAGGTTCTTCAGTTCCCTCTCCTCCGAACCCCAGCCTGGTCATAAGTATGTCCAGGGCACTAGCAACACTCAGTTTAGCTCCCCAGCCTCTTCCAAACTGTGTGACTGTTGCTCTGCCAACGGTTCCACTAATCCATAGTGCTCTAACTTATATTTTCTTCAGTTTAATCCACAGTTGTAATCCCCTCACCCAAATCTCCCATTCCGTCTTGGTGAGTCCTGTGGTGTCCTCTCTCACTGCTAACATGCTCTCATGGTTGCTCATATGCATGCTGTAAGCATATACATAGTGGCTGAGACACTCATTTCCCTCTTGGAGGAGCTGTAGCAAAGCAACTCACATACAGGGTAGCTGAGGAAAGCATAGGAAGCTTCTGGATAGCAAGATGTTCCTCATTACACAGCACTGAACCTCCACCCAACAGGAAAGAGCTGCCATCTCCCTGGTTCATGCCCCCTCCCCCCCTGAATTGTAGAAGTAGCTTTGAATCATTAAATCAGACATAGACATATGGGGTGAGATTTACTTCATCTAAATTCAGGTGTGGAAAATACAGTTGTATGGAAAGGAAAGCAAAGAATATAATGAAGAGAAAGAACTCACAGTCAAAAGTAAACTCATCCAGCCCCTACACCGACTGGACTCCCACTGGTATATATGCTTGTAATATGACTCACAAGTTTGGCTCTACCCAATCACAATCACAAAAATGACTTCATGATTTAGAGCCAAAAGAACCATCACTGATTCTGTGAATAAATTATTGTCCTGATTTTAATTCAGTTTAAAAGGTGAAACTCCAGGTAGTTCAAACTCCAATCATTACCCTCCTCCGGGTAAGAATACACACACACATACATTCACAAAAACAATATTTGTTGAATAACTCTTACACTAAAGGATTACATATTACAGTTTCCTGCACCACAATTTTACTAATAAAGGTGAGTAATTTTGCGAGACTCTTCTCATTCTTACTGTTCTATTATATTGTATAGTTTGATATCATTAATATTGAAGTGCAATGGATAATTTTACTTCAAAAGAAAAGAATCATTTTATTGAGATTAGCCTTGGTAAATGTTGGGATTCATCTAAACTAATCCTGCTCATCTAATTGCTTTTTAGGTCTTAATTAATATTCCATATTCCTGGGAGAAATAAACTCCTCCAAAGAGTGATTTTATTCATCCTAGAAAAGAAATCCAGGACTGTTAGGCTTGAATCTTCCTCTGCAGATCTGTATCTCTGTTCAATGATTATAAGGAAGTGTAATGACTAGATCACTGGTACATGTTGGCATCATGAGTATCTGAAGACAACAGATAAAAGCTAGCCTCAGGGCCTAAATTTCAGTCTGGATTTTGGATTGCTAACATTCTTTTCACATGAGCCTGAGTCTGAAATATAGATCAATCAAACCAAATACTCAGGCAAATTTCAAGCCACAATTACTTTTCCTTACTTTTTTTGTTATGGACTGAAGGTAAATGGAAAGTCTGAATTTTTAAAATTGAATGAGAAAGCAAAACTAAACATGTAATGGCTGGATTAGTGCTGTTTGGGACGTAAGACCCAAGAGGAACATGCAAAAATATTCATTTGCTCAAGGAACTTGAGACAGGAATACCCAACATTGATTTCTGTAACAGACCCAGTTAGCTGTTGACAGGACATTGAGTGCAAGCCTGCCTCTGATTATTCTTGTTGTTATTTATTATTGAATTTTTGTCTAGGCATTCCCATGGAAAAGGAAAATTGGACAGTAGTCACTAAGTTCGTCTTTCTGAGATTCACTAGCTGGCCAAATCTACAGATAGTGCTTTTCACATTCTCTCTTATCATTTATCTCCTCTCACTTGTCAGCAATGTTCTTATCCTCATCATTGTTTTAGTTGGCATGTCTTCACAGTGCCATGGAAACCTGGTACACAACAGCCACAGTATCTAAAATGTTAGCCAACTCCTTGATGGAGAGAAGCACCGTCTCTGCTTCAAGCTGCATTGCTCAATATTACTTCTTCTCTTTTGCTGCCACAGAACTGTTCCTCCTTACAGTCATGGCATATGACTGCTACCTGGCCTTCTGTAAACCATTACATTACTCCACTATCATGAACCCAAAGACTTGCCATAACTTAGCCATGATCTGTTGGTTGTCAGGATTCATCTGCCCTATTTTTCCTTCCACCTTGTTCGCCAGCATTTCCTTCTGCACTAACAAAATCAACCATTTCTTCTGTGATGCTGATCAGCTCTTCCGACTTTCATGTGGTGACACATACAGCATATAAATCGTGGGCTATACTTTCAGCACTGTCATTATAATGTCCTCTGTCCTTTTCATCATGACTTCGTACCTCCAAATCATCATGACCATCATGAAGCTAACATGAGGTGCTGCATGCAAAAAGACATTTTCTACGTGTGCCTCACATCTCTCTGTGGTCACCATCTATTTTGGGACTCTTATCTTTATGTATATCCAGCCTGTAGTGAAATATGAGTCTGATCTCAGTAAAGTGGTGGCTATTTTTTATTCAGTAATTACACCGTTGCTGAATCCAGTAATATACACACTAAGGAATAAGGATGTGAAACTGGCCATAATAAAAACTTTCTTAAGGAATAAAGGTTAAGTTTTGGCATTTTTAACCTATTTTCTCGAATGCTTGATGTATCTGTACTGTGTAGTATTAAAGCATTTATATTAAAGTTTGAAGTAAAAATTTTGTCTCCTGTTTTGGTTGGGCTAAAATGCAAGTCATGGTTTAGACCACTCATACATATATGCATGTGTCTGCATCTGGAAAAGGTATTCAACTCACCCGAAGTCTGGCATCTAGTTTAATATTCTGTGACTTAGCTGATTTATTTTGTAAGTAAATTAAGTCCTTTTGCTTTATCACTTTTCAGGTGTGTATATAAAATAAACATATGAAGTATAAAAAGGCTTATTCTAAGATGATGTAAAATTCTCATCTCAAAATTAATAAACAGTTGATGCAAAACAATTAAGTAGCAAGGTCTCACAAATGTAACAACCATGATTTTCATGCAGTATCATCATGGTCATATTAGTTTCTCTATTTTATTTTTAGTGGTATCCTACAGTTTGATTCAGCTGTCCAAGCGTATGTGTCTAGTACTATTTTTAGATGTCTTAGCGTATCCTGTCTGGTGCCATTAAAGAAATGCTGTAGATTATTCAAGATATCTGCGTGGGGCTGACAGATATGACACAGGAGCTACAACCTCAGACCCTTCAGGAACGGCAGATAAAGGCTCAGTGGGGTATCCTGGGGCATCTCATACGGCACTAAGTGCTCATGTTCAGGCACACTCCTGCTCTGCTGTTTCAGCTGAATCACACCTACTAGTACTTTGCCTGTATTGACTAGATCTTCAAACAATGTAGCTGGAGTTCGGATGCTGCTTCATTTGTACACTCCTGTGGCTCATTACCATTTTCCACATATATGTATCCAGTGACATCTGAGGTGCCCACTCAGCATATGGGAGAACCATGTCCTTCTATAATAACAGCTACAGGTGAGACAGTATATCCTAGAATATCTAAGCTGACACTAGATGTCTATGGTTAGGCAACTGAACTACACTCATGAACTAGGTACAGATTAACTAGATACAGACTGTCGTTTGGGCTGAATTCTACTTTTCATATTCATGCAGATGTCATTGGTGAGATGAATGAGGTGAATTGATGAGATGAACTAAACAGTTGCTTTTGCATGTGCGCTGCTTGCATTTCCCAAAGTAGGAGCCTAAGCTTTGGTAAGGAATAGCATGCCTCTTCTCCACTCACTATATTGGAGTAGCAACAGGCAGCTAAAAAGGGGTGTTTCCACATGCAGATTCAGTCCTCAAAAATCCTGCTGAAGTGGTGGAAACCAGTGGTTGGAGAAGTCTCTGGGGACAGGAAGAGTACTGTGAGGCTCAGGAAAGAGACTGTGAGACTAGGGGTAAATGTCAAGGCTGCCTTCCTGTAGGACTTGCTCAAAATTTAAGTTAACAGCTTTATTAATGACCTGAACAGAAAGTTTTTGGACTAGGGAAAAGCAGTCAGTGTGCTGGAGGGCAGAACTACTGTTCAGAAGGACCTCAACAGGCTGGAGAAATGAATCTCACGAAGTTCAACAAATGTGAAGTCCTATAGCTGGGACAGAATAATCCTGTACAACTGGGCAGGCTAGGGCCTATCTAGGAAGTAGCTTTGCAGAAAAAGTCCTGGGGTCCTGGTGGATTACAGCCTCAGCATGTGTCATTTGTGAGTCCTTGCAGCAAAGGTCAACCACATCCTTGGCTATCTTATCAAGAGTGCAACCAGCAGGTCAAGAAACAATTTCTCCCCTACAGTCCCTACATATGAGACTGCACCTGGAGTTGTGTGCCTGGATACACAATATCTTTCTTGTTTGTATAGGAAAGATACTGGAATACTTGAGCAAGTCCATTGGAAGGCCAGCAAGATAATTAGGGGGCTAGAGCACAGACTGTCCCAGGAGACACTAAGGGAGCAGGCCTTATTCAGCCTGAAGAAGAGAAGACTAAGGGGAGATTGTATTGCTTTCTCTGCTACCTAATGGAGGATGTGGAAAAGACAGAGGCAGGGTTTGCCTCTTTCAGAGTGCACAATGGAAGGAGAAGGTGTAAATGACACAGCCTGGATCATGGGAAATTCTGACTCAGTATAAAGAAGTGCTTTTTTAATTTGAGGGTGCTCAAACAGTGAAACTGATCTGAAGAGACTGTGGTAGTTGGAAGCGCTTCAAATTCAGCTGGTTTAGGCCCTGAGCTGCCTGCTTGAACAGGCTTCACTTAAAGCAGGAAGTTGGACTGGAGCCCTCACAGTGTCTTTTCCAATCTACATGATTTCATGGACTTACTTAACTAATTACACGTTTTTATGACTGCAAGATTCTAGGTGGCTATCATCTCCTACAGCAAGAAGTGGAGTGTGTAGCAAGTGAGTCATCTTATTGCAGCTTCACTATTACTACACACCACTTCTTGCTGTAGGAGATGACATACACCTAGAATCCTACAATCATAAAAACTCCAGTCCTCGTAGATACAGTCTTTACAAGACAAACCAAAAAGTATCTATTTAAACCAAGTGATCAAAACTTTTGTAAGACCTACCTGGAAGGGAATCACTCACTGGAAAAAAGAAAACAAAAAGTCATTATATAACTTCTCCTTGTTGGTACAGAATTTTTTACATTAAAACCTGAAAAGGCAACAGAAAAAAGCAGGGTGGGGAGGGGCAGTGTGCTGCCAGGGGATACCTGGGAGCTGGGGCAGGAGAATGTGCAAGAAAGGACTAGAAGCAATGGGTGATTTGGGACTGCCCCTGCTGGGGTTGTGTAGAGGTGCATGAGGAAGAAGTGAGGGCTCCCATGTCCCATGAGCAGTCCCACCCCAACCCAGCACCCCCATCAGGGCCTATGCCACAAACAGTGAGTGTCCAGGAGCTCTCCTCAGCCACTGTTGCAGCCCAAGCCTGCACCCACACTGGCACTTCAGGCAAGTTCATCAGCCTGCCTTCCTGACACCCTCCCCTGACTTTTCCTTTTCTAGTGTGCCTCATCGGGTCCAAGAGGATACAGGTAGGAAACCAGTTTTGGACCAGCAAGGAAATCTTGGAAAAGGAGATGGGTATCTCATGTCTTTCTTGTAGACATTGCTGAGCTTGCTCGGAGTCATACATCTGCAGAAAAGGGAATGACAAAGCTTCAGACCTGGAAACGGCCCTGTTATGGTTGTCTTCTGGAAGCCTATATCCAAAGATAGGGTCCCATTTTCTTGAGGGCCACTGAGACCTCCTTGTTCACCAGAGGACAGACTATTTAGGTTGAGAGCTGGAGTCACTAAAGTGCACTAGGTAGCTAAAATCCTTTCCCTGTCAAAGGAATAGCTGGGCACAGCCTGATGTCAATGTAGATGAATGTGAAACAATGAAAAGACAACTTGATGAGGGGGAAGAAGCAAGTAGACAAAGCTTTCCTCTTCCCTGCATGTGGTCAGGATATTCAGGACCAATCTGAGAATGAAGCAGTGAGAGAAGCAGATTAGGAGAGAGTTCCCCATCACTACGAAGATATCTACCACGAAGACCATGACTTTACTGATCCTCTTAGAGCTGCAGGGGAGTGCCAGCAATGGGTGAAGGAGTGGTTCGTGATGTGGGGACCACAGGAGGTCAATGGTAGGATCAGGCCTTTGTGTACCCAGGAACTGATATCAGCAGTGATCATGGCAGACAGCCCCATGCATGCTCTCATGTTCATTCTGGTACTGCAGTGCAAGATGAAGAAATTGGTCATGCAGTGGTCATAAGCCATGACTGTGAAGAGCACTGTCTTTTTCCCCAGACACCATATGCACAGCTGGAGCATGCCCTCAGAGAAGGAGATGGTGTTCCTGAGGGTCAATAAACTTCCCAGCATCTTGGGCATGATCATAGTGGTGCAGACGATGACCACCAGTGCCAACTGGGAGAGGAAGAGATACTTGGGACTGTGGAGTCTGGGGTTGGAAAAGGTGGCAGCAAGGATGGCTGTGTTGCCTACTGGGAAAAAGCATAGAAAGGACAAGAAAAAAGAGGAAATGGAGGGGAAAAAACGCAGCATAATTAATATTGTCACAGAGCTTTTGTTCTTCATCGCTGCATGTCCCAGGGATACTTACATACAAAGGTACTGGTGAGGAATCATTTCCCATAGTTAAAGTGCCATTTCTACAGCATGGAGATTAACCTAAAAGTTATTTCCCTAGACTCTATTTATAATCCAAGAGGAGAAACAGGCAATTCCTGATCCTCATTTGTTAGCCCTGCTCACCAGTCTACCTCCAGAACAGGCCAGTCATGATCTAGAACACCTCATGTTTTCCATGGGCTATAAAGTAGTCTAGGTGTCTAGTTCAGACATAGATCTATGATTTGCAGAAGCCCAAAATTAAGAGAGATGGTTTCCACCCAATGTAAACCACTCCTCTATCCTTATTGCCATCTAGACCTTACCAAAGTGTTGTCCAAAAGGTTAATGAGCTCAAAAAAAAAAAAAAAACCAACCAACCAAACCACAGTTTAACTCAAAAAAATGAAAATATCATAATGAGGAACATGTATGTTTCAAAAGGTATTCAGCTAAACCCATTTAAGTTAAATGCAACATTGGTATCACTGCCAACCCCAGTTGTGCCGACTGCCAAATACTGATTCACCTCTATAACAGTGAAATCTTTTCTTGTGCACTTCAGTTAGCAAGGTCTCATTGGGGCAATTGTCAAGAATTTTCTACACCAGTGCTAACATTTAAAAATGGGCCTTGAAAATCTCTTGCAATTGTAGTGAATAATCATTGATATTTCTGCCTAAATACTTTGTGGTCTGTGCCTATAAATGGACAGTGCTTAGTTATTGAATGGATTACTTTGATTTTGGGCTCCTCCTGAGCTGAATCACCCTGAATCATCCATGAGCAAGAAACCCATTACTGCGGAGAGACGGTATGGAAACAGACTGCATCAAGTGTTTCCATCACTGTCCCAGCAGATCTTGCACATGAAAATGGTCTTTTCTTGTGCCTCTTCAGGTCTGCAGTACATACCATCAGTGCTGTGCCACAATACAGAGCAAAGTGCCCTTTGGTACCTTGCAACATGATCCTGTCTTAATTTCAGACTCTTAATCTGGATACTTCCTTCCAGAGAAAACATTGTTTTAGCATGGGATGACAAGTGGCTGAGAGCAGATATTGGCAGTGTACACAGTGTATGTGGCCTCGTGGATTCCCCCGGGCACAGACCCTCTGCCCACCTGATTCCAGACCCATGGTCTCCTACTTGACAGCTCGTCCAGCTTGAAGTTTGGTAGTGAGTTACACTCCTGATGCACACCAGGTTTGGGGAAGATACAAACATTTGCCCCCTCCACCCACAGCAGCTGTCATCCAGGCACACGAGCTTATGACCCACAGTTCCACCCCTGTCACTAGTGCTGAGCCCTCTCATGCGCTGCATTCATGCAAGCCCCTCCCAGTACCTGGTTTTGGGAACACACACTGTTCCTGCCCCAGTGGCTGGTAGCTGAGACCCTACTGTCACCAGTAGCTGACACTGGGTCCCCACTGGCTCCAGTAGCTGAGACCACAGGCATCTACACCACCGGTCTGACTCCAGTAGCTGGCACCAAACCCATTCACACCGGTCCCCTCAGTAGCTGGCACTTAGTCCTTGCAGCACATGTACACACAAGACAGAGTGAGATTACGCAGAGAGAGAGTTAAAGAAAGATTTAATAAGAAGACAAGACAGACTGCGGTGATCAGGCGCAGGGCTCAGCCAGACAAGTGCACTGACCATCTCTGTTTCACATGCAACCCACCCCTTTTATACCCCTTTCTGTCTGTTTCCCTCTATGTTCATCTCTGATTCCCTTCCCCTGTACATTTCTTCCTCAGTGTACACAGTCCCACCAGCCCCCTCCAGTATCTGGGACTGTTTGCATTTTTATCAGTTGCAAAGTCCAGGCTGGCCCTCTCTGAAGTGATGTCTGTGGTTTCTTGACAGCCCATCAATTAGTGTGACTGATTAGCTTTGTTTCTTGTTGTCTCCCTCAATGTCTCCATCATTGTTTGTGTATCAGGGTTGTGTCTCTGAATGTTTTGTTTACTACTTTCTCCTTTTCCTTATTATCCCATTTTGACAAGGTCCTTGATCAGATAATGTTGAGGGAGCAGATGATCTCTCCTTCCACATATTGTTACAGTTTTCACAGCATCCTTGTATCTAATTTTGGATATTATGAATGGGTGGACTGCTAGATGGGGGAAAAACTGGATGGATCGTCTTTGGATTCAAAGGGAAATGGTGAATGGTTTGTCATCTACCTGGAGACTGGTTGTGGTGGGATCTGCTCAGGGGTCTGTCCTTGGATCTGTCCTGTTTAATGTCTTTATCAAAGAGCTGGAGGAGGAAACAGAAAACAGTCTCATACAATTTATGAAGAACATCACTGTAAAGTGATGGCAATGTCCATCACTGGCACTAACCGACAGTCAATACACTCAAGTGCAAGCGAGGCCATTCAGAAGGACCTAGACACACTAAAGGGACCTCATGAAACAGAAATCTCATGAAACTGAGAAAGGATAAGTGCAAACTCTTGTACCATGGATGGATTAATCACCTGCATCAGTACAGGAGGGGCAACTGCCTGCTTGGGTAGCAGCACTACTGAAAAATTATGGAGGCTATCAGCACCCTGAGCCCTATCAATAGCACTGTAGCCAGTAGATCAAGGGAAGTATTTATTCTCCTTTAACTCGGCACCTGTTAGACCATATCTGGAATACTGCTTCCAGTTTATGGCTTCCCACTACAAGAAAAATGTTGATAGTCTGGAGTGATTCCAGTGGAAAGCCAGGAAGACAGTTGGGGGCTGGAGCACAGGACATTTGATGAGGTGCTAAGGGAACTGGGTTTGTTCAATTCTAAGAAGACAAAGCTTAAGTCATGTTTGATTAGACAAAACAAGAAATATTTTCACCATGAGGCTGTTCAAACGCTGGAACAGGGGCCCAGGGAAACTGTGGACAGCACCCTTGGAGACATTTAAAATTCAACTGGACAAGGCCCTAACTCAACTATCTTTGAGAAGGAGGTTGAACTAGAAACCTCCAGAGGTCTCTCCCAAGCTGAAAGATCCTGAGCACAGCTAAAAGAGGCAGCTGACAGATGCAGCAGTTTGCACAGCAGTTTCTGGGCTCTGCTTCTTTGAGATCTCCTTGGGATATTCTCAAACTTCTGCAAACTTTGTCTGGGATTGTCAGGGGACTCCTAGGAACCCCCTGAGGAACTTAGAGGGTTCCTGCTGCTGCCAGTTAAGGGTAAAGGTAGGATAAGGATAAGGATAAGGATAAGGGTAAGGGTAAGGGTAAGGGTAAGGATAAGGATAGCCACAGGAGTCCTTTACTTCTGGTAAGCTTCCAGTAAGCTCAAGCAGCTTCTAATGACCTTTGTCAGCTGCCCTTGATCAAAGGGTCTATATGGGATGGAGTTAGAAAGTTACTTCATAACAGCTCCTATGGTGCTGTGTTTTGCATTTTTGTGGGTAACAGTGTGGGTAACACACCAGTGTTTCGGCTATTGCTGAACAGTGCTCACACAGCATCAAGGTTATCTCTCTTCCCCTACACCCAAAAGCCATCAGGCTAGGGGTGGGCAAGAGGATGGGAGGGGACACAGCCGAAACAGCTGACCCAAACTGTCCAAAGGGATATTGTATACCATGTAACATCATGCTCAGCAATAAAAGCTCAGTGAAAAGAGGAGGAAGGGCACATTTGGGGTTATGGTGTTTGTCTTCCCAAGCAACCATTACATGTGCTAAGGCCCTGCTTTGCAGGCTCTGGCTGGACATCTGCCTGCTGATGGGAAGTAGTCACTGACTTTCTCTTTTTGCTTTGCTTGAACACACAGCTTTTGTTTTCCTTATTAAGCTGTTGTTATCTTGATCCATGAGTCTTTTTGCCTTCCTTCTATTTTCTCCTCATCTCATGGGAGAGGGAAGTGAGTGAGAGGTAGAGTGGGTGTTTAACAGCTGGCCAGGGTCCACCCACCACACAGTGGAACATCCAGTAACCAATCAGCTGGGGAAGACACACAGGAATGTGCCCTGAGTCAGCCAATGCCTGGGTGGCAAGGTGTGTGGGAGAATTTGGACAGGTGTCTAGACCAGTTTTCACTTCCAATGGCCTGGGAGTTGATGCTTGAAAAGACGTGTAATGTTGCTGAAATGGCAGATCATCTGAAAGAAGGATGCCTTTATACCAAAAAGAGACAATGATTTCTAATGCCGAAAGGTAGAAGTCCTCTTCCTTCTGAAAACTGGTTTTGCCATAAAACAAAGCAAGGTCAAAGGACCTGCACAAGAGGTCCAGTTTTGGGGAATAAAATGGCAAAATGGGTGTTGTCACATCCCAAAGGATGTGTTCAATAAGATAACAGCCACATCCCCACCAGCTAGCAAAAAAGAAACACAAGCTTTCCTGGGCATTGCGGGTTTCTGGAGAATGTATATTCCCTCTCGCAGTGAGTTTGAGTCTTCTCTATTGAGTGACCTGAAAGAACAACTCTTTCAACTGGGACTCTGAGCTGCAATGAGCCTTTGAACAGATCGAACAGGAGAGAGTTCCTGCAGCAGCCCTTGGGACAGGCCAGACAGGACCAGCTGTGAGGATTGTACTCTATACCACACCTGGGGAGCATGGTCTCACCTGGAGCCTTTGGCAGAAAACATTCAGAGAGACTCAAGGTTGACCTCTAGGGTTTTATAGCTGGGGGTATAGAGGATGTCACTACACCCCAAATGAAAAGGAGATACTAGCAGCATATGAGGGGATTTGAGCTGCTTCAGAGGTCAGCATGGATTTATGAAGGGGAAATCATGCTTAACCGACCTAATAGCCTTCTACAATGAGATGACTGGCTTGATGGATGAGGGGAGACTTCACTAAGACTTTTCACACTCTGTCTTGCAACATCCTAATAGACAAGCTGACAAAGTATGGACTAGCTAACTAGACAGCGGGGTGGATGATTGAAAACTTGCTGAACTGCTGTGCTCAGAGAATAGTGATCAGGGGCTCAAAGTCCAGCTGCAGGCCAGTCATTAGTGGAGTACTCCAAGGGTCAATCTTGGGTCAGTACTGTTTGACCTCTTCATTAATGACCTGGATGATAGGATAGAGTGCACCCTCAGCAAGTCTGCTGATGATACAAAGCTGGGAGGAGTGTTGATAGACCAGATGGGTATGCTGTCATTCAGGGAGGCCTCAAGAGGCTGCAGAAATGGACAGAGGAACCTCATGAAGTTCAGCAAAGGGCAATGCCAAGTCCTGCACCTGGAATAACCCCATGATCCAGTACAGGCTGGGGACCAACTGGCTTCAGAGAAGGATCTTGGGGTCTTTGTGGCTTAGTAGGTTTCACCAAATCCAGTTGCCCAGGATTCTGTCCAGTCATGTTTTGAATATCTCTGCAGAGGGAGACACCACAATTTCTCTGGAAAACTTGTTCCATTATTTGAGCACCCTCAGAGTAAAAAAGTTTTTTCTTCTGTTCATATGGAATTTCATGTTTATTAATTTGTGCCCATTGCCTCTTGTCCTGTCACTGGGCACCACTGACAACAGTCTCTCTTTTTCATTCTCTCCCATCAGGTGTTTATACACATTTATAAGATTCCCTCTGAGCCTTCTCTTCTCCAGGCTAAACAATCCCAGCTCTCTCAGCCTTTCCTCATAGGAGAGATGCTCCAGTCTCTTAATCATCTTTGAGCCTCTTTACTGGACTCTCTCCAGTATGTGCATCTCTCTCTTGTACTGGGGAGCCCAGGACTGGACACAGTACTCCAGGTGTGGCCTCACCATCACTGAATAAAGGGGAAGGATCACCTCCCTCAACCTGCTGACAATGCTTTGCCTGATGCAACCCATGATACCATTAGACTTCTTTGCAGTAAGGGCACATTGCTGACTTTTGTTCAACTTGGTGTCTACCAGGACTTCAAAGTGTTTCTCTGCAGCACAGGAAAGTTTTCTGAGAATGTCTAAGTAGAGAATTAATGGATTTTCAAATAGCATAACATATATGGCTTTAAAGGGGTGTTTTCAGTCCTGGAGTGCCCTTTTGTAACATTCAAGGAGAATCAGCTGCAGGAGAAGGTTTGCATTATGTACCATATCATATCAACCAGCACCTTGAAGACTCTGCTGACTGTATTCATGAGACTTCCTTTGAACATCATGGGGTAACAACCAGACATGCAGACACCTACATGGAACACTTTTAGATGTTTTAGCCAGCTAGCTGGAGTCATCCTAATTTCAGTAACAATTCAGCTGCTCAGACTGAATATGTAATGAGCTGAAATTCTCTCTAGACTCCATTAAGTTTCTTGGGCTGGCATTCAAGTACCCAAACACAGCTGATCAGTGCTACTTAAGATGCCATAGAGTGACGCATTGTGTGGAGCTGGCAGATATGCACTGGACATAAGTGAGACCCAAAACTTCCTGAATTGGCTGCTAGTGGTCAGGTAGGGTATGGCTGGGGCTCTGAAATTGTACTTTATGCCTATGTGTGGGTAATTAAACACTGAAGTTAAGGAAGACGGATTCCACACTGCCTGCCATCTCCAGATACCTACAAGCTGTCTGTTTCCCATGTTGTCATCTTAGCTCCTTCTACAGTCAGAGGATAAATCACATCTAGTGTTTAGTTTATGTTTTTTGTAGATCTCTTAGAGACTCGAATGTTCCATTCTGACAGTTCCATTGCCTCTCTGCTACAATGCTGACAAATCTTCATGGAATCAGTTTCCATGTATCCTCACATCATCTGAATGGCTCAACAGTAGCAGAAGACACTGTCCCCCCTCCCCCATGAAATGTAAAATGAACAACAAGATAAAACCACAAAAACCCCAAACAAAACCAAAACCAAACCAGAACAAGCCCATCTTTATCCTTCCACCATCCCCCACCCCCATCTCTGTCTTGATAGGTTGGAGTGTCCAATTTTCTCAGAGATATTGGGCTCAAACTCCTAGAAGTAGCTTCTACCTTTTAGAAAGAAACTGAATAAACCAAAGTCTCAAAAAGGGAGTGATAGTAAGCTTAACTACTCTTAAATACATACAGACGCTTACTGAAATTCAGTGTTTTATTCTTAAATATAGGAGTGCATTGGAACAGCTAATTGAGGATCTCTGCTGCTGCATTCTTATGTGGAGAGTCCTGCTTTCATTCAGTAAAATATAGTTAGGTCCTACCAGGAGGATGCCTAATGCAACTTTCCATCTCTTGTGGAGGCTTGGAACCTGCTGTTTATCCTTCTGAATAGTCCATAACCAGTGACAACCAGTCTTTCCTAGGAAATAAGACTACCTAAAATAACATATCCTTTACTGAGGTCCGTTAGTGCCAAGTGCTGAAGAAAACAAACACACAAACAAACAAAACAAACTGCATTTACACTTACTAGCAGAGAAGGTAAATTATCCCTTAAGTTCCCCCTTTAAGAAAAGTAAAAATATACAGTTAAAATTAATTTTTCTGTCTTTTCTGCACTGCAGCTCAGCTTTAGCAGGATGCCTAGAGAACACTGAACCCTCATCTCCCACCTGTACACTATACCATAACAGAAAGGACACTACAGGTTTCAATCCCCTCAGCTTGAAAATGTTGAGAACTCATCTCTCTTGCAGTCTTGACTGTTTCCCAAGTGCTACTTAAATTAGGTCATGACTACCTCTCCCTCTGCTTCTAATGTCTAATTGTGGTTTTAACAACTGCATTTTCTGTAGCTTTTTTCTGTAAAGCTTTTTTTACATGTTTCTGTCATATTCTATGGATGTAGTATAGATTGGCTGTTCCATGGCCTTTTTAATAGGGTATATCACCAGGGAGAATAGGACATAGTATTCTGTTAGGCCCTGATCCTAAATTAGGAATTTAAAGTAGGACAGATGACCTATTCTTAAGAAGTGCCTGTTTCTCTTCATTATCTGGAGAAAAAGGACAGCTAGCTAAAATGCAGATGTTTTTACTGCATTTTTCTAAAATTAGGAGTGTTGCAAAGGTACAGAAGGCCTTGAATGAGGGCAATATGAGAGATGAGGAGAGCAGGGAATGGTCTCTTCCACAGGTGTCACTCAGGGCAGGAAGAGGATCACAAAGATTCCAATGGCCTACTCCTCCTGGGGCAAATGATGGTGTAACAGCAGGTAGATCATCCCTGCACCAGCTGAGAAGGGCAAGGGCAACCCATTTCCACTCAGCACAGTCCAAGACTAACCTCCAGCACAATGCGGGCACCTCTGCCACCTACCCAAGTATGCAGGAAGCTCTCAGTAGGGTCTGAGCAAAGAGTTCTCCCCCACACACATACACACAAGCATACATATACATGCATACACACAAATGTGCACACATGCACACTCAGAGGCCGTTAGAGATCTAGTTGTTCTGAGGAGCTTCTCAGTCCTCAGGATGTCCTGGCAGAAGGTTGGCACTGGAGATGACTGACAGAGTCCATCATTATAAGATGGTGGTTGTACCATCTGGACCGCAAAAGAAGGCAGCTCATAGAACTGCACTCATGCTTGTCTCTAGTATTTGTCCCTAAAAGACAACAGACAAAACTCAGTGGAGATGACTCCCATGAGAGGTTTTTTCCTTGCTCATTATGATCATTTTTCTGTTTAAATAAATTCACCAGATAACACGTTTTGCTCCCACTCACTCTTGGAAGACTAAATGATGAGTCTTGGTCTCTGGAGTCTGCTGAAAGAGAAGGAAGATGCCCATGTGCTGTACTAAAACATGAGACAGAAGAACCTTAGGAAATCTAGCCTAGATTCTCTGCATTACCAGGTGAAATGGCACATACAGGCTGATGCCACACTTTCACACAGGCACTTATAGACCTAGAGCATTCATTGGTCATGTAGAAGACTACATTCAGTTTCCTACTCTCTCAGACAAAGCTAGAGCAGATTTCCTCCCCCCTTCCAAATGACAGAAGATAAATTACTCCAAGGGCCTGGAGTCATTTATCTGTGAGTGCTTGTATGAGGCTTTCAGGTGCTTCTCCAAAAAATTTTATTCATGGCATAAAGAACTAGTGACAGAGAGATGCAAAATACAAATGAGACTACGGCCCAGGTGACAAGACACTTGTCCAAGACACATTGCAGCCTCTGCTACAGTGACTGTACTGCATGAAACACTAACTTTTCTTTTCTTGGAAACAAAGATTGAAACCTCATTTTCCATCAGACGATGCAAGATGGTATATTGTGAATACTGAAGTAGTAAGATTTGTATACACTTATACTGGACAGAAGAAACACAAAATCTCTAAGTAAAGTTTGAGATAAATCCATTTTCCAAGTGTTCCAAGTTATCAGGGTGTTTAAAAAAAGTCAAGCATAAGAGAAACAAAAAATCCAAGTATATAGAGGAGAAGATTCCTTTCAAGAAGAGTAAGTTCATATCTTCCTCAGCTCAGCTATAATTTTGATTAGTACTTCTTTCACATCTTTATTCCTCAGGCTGTAAATCAGGGGGTTTAATGTGGGAATTATGGTTGTGTATATGAGAGCTAGGACTTTCTTAATGTCTTGTGAATTACTGGATTTTGGCCGTAAGTAAATCAAGGTCCCACTTCCACAGTACAATGTTACAACAATAAGGTGTGAGGAACAGGTGGAGAAGGTCTTGTGCCTGCCCTCTGCAGAGGAAATCTTCAGGATGCTGGAGATGATGCAGGCATAGGATACCAGGATGAGACAAAATGGTGCAAAGATGACCAGCACTGTGGCTGTAATGATCTGCTTTTCATATGAAGAGGTGTCGGTGCAGGAGAGCATGATAAGTGGGGGAATATCACAGAAGAAGTAGTTAATCTTCTTGGGTCCGCAAAACGGCAATGTGAACACCCAAGCTGTCTGCACCACAGACACAACATTACCACTGCAGCATGACAGCAGGACCAAGGAATGACAAACTCTGCAGTTCATGATGATTGCATATCTAAGGGGGTTGCATATGGCCACGTAACGGTCATAGGCCATGGCTGCCAAAATGTACCATTCAGTGGCTGCTAAGAAAATCACACAGTAGAGCTGCGTGGCACAGCCCATGTAGGAAATGCTCCTGTCCTCTGACAGGAAGTTTACCAGCATCTTGGGAACAACACTCGATGCTGTGGAAATATCCAGGAAGGACAAGACCCGGAGGAAGAAGTACATGGGCATGCGGAGGGTGGGGTGCACTGTGACCATGAAGATGAGAAGGTTCCCAATGATGGTGATGGTGTAAATCAAGCAGAATGTGAAGAACAGCAAGTGCTGCAGTGCTGGGTGGTTGGACAATCCAGAGAGGACAAATTCGGTCAGCAGAGTGTGGTTTCCTAGTTCTGGTCCCTCTGTTGGCTTCATCTGGGAGGAATCAAATGGACAGACTGTCAGACGGGTAGTCACTGCACCAAGGTCAGTTACGCAAGTGAGGAGTGTCTTGGGAATCTCTGGAGAGCCACTGGATCGAAGGGTGTGACTCTAGAACTGGCTTAGCTGAACAAAGTAAGAAGGCAATGGCTATGCGTGCTGAAAGCGCATGATGTTAGTGCTCTCTAAGTTTCATAGTTTGGGATAGTGACCAAGCATACAACTATGAGGAGCTGGCATTAAAGGGTTGGCTCCGTTATGGGTGTAGGGTTAATTGCCGAGAACATGTGCTCCCCCCGAATGTCAGGCCTGTGGTCCCAACTGGTTCCATAGGAGCTTTCTGCACTGAAGGGAATGCCCAGCTGACAACCGAAACACCCACAGTCCAAAGAAAGCAAAACCAAATGGAACCAAAACAAAACAAACTCAAATACCTTTTGTCTATAGACAGGCAGAGGAAGAAGGAATAATTAGAGGGAAAGATACCCATAGACAATGCTAAGAAAGTGTAGAGGGTGAAGTTCAGTACTATCTATCTGCTTTGTTAGTCACATTGCCTCATTACCCTGATGAGTGTTGCTGCGTGTGTGATGCCAACGGGATATTCCTGCAGAGCTATGCCAGTCGTGGCAGCTTTGTGTTTTCTTACTGCCCAGAATGGGAAACTGATGCACAGAAAGAGAGAAGAAATTAGCCTGCCACAGAGGAGAAAGTGGTCATTAATTCTGCGTTCTTCAGACTTGTCATCTCTTACCACAGGGGCAACCGGCCACTGGACTACACTAGTAAATCTCAAGGCACAGAATGCATTTTGGCAGCAGAAATGTATCCCTGTATGGGGACAGAGGACGAAAGCACCTTTTCCGCTGTACACACATGGATCTGGTCAACAGACCACAGCACATAGAGAAGGACACGTCGTCAAAGGAAGAGTGATGCATACAACCCTATCATGATTCAATCACTCCTCGTACTGACTCCATCTAATTTCTCTTTCTGCTATAACTTTACTCACATAAGATGCCTTTTGTCCTTGGGTTTTCTAACATGAACATGAAAATGAAAGCTGTGGATCTGGGAGCCACAGATGATTTTAACTTACAAGCACAATAAAGAAACTCCTAACATTCTCAGGCATTTAAAAGTCTGATGTATTTAAAAGGAATCTTTCTGGTTTTGGCTGTTTCCATTAACACAGAAATGAAAGAACACTGTGTTATTTGAAGCTCCAGATTTTGAGAGATACCTCAATACAACCTGTGCATAACAGAATAGAGAATGACATTAAAAATTCCCTGCAGTTTGTAATGGCACTGCCCTGGTTTCGGCTGGGACAGAGTTAACTCTCTTCTTAGTAGCTGGTACAGTGCTGTGTTTTGGATTTAGTATGAGAATACTGTTGATAACACGCTGATGTTTTAGTTGTTGCTAAGTAGCACTTATCTTAAGCCAAGGACTTTTCAGTTTCCCATGCTCTGCCAGCAAGCAGGTGTGCAAGAAGCTGGGAGGGAGCATGGCCAGGACAGCTGACCTGAACTAGCCAAATGGATATTCCATACCATGGAACGTTATGCCCAGTATATAAACAGGGGGGAGTTGGCCGGGAGGGGCGGATCGCGGCTCTGGCATCAGTCAGTGGGTGGTGAGCAATTGCATTGTGCATCACTGGTTTCTTTTCTTTTTATTTTTTTGTTGTATTCTTTTTCATTACAATTATTATTGTTCTTAGTTAGTAGTGTATTTTTATTTTTACTTTAGTTATTAAACTGTTCTTATCTCAACCCACGAGTTTTACTTTTTTTTCCTTTCCTCCTCCCCATCCCACTGGGAGGGGGAGGGGGAAGCAGCCGCGTGGTGCTTAGTTGCTGACTGGGGTTAAACCACGACAGGCACACATTCACACTAGTTTTCTTAACTTGTTAGATCCATGTAGCTGAAGTAGAATCTACCTAATTCTGCTCTTTGATCCCTTATGAAAGTTTTAGACTATTGCTTTGGTCATTAGCTGTTAATTAAAGTCAATAAAACTCACAGCAGTCATTGTTTTACTGCTAGATTAGCATTTTACTCCCTAATGCAGAACACCTCTCAGAAACAACTCTCACTTCGTGTAATTCTTGTTTAGTGGCTATGAGGACCTTTAAGTTCTGGTCTTAGTTCTTCCTTGGATTTGCTTTATGTATTCACAACAAGCATTTTAAAGTAAGTGTCCTACCTTCAGCAGTTCTGCCATCAGTGCCTCCAAAATGCATCATGTAAATTTCACTACAAGAATTTCCTGTTTTCTTACATTAGGGACAGCATTGGGCTGATGACTCCTACAGTCAGCTTACACTGCAGATTTTAAGTTGTAATTTAAATGCAGATGCTTTCCTGCCACTGCTTGAATAATCTGTGACATTAGCACATGATATATTCCATGGAATGTCATGCATGTTTTCTCCGAAGCACCACAAATGGAATTTACTTGCCCTTCACACAGATATCATAAATGCCAGTTGCCAAAAGACTAGCCTCACAGAGAAGAAGAAAAGGAATTTGTTAAAGTTGTTTCAATTTACTTGAAATAGTAGCAGAATCAGGTAGTTTAATGGAACAGGGACAATGAAACTACATCATGCACATGCATTTTGACTTGCAAGTACATGAGAACCTACATGAGCATCTGCATGCTAGTTCAATCATGAGATTGCTTCTGCAGCAAAATTATGTAGTGCCTTTTAAAGACAATCACAGGGGCAAAAAAGAAAATTGTTTTCTTCAGAAATTACTCTAGTCATTGAGGATGTAGAGAGCCACAAGCTGGGCTTTAGTGCTATCCCAGGGTGCCTTGGAGTCTCAAACACCTTTAGCATTATTAAAGAATGTCAAAAGCAGCTGCAGGCTCCAGCAGCCCTGACCCAGGACCCTTTTACCCAGCCACTGGAGCCTAGTCCAGTGTCTAGGGATTCAGGATCTCAGGGACAAAGCTGCTACTATGTCGTTTGCAAATTCAACGAGTGGTGAAGTTAAGCATGTATCCCTGAGACACATAGGACACAGATACACAAAGACACACACAGACATGCAAAGGACATTGATGTGACCAGCCACACAGACTGTCATAGACAATACATACAGGACTCACATCACACGAGTGCAGACAGCCATGTCCTCTCCTCCTCTGGGGTTGGCAGAGACAGGTCACTAGTGCAGGCAGACACATAACATCCTCAGGATTCACAAGCACATACACGTTTGTGGGTCCCCTGAGCACTGGCATAGCCCCTCTGTCTGTCCCCTCCCCCCTGCCCAGATCCTGGGCCTCTGACCCCCCCCCCACAGGTCCCCTACTCACCAGCCGGTCCAGCTTGATGTCCCAAACAAGCAGCACTCACACACTCATCCCATGGGCACCCCACACTCGCAGGTGCTCCCTGGGCACCAGCACAGACTCTCTGCCCACTTGATGCCCTTGCCCAGACCTCCTACTCACCAGCTGATCCAACTTGAAGTTTGCTGATGAATATACACGCATACCCCATGCACACGTAGTTTGGGGGAGATGCTCCCCCTGCCCCCAGCAGCCAGCACAAGGCACAAGAGCTGTGACCCATGGTCCTGCTCCAGCTACCAGTGCTGAGCCCCTCACTCACCTCACTCATGCCAGTCCCCTCAGTAACTGGTTTTGGGGACACATGCTGTTCTTACCCCAGTGGCTGTAGGCTGAGATCCTACTGGCTCCAGTAGCTGCACTGAGACCTCACTGGCTCCTGTAGCTCACATTAGAGGCCAAGGGTGCTCACACCCCCAGCCTGACTTCAGTAGCTGGCACCAAATCAACTCACACCAATCACCCCAGTAGCTAGTACTTGGTCCTTGCAGCACATGTACACATGGGATAGAACAAGAATGTGCAGAGAGTGAGCTATGAAAAGATTTAATAAGACAGGACAGACTGTGCTGATCAGGTGCAGGGCTCAGCCAGACCAGCATTGACCAGCCCCAGTTTACACTCAACCAGCCCCTTTTAGACCCCTTTTCTGTTCTTTGTTCCTCCTGGCTCCCCCTCACCTGAACATCCCCTCATCGGCTGGCATGGTCCCACTGACCCCGTCCAACATCCTCAACTCTCAGGTTTGCATCCTTACCAGCAAAGTCCCAGTCACCTGTAGTTTCTTGAGAGCTCATCAACTGGCAATGTTTATTCCTGGTTATTGTCTCTGTTAGTGCTAATTGGTCGGGTTTTATGTCTCTATGTTTTTGACTCCCTCCCTTTTATTGTTGTTCCAATTTGGCAAGGTCCTTACTCGGAAAGTCTGATTGAAAAATAAACATTCTCACACTCCATATGGATACGAAACAGCTATCCTCTTAACATTTCTCCGTAACAGGAAATCAGTATCATGATTCTCTCTACTGTAAGTCTCATGCTTTTGACAGTTCTCAGAAGCGTTACTTTGGACCGGAATTTTATAACTGAGTTGGAATTTATTTCCAACTTATTTCCAGTTTATTTCCAGGATTGTGACTGACCTAACATGCACCTGAATGACTTCATACATCTGTGATATAAAATCTTGCCACTGATGGTCCTTAAATGCTCTTTGGAAAATTTGTAGAAAATGTTATGACTTCCATGAGATTAATAATTTCTCTGGTTCACATTTTATATTTCGAGGGCTACAGGCATATCACAGTGTAAGTTTCCTCATGCTCTAGCTTTTGAACTCCAGATTAAAGATAACCAAAAGAATAACTTCAGTAAAGTCATTGCTCTGAGCTTCCTTGAAATGTACTTGTTACTTCCTGTTGCTGAGGGAACTAACCTACTTTTTACCTGCTAAAGATAGGTATTATGAGTACCACCTCTACCCATGATCCTTTCTAAAGGTTTCTTAATATTCTCAGAACAAGAAATGGTGTTTTTAAGACTTCTTTTGAAGACTGGATTCATTCACCTGCCTTCAGATATCTAAAATGTAGACACTTGGTTTTGAGGTATTTGTTTAGACTCTTTTTATGGTCAATGGTGAGGTCTCCTACAAGGTTTTTAAGATCATCCTCAGGTAGATGAGACTAATCATGTTTTAAATTTAACTTTTTCTCCCCTTCGATTATAAAGGGAGGCTAAAGCAATTGGCCTAGATACATATCTTTTTATTGTAGATAGCTAAGTTAACACCTGATTATTCCCATCCTATTTTGTGGCACGGTTGATTTGGTCACAATGTCTTCCACATTACTGTTATGACTGATTGTTTTTTGGGAACCAGAGGAGCTGGGGGAAAGTAGCAGAACATCAAAATCATTATTTCCATTGTCTCATCAAGAAGTCAGGGGCCCTTTGGAAAGCAAATCAGAGACAACTGCATAGTTTTGATTGGGTAGATCCACCCTGCAAATATAGTTTGTGGACCCTCAATTTTGACTAGTCCTCTAGACCTAACTGCCCTGTGTTTCAGATCAGAATCCTCTTCAGGCCTGGGTTTTAACTACACAGCAGTGGCAGAGCCATAGAATGAAGTCACAACACTCAGGTAGGAGGAACAGGTAGAGAAGGCCTAGTGGAATGTCCAAGTGGAAACCATTAAAGAGTGGTGTCCCTCAACGGTCCATACTGGGACAAATACTATTTAATATCTTCATCAGCAACCCAGACAGTAGGATTGAGTGCACCCTCAGCAAGTTTGTGGATGACACCAAGCTGAGTGGTGCAGTTGATTTGCTAGAGGGAAGGGATGCCATCCAGTGGGACCTTGACAGGCTGGAGGAGTGGGCCCATGTGAACCTCATGAAGTTCAAGAAGACCAAGTGCAAGGTCCTGCACCTGGGTTGGGGCAATCCTGTATCAATACAGACTGGGGGATGAATGGATTGAGAGCAGCCTTGTGGAGAAGGACTTGGGGATACAGTGACAGGACAAAGGGAAATGGTTTTAAACTGAAAGAGGGTAGATTTAGATTGGACATAAGGAAGAAATTTTTTATGATGAGGGTGGTGAGCCATTGGAACAGGTTGCCCAGAGAAGCTGTGGATACCGCATCCTTGGAAGTGTCCGAAGTCATGTTGGACAGGACTTTGAACAACCTGATCTAGTAAAAGATGTCCCTGCTCACTGCAGGAGAGTTGGACTAGATGGCCTTTAAACGTCCCTTCCAACACAAACCATTCTATGATTCTATGATTTTATGATTCTACGATTCTATGGTTCTGTGATTCCATTATGATTCTATGATCTTTGTCTCAATTTGCTCACAGGAAAGCATATTACCATGTATCCTGAACTAATAGTAGGATGGGGGCGAGAACCAGAAGGGTATAAGTGGGAAGACTCATGGGTTGAGATAAGACAGTTTAATAGGTAAAGTTGCATGCGCGAGCAAAGCAAAATAAGGAATCCATTCACTACTTTCCATCAACAGGGAGGTGTTTAGCCATCTCCAGGAAAGCCCGGCTTCATCACATGTAATGGTTACCTGGGAAGACAAACACCCCCTTCCTCCTTCTTTCCCCCACCTTTTATTGCTGAGCGTGACATCATATGGTATGGAATATCCCTTTGGTCAGTTGGGGTCAGCTGTCCCAGCTGTGTCCACTCCTAACTTCTTGTGCACCCCCAGCCTACTCGCTGGCGGGGCAGAGTGAGAAAAAGAAAAGGTTTTGATGCTGTGCAAGAACTGTTCAGCAATAACTAATAAACATCCCTGTGTTATCAGCACTGTTTTCATCACAAATCCAAAACACAGCCCCATACAAGCAACTTTGGTGAAATTTAACTCTATCTGGCCTAAACTAGTACAGTATAGTAAGCGTATCATGTTCTCTTCTCACTCAGCTTTGTGTAAACCAAGTGAGTGGATGCTGAAGGTAGTTGTCACAAGTCCTTCCCTTATTAGCAGTAATTTACTACTTTTAATAGAGTTGCATTGCCATACAATGTGCATAGCTGCATGAAGCTTGGAAAATACATTTGGGGTGACATGTTAGTAATATTTGGCACACAGGTCTAAGAAACTAAATGCAGAATGATACCTTTAAAATTAGTCACACTGTTTATTTTAACTATCCTTCCTCCATCCACTTTCCTGTCCAGACTTTGATATATAAATCACTGCTACTGATTAAAATTGAAAGTGTAAAAATGAGGGAAGAATTTACCCCTGCACTTAGCTTTTTATAAAGAATGGAATGGAATTTTTCCTTACCTTTAAATATCCTTGATAAGGACAGCTGAAACTCCACAAAACTGAAAGGCAGTGAACAGTTCGACTTTGGAACTTACCTCCTTTAAATTTTACTGTCCTCTCTCAGGAAATGCAAATTCTGGACATGGGATTTCAAATTCTCATCTGCTTTTCAGACATCTACAAAAAAATATTAGTCAATAATGTAGTGCAACTGAGGAGGTTTAAGAATGAATGACATTCTAGGTTCCTGGCTAACTTCTTTTCTCAATGGCTTTCTAGGACTTGTATTCAATGGCTAGGCTAATTTTTATAACTCAGAGCTTAGCACGCTCTTCCGGGAATGGCTTAGGTTCCAGTTCTTGCTTCCTGGAACTACTTGTTCCACAGTGTTTCTGTAAAAGCCTGAAAAACTCCTAGGTATAGAGACTAAAACACTCTGAAATGTGAAATTGAACACATGGTAGTCTATGCATTCATAGTATGTGAGGCTAGCCTAGCACTCAGTAGGTCACCTCGTCCATCCAGATGAACCGTGGCAGAATCAGCTCTGGACAATCCTGGTAGTTAAGTAGCTACATGTGCTAGGCAATTGCCTTAGCCTGCTGTATGTGAGAGGGGTAGCAGAAAGACTCACTGGACTCTTGACAAACCTCTTTGGTGCCCGGTGGAGGTGAAATAAACATTTCACATTCAGGTCTAATTAGTTATGGTAAGACAGATGGGGGCAACTATTTGGCTCTAAGGAAGGAAAGACACGCATAAGTTTAATTTAATCTATAGATAAGGCAGAGGAAAACATTTCAGGTCAATTTTACTGAGGGGAGAAAAGATAAAAAGCCAATCATCCAAGTAAATCCTCCTAGACATAAAAGAATAAATGGACAGATCATATATATATGGCTTATGGATTACTACGTTGAGTTTCATAAGTTAGTGATAAGGGCCACTATTTCTTTAACTTTTAATATTTGACTGTATTGGATTTGCTCTTCAATTAACAAACAGGGAAAAAAACAACATGGACAACACCAGGTGTAGAATAAGGCACTTTCTGTATGTTAGGCTTGATTTTTCAGCTTTCATTTTGCAGAAATTTCTACTAAATTTTAACTAAAAATATTTTTTTATTTAAATTTTGTATTCAGAACAAGATTTGCTCTCATCAGAAATAAGGAGAAAGAGGAAAACTTTCTGTGTCTGCCTTGTTTGGTAAATATTCCCAGTCACTGACCTGTATCTGAACAATCTGGATTCTATTATGGCATTTCTGGCATTTGCCTGAGGCAGGGAAACTCACCTGCAGTTTGAAAGAACTTTTATCTTTCTTCACATCCAGACACGGAGGAAGCATTATATAGACATTATGTTAGGAGTGAGACTCAAATCACTTAAGCTGTCAACCTTGTAGAGGTCTTGGCCAGAGTCAGTCATCTAGACTACGTTTATACTCAGTGGGGAGAAGTGGACACTTTTACAAGTTTAGATCATCTTGCTCTTTGCAGTGTATTAGGTGAAACAGGCCGTACAAGTGCTTGTTTTTCTCTATTCACTATAAAAGACATTCAGACCCCCAGACCAAGAATTCAGACACAGAATGTATTATCTACTTTGACATCTAAACTTAGATGACCTGTATCTTACTACAACCTTGTAGGTATCTGCAAGGAGATGATAAACTGCAAACGAACTTATAAAGGCCCTGAGTGCACAAATAGGCCTTAATGCCCCTGCCCAGACTCTCCTATGGCCTCCACCCACACCCTCTGCCCATGGGCCTAGGGTCTACATTTAAGATCACTTAAGCTGGGCCTGGTATTGATCCTGATCAGGAGACCATTGCACGTTTAGGAGCTAGTGATGCATGTAACAGTTCGCCTGAGAAGGCCCAGACCTGTGCTGTGCTGAACATCCAGTGTGGCCTTCAGGTCTGTGTTGTGCTGTGCACATCTCTTGGCCACAGGATAAACTCAGCAGCTCATGGTAAGCGAGGGGCCTGCAGGCAGCTTCCACTCAGTACCGGCGGCACCACCACCTGCATGGCCTTGCCTGTGTCTAAAAGTGAAGCAACAAGTTCTCATGAGAACATCCTTTAGGAACAGAGTTGTCTTCTTGTGAGGGAATTCTGTAATAGATTGAATGACCAAAAGGGAGAGCTACCTCCACGGACAGGATCTATGCAGCACACCGTGGGAAAATCCATCCCCTTCTGCACAAATGCAGGGTTCCCAGCATCGGAAAGGACATAAGATTTGCTCACTACCCATATTCATTTTTATTGTATGCTATTAAAAGGGCTCTTTTATTTAGCCATTTGTTGTTGGGCCTTTCTTATGGAGACCCAGAAGGAACCCTGCATTGTTTCTCTCACCTCAGTGCCCCTCCAAATGCAGATGAGATGACACCCATCTTCCACAGTCAGAAGGAAAGCAATTGTACCATTTAGGCTGTTAACTGGCATGACATCATAAGCATTGAAACAGACCCCAGTTAAACTCAGTTGAGAGTAAATCTGTGTCCAGACTTGACTATCTCCAGGCCTGACTGACAGGCATGTACTGCAGCTTTTCAGATAAATCATGCAATGGAGAACCGCTCCCCCTGCTCCTCCTGACCCCTCCCCAGCCCCACTGATCAGAACAGGGCCCAGATGATGGACTTTTAGATTTTTCTCACTAGATGTTGGTTATTTGAATCAATACATAAAAATTTCGCTTGTAGTGTTCTGGGGATTTTGAGCAAAGTGCAGACAGAGACCTGAGCAATTTGTTCCAGAAATCTGGGGGTTATATTTGATTAAAAGTGGAATTGCTGACTCATATCCGCACTGCCAGTGTTAAGACATCTCATTCAGTCTGAATTTCCTTCACCTGGCCTTCGGACTGTCTTTCCCCACTCTTATCTTTAGTCATCAACTGTAGAGTGACCTCTGCATTGTAGTCATCTTCTGTGAACAGCAGAGAGAAAGTGATTTTGTAGGGAAGAATCACCTCATGTGATGCAGGTGTCTTCTGGATGATAACCTAAGTGACTGCTTAGAAGTGCTGTATCTTTGTTTAATTAAACAGAAGAATAGTATGATTCACCCGAAAAAAGACAGACATCATTATCCATAGAGGACAATTTCTGAACAATCTGACGGGCCTATCTGAGATGGTATGATGAGTTCTCCCATGGAGGGGTCTGTCCCTCACCCTTAGTTAGAGAGCATAAAGCCAGAGTTAGACATGAGCTATGCACATGTTGTCTCCTCCTGCCAAGCCTTTTCCCTGTGCCTAGTTTGTGTAGTTTGTGTGTATTTTCCATACCAAATTTTTATCCCTAAAGTTTGGTGGGATCAGCCCCAAGACCACGACTGGTTAAAAAATAACAGATTAAAATAGATATGCAAGTGCTCTATAGGTCTTTCTTTACAGTTAGTTCCAGGAGCTAACAGGAGAATCAGAGAGAGGGTGTTGTCAAACCTAAACAATGCGGAAAAAAAACCTGACTCCTACAATTGCAAGTAGTCAATACCCAACAGACTATTTTCCACTGGGAATATAAACACATTGAAATACTCAAGGTTTGTGATGTGGCTTTTCCCAAAATATTAACCACAGCCTTCTCCTAATGGCAGGTGAGCTACTTTATTTTACGTCAGTCTCCTTTCTCTTCTTCTGCATGTTGTTGTTGTTCTCCCACCTACACAGGGCTTCTCTTTAAGGGAGACTCATCTAGCTATGAAGTGAATGGATTATTGGAATAGAAAATAAATTCCAAGACATTTTTTATTCTTGAAAAGAACTGCTCCTCCTGAAGAGTGCCTGGGGCAAAGGTAATTTCCTGGAGTAAAACTAAAGTAAAATATAATACTAACAATAGTAATAATGAACTATAATAATAATAATAATGAAAAGGAATACAACAAAAAAAAGAAGAGGGGAAAAAAAGGAGGGGAAAAAATAAAAACCAGTGATGCACAATGCAATGGCTCACCACCTGCTGATCAATGCCTGAGCAGTGATCCACTCCTCCCGGCCAACTCCCCCCGTTTATATACTGAGCATGACATTCTATGGTATGGAATATGCCTTCGGCAAGTTCGGGTCAGCTGTCCTGGCTATGCTCCCTCCCAGCTTCTTGCACACCTGCTTGCTGGCAGAGCATGGGAAACTGAAAAAATCCTGACTTAAGATATGCGCTACTTAGCAACAACTAAAACATCAGCGTGTTATCAACATTATTCTCACACTAAATCCAAAACACAGCACTGTACCAGCTACTAAGAAGAGAGTTAACTCTATCCCAGTTGAAACCAGGACACTCATGTACCTCAGTACTTTGGTGGGAAACATCCTCATCATTATGATCACTATAGTAGATGCTGCCCTTCACTCCCCCATATATTTTTTCCTCAAGAACTTGTCCTTCCTGGAGATTGGCTACACTACATCCACAACCCCCAGGATGCTGGCGAACTTCCTCACAAAAAGGAAGGGCATATCCTTTCTGGGCTGTGCCACACAGATGTATGCCTTCTCCCTCTTAGGGATCACAGAATGTTGTCTGCTGGCTGCCATGGCCTATGATCACTATGTGGCCATATGCCATCCCCTACGCTACACAACCATGATGAGCTGGAACATGTGCTTCCTGCTACTGGCTGTATCTTGGCTTATTGGGGTCTTGGTGGCCTTAGGGCAGACAACTTTCATCTTTACCCTTCCATATTGTGGGCCCAACAGGATCAATCACTTCTTCTGTGACCTGCCGCCTCTGCTGAAGCTGGCTTGTGTGGCCACCTACAAGAATGAAATCACCACCTACATAATAGCTGTCCTCTTCGTCATGGTACCCTTCTTACTCATAGTTGTGTCATATGTCCAGATTCTCCACACCATCTTCAAGATGCCATCAGCTGGGGGTAAGAGAAAAACATTCTCTACCTGCTTCTCTCACCTGGTCGTGGTCACACTGTTTTACGGATCTGGCATTGTGACCTACTTGAGACCCAAAGCTTTTTATTCAAGCAGCAGTAACAAACTGCTCTCTCTCTCTTACACACTGATGTCTCCAATGATGAACCCCTTGATTTACAGCTTGAGGAACAAAGAGGTGAAACAAGTCTTGAAAAGACTGATAGCCAAAAATATAAATATGTGACATGTTTATGAATTATATTAAATTAAATCTAGCAGTAGCTTTGTGCTATATTTTGCGGGTTACTGGAAGGACAATATGACTTGCCATCACTTACCCAAAAAGTCATATCTACCTTGTAGCTCTGAGTCAGTCCTCCAGATAATTCCATTTTTATTTTGATTGTTTTTTCTTTAAGAGGTATTTTTCATATTATTTTTCAATTTATTTCAATTTATTATTGTCATTTTAGGGTAGATTTGGCATACAGATGAAGTGAATTGCATGGTACCATATCCTTTATGTCCTGTCCCTCCATACAGAAATAGTTCTGTACTGTGCAGATATGTTTACCTGTGGTAAGATGAAACTCACAATATTCAGAGAATATTGTGAAAACATTTCTGTGGAGCTTATCCAAAAATAATTACACGGTGATGAGGGCAAGAAATCAACAGAGAATAGGACAATGGACCTAATGAGAAGCACTCCACAGATATCTAAGACATTAGTCTTCTGGTGAGTTCTGATGAAGATATTTCCCAGATGAGCTCTTCAGCTCTATTCTGTGAAGAAAGTTTATTTGAAGGCTTGAAGTCGTAATGATTTGCTTTACTTCCAATATCTTAAACGTAAAGAACTATGGCAGGGCTGATAACCTTGTTCTCCACAGGTATTGAGTGGAGTGAAATAGATAAAGTAAAAACACAGTTTATGTGTTCTAAACTAGATTTCTGCTGCAGTAAGAGACAAACTATCACTTAGACATCTCCATTGCTGTATATTGTTTGTGTGAGAAGTCAAAATGATAAGTTTATGTAAACATATCTATATCTTAGACTTCTGAATTGAGAGCAGAATAAAGCAATGTCCGTTTTTGTGCAAGTAAAAGGTTGATTGTGGGATGAAAGAAACTACTTGAGTGTTAAGGAAATGGGTGGTCATACAGAAGTTGGTTTGAGACCTGTCATTTTAAAAGGAAGGTTAAAACTTCATTTATTTTTCCTTTTTTCCTCTGGCCGTGATATGTACCCATGTTGTGGTTTAACCCCTGCCAGCAGCTAAGCACCACGCAGCCACTTCCCCCTCCCCCCTCCCAGTGGGATGGGGAGGAGGATCAGAAAAAAAAAGGTAAAACTTGTGGGTTGAGATAAGAACAGTTTAATAATTAAAGTAAAATAAAATACACTACTACTAATAATAATAATATAAAAATTTTAATGAAAAGGAATATAACAAAAAAAAAAAAAAGAAATAACACCCAAGAAAAGATAAATGATGCACAATGCAATTGCTCACCACCCGCTGACCAATGCCCGAGCAGCGTTCCGCCCCTCCCGGCCAACTCCCCCCGTTTATATACTGAGCATGATGTTCTATGGTATAGAATATGCCTTTGGCTAGTTCGGGTCAGCTGTCCTGGCCATGCTCCCTCCCAGCTTCTTGCACACCTGCTTGCTGGCAGAGCATGGGAAACTGAAAAAATCCTTGACTTAAGATATGCGCTACTTAGCAACTAAAACATCAGCGTGTTATCAACATTATTCTCACACTAAATCCAAAACACAGCACTGTACCAGCTACTAAGAAGAGAGTTAACTCTATCCCAGCCGAAACCAAGACAATCCATCTGGAGGATTCATGGGATCCTAGTTTAACTCTTCACTCTTGTCATTTTCTTTGCTCAGCTAAGACAGGGGATGTGAAATTAGTCATTAAGATGGGAGAAGCGTAGGAGGGTGTTTTGCACTGGGAGTTGCTAGATCATTATGATCCCAGTAAGACAGAAACACAGACTGTGTCAAGTAGCTATTTATTAGTGCTAATGCTATAAAGGAGAGGATATTGTATATATAAAGCTGCATCACTTCAGATACTGGGAACCCCAAGCTGTGAAGCATCAAATGGGCCTCTGATCAACATGCAGCATGCCATGTACATCCTGTCAATAGAAGGGTTACTCTATTTTGATCATTTGAGTCAGTGTAGGATTTTCTAAAAAGAAAACAATTATATCCATAATTTCTACTGTCAAACAGAAAGGATGTTCACAGGAGAACTTCTTGCTGCACTGTTAGATAAAGGCAAGGTCATGCAGGTGGTGTAATCACCGGTACCAAATGGGAGCTGCCCGCAGGCTCCTCTGTTAAAATGAGCTGCTGAGTTTATCCTGCAGCCAGGGGACTTGTGCCGCACAACACAGACCTGAAGACCACACTGGATGTGCAGCACAGCACAGCGCTACAGCCTGCACTAACTCCTTGATGCACGATGATCTTCCGTCAAGATGAGTGCAGAGGTTGCAAAGGGATATTAGGAGTGGCCGCTGCCTCCAGCAGCCCAGCGGAGTTCCCGGGGACCCGGGGTCTCTGACCAGCCTGAGGGACGCAGCTGCCACTTTCCCGTCTGCAGTTTCAACCAGTAGCAAAGGTGAGCACCCATCCCGGAGACACACGGACATGCCCAGACAGACACACACAGAGGACACTGACATGGCCAGTCACACAGACTGCCACAGCCAAGGCTCTGCTGTCAAAAGCAGCCACATACAGGACCCACATCACACACAAGCACAGGATGCCGTGTCTCCTCCTCTGGGGCTGGCAGAGACAGGAGGTCACTAGTGCAGGCACACACACGACACTCACACACACGACACTCTCTGGGTTCACAAGCACACGCACGTTCATGGATCCCCCAAGCATCAGCACAGCCCCTCTGCCTGGTACCCCTGCCTCTGATCCCACCCCACGGTCCCTTACTCGCTGGCTGGTCCAGCTTGATGCACCAAAAGTCCAGGGGGGGCTCTCCAAAGCTGTGCCTGGAGTTTCTTAGTGGCTCGTTGATTAGTAGCTGGCACCTTTTGGTCTCTGCCATTGTCTCCATTATCTCTTGTCTACCAGGTTTGTGTCTCTGTGTTGTTGTTTATCACTTCTCCCTCTACTTATTATTGCCTATTGCATTGAAAATGTCCTTGATCAGATAATGAAGAAGATGCTTTCACCTTCCACCTACCCTTAGCAGCATCATACTATAATTTTGGCGTTCTGGCAGGCTGCAGTGCAGAGGTATGATTATGTGGGGCAATTCAGACAGAAACAAATAAAAACCCCGCTCTTGCTTGTTTATTTGTGTCTGAATTACAGGAGTATCACACCTGTCTGGAATTCAGTTTGAGATTAAGATGCCTATATCCAGGCACTGAAATGTGACTCCACATGAACTAAAAATCTGAACTCTTGTGTAGACAGAACATACCTCCTTTTTTTCCCCAGAGATATCAGAGGTGTTATGCAGTGGGTGTGCCCACTCTATACTAGAGAATTATAGACTGATGCATGGACTCCAATAGTAATCTGCAAAGACTGCAGAGAACTAGTTCGTGATATATCATGAACAGAACTTATGCAGGGTACCATTATTTTCAGTAGGTTTTCTTCAGAAGACACTAAGAAAATGGTTGTCTGAAATATGAAGTATGTTGAAAAAGTGGGCTACATACTACATGCGGAGGAAAAAATACTCTCTACGTAATAAGTAATATAATTCTTATGATCTCTTTCTCTGAAACAGATTGTAACAATGTTAATCCATTTTATTTATGTGGCATATGCTGTGTCTTGTTATATGCTATTATTTTTCAAAATGCAATAGACAAGCATTATAAAGTTTATCCAGCAGGGACACAATGACAGAGGGTGTTTGGTTTGGTTTTTTTTTAATGTGTATTCTCTGTTCTATTTTGCTCTGGTTTTATGTCTTTAAAAAGGACATCACACAATTCTGGGGAAGGGGAGCAGGGGGGACACACAGAAAGAAACCAAAATATCATGGAAACAATTTGTAATGTTTTTGACCTTGGATTCTGAAAGAGTTATGGTTGTGTGAAAACTATTTATACTATTAACTGTGTTGTGACTCTATATGAAACTGAGTGTAACACTCATCTGCCCAAGTCTACATCTAATTTCAAATTTAGAAATCTAAATGTATCTAGAGCCATTATACAGAAATAAGAACATGTAGCAAGTTAGTTATGTGGCCTGTCTTAACTGCAAATTTTTTGATTAAAATAATGGCGCTCTGAAGGGACCTCTCTTCACTATCTATAAAAGAAGACTTGAGAAATATGTACATTGTAGACATCCAGTGTTAGATGGCACGAATCCCGCTTTTCATGCAAAAATTCTGCATCTTCCATGCAGTCAAGACACTGGTGAGCCCATTTCCTAGGCAGACAAAAAAATTCAGTAAAACAAAATTTTACTTAAACTCTGTACCAGGCTATTGATTTCATAAGCAAAAGTGATACTTTCAAATTAACAATTAATTTTGTATTTTGATTGTGGTATTTGGAGATGACACATATTTAAAATCATCAGACTGGGTGATGCATGTGATCCTTCTTCATCAGATGAACAATGTTTCATTCTTGTAAGGCCAAGAAAACTTGACAGGACTCCAGAACACTAACTACTAAACCTTGGCAGAGAAGAAATCTTTCTTTTCTTATCCATCAAGGTAATGCAGACATTTTGCCTTGCAGGGAATTTTGTCAATTAGACGAGAATATTATACAGATGGCATTAATCTGATCAAATGCAACTACCCGCAGCTGAGTTAAAATCTCCTCATAGACAGCAGAGAGAAAAAGAACTTCTAGGACATCATTTGACTGATACATGTCACAGAAATAATATCTAAAACATGCCTGATTAACAATACACACTAATGGTCTTTCTTTGCAGTGACTGTAAAGAGACCCTGAGTAGTTAGCTCAGAGGTAGATGTCTGCTTCAACATTTAAAGATAGGGAAGAGGGGTACCACTGAAGAATGCATACAGCAAAACACTGCATTATATGTTTATGGTTATTCCACCTACTTCTCTCTGCAATCAGTTTAAGGCATTGTCATGTCCGCCTAATGCTTTTCTCAAGGCTTTCTTCACCTCTGCATTCCTGAGAGTGTAAATGAAAGGATTCAATATGGGAGTCACAATAGTTTTGAGGATATTCACAATTTTGTTCGAATCAGAGAAGTCTGATGATAGCACCTGATGTACAGGAAGATGGTGGAGTCATACCACAAAATTACAACACTAAGATGAGCTGTGCATGTACAAAAAGCTCTTCGCCGACCTTGGCTCATGGGATCCCCAAGACAGTGGAAATGATACAGATGTAGGATGTTGTTGTGGTTTAACCCCAGTCAGCAGCCAAGCACCACGCAGCCGCTCCCTTACTCCCCCCCTGCTCCCAGTGGGATGGGGAGGAGAATTGGGAAAGAAGGTAAAACTTGTGGGTTGAGATAAGAACAGTTTAATAACTAAAGTAAACTAGAATACTAACAATAATAATAATGAAATATAATAATAATAGTAATGAAAAAGAGTATAACAAAAAAAGGGGGGGGGGGAAACCAGTGATGCACAATGCAATTGCTCACCACCCACTGACCGATGCCCGAACCGCGATCCACCCCTCCCAGCCAACTGCCCCCAGTTTATATACTGAGCATGACGTTCTATGGTATGGAATATGCCTTTGGCTAGTTTGGGTCAGCTGTCCTGGCCATGCTCCCTCCCAGCTTCTTGCACAGCAGCTTGCTGGCAGAGCATGGGAAACTGAAAAAATCCTTGACTTAAGGTAAGCGCTACTTAGCAACAACTAAAACATCAGCGTGTTATCAACATTATTCTCACACTAAATCCAAAACACAGCACTGTACCCGCTGCTAAGAGAATTAACTCTGTCCCAGCTGAAACCAGGACAGATGTGAATGTTACCACTAAAGAGCCAAGTACAGATGTGGAGAGGGTGACAAGACATACCATTTCAACAAAATGAGTGTCAGAACAGGAGAAAGGAATCCATGAATCTGTGTCACAAAAAAAAAAAAAGGCGTTGATGATGTTGGGGCCACAGAATAATGAGGTGGAGATTAGAGAGGCTGCGATAGTGACACCCAGGAAACCGAACATCCAGGAGCTAATGGCCAGTTGTGTGCACAAGGTGTTGCACATGAGGACACTGTAGTGTAAAGTGTAGCATATGGCCAGACAGCAACCATAAACATGACAGCCAAGACAGCACATTCCATACAGCCCAAAGAGAAGACGAAGTACATCTACAAGGTGCAGCTGATGAAGGAGATGATTTGACTCTTTCCAAGGAATACTCCAAGGGCTTTGGGTGCACAAGCTGTAGTGTATCTCCAGAAAGGAGAGGTTGCCAAGGAAGCAGTACATTGGAGTCTGCAGGAATGGATAGACCCCCACTAGCACTATGATGGCCATATTTGCCAATACTGTTAGTATGTATGTTACAGAAAAGAGCAGAAAGAGGGTGATTGGCAAACACTGATTCCAGGGAATCCCAGAAGAATGAATTCTTCTACCATAGATTGGTTCTATCTGGTTTGGGTTTTTTTAGCCATGACCCATCTGTCAACACACACAGAATGTATTGACCAAAGCGTGTATTGAACTATTCTCTACTTATGTCTCAGACAGGACAGGTTCACAGGTTTACTGTGGTAAAAATAAGGAGTTTCTCTTTCATTTCATACACTGGCAATGAAGTGAAATTGATCTGTCCATATTCAGATGCTCACACTTGAGCAAACTGTCTAAACTTCCACAATCAATGGGGAAAAACAAGCACTTCTAGGGCACAATTATCTGATTGTATGAGGATGATGTTTGAACTATCAAATGACCCACATTCTAGAAATAACTGTTTATTTTCATGAACTACTCATGTTCATGGTCTAGGCAGACTAGTACAGATACACATGCATATATTGCTGACATCTGTTTTATGTTAGATTAACACTCTTACCTCTCACAAGTGTGTAAATAAAATCTAAGAAACTCATTTTATACTGTACTTCTTTGATAGTCAATAATCAGCCAGTGGAACAAACTGAACAGATCTATTGATAGAAACAGTTAATGTAGTATTCCCTTTTTGTACATTTTCCCCACTAGACCTTAATTAATTTATTAAACAAACAAATAAAACTGTGTCAAAAAGAGATAATACACATGACTTTCAAAACATAAATACCTCTAAACAGAGATTTTTCTCATGTTATTTTACCTACTTTGAATCGTTTATGTAAATGTGAGCTCCTCTTCTCATCAGTGGAGATACACAGGCAGCTCAATAGGACTTCTCTTAGAAGTCTGTTTTATGATGAAGTGAATTCACCACCTGTGTGTGATTCAGCAGCCACAGGAGTAATTTTAAACAAGTTAGAGGAATTCAGGTGCATAACTTGTATTTATATGTGTAAGTTCCTACTGAAATCATTAGTCATTTGGCTTCAAACAGGAAATTCTAAGTATCATTAGATTTCACAAAACAAAAATGCTCATTAATCCACACCCAGTTCAACCAGCTGTAGAATTCCGCTATAGTGAAAAACCACACTCCATCTTTTGCAAATTGTGATAAGCAATAATGCCACATTGATCTCTTTTAGGACTGCATCGTAAAGCTTCACATTTACTGGAAGATGAATCCCTTGTTTATGAACTACAAGTGAATCCTTCATCCAAGAGGCTTATTTCACCCACACCCCCCCTATATGCCCCATGGGCTTCATATCAACAACAGTGTATCAATTACCACAGTCCTTATATGTTGCAATGCTAGTCAGAAAAACAGAGCACTTGATATCAGGGGAATGGTGATACTTTCATCACACAACATGTTCTCTTCACTGAAAGTCCTTCAGAAAATTGTGTGTTATTCTCTGAGGCTTTTTGTTGTTGTTTTTTGGTTTTCTCTACCTAACAGCTAGTAGCCAGCACCAATATTTTAAAGGCGGATGATGACAGTGCTTGTTGTCAGAAACTGGTCCCACTGTTGGGATGATAAAGTTCAGGAAAAAAGACAAAATTTACCCAAAGTCTTGGTGGTCCTGATTGCTCTAAGAGGGAAACATTGCACCTTACTTCAGTCACACAAACTTTAAATGTCTATAATAAAATATATTTATTTAGCTGCTTCTATTTTCAGTGGAACAGAAGTCTTTCAATTTAATGGACAATTTGTACTAACTGTTTAGATACCCATCTTAGTGTGTCACCTATCACTCCCTTAGGGTTACCAATCACTAAAGTGATTAATGAAAGTACCTAAAAATACTTAGTAGTAAAGTAGCATTTAGAAGAGTAAAGCTAAGAGAGCTGGCAAAACCACCCATTTTCCGACTATGTTTTGTTACTCTTTGAGTAGATCTGAGAGCAGTCTGGGTTAGTAAAGATTATGGCACTTTCTGGGATAGAGGAGTTTAGTTGCTGTAAGTATGCTGAATTGTGATTGTATTATGAGTTGTCCAGATGGAGATGCCCCTGAGGTGATTTGTAGTGTTTGAAGGTTTAAACATTTGTGAAGCTAGTCATGAGAAAACTGGGATGGAATGGTAACATGATTTGCTTGTTGAGCTGAATTATTAATAAATTCAGATTTTAGATAGCCCAAATGAGAATGTCTTTAGTTAGTTGAATTGGTTCCTTTGTGCTTGTGTATTGAGTAAACCACTGGTGATTCAAGTTTAATTGCTCAAAAATTCTCAGAACTGTTGAAAATGAATGCAATTATTCAGATAATTAAAGAAGAATTAATTCACTTTCCCACCATAATAATTTTTCTACTTGTCTTACTTTTTACAGACTGCATTTCAGGGACTGTTAAGGTGAATGATCTCAAAATCTGTTAAACAAACAACAGAGGAAACAAAAAAATACCTTTGTTTTGTAAAACCTTGTTTTCACTTTGGAAATATTAGGTGGTCTATATTGAAAAAACCACAATTATTGATAAAAAGAGTGGAAATTGCAGCTTCACACTTCATCTATCAACAAAATTTATGTCAATACTTTATCTGAGGGCTTTAGCAGAGAAAGAGCTCTATCCCTCAGATTAATGGATATAATAGCTGCATCGATTCTGAACAATAGTTGGTCCATTATCCCTTTGTGGCTCAAGTAGGATCCATTTATATTGAAAAAAAGTTCATTGGGGCGATTGTCAGCTCAAACTGCATGAAAAGATTAAATTGTTGTATCTCAGTCTGCCACGGTGTTTTTATGGCAGGATGCTTTCCTTGATGGTATGATACTATGACTATGTCCATTGCAAAGTGGGCAAAAAAAAGGACTGAAACATCTGTCTGAAGAATTAGTAGATGCTTCCTCAGTATTAAGCAATACATATTAAGCAGTACATAAAATCTATAAAAAACCAACAGTATTACGAATGGAACCAAAATGAACATGCTAGAAAGCAAGCCTCACAGCTAGGCAAGAGAATAAGGGAAATGACAGTCCAACTCAAGAAGCTGAAATGAAGTCAAAGCAATGGAAGGAAAGGAGCTAGCTACAAAACCTCTGAAACATTCAGATCCACTACAATCTAGATGGTCATTCATCTCACGGAATGTTATCCTTACTAAGCTGCACAAGCGCAGGAGTTAGATGGCCTGACCATTTCACACAGCTTTGATTCAGTCTCGGACAAGCACATGTTTTACTCTCAGAAGTCTTATTGCTCAATAAACTTACAACTCTCAGCTAAAAACTATGGGTTTATGGGACTTAAGATATCAAGATTTTAACAATAAGGATAGATGACATTTCTTCCTAAGAAGTGTTTTGCGCTGGTTCAACAGAATTCTTCAAAGGAGGTTATGATATTCAAAAGAGCCTAAGATAAACAGGTGCCAAACTGCTTTACACTATAGAAAGTACCAGCTAAGTACATTACAGTATTTTCAGTCAAGCTGAAATTTATTTACATCAATTTTCTTCAACAAGTGTTAAAAATTTAAACCAGAGCTGGGATTCATCCCACTTAATTTTTGCTATCCAGAAGTCAGATATATCATGTTAGGTATTGGCTCCACTTTTAATCAATGGAGTAGTTCCCCAGTTTGTTCTGGAGAATGATTAATCTACCAAGGTAGATTTCTAAAGTGGTCAAATGAAACATGTTCTCTAAGTTCCTGTTTTTCCCAATAATTCTAGAGCGCCACATGTAACTGTATTAGATATGGGCAAGCAGGTTTTAGGTGGCTAAAAATAGGTGAGAATAATTTAAACCCTCACATTTAGGGATATAACCCTCCCGAATGCAGTTCAACTGTATAAATTTATAACAGATCACATAGTGATTATTTCTTTAGTGATATTTGCTGCAAATCAGAACTTAGAGTAGAAATAATGTTAAACTTTGAAGAGAATTATTAAATTTAATTTGGTCAGCATTATTTTTTAATATATATTTTACTTATGTACAATACTAGAGATTATTTTATCTTTCTTTTTTTTCCTCTGTACCAAAAATATATTTTAAATTTTTATTGAAAATATCCTAAAATGATATTTTAGTTCCTCCTAAAAGTTGATGAAACATTCATTGGATATTCAATAGCACTCTGATTATAGGAAACAAAAGCAAAAAAATGTGCAAAATCAAATTTACTTTAATGATTCAAAGATGAGTGGAAATAGTTCCTTTCTTAATTGAGGGGTAATTGCATGTTTTTAGAGAGACTGACTGTGAAAACCCTGGGGACTTTAATTCCCTGGGGAGGGGCCAGTCCAGAAAATATTAGTATCTTGGAGCTGTGCTAGACACATGCTTTTCCCCCCAAGGTAAGTGGCAGAAAAGTGGGCTTCAGAAATGCTCTGCTTTTTCACAGAGATATTTGTGATTTCAGAAGAAAAAAACTGATTTTGCACTTATTGTTGTCTCTCATCATGATGAAGAGTTTTTAAAAGGTATGAAAGTGAAAGCTAAAATCTCTCTAATTCTGTTTGCCTCTGTTTTGTCTCTCTGTCACTGTATATACATTCATTTTTCTCTTCCTTTACCCATCCCTGTGCATGTAAAGCCCTGAAACTGTAGCTGACACTTCTTCAAGCAGGAGGTCCTCCTGAGATCTCTTCCAATCTGAATTATTCTGATTTTATGTGTATATATTACCTCTTTACCTTTCTATCTATCCCTTCATATTGATGCAAGGGTTTTTGTGTGTGTGCCTGTGTGCATTACACCCATCTTTATTCTTTACTATCTGTTCTCCATTTATTTCTGAGCTTACATGTCTATTCTGTCTATATAACTATTCATCCATTCCTGTATATCCTGCAATGCCTCTCTTTCTTCTTCCCTCTTCTGTGTATAGTTCATTATCATATGATTCTCCACTCAGTTGATTGACTCAATTTTTATATGTCAATCTTTCTGCCATTATTCCTTGCCTTGCCTGTCCAAGGACACAGGGTGGGATCATCTGTCCAGCCTGGCCTCCATCTGGCAGAAACATACAGAACTTGCTTGTTTTCTGTGTCTTACTGAAATGTGCTGGACTTAAAGTTATGTCGGGGTGGGGAGAGTTATCTATGTGTAGACAACTGAATAAAACATCAGATGCCTTATTTTCAGAAGTCTAAAGAAGATGCAGATGAATCCCAGTTAAAATAGTGAACATTTTTCAAATATCAGACTTTAAAATAGGTATCAAGTTAATTGTCTCAAAGAATGAAGTGACAGGATGGAGCCTTCATTTCTTTTGGACTTCTCTTGCTTTTTATTACTGTGAGTATTGGTGGCCAACAGTCTATTTATGACAGGGAAAAAAGGAATTTTTCCTTGGAATGGTTTAAAAAGAAAAAAAAGGAAAAAAGAAAAAAAGAAAAAAAAGCTTGACTTTCCTTGCACATTTTAAGGAATTTTTTTTTTCAGTATATTTTTGGGCAATCTGGATTATGAATTCTGATATGTAAGGCACAAAATAAGTAGCAATGCAGTGAACAAAGCCCTGTTTTTTTACTGTCTTTTGTTACTTAGATGAGTCTTTCGTCTGATGTTCAAAGAGGAAACCATAGTGGCACACATGTATTCATCCTCCTGGGTTTTCCTGGCCATCAGTATCTGAAAATGTCTTTGTTCGTGCTTTTTTTCATCATGTACATCTTGGCACTCTTGGGAAACTTTTTCATCATGGTCTTAGTGAGAAGCCATCCACAACTTCATACCCCCATGTACTTCTTCCTCTGCAACCTCTCCTTCCTGGAGATCTGGTATACCACAGCTTGTGTCCCCAAAGCTCTAGCAGTCCTCTTAGGTGGAGACCCAACCATTTCCTTTGACAATTGCCTTCTACAGATGTACTTTGTTTTCTCTTTGGGCTGCACAGAGTATTTTCTCCTGGCTGCCATGGCATATGACCGTTGTTTGGCAATCTGTTTCCCCTTACATTATAACTCCATCATGAATCGCACCCTTTTAACTCAACTTGTCTTTGGATCATGGTTTTGTGGTTTCTTGTCTATAACCATACCTACATATATGATTAGCACATTGTATTTCTGTGGCCCTAATGTTATTAATCACTTTTTTTGTGACATAGACCCATGGATAGTGCTTTCTTGCACAGACACCAGCCTGGTTGAATTAGTGGCCTTCATAATCTCATTCATTGTCATCCTTGGCTCATGCACAGTAACCCTGATCTCCTATATTTACATCATCTCTACCATACTGAGAATCCCATCAGCTATAGACCAACAAAGGGCCTTTTCCACTTGCTCTTCCCATCTCACTGTTGTGATTATTTGGTGTGGTTCCACCATTTTTCTCCACGTCAAACCTTCCATACAGGACTCACTAGATTTGACTAAAACTGTCCATGTACTTAACACTATTATCACACCTTTGCTGAATCCTTTTATTTATGCTCTGAGGAACAAAGAGGTGAAAAAAGCTTTGAAAAGAACAGTGCAGTTTAAGTCCTGGGCTTGAACTGGGATTGCCACTTCAAAAGATGACACTATATTTCAGGGATTTTTTTGTTACTTTAAATAGTGATTTTATCTTGGAGATATGAGTGAGGTTGGAGCACATTTTACAGAAAATTATGTGGACAAAGTGTGGACCTGGGAGTCATGGATTTCATCTCCAGCTGTATCATAGACGTTCTTGCCTTGCACCTCCACTTCCTGCATTTGTAAAATCTGGACATCACACAAACCACTGTGGTTTGGTTCTCTGAGTATTAGGTGTAAAAAATGTATAGATAAGCCCTTGGAATTATTATTTGTTCCACCCAAATTCAGAAATCTGTATGAGGAATTTCACCATCTGAGTCTCCTTTAATAGTCATAAATAAGTGACAGGCACCTCCAAAAACCCATTTGAGACTTAAGAGTTCATTCATTTTAGAGGTGGACCCTTGGAAAGGACCCATGTAATCAAGATGCTAATTTTGATGTGTCTACTTAGATGTTTCTACAAAAACTACATCTGGGCCTTTATATCCACTTTTATTCCAGATATGGGGATTGGTTCTACCTGGATATAGAATATATAGACTTGATTTAAAATTTCCTTCGACTTCTGAGGATATACTCATGCTATGTAATTAAACAGTGCCAGGGAACAGCCCTGGGCAGAGGAACATGATCTTCTATGTTGCAGAATTGTTAGAAAGATCCCTGTCATAGCATTGGGTTATGCCACCTACTATTATTACAAACATTCTTTGTTATTCTAGAGGAGTTTTTATGAGCCAGAAACTATTACTGTAGATGGCTTGCATGTGTATTCTATGACTTGCTTCTTCTGTCTCTATCTCTTTCTTCTCCTCTCTCAGTTCTTTTCTTTTTGTTGGTTGGTTGGTTTTCCTATGTCTGTTCTGATATTTGCAATGACAACCTCTTACCTGCAAAATTTTAAGTGTTTTTAAAGGAAACATTAAAAAAACCTGCCTTGTTCTGTGCTCATTAAAAGGATCTCTTCTTCGTAACATATGACATGGTTAGTAAAACACACTTGTTTAAAGAAGCAAATATTAAAGACAAAAAATTAACTGTCATTATGTGCTTACTCACTAGCACACTTGCCATGAAATGAAATGTTCAACTGTCCATTTAGTATCTGCAGTTCTATGGAGAATCATGGAAAACTCATTTTGACTCCCTGTGATTCTACAAACACTCAAAGAACTGGTGCTGACTCACCAAGACCAGAAAATCTGTGGGAGAACTGGCAAACTGCTCAATGGATTAAGGATAACAGCAGAACCACATGACTTCTAGTGTAAATTGATCGCATCATGAGCTAGTACTCTGCTCTCGTGAGACCCCACCAGGAGTACTGCATTCAGCTCTGGGGCCCCCAGCACAAGAAACACATGGACCTGTTGGAGCGAGTCCAGAGGAGGGCCGGGAAGATGATCAGGGGGCTGGAGCACCTCTCCTGTGAAGACAGGCTGAGAGAGTTGGGGTTGTTCAGCCTGGAGAAGAGAAGGCTCTGGGGAGAGCTTATAGCAGCCTTCCAGTATCTAAAGGGGGCCTACAAGAAAGCTGAAGAGGGACTTTTTATAAGGGCATGTAGCGGTAGGACAAAGGTTAACGGCTTTAAACTGAAAGAGGATAGATTTAGATTAGATGTAAGGAAGAAGTTCTTCACTAATGAGGGTGGTGAGGCACTGGAACAGGTTCCCCAGAGAAGTTGTGGATGCCCCCTCCCTGGAAGTGTTCAAGGCCAGGTTGGATGGGGCTTTAAGCAACCTGGTCTAGTGGAACGTGTCCCTGCCCATGGCAGGGGAGTTGGAACTAGATGATCTTTAAGGTCCCTTCCAACCCAAACCATTCTATGATTCTATGATACTACAATAGAAGATAGGCAGGAAATAGAGACTTAAGCAGTTATCCCAGTGTGGGTAATTATTCAGAAATTCAGTAAGTCATGGGAACAGAATGAACAGGTCTTGTATCAAATACATGTCACAGGTCAGGTAAGAGAAGTGAAATAGCACCCCAGCTTTTAGGTGGTCCTCTTTGTCATACAATTCCTGGTAGACAAAATGTTAGGGAGGGGCAGAAGGAAAGAAGGGAGAGGCAACGGTGAGCAGCCATTAACTGCTAGGTCTCACTGACAAGGAACATCAGTCATAGCCTACCCATGACCTACTCCGTCCAGTATCACAGCCACAGAACCACACCCATATGTTCATATATTGGTGCAGGCCTGGCTTTCTGCTCCCATCTCACACTACAACCCATCTTCCTTCCTTCCTTCCTTCCTTCCTTCCTTCCTTCCTTCCTTCCTTCCTTCCTTCCTTCCTTCCTTTCTTTCTTTCTTTCTTTCTTTCTTTCTTTCTTTCTTTCTTTCTCTCTCTCTCTCTCTCTCTCTCTTTTATAACCTAAAATCATCTGTGGCTCCATCTCCCACTATTTTCACTTCTCTGTTCATGTCAGAAAGCCCAGTGGCCAAAAATAGATATCAAGTAATTTAAGACATCCAAGGAAGGGAAGCGGAATTCCTACTGATTAGGATCACTGATTGTGATCCTACTGCATCACAATGAAAGAAATGGAACTTTCAGTGTTTGATTCACCACATCACCTGTAAACGGGGTGAGAAAAGTCCTACTATAGGTCTGCTTCTGTCTCTCCAGTAGACATCTCTGAAGAAAGAAGAGAGAAATCCCATAACACACTTGGTGGGGTGGGGGTGAGGTCATATAACTTAAAAAATGACAGCAACATCCCTGCAGAAGGGACCTCAAGTAAATGCAAAGAACTAATGAATAAATATGAGCCTTTGCACCCTGCAATCACATTCTATATATTCCCCATTGTTGAAGAAGAAACTGCTGGAGACATCCTCGAGTCCTTTCCCAAGAGATCTCCAAAACAGTGCAAGCAAAGGTGCTGAATATGAGAATTAGGCCCTAGGATTAACTCGGTAGAACAAATGGATGTCTCACAACAGGGCTGTATGTGCTGTTCTTCCTTTGACGATGTGTCCTTCTCTATGTGCTGTGGTCTGTTGACCAGATCCATGTGTGTACAGCGGAAAAGGTGCTTTCGTCCTCTGTCCCCATACAGGGATACATTTCTGCTGCCAAAATGCATTCTGTGCCTTGAGATTTACTAGTGTAGTCCAGTGGCTGGTTGCCCCTGTGGTAAGAGATGACAAGTCTGAAGAACGCAGAATTAATGACCACTTTCTCCTCTGTGGCAGGCTAATTTCTTCTCTCTTTCTGTGCATCAGTTTCCCATTCTGGGCAGTAAGAAAACACAAAGCTGCCACGACTGGCATAGCTCTGCAGGAATATCCCGTTGGCATTGCACACGCAGCAACACTCATCAGGGTAATGAGGCAATGTGACTAACGAAGCAGATGATAGATAGTACTGAACTTCACCTTCTACACTTTCTTAGCATTGTCTATGGGTATCTTTCCCTCTAATTATTCCTTCTTCCTCTGCCTGTCTATAGACAAAAGGTATTTGAGTTTGTTTTGTTTTGGTTCCATTTGGTTTTGCTTTCTTTGGACTGTGGGTGTTTCGGTTGTCAGCTGGGCATTCCCTTCAGTGCAGAAAGCTCCTATGGAACCAGTTGGGACCACAGGCCTGACATTCGGGGGGAGCACATGTTCTCGGCAATTAACCCTACACCCATAACGGAGCCAACCCTTTAATGCCAGCTCCTCATAGTTGTATGCTTGGTCACTATCCCAAACTATGAAACTTAGAGAGCACTAACATCATGCGCTTTCAGCACGCATAGCCATTGCCTTCTTACTTTGTTCAGCTAAGCCAGTTCTAGAGTCACACCCTTCGATCCAGTGGCTCTCCAGAGATTCCCAAGACACTCCTCACTTGCGTAACTGACCTTGGTGCAGTGACTACCCGTCTGACAGTCTGTCCATTTGATTCCTCCCAGATGAAGCCAACAGAAGGACCAGAACTAGGAAACCACACTCTGCTGACCGAATTTGTCCTCTCTGGATTGTCCAACCACCCAGCACTGCAGCACTTGCTGTTCTTCACATTCTGCTTGATTTACACCATCACCATCATTGGGAACCTTCTCATCTTCATGGTCACAGTGCACCCCACCCTCCGCATGCCCATGTACTTCTTCCTCCGGGTCCTGTCCTTCCTGGATATTTCCACAGCATCGAGTGTTGTTCCTAAGATTTCCACTGGGCTAGATTGTGACTGTCTCAACAAGCCCAGTTAGGGAAATTATAAAGCACCTCACAGATGTTTGGGCTTTGGTGACCACATACTGAATCAAATACTAGCATTGAGAGTAATATCACTGCAGCTGTTCAAAAAGTCCATTTTGTTTTCTACAGGATTAGTTAAAATCCACTGCAAGCAAGGAAATCACAGACCAGATGAATTTCCATGGCACTTACAGCTGTGTGTGTGAAGCTCACCAATCCCCTATTCTTAGGCACCTGCAGTGTAGGCATCCAAACGTGATGTGGTGAGCCCCCTTTACAGTCAATGAGGGGTAGGGGAGAGAGGTGTGTACTGGGTTATGGTCTTTCCAGAGGACATTTTTTCCCCCCCATGTGAGAGGATTTTCTCGTTTGACTGACCATGCCTCTGGAGGAGCCTGTTCATTTGTGCTGTCTCTAGAAAGACCATAGATGGTAACTTCTACCAGTAAGCATGCTGAAGCCCCTCCGTAGCTTCCAGATGCTTGTGGAAGAGACTCAGACCTACAGGCAGAAGGTGCACACAGGAAGTGTAAAGGTAACCCTAATGACTCATGATGCATCTGCCATGGCATCGTTGCTTGTAGCTCTCGCTTCTGTGCAAGGTTAAAATCCATTCTTGACCAACATGGACAGGCTGCATAGTCAGGCAGAGCAAGGGGTGCCTGCTCTCCACTGCTAGTTTGGACATCGTCCTTCCCTTCACTTCCTGACCATCCACAGTGCCCTCATGCCAGTTCTCCCACTAGCTTCTGGGCTGAGTCACCTGCCCTCCAGGAAAGGAAATAGAGCCTGAAGACCTGCCTCACGCAGGAGCTGTAGGCCTTCAGGTGCAAATGGTCTAAGTAGCAGGCTCTGGGAACTCCATCCTGAGTTCAAGCACCACTCCTGAAATCACCATGGACTGAGGAGTTAGGACATATAGATACATGCATACACATACCTATATACTTATACATATATAATAAGCAACACTCCTGAGTGAGACAGTTAGAGATTTCTGAGTCCCAGCTGGGACCCCCACCATCACATTTTACTCATTGAAGATGGATCTTATAGACAAAGAAGTCAGAGAAGAGGACTAAGAAATCTCAGTCTGCCTAAGGATGGAATAAATCACCCATAGCATTATGTTGACTTTGGAAGGACCCCCGACAGCCAGCTGAGACTTTATTTTCTTAATTTTATATGGCTTACCTAGGTGACATTGTTCCTGTACCCATACACCGAACTCTGAATGAATCTCAGTGGATCCTCCACATAGCACATCCATGGGAGGAGTGGTCAGAACTAAAGAGTTGTTTCCCAAGGTTGTATCCAATTCTGAAAGAGTATGAGCTCAAATATTAGCATGAAAATATAAAACACTGCTGTCAATGCCAAAATTCTTGCCTAATTTTTTTCCTGTTACAGTAATATAATTTTATGTTGTGGAAATGCCCAAAGATCAAAGTACTCCCCTTTGAGCAGCCTTTCACTCTGGTCAGCCCCCTGCAAGCAGAAAAGAGAAATAAAGTTTCTTTCCCAAGCAGCTGAGTAGAAAACCAAAGGCAGGGGATGATGATGTATGGAACAACACAAGATCAAAACTGCACCCATGCCATCTTGAGAACCCCTAAGCTCCATTCTACCAAAGGAGACATGGAGACAGAAACAATTTCTTGTAAGAACTTGATAATAATGAAGGGTTCTCTTTGTGGACTTTAGGACATGGGTGTGACTGCGATTGAAATGGAGACTGGGACTGCTACAACATAGGTCAGGTAGGGACTGAATGCCCAGGCCTGTGCTTAAATGAGACTCGTGCATCCATGTTCAAAGGGTGGGGGTGGAGGCCCCAGGTGAGGCTGGCCAGTGACATAGGGACCTATTAGTGCACTCAGGGTTCTGACAGTTTGTTAACATACACGTGAAAATTATTTTTGCATTGGAAAACAGTTTAGTGGGGCATGGACTTCCAGCTTCCACCATTCAAAACATTTGCTTGCAGAAATCTGGGAGGAATCCATCACTCACCTCCACGTACCTCTCTGTAAATGAAATGATAGGCACTATGACAGGAACTTTCTGTGTGGTGATGTGTCATCTGCTCTGAAGGTTAGGCATCTCTGTCTGAGGTATATACAGTATTGATTTTAATTTCCTATAGAAGTCTAAAGAGTTGATTAACATGTCTGTGTTGTCTGGCTTGGATTTCACCACACCGCATTTCAAATGTATCAAATGTGGCTACTTCCAACTGATTAAGTCAAAGAGATGTTGTATGTAGTCAGGGCAGAGAAACAGGCATCATCATGGTCTTTATACACTCAGGCGAGGTGAATTCCACCTAATCCATCCCCATGCATCGTCTTTATCCTCCCCCCGACCCCTGGGTACTGGGAACTCTGCTGGGAAGTCATTCACATGCACTCACTGCTTTGTGGCTCCGGATTTCAAAATATCATCAGAGCCTACAAAACACCTTGCGACTAGATCCTTCAAGGCCTGTTTGACCTGTTCATTTTGAAGGGTGTAAATGTAAGGGTTACACTGCTGAGTAATCACACAGTAGAGGAAAGACACAACTTTGTCAAAGTCCCTCCCACCCCGCTGGCTTGGTCGGATGTACCTGAAGATGGAGCTGCTGTACAGAATAGTGACCACAATGAGATGAGCAGAGCATGTGGAAAAGGCTTTTTTCCTGCTTGCTGAAGATTGGATGTGTGTGACAGTGTGGACGATGTAGGCATAGGAAAAGGCAGTTACTGATAAGGTGCCAGGTAATATTAAAACACTTGTCACTAGCATTACTTTCTCAATGAGGCCTGTGTCTGTGCAGGACAGCTGGAGCAGTGGCGCTATATCACAGTAGAAGTGGTTGATGACGTTGGGACCACAGAACGGCAAATGGAGTATAATTGTGAGTGGGGAGAACACCAAGAAGAAACTCACCACCCAGCAGCCCAGCACCAGCTGGAGACAAAACCTATTGTTCATGAAGGTAGCATAATGCAAAGGGCGACAGATGGCCACATAGCGGTCAAAGGACATGAGAGCTACATGGAAGAAAGTGCAGATACCGAGGATGAAGAAGAGGGATAACTGAAGGAAACATCCAGAGAGGGAAATTGTTTTTGCTCCTGTAAGGAGGCTGTAGAGTGTCTTTGGCATGAAGGTAAAAGTGAAGCAGATTTCCACGAGGGAGAAATTCCTAAGAAAGAAATACATGGGGATGTGGAGGCGTTGGTCCACCAGTGTGATGGTGATGACAGTGATGTTTCCAAGGAGAATCAGGAGGAAGGCAACAAAGAGAATGGCAAATAGGATGATCTCCAAAAAGCGATTGCTAGTGAGTCCCAAGAGAATGAACTCCATTGTTGTCTGATTCATCTCTGAAAGCTGAAAGATAGTTAAAAAGATGTTAAAGATGTTCCAAGAAGCAGAAATGAAACCATAATCAGGTGGTACATGTGGTGGTCCTAACTGGAAGACTATTGTAAGCCAAAGAGTGAGTAATCTGCATAACAGTTGACCTGAGTAGACACCTGCCTGTGTTGCACATATCACTTGGCCACAGGACAAACTTAGCTGGCAAATCATAACGAAGCAGCCTTTAGGCAACTCCCACTTGGCACCAGTGATGATGCCACCAGCATGTTCTTGTCCTCAACTTAGAGTGAAGCAGCACGTTCTCGTGTGGACATCCTTTTGCTGGACAGTAGAAATCATGAATACCATTTTTTAATTCTTAAGAAAATCTGGTAAGAGCTCTAAATACCATAATGTGTGGGAATTATTCCACAGACAGGATCAGTGCAACAGGCTGTCCCTTGGCTAGAAACCCATCCACTGTTTCACAACTGCGGGTTCCCAGCATCTGAAGGGACATAAGATTATCTATACTATTCTCTTTCCCTTTTCATGTTAGCTCCAAAAAATGGTATTTTAATTAATACCTTACAGAATCTGAGTACCTTTCTTACTAGTATCTATTACAAACCCCAGAGCCCATGCATTATAGTACCTTTGAGGGCACATTCCAAATGAGACAGTACACTCTTTTCCGTAGAAATCTTGAATGTGATTCATCTCACCTTACTGCAGATTGCTACTTGGCTAAGTACCAGTGTATTCCTCAGTACTTGCTGCATTGTCAAAGGCCGAGATTCACTGTCTCCAGAGAGACTTTCTGCTGATCTTAAACTGAGTGTCTAAAGTACCGGTATGTGTTCACTCTTGAAGATATTGACCCTAGATGATGAGATGAGATTTAGATCATCCTCTGTCTTATTTGTGGTACCACAGGTCAGGATCTGCAAGCATACCTTAACATTTCTGACTAATTTCTATTTTCCAGGCTGGCTTCCTGACTTAGCAGACAAATACAAGTTTTAGTGCTCTACTTTTTAATCACATTTTCCTATATTTATAGTAACATAACAACAGTAACTTCCCAAATTCCTTTAGGTTACCAGTCTTCATCAGTTTCCAGGTGGCAGTGAGGTAGCAAGGACTCTTCATCACATTTTAGAAACACAATGAAAAACAGTAGAATAACTCTTGTCCACAAACAAAGCAAATTATGGTATTCCCTGAGAGAATATTAATAAATTATTTTGTTTAAATTTTTTGTTCATTAATTCCTCTTAATAAATACTCCTAGGGGAAAAAAAAGAAAAAAAAAAGCAACAGTGATCTGTTGAGGGAATAGCAAGGATTTAATAAGCAGTCTGCAAATCATCCTGGTTCAATATTATCTCAAGCCTTCAGACTCCCATCAGCATGCTTATAGCCACTAATTCACAGTTACTGTGCATGCCTTCTGAACCTTTTTAGGGCTTTAATTTAGCATGAGATGAACTCTGCTCTGGAAATTCACTCCGTTAACTGGAAAGGTCACCTGTTCATTGATGACATCTCTCTTGTCTTCAGTCATCCCAAACAGAGGAACACCAATAACTGAGGCATAGCCATCTATCCTGCAGATTATGTTGCGTCCCACATTACCTGTTTCTGACATGGAATACATCAGTTGAGCCTTCTTTCTCTAGTTCCACATTTTATACTTCCAGTTAGTCCTACATTTCACGTCCGTCTTCCAGCATAGGGAATAATTAGGCACTGAACTTTGCTGATGACACTGCTGGGACACATCACTTTCATAGGCAGGTTTTGGGGAGAGCTGGTTCATAGAATCATGGAATAACAGAACACTTGAAGTTGGAAGGGACCTCTGGAGGTCATCTGTTCCAAACCCCCTGATCAAGCAGGTCACCTAGAACATATTGCCCAGGACCATTCCAGCTGAGTTTTGAATATCTCCAAGGAGAGAGACTCTACAGCCCCTCTTGGAAACCTATTCCAGTGCTCAAGTCACCCTCAGAAGAAAAAAGGTTCTTATGTTCAGACAGAATCTCCTGTGTTTCTGTTTGTGCCCATTGCCTCTGGTCCTGTCACCAGGCACCACTGAGAAAAGCCTGGTTCTGTCCCCTTTGCACCCTCCCTTCAGGTATTTATGTACATTGATGAGATCGCCGCTGAGCCTAGATGTCACAATAATACAGCATAGCTCTACTCTGAGCAGCAGGGGATGCAAACCTATATCTGCAACATTTCCCTGATGGGCAGCTACAGCCTATATTTGATTCAGTTGGAAAAAAATCTAATTTCTTACAAGGAAAAGCCATATGCAGAGTAAACCAGGACTTTTTTCTTTTCCCCTACAAACTGGTAATTCATTCTCAAAGTGGAATTTCAGAGAACTGTAGAGACCAGAACTTTCTGCACATTTCCATTGCCTTTGGTGAATACTCTGCAGGGATTCTGTAATTTCTTTTCCATCACAGTTAGCTCCTTAGTGTCAGTGAAGAATTGCATTCTAAATCCTTATAAACCTATTCCTGTTTTCCGCTTGCAAATTGCAGGTTTTTTTTCCACAGGTCCAAAAAGGAAAGCCACTTTTGGTATGAAATCGTGTTTTGTAACAATCCACAGCTAATACTGTATAGAGACTTCTGTGTTTTCATTTTCCGTAAAAACAGAGTATTTTTGCAGAAGTATGGGGGGATGGAAGAGAAGGTAATCTGCTTTCAATTCAAACCCAACCTTTCTCTTTTGCCTCAGTAATCTCCCTAACCTAAGACTAAGATCAAGCTCCGGTGAAAATCTGAAAGACAGAAGTGCTGCAAGACAGCTATCAATGGTGCAGCATAGACTGTCTTCCTTCAGACCTGTCCCAACATGTGGGTAGTGTCTCTGAAGCTGTCTCCGTTAATTAAGATATATTACAAGTGGTAAGCAAGCATTTTCAGGTAATTTTCTCTTTCCTAGTGATACTCTCTTTCCTCTGTATATACATTGTCATTGGCAGTGTGTGGAATCAGTCGTCTTTTCAGTATTTTTGTCAGAAGGAGTAAATACCTCCAGCAACGTGCTGTTCCTGTGATCTAACTTCACAAAAGCTCCTAGATGTCATTGTCAAGTTACAAGATAATATAGTGTAGCTCTACTCGGAGGAGCAGGGGATGCAAACCTACCTCCAGCAGAGGACTCCAACAACCTTCCCTTATAGGATTCCTGATGCCTGTGTTAAGGCAAGTGCTGGGATTCAAGAAGAAAACAAAATCTCAAATCACCTTGAGCTTCTGGTCATTCAAAAAAGAATAACAATAATTAGCAGATAGGAGATTCTGTCACCACGGGGCTAATTAAAAGGTTCTTGGAGTTCTTGGAGTGCTTCACTTGGTTTGTGTGGATCAGGACTACGTGCAGATGCAGGAACCTTGTGATAACTGGCACAGATCTAAGATGGGGGTTTTCTGTGTAGGAAAAAGAAGTAGCTGAGACTGCTTATATTGTAAGTAAGTGGAGCGCAGCCCCGTGACTTGAGGCAGGTAATATTTAGTCAAGTCCTAACTACTTACCTCACTCTGTAGTCAACAGAGAGAAGCAGACAACACTGGTGGGCAGTTCACCTGAGACAAACCTACTTTTGTGAGGTGCCTGTCCCGCTTCAGGAGCACCTCAAGGGTTGCTGCTCCCTAGGGTATCCCAGATGACTGCACTGGGCTGGCAGACATGGCATAGGGCCATCCAGAGAGACACAGTCAGCTGGGGCCACGGTTGGTGGCCAGGTGTGTGTCCCAGAACACAAGTAAGGCAGTAGCTGCCTAGGCTGAGGATACTGAATTGTATTTTTAAGCTCATCCCTTGGTACTGCACTACAGCCAGAGGAGATCTCATCATGGGAGTAGCAGGCAGGAGTCCCCTCTTCCTGAAGCAATGGTCTAAGGGAGGGTCAGAAGTGGAAGATCCCCAAAGGCCTTATTTCTCCAGCCTGATTTAAAGGCGTTATGCTGACAAGCTCAGATGTAGACAAATGTTCTGTAGATGTGTGAAAACAGAGCAGGGGACTTCCTCCCAGGTGACTGGCTTAGGCAAAACATGTTCCTGCAGATAAACAAGTGAGTGAAGTTCAGCGCTGGGGTTCAGAACCAGCAACGTTCTTCCACGTCTAGGTCTGCAAGGGCCATAGCTGGCCTGGGGTGTTTGGAGGAGGAATGTGTTCCTTTAAAACAAATCAGTTGCAGAGGTGCTCCCCATTTGTTTAAGGGTCCATGACGTGGGGTCCCAGAACACCCTCTCTTCTTTGGTATAGAGTCTGGAATTCAGGGAAGTGCTTAAATCATCGATCTCTGAGAGGGTCTTGCCTCTGGGCTGTCTCTGATGGTTGTTCAGAGGCCTACAGGTGGTAGTCAGAGGTACACAGGTGTCTCCACGGCCGTGACCCAGTGACCAGAATGAAGGTGGGAGTTGTTACAGGCTATTTATTAGCAGAGTTTCTCAAACCATGGCCATAACCCCTGGGAATGAACAATATGACCGGAATAACAAAATATGAGAGAAACCAGCCTGAAGCCAGCAGTGGTGGCTTCATCTCATTCAGAGATGGTCATAGGACCCATGGTCCTGCTCCAGCCACCAGCACTGAGCTCCTCACTTACCTCACTCATGCTGGTCCCTCCTGTAAGGGTACGTGGAAGATCAATGTCTTCTCCTTTAAGGGTATCTGGTCCAGGACATTTTCAATGCAAAAAAATAAGAATAATAATAGGAGGAAGCCATAAACAAGAACATGCAGGGATACAAATCTGACCAACAAATGATAAGGGATAGAGTGATTCGAACCAAACCTGGTCAGTCACACTAATTGGTGAGGGCACGTGTTATTCAAGTCCTGTATGTAGGTCCTATAAGTGGCAGTACCTTGTTTGATGGCAGCACATTGTCTGCCAATGTCCTTTTATGTCTGTGCATGTGTGTGTCTGGGATACATGCTCAGCTTTGCTACCAGTTGAACCTGCAGATGAAAAAGTGCTAGCTGCATCCCTCATCCTGGAATGTGGGCACTGGGTTGGGCTCCAGCAGCCAGGCAGGAGGGTTCTGGGAGGAGGATGCTGAAGATGGCAGCTACTCCTGACATACTTTAACAGTTTTGTAATAGGCATGATCTGGTTGAGCTGTCAATATTCCTGAGACTACGCATATATAATCCTTCTGTGACGGCGGACGGATCCTTTGTTAATACGCACACAGTGATAAAGTTGTAACCAGACTTCTAGAGACTTCTGTAGCCAGACTTTATTATGCAGGTATCAAAACAAGACTTGTCCTTGTAAATCCTTGGCTAAATTGGATCAACTGGGTTGCAAAGATCTTAACAGAACATTAGAAGGATAATACAAGGTGTAAACAGCTCCAACAGCAGGCCTAGTGACTGGGCTTCGTAGTTTGGAGGATGAAAAGAGATGCTTATCCAAGTATGCACAAGACCTTCAGTAAGTAACAGATCACTCCCTGCTGTTGATTTAATAATGATATTGGCTATAAAGCAACAGTTCACTGGAAATGAAGGGGTATGGGAAGGGAAATGCTGACCTTAATTAGGAAAACAACGTCTTACAATTTGTGAAAGAATGTGTAATGTGGACTAATGATACTAAAGGTGCAGGACTACCACTGGTGTCCTTTTGCATATGTACACGTGTGTCCGTGTGTCTCTGGGATACACACTGAGCCTTGCTACTGGTTGAGCCTGCAAACAGGAAAGCAGCAGCCATGGCCATTGGCCTGGGATGGAGATCCCGGATCTCTAGGCTTGGCTCTAGCAGCTGGGCAGGAGGAATCACCAGGCTGTGGAGCTGCTGGAGGTGGTGGCTGCTTATAACATCCCTCAACATGCATGAATCCAGATGATGAAGATGATAGCAGGGTTAAAACAGAAGTGATGGGTAGGATTGTTAAAAGGAAAGCCTGTAGTTCCCACATGCCTATGAACTGCAAAAGGGTTAATTCCCTCAGGGTGGTCTGGTTTTCCATCTTATCTTCATAGTGTTTCTGGGGAAACATTGTAAATGAGATAAATACAGCCACTAAAACCAAATCTGGTAGGTTTATGCTGATGTCTCTGAGCACGTCTGTCCGTTCACATGAGTCTGAGTCCCTGCCTGTTCCTATAACAGCTTTCCATCTGTTTTACCACTACTTTAAAAGAAGATATTTATTTCAAATTATTATTCCTCAAAATAAAAATAACCATACAAGCAAACCCATTCCTCCATCCCTTTACTTTCCTGTGTTGCAAACTGTACATACTCTTGTCCATAAGCCCACACTTACTCCATTCTGCATTATCTATCTGTGTATTTAGGCATGCCCTCTTAAAGTACCTATCCTGGTAGTGTTGTCCCAAAAATCAGGATTCTTTTACCCGGTGTGCAAAAAAACCAATTAACACACAGAGTTGAGATATTTGTTTATTTCATGTCTGTGCAGAGATGGGTGCTAGGTGGTAATTCCACAAAGCTATCACATCCAGTTAACACACGGCCATTTGACCATTCATTATCAGGACAATACTGTTTACATGTAATCTTTCAAGATTCTTATTGGTCCTGGTAGTCTTCGGTTTCATTTAAAGGTACAGAGTTTCTTTTTTCTACCACACATGCTCAGAGAGGAGGAGGCTTCTGTGAGTAAGGGGCTTCTAGGTTCATGGGTGTGATTCTAAATATTCTAATGAGACAGTTCATTTAAAGGGTAACTTAACTCAATACTGCCGAGTCTGTTTCAAAGTTATCTAAGTAATGTTGACTAACTACTGCCTGTTTGCATCCTCCTTCATGATGCACCAGATATACCAGCCTTCAGAACATCCTGAAGTGATCAGCCGTCCTTTTGTAATCCTCTATATGCATACAAGATAAGATTATTTTACATGTGACAGATTATGTATTACAGTAGCAGTTATTTTATTACACTGAGAGAGGCAAGGTCTAAGGTCAGCATTTTCAGCAACCTCTAAGTTTCTAACTCATGTGGTAATTAGACACTTTCAATGACTCTTCATGGTTGTTAAGTACTGAGTGGGAGGTTTCCAAGGATAGAAATGCATATAAAAATCCTTAGGGAGGCATAAAAACTCTAGCCATAATTTTAAAGGGGTTTGGTTTTTTTCCCTTCTCAAAGGAATTCTGATTTACTTGAGAATAAAAGGCCAAATTTCTCCCTAAAATTACTTCCTTATGGGAACTCTTTTTGCCAGTGAATACCAGCTGATTTTTTCATTCAGAGGTGAACTGAGAAGAGAGGCTAAGGTGACTATCTAAATGAGGATACCTACCCTTTGGTCAAGATTAGTATAACCATACAGGAAACATTTTCTATAAATCTTTGTTTTAGTTCAAACAATGATTAATTAAAGGAAATCATATGTTTCAAATTACACAGACAATCAGTTGAAGTAATGAGAGAATGAATATTCTCAATTAGGATCATCATATCAGAAATTAGGGAGGCATTGTATATCAATCACATAAATCACATATATGATGCAGAACATAAATAACAAGTAGGATTGCTGATGCTGATCTATGGTGATTTTGCTATGTTAAAGGTCAGTGGAGCCACAACAAACATGAACACAACCCCGTCAACCTCTTTATTTTAGAAGAATTAAATTTTGTAATCATAAAACATCTCTTTCATAGTAACAAATAAATGTAGTAAATGGTGGAGAGCCCTTTTATTTTTAATTTTTTCTTTGATGGATAATGAAAATAATGAATCCTTGGAAAAGACTTGGAAGCATGATGTCAGAATAAACAAGTGGAAGAACAGGCAACTGAGTGTGTAAGTCAAATATTGTCCACAGATCACACAGTCAGGAGGCAGTATTTCTGCCTGCCTAATCATAATCTAAATCATCTGCCTTCTTTATAAAAATTACTGATATGTACTTCTCAAAGAGGCTTCTAGAATCAGTTTCCTACAGGACCCTGCAGAAAAGTTGACATTTTAGTCCTCATTCTTTAACCTCAAATATTTAATTTCTGGTCATTGACTTTTTCAAGGCAGTCTTTATCTGTTTGTTCCTCAAAGTATAAATGAAAGGTTTGAGCAGTAGCATTACAAGGGTGTTCAGAAGGGATACCACTTTGTTCATATTTAGTGAGGCATGCCCTCTTGGCCTGACATAAATGAATATGACTGCCCCGTAAAGCATGATGACTACAGTTAAGTGAGCAATGCAAGTGGAGAAAGCTTTCTGTCTCCTAGAAGCAGATGCGATCCTCAATATGGTAAAATGATGGTGAAGTAGGAGGTGACAGTCAAAAAGGAAGTGCTAAACAGAACCACTGTAGCAACAGTGAAAACAAGCCATTCAATAGGGTGGGTCTTAGTGAAGGCCAGCTTCAGCAGTGGCCCAGCATTACAGTAGAAGTGATTGATGATATTGGGGTCACAGAATGGCAGTCTAAACACCAGAACAGTTTGCACAAAGACAGTCAGAAAGCCACCCATCCAAGAGCCAAATGAGAGCTGAGCACACAGTTTTCCACTCATTTTGGTGGTGTAGTGGAGAGGGTTGCATATTGCTATGTATCGGTCAAAGGACATGGCTGCTAGAGGAAAAACTCAGTGGCACCAAGAAAAAAGTGGGAGAAGGCTTGGGCTTTGCATTCACCTATGCTGATAGACTTCTTGACATCCAGAAGATTGGCCAAAAGCTTGGGTATAGTGGTCGAGACATAGATGATTCCCAAACATGAGAGATTTCCAAGGAAGAAATACATAGGTTTGTGGAGTGTGTTGTCACTTACCACTGTGACAACGATGATGACGTTCCCAGTGACAGTCAAAATGTAGATGACCAAGACTCCCACAAAGAGCAAGACATGAACCCTTTGAAGGCTGGGGAAACCGAGAAGAATAAATTCAGTCACAAAAGTCTGGTTTTCCATCCTCTGCTTCCACTTTGTATATTTCTGCATGAATAAATATGGCAAGTAAAGGAGTGATCAGAGGTGGTTTTTATGTGAGTAAAAAAGAGGAAATATATAGATACACATGTGTATGTGCATATAGGTATGTATACAAATATATCTATGTAGGAGACTTTTTAAAATTGATTTTAACATTTATTTTAAAGAAACCAGGAGGTTTGAGATCCTTATAATAGTTTCACTGTTTCGTTTCTCAGTTACTTTTTCAGTTGAAAAAGTGATCTCTCTTATACTAGAAGACTGTATAGAAGACTGAAGAATTTATGATCGACAGTGATATATACTGATAATGTTCCCTCTACCAGCTACATTTCTAAGGGTGGGAGACATTACCCTAATTTATGTCCTCTAAAAGATGGATGTCTAGTTAAAATTAATCTAGGCTCCTACTTTGAAGCCCAGAGTACCGCCAAAAAGTGATTAAGCCCATCTGGACATAGGCAACATGAACTACCCCTTAACATAGGTGTTTCTCCATCTGTTGTCCAGAGCAGAAGATAGGATAGCTAGATGGGAATACTTATCCAAAAATGTTATTGTTTAAACAGAGATCAAATGTATATCACCTTTTGTATATACAAAGCCTTCATAAGTCTGTCCTGGACGTCACTTTATATAAGAATTCACTCTCTTTCCAAGGAATTATTTCATGCTAAAAAATAGACTATGCAGAAAATATTTTAAATCTCTGCTTTATGAAGATTTATGTTACCAGTTTTTTGTTACCTTGGTCTTTTTCATCCTCACAGGTTGTTGTCAAGTGGTTCTAAATGAAAGAAAGAGCATATGAGTCACATCTTAAACCTATTAATTGCTCATGCGTTTCGTTTTACTACCAAAAAAAAAGTACAAATGTTGGGGTTGTCCTTTCATTCATACTTATCAAAATAAGCATTAAGTTGACTTGGGAGTAGAAATCATGATCTTCCCTTTGTTACCGTAAATTCGGTCATAAAAGAACCCTCTAAGACTTAGTTTGAAGTTTTAGAAGGCAGGCATTCTTTATTACAGCGCCGGATGCACGGGGGATTGCTCCGCCCAATGTGCATGCCGTGTTTCATCAGCTAAAGCTTATATTACCCTATCACATACATATTCATCAAATTTCCTGGAACTGGTTACCATATTCACATAGTTATTACGCGTGCCTGTTGGGTTGGTAAAGGTCTCCTTCAGTGGTCTCTGGGTGGACTCTTGGTCTTTTATTCCTTGTTTGATAATCCTTGTGCGCTTGGCAACTTCTTGTAGGTCAAGATATAACCTAATCCCTGATGCTTCAGGTCTCACATCTTCCTATCTTAATGGCCCCATTGTTTCTAGTATTTCATTGTTTCAGGCATTTCACCACCGCTTCTCCGATACTTAACCAATATCATCACATCATCCTTTCTACTTTGTCTTTGGCATTAAAATAAAGCCTATGGCCTAAGGTATCACCTTGCTAAGTACGTTTTAAAAATCATTCAGGTTTCTGCCCTTCCCTGCTTTAGGATAGGAATACCTTACTAATACATCATTGTCAACACATTGTGTCTCTATTCACCCTTATTTCTACCATGCCATCTAATTACACATACATGCAAACAGTCTAAATTTCTTGGACAACAGATTTTTCTGAAATATGTTCTTTTTCTTGTCCTAAAACAGAGTATAATACTCACATGTCTTGGTCTCTTTAGGGCCTGGATTACCTTCAGTAGCCACCAAAGTCAAAAACAGAAAGAATATATTCACATTTGTGAACAAGCAATCAATGTTAAAATCATCATCCCAAATAACAAATATATTCTGAGGAGGGAAGGGAGACAAATATCTGTCAGCAATGTTTATACTCAGCATATAATTAAACCTCTTTGCGTGCTATTGTTAAGCAAACTGAGTGGCTCCAGCCTGAGGGAAGATACTCAGGTAGCTCCATTGCACATTCACAGGCATTTAATAAAGCCCATTACTGTTCTAAGACTAGTAGCTGGGAAGGAGCAATTAACTCAGCCCATCCAACATGAAATCTTTAGGGGAAAAATGGATCACTTGAAAGGCATAAGGAGTCTGCAGAACTTTAAAAAGCAGCCTAATTGATAAATCAGCATGGAAAACCAGAGTATCTTAACTAGCAACAAGAATTAAAATCTTGTAAAGAGTCATGAAAAGAGCCCCAAATTCTCAGACAGACCTGATGAATCAGCTGTTGCAGAGTATGTCAGCTCTACGGATTCAATGAATATAAGGATCTATATTTCGTTTCCCTGCATTTCTTCTCATTTTGGGTGGTAATGATGATTAGAATTTGTGAGCAAATCTACACAGCCTCCTCTGGGTAAGATGGCTTTGGTAACAACTGCTGCTAAGATAATAGAGTGAGTGCAAAGGACTTGTGGGAACAGAATACCCCAAACTGTCTGTTCTGAGAACTCTTTCTGAAGTATACTGCCATACCATAATGGCAGCTTCATTCCTGAATTAACTCAACAAACTTTAGGCTGTTATTATCACAAATGAAGCTCTCTGCCCCACATGCCTCTCCATCTCACCTTAACTCTCGCAAAGGAAGTCCTTTGACAAGGAAGGAGCACATCCACTTGATCTGAATGGGAGGGCACGGGTGGCGGGCTCTGTAAATGTTCTGACATTTGTTTGACACCAAAGTTGAAAGCTTCCACTGGGAGTTAAAAAAATATATTCCTTAACCGCTAAGAGAAAGAAAATATTGAAGATATTTTCACTGGGGGAAAGTGGAGGTTGATGGGTGATTACGAACAGACAACACAGCTGAGGAGCAGACAGGATGGGCCAGGAGTGTATTTTGTGTACATAACTACACAGATATGCAGAAACAAAGGGAGATATCTGCATATACTCATATGCAAAGGAGGGGAGCATTAATGATTTGATAAAGATTGAATTACCTTGTGGGTGCTTATTAAACAAACCACCCATGTTCACAACAAAAAGCAGCAGCTTGTTTTGATTCAGCGTAGAACGAGGGATTTTTGTTACAACAGAGTGATCCTGGTTCAAACTGAAATAAGAGCTTTCATGCAGTTTTTCTCATTTTGGTTTTGCTCTACCTCAGCTACAGCAGCTTCCGTCTGAAGTTCCAAACATTTCCATCTGCAAGAACAGAACTCCAAAGAGTTCGGGCTCCTGCAAGTTTTTCCTTCCCACCCCCAACCCTGCTCCCATCAATTTTGTTGTCAAAGAGTTTCACAAACCATTAATCAGGTTTTTCTCAGATATTTGTCTCACTACCCTTGGGTCACATGCTTGAAATCCTTTTTTCCTATCCCAAACACCCAGGGATTTAAAGCAGCTCCTTCTTCTTCCTTACACAGGAGAAAGCCCCCAGCTCTGAGCACAGCAGAGAGACAGTCCTCGAAAACACCAGCAGAGACTCAACATTTACCTCAGACCCCGACAAAGGGTGGGATGATGAGGCTACTCCTGCCAGCTGCATTTATGTTAAGGATGCTGCTTTTTCTCTCTTGTTGATATGCAAGATGCATAAAGGCAATCATAGCCTAACAGCCGTTTTTTACAAGTATTGTTATTAGTATCAGGAAAAACGGCCAGCTGATATTTGGATTGCCAACAGAACACATAAGCACTCTGGGAGGATTAATCAGCCTTTTTGTTCCTCCCTGTTGCTCCCACTAATGGTTTAGTTTCGGTCCGGTCTCAGACTGAAATAGATCTGTTATCAGCAATTTCCCACCCATGTCAGTAAAACGAAGAGTGTGCGAGACAGCAGAACAGTGAAAAATGCAGCATCCCCTTCCCACCTCAAGGACCTTTAACAGCACTGCCTTACCTGTATGCAAATTCCAGTACCTGGTACTCCTTCCAGTACCTGGTACTCCTGAAAGTACGACAGGCTAGACAGGGAGTTGGCGTTTGACGATAAGTTGTTGTAAATAGGTTGTAAATAGTTGCAAAAGAATTTAGATACAGATTAACCAAGTATGCAGAAGTTATGCCATTTCTACACCTGCATCCTTGAAGAATATCAGAAACTGGTGAGAACAGACAAAGAAAGGCAAAAGCTGTGACAAACTGCTTACCAAGGACAAGCAGGCCTACATACCAAAGATTAGCAAGTCTGCATACTGAAACAATACGTGCTAAAAGGGCAAGATGTTCCTCAGTATCAGTATTGTACCCCCTGGCTCTGCTGACTGAATTACAAAACAAACTGCACCATGAGCCAACTCATAGCCATATAAGGAGAAAAACTCGAGTTCACCAGCTGAGAAACCACCAGAGACCACTAGAGACCCCCCCAAGACCTCTGTGGACGCCCCTAAGAGACCCAGGACCCATGCATAAAGATTAGGCAGATACTATAATTAGTCCTGGGAAATGTAGTGAATATGTGCGATCATTCCGGGAAATGTAATACATATGTATATTGAAGAACCGTATAAGGGGCGGCTGATACAATATGCGGTGTGCATGTTAGGCGGAGCGATCCCCCATGCACCCGGCACCGAATAAAGTAATGCCTGCTCTTTAAGACAGTCTGTGTTAAAGAGTTTGATTCCCGACTTTTGGTGACACTGTTACCAAAGTCTTAGACAATTTGATGAAGGGCCCCTTTGTGTAAACTTTGTACAGCTAGAGCAAACAGGCTTGCACACCAGAGATGAGCAAGTCTGTGTACCAAGGACAAGTAGGCCTACATACCAAAGTTTAGCAAGTAACAATATGTGATAAAAGGGCAAGATGTTCCTCAATATTGGTATTGTACTCCCGGGCTCTGCTGACTGAATTACAAAATGAGCCAAACCCGGAGAAGTCCGTCGTAACTAGCAGAAAGGTAAAAGCGGCAGGGGGAAGCACTACCCCTGACTCAATTCAAGACCCAAGAAACTTGCCCCCCCACACCCCTAAGGAGCATGCGTGCTAATCTACATCGCAAGTGGAGTTAATTTTAATACGACTGACCAGTAATGAATGAAATGTTTATCACTAGCCAATGAGTGTAAACTTAGGCGTGTTTTTACTAATTGTTACTAATTAGATAACTGGATGTAAACCTTGCAATTTTTGTATGCGGCATGCACGTTAGGTGGAGCGATCCCCTGTGCATCCAGCGCTGCAATAAAGAGAATGCCCGCTTCTTAATGCTACATTGGTGTTAAGAGGTTTATTCTCGATTTCGGTGACACTTCTACACCCCAAGGAGTGTGGGAGCGCACATTCCCCATCCCATTTGCATCGCTGGGGAAGGCGACTCCTCTGTCTCCCCACTGACCTCCAGGGCAGGAGGGGGTTTCCAGTGCACACAGACATTTGCGCTGTGTCTGCTCCAGACAGCACAGGTGAAGCTTAAAGGGAGAACAGCATTTATTTTCAGAGTCGCACGCTCCAATAGAGTTAAAAAGTTAAAGCTAAAACCAAGGTGGATGTTAATCACCTGACCACTTTTCTGTTACAGCTAGGATAAGTTAGACATCAGTCATCTATCTGCTGGGCAGAGTGTTGCTACAGCCGCTACCACTAAGATCAAGCTGAAATAAATTCAAGCTAAAAGCAGTCTAGAAAAAGCCTAGCAAGTCCTCAGCTCTTGTCTTGCTAACCTAGAACAGGTCTGTGCTCTTCCAAGAGCAATGGCAGCACCTTATTTCATGTATTACAATACACAGCTGTCGGCGAAGTCCTTTCATGCCCCTCCTGGTGACTCACAGATGCCCCTGGAAGGAAGGACCATAGGCGCAACTGAAATAAAGGCTATGTCACACCTTTTGGCTTACAGAAGATTCACTGTTTATTGGAAAATGAACTAGAGACTTTGCCGACATGGAGTGAGGCCCATGAATTCAGGGCCCTGGGACAGGAGGGAGTACATTGCATGACTGGTTTGCTAATCAAAAGCTCCTGCAGTTCTACCTCCAACATGCTGATAGTTTTCAAATCAATCTCGCCCCACATGAGTTCTCTTGGACATTATGATGGGCTGGGTCTGATGTAGATGAAAATTCTACTTCCAAAAGATTGGTTTACATGGCAATGCAGATATGGGAGTTCCTGACACAGCCTGGTCTTTTGGGGTAAAGCGAAGAGGTCAGCAAGTGGGGTGCAGCAGGAGTCCTTCATTGGGAGCCACTGCTATTGTGCCTGCTGTTGACACCTCTAAACACACATCTTTTCTAGTGTGCACAGCACTCTCTTGTCAAGACAGAAACCATAGAATCATAGAATCATAGAATCGTTTAGGTTGGAAAAGACCCTTAAGATCGTCGAGTCCAACCGGTAACCTAACACTACCAAGTCTACCGCTAAACCAAGTCTCTAAGCACCATCTTTGTGGAGGCCAGTAGCCCGTTTTGCCAAAGCCGAAATCAGGAAGGGGAGCCACTGGGGAATGTGATGCTTCCTTCCTGCCCCCACCTCCACCCAAACCAAACACGCTGGAGGCTCTGAACTAGAGCTTTTCTCTTGAGGAGTTCAGCATGATACAGGTTCAGCACAAGTAGTATAAGACATAAGCAGTGAGAATTCATCTGTAATGTAAGACCCCAGCTGGTAGCAACAGTGGTATCCCAGCATGGTAGGTGACTTTAGGCTGTACTTTCTGGCCCTTTTTAGCTCTGCAGGTGCTGCCGGTCTGTAGCACAAGGCATGTGTTGAGCTCAGAGCCTGAAGACACTTGGCTCCACGGTGCTCCCAAGGAGGGTGTTGGCTGCCTCCAGGCACTTGTCCAGCTGGGACACTGCAATCAGGGAGAGACAGGGGCACTAGGGGAGTCAGGCAGGAGGGAGAGTCCGCAGATGGAAGGGAGAAAGGGGACACAGGACTCCTTCACCTGCCCCCAGGAAATTGTGGTCCTGCGAAGGGGTGAGGCAGGTCCCACTGGAGAGAGAAGGGAGGAGGCTGTGCTGTGGGGATCAGCAGGAAAAGGACCCTCAAGACTCACCAGCTTGGCTGTGCAGCCAGGTCACAGCCTTGGCCTCCAGCAGCTCACAGAGCTCTTGGTAGCACTTGTCGTGTCTGTGTAGCCAGGTCACAGCCAGCACTGTGGCCCAGATGCTTGGCTCCATGAGCTGTAGGAGAACAATGACTCAGACCAGTATGCAGTGCTGAGCATCCTCCCTGCCCCCTCACTACTTCCCACCCCTTCCTTTGTGGCTTCTGGTTTCTGATCCCTTCATTCCTCTCTGGCTGCCCTTGGGATGCCAGTGTTGCCACCAGCCAAGGGGTTCCCACTGCCCCAGGATGACACGCTGCCACCATAAGAGGTTCCCCCCTTACCTCACCAGGCATCTTTCCCTTGATTTCAGCCTCATCGATTTCCAGCACAGAGACCAGTCCTGAGCTGAGGGCCCAGGAGCCATCTACATTCTGCAGTGCCACCAGTTGCTGGCACTCAGCAATGGCTTTGGTGGACCATTGCCCCAAAATTGAAGAGCACAAAACAAATTCCGTGAGATCCACATACTTGAGAGAAGAAATAGATGGTGATGGTGGTTTACGTGCTGTGGGAGAAGACGAGAACAGGAGGGTTGGGAGAATCACAGGAAGCTGACCCCTCTCTACTCCCCTGTGCAATGCCCCAGAACATTATCTCTGCTCTTCTTTGGGCAGCTACCTGCAGTTTAAGCCCCTTCCTGCATGTCCCCAAAGCAGTCCCATCCACAGCCCTTTCTGGACACCCCTAACTCATCCCCAACACTGATCGTTGCCTCTTCTCCTGACATTCCTGCTCAGCCATGTCCCAAGACCTCTCTTGATACCCCCCCAACACATTTTATTCAAATGTGTATTTATGATCCAGCACCGTCCCTGTCCCCTCCCTGGCTGTCCCTGAGCTAGGTCTCATATTCGCTGAAGGACTTCCAGGTTTAAGGGTGACTAAGGGAAGGGTTAAACGCAAAATTCATTGGTTTCCACGCCATGGGCAAGACATGGCAGCATAACCCTTCTATAAGACGTTAGATGATCCCTACATCTCCCATCTGGGTCAAGGCCCCATACCTTTTGAACAAGCCCCCCGCTGGGGCAGGGCAGCAATGCCATGGGTGAGTCGACGGAGGGCAAGCCATGATGCACACACTGCTGTCAGCCAGCCAGGTGGGACCCAGATGCTCATCGGATGGCAGGAAGAGACTCTTCTGGAGCCACGCAGCTCGGTGATCTGGCAGGGGATGAGTGACTGGCGGGGTGGCAACAGTGCCAAGGGCCCTTCAAGGGCAAACAGGGAAAGGGGCTGAATTAAGCACATGGGAAAGAAGCACCTGATGGTGATGGGGCCTACCCCATGAGACTGGGGGTGCCCTGTGGCTGGGGTTCCAGCTCCAGTGGAATGAGAACATCCCACAGAGCTGCCCCACCGCTCTTTCCTGCAAGAGTCTTTCCTTACCTTGGTACCAGGTGACTCTCTGTGACGTGCGAACCCCCACATAGCTGGTAAAGGGGCAGATGATCCCCGAAGTGAGGCTGATCTCAACTGCGCGATGCCTGAGTTCATCCCCTGACCCACTCGCAGCCTCTGTCAACAACCTCTTCAGCAAGCGTCTCGCGGCCAGACGATGCCCAGCCAGCCTGGGGACAGAGTGGGGTGAGGCCTGACCACCTGGCTCAACTCCATGCTGGGGAAAGGTGGACAGAGAGAGAGCCTGGACACCTGGGTTCTCTCCCTTCAGGGGTGAGGATGGACAGAGGGAAAACCTGGATGCCTGGGTCCTCATCTGTCTGGAGGGAAGTGATGCCCAGGTTCCTGGGTCCTGCCCCTGTGGGGTCAAAGCAGGGAAGGAGGGCATGCTTGGACACCTGCGTTCTCTGCCAGTTTGGGATTGTGTGTGGAAGGTGGGAATGCATAAGCTGTCTGGGCCCCCTCTCAGCTGGAGTCCATGTTAGAAATGAGGAGGATGCATGCATCTTCCCTTAGGACAGGCTCTCACCGGCCATCTCCCTGTGGGCACAGTGGGAATTCAATCGTGTGAGTGACATCCTGGCCGTCCAGGCTGTACTGCAAGGTCATGACCCCCTTGGCCACCGTCGTATCCTGGGAACACATGGGAAGCTACTGGAGGTTACTGGGGACACAAGATGGTTACTGGGGGATATTGGGAAGTTACTGAAAGATTACTGGTGGTTACTGGGAGGCTATTGGGAGGTAGCTAGGGGTGACTGTAGTCCCAGCTCTCACCTGTGCCTGTCCACGGATCTGGGCATAGAGAAGGCTGTGTTGACCCTGAAAGATGGACTGAGGGGTGCCCCCCAGCACCTCAACCTCCAGGCCACGAGGCAGGGTCCAGCTCAGAGAGACTCCCTCAGCTGCTGGCTTGAGGGCTTGCTTCAGGCACTTCAGCACCTGGGGACAGAGGGCAGGACACCACAGTTCACAGCTCCACCAGGGTTCAGCCCATGGCCCTGGTGTCGAGGTTCCCTGGGAGACAGTGGGATGTGTGGGGTAGCCTGCACCAGCTAGGTTCCCTGGGCACAGTCAGGTCTGTGGGTTATAGCGGGGCAGAAGCCCGGGCACCTGGGTTCTCAGTGGGGTGGGGTGGTGGGGTAGAGTCAGGGCAAGCCTGAGTGCCTGGGTTCCTGGGGCAGCTGGGTCTCGACTACTGTGTGGGGGCAGTTCAGGTGCTGGGGTGCTTGGAAGTCAGCATGTCTGTGGAATAGAGGGGGACCTGCCGGGGCTCCTGGGTTCATACCACAGCTGTCATACTGTTGTCAGAGCAGACGTAGGTAGCTTCACCCCCTGTCTCCCTGGCCAGGGCCATGGCCAGGGCAGCGCTGTCGTCAGAGAAGCAGAAGGAGAAACACCTATGGGGGAAGCAGGGAAAGGTGTCAGAAATGAGAGCCAGAGGTGGGTGCAAGGATGCCGGGATAGAGCTGGAGAATACGGGCTGGAGTTAAAGCTGGGGGAACAAAGCTGGGGTGCAGAACAAGGGGGCAGGAGGAAGAGCAGGGAGTAGAGAGAGGGAGTGGGGTTGGAGCTGGGGTTAGACAGGGAGCTGGCAGAGGAGGGCTGGGACTTGGGGCAGAGCTGGGGTCAGTCTAGTGGGGCTGGGGCAGAGCTTGGGGGCACATCAGGGTGTACAAGCCCTGTGCCTCAGTCTCCCTGCTCACTCTGTGAAGGGTGCCTTGGTTGTGGGAGTGGTAAGCAAAGACTCGCACATGGGGCTTGGCACAGGAGAGCTGTGCAGGGTGGGAAGGGTCTTTGGGGCCCAAGGATTGGGACAGGCACTGGTGAACAGGGGCCCTCATCAGGGATGGAAATGACTGGACAATCAAAGGGCAACTGGACGACTGGGGGCAAAGAGTCCTCATTACCGGTGGCTATTGCGGTGACGGCAGACCTCAGCTGCGATGGCTTCCTTGTCAGGGAGTAGCCCAGCCATGGAGATGAAGAGCTGGGAGACAGTGGACATGAGTGTTGGGGCCCCGTACAGGGACCCCAAAATGGGGAGAGCAGGCCCCTGAAATGGAGAGAGGGGCCCAGGAGAGAGACCCCCTGTAGAGAGACTACCCCAGGGAGAGATATTCACTCAGGGACAGAAACCCCCAAAGATATAGACCCACTTCTCCATTCCCCCACACCCCACGGTATCCTTCTTGTTCCCTTGTGGCCACCACATACCTTGGGTGGCTCCTTCCACCCACACTCCTGGGTCCTCTCTCTCCCCCTGGGATACCTGTCCCTCCACCCCTCCATGCCCCTGCACCCAGACCTGGCGCGTATGCCCGCGGGGGCGGGGGGTATTGTAGATTGAGCGGAGGGTTCCCAGCAGATTGGTGTCACCCAGACTGGAGCCGGTGGAGGGGATGCGCCGAATGGCCTCGGTCAGGTTGTCCTGAGTATATTCAACACTTTGCCTGCAGGGGCACAGCATGTTTGGAGAGCACATTGCTCTATGCCGGCCCTAGTGCTGCCTGAGAGCCTGCCCCATAACATTTCCCACAGCTGTGCCCTAGGGTCCTCTGCAAGTCCCTGCCTCATAGTAGTCCTTGAAGAGACCTGGCTTCATAGTTCCTACAAGACTCTGCTCAACAGAACCCCAAGAGGTGCTATCCCATAATGCCGTAAAAATCCCATCCCCGGAAAATCCCATCCCCGGAATCCAGCCCTGCCCTACAGCACCCAGTCATGCCCTCTGGCACCCAACCTTGTCCCATACCAAGCAGCCGATTTCAGAGCATGCACTCCTGCCCTCCAGCATCTAACCCTGCCTCATAGCACCCATTCCAGCCCCACAGCACCCAGCCATGCCCCACAGTATCCAGCCCTACCCACCAGCACCTAATCCAGCCCCATAGCACCCAGCCTGCCCCACGTTTGCTCACGGGTAGATGCCCTCAGAGGTTTCTCCGTAGCAGTAGATGTTGAAGTAGCAGCCGAGGGGCAGGCTTTTGAGAAGGAAGAGCAGGGAGCCCTGTGGAAAGACACAGCAGGCAGGTCTTGGGAGGCACTGGTGGAGGGTACAGATGCCTTTGCCCATAGTCTGGTCCTCCTAAAGCCTCTGGACTCCCCTGGATGACCTGAGCCAGTGCCCTGAACTCCCCTGGGCACCCAAGATATTTCAGGACCATTTCATACCCCACCAGTCCCCTCTCACATCTCTGTCCCTCTGTAAATGCCTGCCCTGGCCCGCTCCCCCTCAGCCTGCTCCCCTACCCCACGCTGGTCCTCGCTCTCCAGGGGTACCTGTGCACGCTCAAGAAAAGTGGTGTCCAGGAGGAAGATGAACTCTCCAGACTGGCGCTGCCCAGGCACTGCCTCAGGGATGCTGGGTGCCAGCGCCACCAGCACCATGGGGTCACCAAGGAGGGAGCCTGGAGGAGGTATGGGGTTGGTTGAAGGCCAGATAGGGACCCCCATCCTCCTCCCTGGTTCTGATTCTCATTGTGCTTTCAGCTTCCACCATCCCAGAGGCCATGATGCCCCACACTGGTACCTCAATACCCTACTGTACTGTCCACCAATTGCACAGCCCAGTGCCCCATGTATTCCAACCCAGTGCCTCCAATAGAGCTACCCAGTGAGCCCTAACACAGAACTCCCCGTGTGCATCCTGCTATATCTGATACCTCACCACAGTGTCCCCAGCACCGCATCGTGGAGCTCCAGGACCCAAATCATGCCATCTGAATGCCTCCCATTCCCATCCCAGTGTCCAATGATATCTCACCCCCTAGAATCCCCAGTGTCTCCCCATGCCCCAATACCTCCTGCAACCCAGAGGTACCTCCATGTTCCCTCCTCAGCTGCACTCACCTGGAGGGGCCCCAGGGTCTCCCGTCTCCACCACAGCACTGACTGCAGTGGGTTCTCCAAAATATACCAGCAGCTCCAAATCATCGTGACTTGGGGGCCTGCCAGCCAGTGAGATCTGGAGAAGGGGTGCCTGGTCACACACAGGAGGAGGGGACCAGACCCAGCATTGGGCCAGGAGCACAGGCACTGATCTCAGTGCATCCCCTTTTTCTCAGTGAAAATCCCAGCTCCCCCCGGGATCCTGGCACTCAGGAGGGCATACCTGTGCAGTGCTGTGGTCCTGGGCAGTGTAGATCAAAGGGGTGAGGGCGAAGTTGGCCTGGACATTGGCCACTCCACGGGGTGACTGCAGGCTAGCGGTGAGCAGCAGGCTGTAGGGCAGCTCGCTGGTGAGACAATTCCAGGCTGCAAGGAGAAACATGGCACTGGGGAGGGCAAAGGCTCTCCCTGCAGGAGTTGGGGGGGGAGGGGCAGGATTTGGCATCCATATATAGGACATATGGAGAGACTTGGGGGTTGTCAATGAGGTATATGGAAGGGTCCATGAGTCTGTTAATGGGAAATGCATGTGGGAGGTGTGGATCCCCTCATGGGGCACAAGGAAGGACACATGGATCTGTCCAGGGGCTGCATGGGGGAAAAATGTGGGTCCCCCTGGGGGTGCAAAGGGAAGTTGCATCGGGTCTGTTCATAAAGTAGATGGGGAGTCTGTGGCCCTTCTGTGGGGTGTGTGACTGGGAGGGCAGGTTCCTTGTGGGGTCACTCACCATAGTGTTTGCTGCAGGGATGCAGTGTGGGTGGCAGCACAAAATGGGCTGCTCCATCTGGCTCCCGTGGCAGCTCTTGGACATAGCGCAAGGTCACGACCACCTCCCTGCCAGGGGACAGGGTGCCCAGGAAGCAGGCAAACACCTCACCCGAATGCTCAGACTGATCCTGAAGGTACTCCAGATTCTCCCAGCCCCCTGTAGGCTCATGCAGCTGCTGGTCCTGGGTGGGAAGGGGAGGGACAGAAAGCTGATCACCGGGCAGGCCATGGGCTGCTCATCCCATGCCCCTGTGGTGGTTTGCCCATTCATCCCTGGATGCTGGTACCTCATCCTGCAGCATGGCCTGGACCTCGGCATCCTCACTGCGGGCCTGGAAGGAGTAGATGGCCATGTGGGGGCTCAGGGGGAAGACAAAGAGGACTTCTGTGGAGATCTGACTCTTGTTCTGGTAGATGAGTTCGGAGGCCACATCAGCCACATAATCCTGGATAGCAACATCCACCACAGCACTACACAGGGGCACTGTGGACAGGGGTATGTGGAGCCACTTCCCCAGCAAAAAGGATCCTGTTGGTGTTGAGAGAGATGCAACCTGTCCATCAGCACACATGAACGACACAAGGTGATTGGGGCTGCTTCAATATGTGGCTGTTCCTACCCTGGAAACCAAGACTAAGTGACCAACGTTACTGAGGGTCTAGTGTGAGCCTGCCATAGAACAGTGTCTGCCCCCCACCCCCCCAGGTTCCCTTTTCCCCTGTACCTCTGTTCCCCACCTGTTTCCTGTAGAGCTCTTGCCCAGTCCCATCCTTGTTTCGCTCTGAGAAGACCCAGTCCAGATATTTCCCCCTACAGCTGCCTATCCTCCTCCTTTCTTTGTCCCTCTTTGCGAGCATCCCCCATCCCCCAAATGTCCCTCAGCTGTCCGATCCCCAGCTCACTGTCATGGGTGTAGGATTTTTCTAGAAGTCCAAAGCTCTGACGCCACATTTCAGGAGACCTGCAGACAAGAAGGGTCTCCTGTAAGAGGAGAGATCCACAGAAACCACCAGGCAGTCCCTATTTGGTGAAGATTCCTTGCCATTCCCCCAAGTCCAACACACATAGGTGGAAGCCACAACCCACCATGTACAGCCAGAGCAAACCCAGGGATTCAGAAATCCCTTTTCATGAGCACTGGGATTTCATCAGGAGTATCTCTGCATTGAGGAGGTCTGCACCACACCCCCACCATGGGAGAATCTTGAACAGAACTGAGGGATACCAGGGGAAGATGGAGGGAAGAAGGTGTGAGAGCAAGAGTGGATGGATGGATGGATGGATGGATGGACAGACGGACGGACGGATGGACGGACAGATGGGTGGGTGGATGGGTGGGTGGACTGTACTGGGATGAACAATACATGGCTATCCATCCATGGCTGGATGGATAGATTGGCAGACGAGGTCCGTTTTGGGACAGATGGATGCATAGGTGGACAGAGAGACATAAGAATTTTTGTTGAAATGGATGAATGGACAGGTGGAGGGGTCCATTTTAGAAAAGATGAGCAGGTACCCATCACAAACAGGATTGTGTGAATGTAGCTGCACAAGAGATAGCACATGTGAGGATATGTTCATGGAGTAGCTTGTGAGGGCAGGCTGAAAGTCCAGATAATAAGGGGGAACATGATGGAGAGAGAAATGAGGCCAGGGTCAGGTAGTCCATGATTGCAGAGCAAATCCCAGAAAGGCACTGGGGGGAGGGTGTAGTTCAAGTGATATCTGGCTGTCTTCCAGCCAAGTGCCAGGAGGTGAAAGGGACCGCCCTCCACCCCAAACCCATCCGCATAAATCTCTCTGGTTCAGACACATTTGCCTCAATTTCCCCAGTTCCCGCACTGGGGTGACAGGGTGGGGAGCACCAGAAAAATCCCCACCCCACCATCATGCTGACAGGGTGGACAGACAGAGCAAATAGGGTGCAAGTCCTCAGGGGAGCAGGGGTGAGGGATGGACAGAGAGATGGATTGAATAGGGGCAAGCTCTCCCAAGGGACCAGGGACAATGAACAGAGGATAAGGACAGAATAACAAAGTGAAGCACAAACAAGCAGACACTCACCAGAATCAAGGCCAGAGTCAGCAGGGACGGACTGACAATCAGATGAACAGAGGGGGAGATGGAAGAGGAAGGGGGAGAAAGCGTAAGGGGCAGACGGATGAGATACAGGGACAGAAGGGGAGGGATGGAGAGACAGAGCAAGAGCTGTTCCGGCAGACAGCAAGATGCAGGGCTACGTCAGCAGGGCGATGGCTGCGATGGAGAGAGAGGCGGAGGGGCGGGCGGACAGGCAGACGGACGGGAAGGCGGGGAGGCAGGGCCAGGGGGGCGGAGACGCCCCCCCCCCCCCCCCCCCCCCCCCCCCCCCCAACTGGGATCGCTGCAAACCTCCTTCCGAGCACCCGGACGCCTGGTTCCCTGGGGGCTGTGCAGGCAGCGGGGATCCTGGATGCCGGGTAGCCTGGGAGGCTGTGGGATGGGGAGGGGAGAGGGGACACCCCCGGTGAAGGGGATCTGACTGGGGTCCCTGGACCCCCCTCCCCGCCTCGGAAGCGAAAGTGGCTAGTGGGCGACAGCGTCTGCAAACTGCGCTGCGGGACGCCGCACCGCATGAGCTGCTGCAGCCACGGGAGCGTCTGCGCACCCTGCCCCGCCAGCGCCCGAACGGGGAGGGCGTCCTGGGCGGGCAGCAGCGTCCCTCGCCGCCGCAGGATGCTCCGGGCACAGCCAAGGAAGGGACTGCAAATCCCTCAGCAGGACTGCTCCTGGCCAGACGGAGTCTGCCGAATCTCCCCCCACCGCCCAGCCCTTCCGCTCTGTTCTCACATCTGATGCAATGGGCAGCAGCTGCCAAGGGCGCCCTGCAACCAGGGCAGCGTCTTCTGGTGCCACAGAGGAGGTGGCACTCGTCCCTCCACGAACCCGTCCCCCTGCCAGGCCTGCAGCGCTGGCTGCAGACTTGGAGGCTGGGCTCAGGTCCATACGCTGATCAGCGCCAGGCTGTTAATCGGGTGACGGATTGCTCCGTCTCCACCGTGCTTGCATGAGCCAGCTCCATGCGCGTTCCTCCTTGGCAGCCAGCCCCTGCGTGAGACAACCCACCTCACTGGTGGTCTCCAGACACTCAAGGGGCCAAATTGCTTTGACTTCAGATGTGCTGCTCCCAGCGCACACCCTGGCTGTCTCTCACTGGGAGTGTGCATAGCACTGAACTCTCTCTTCTCCAGCAAACCTGGGCAGCTTCCTTCAATCTGCCTCTCAGGATTGGTGTGATTCTCAGACAAGACCACTCCAAGGGCTGTGCTGACAGTGTGACAGCCTCGATCAGCACAGACAGTTCTAGCTGCCTTTGTTCAAATTCTGCCACAGTGAGTTCAGTCTCATTACACCCATGGAGATAAAGTTCTTTGAGGAAGTGGGTGAACCGACATTCACATGCTGCTGGTAGATGTGGCCCACGACTACCTCCAAGAACTGGTGCAACACCTCATGTTGTCTCCAATAGTCCCAATGCTTATGAGTAGGCAAATGAGTCCCAGGTGTAGATGCTACATGCTGCATCTGAGCAGCTAGGGAACACTTTCCTGCTTCTCGGATCTTCCTTTCCTCGCCACAGGTGATGACTAAGCAGCACGCGTGGTCAAGAAGTGCCACAAATACTGAACTGCTGACCGCTTAACCCTAGCCTCACCTTCCCAAAACTTCTGTCCAGCTGGGATGCATACTTGAAGGTTCTCACTGACTCTTGATGGAGACCACTTCGTGGCTGTGAATGGTTTTGGGGTGCTGGACCTCCAGTATCTCTCTTCTGAGCATCTCTGGAGGATGTCAACCCCCTCACATCTGGGCCTCTTTTGAAGTGCAAAGAAATAATACCTGGTCCTAGTGTGGCATAAAGGTAGTCTGCTCAGATGCTCACATATTTGCTGTCCAGACAGGACAGCAGAGTCTGTTGCATCCAGAATAGGAAGCAGCCAGGTGAACAACCCGACTGGTGACAGTGGTACAAGGAGTTGCCACAGGGCTGGAGGGCAGCTGTGTGCTGCTGCTGAGGGGATCATTGTAGCCACCCCTCTGCCTCTCACACACATACGTGCTCTGAAGTTCTCCAGTGTTCACCTTATGCTTTCATTTGGAATTCGTCCCTGGTAGACAGCACCTGCTCAGGAAGGAGGGGAACTGAGCCGTGGAGAGATTGTGGCCCTGGGTACAAATCCATGGAAGCATTTGGGGTACTACATTTCCACTGGTTTCTTAAGCCTGCATGGGTCGAGCAGATTTGAATGTGGAGGGTCCTGTCAGGGAGGAGCAAAGGCCAGCTGCTCCACAAGGGAAGGTGAATTGGGAGCCAAATGCAACAGTAAGGTGGGTGGGAGCAAAGACCTCACCAACAAGGAGCCAGGAAGCTGAGGGGTAAGTCAGGGTCAGGACTGGGTCCAGCAACAGCGGTCAGGATCAGGCACAGTCAGTGGTCACCCAGAAGTCGGGTAACAGCGAGGACAGGCCCTTGCTTCTTGCTTTCTTCACAACAGCTCTTACCAGCAAAGGAGCTGACCTTAGACTCAGCTCTCTAAAGTGCTTAACTTAGCCAGCTAAACTGGAGCAGACCCGTTTTCTTTAAGAAGTCCCACTTTCTACATGCTTTCTTTCTAAAAGGTTCTTGTTATCATTTTATTCTGTCCATGACCATTCTTATTTTTCCTGCTTTCAATAACGATGCACAGAAATATTCGTGAACTAAGGGCACACGTGGAGTTTTAGTAATTAACTAAAATTTAAACATGAATGATGTGAGTTTGAAGGCTCTAGTCTGTTCCGGTCTGTTTTAAGAGGTAAAATTCCGTTGGCAATATGTAAAATACATGTATATATACTGTCAAAACATAGACATCTGTGGTGGGTTAACCTTGGCTGGTTGCCAGCTGCCCACCAAGCCGCCCTATCATTCCCACTCCTCAGCGGGACAGGGGGAGAAAATAAGATTAAAAACTCGTAGGCTGAGATAAAAGCAGTTTAATAAAGAAAAATGAAAGGGTGCACGCAGAAGTAAAGGAAAAAAAAAAAAGATTTATTCTTTACTTCCCATCAGCAGGTGATGTCCAGCCCCTTCCTGGGAAGCAGGACCTCAGTGCATGTAATGGTTGCTTTGGAAGACAAACACCTTAATAACGAATTGCCCCCTTCCTCCTCCTTTCTCTTAGCTTTTGTTGCTGAGCATGGTATCATCTGGTGTGGAATATCCCTTTGGCCAGATTGGGTCAGTTGTCATGGCTATGTCCCCTCCCAACCTCTTGCCCATCCCCAGCCTACTGGCCTTTGGGGGGGTGGGTGTAGGGTGTTGGAGATTCAGCCTTAATGCTGAGCACTGCTCAGCATTAGCCAAAACATTGGTGTGTTATCAACACTGTTCTAGCTACAAATACAAAGCACAGCACTATGAGGGCTGCTATGGGGAAAGTTAACTCCATCCCAGTCAGACCCCATCCAACATCTACAGAACACAGTTTAGGAAAAACAAATCATTTTAATGTAAATTATAGTCCCACAAAAATAAGCTGCTTCTTGCCATTTTGACTGATAATGGGAAACAAAGTAACAGAGAAAATAAATTATAAGGACGAATAGGAAAAATGCTTTGTAAAGATCTTATTTCAGACTGAAAATTCTGTTTTCACCCTGTTCTAGTTGTGTTATAGTCTGAAAAATCTGCAAAACATATGAGGTATTGTGGGTTGTTAATGGTAAATTCCCAAATGCAGTAATGCCAAGGGACACTTGTTATGCCAGCAGGAAAAATAAGCAGTGGGACAACTGACCCATCTCATGTCAGTTCCAGATGGAGGTTCATGTTTCAGCGGTACACAGGCAGGCAGAGCAGAGCCACAGCCATCTGGAGAAGGTTTATGCACTGGAAGACCTGATTCAGCTACAGAACAAAAGTGCTTCAAGTGGGGATGCATCATATCAGACTAGGCTGAAATCACATTTCTAAGAGGTGAATCAGATTAATTTTGGTTAAATCAGAAAACATTATTTTATAACTCTCTTCTATCCTCTAAGGTTGGTCCAGGATGAAAATATTAGGATAGACATTAATGCACAAAGGATATGAAGAAAATTACAGCAGGAAGGATGAAGAGGTCAACAAACAAGCATGCTGTCAATCCGTTAGATATTCACTGTAGTGTAACTGAATACCAAATGTCCTTAGGAATTTTTTTACTTTCCATTTGCACTGTATATTTTGGGATAAGAAAGGCAGAAATTCTACTTATAGTCTCAGCAGTCTGCCTGTAAGAATTACAAATGCAAACTGTCCTGCAGCAAGGTAGGTGGGAAATTTTCCCATGATCTTTTCTATTGAAATATGGTTTGTGAAACAGGAATCATTTTTATTCTATTTTGAAGTGTTAATCTTTTGGATATTCTATCTGAATGAAATAAAGGTATTTCAATATGATTGTCCAGAACTAAGACAGTAGTCTGTGGTCGAGAGAGAGAGATAAATCCTCTTACAGTATAGTTCATCTCAATTACTTTGAACACTGACTGTGGGATTAATATGTCCAGATATGTGTGTCTACACTGAGGTTAAGTGTGTGTGCAACAATATTTTATTTAACAAGTAACACCAGGTCTCTGGCAGATCACCTTCTTGTTCCTCAGCCTTGTGTTCTTTTAGCTTCTGGAGGAACTCTTTAACAGAAAAAAAAAGCACATACACAAAAAAAAAAACCCAAACAAAAAATGAACAAAACCCTGCCAACTCCTAAAAAAAAAAAAGGAAAAAAAGGAGAGAGGAGAAAAGAGAGAGGGGGTGTTGTGGTTTAACCCCAACCAGCAACTAAGCACTACACAGCTGCTTACTCACTCCCCCCTGGTGGGATGGGGGAGAGAATCGGAAGAGTAAAAACTCTTGAGAAAACTCGTGGGTTGAGATAAAGACAGTTTAATAGGTAAAGCAAAAGCTGTGCACACAAGCAAAGCACAACAAGGAATTAATTCACTGGTTCCCATCAGCAGGCAGGTGTTCAGCCATCTCCAGGAAAGCAGGGCTCCATCACGCATAATGGTTACTTGGGAAGACAAACGCCATCACTCCGAACGTCCCCCCCTTCTTCCAGCTTTATATGCTGAGCATGACATCATATGGTATGCAGTATCCCTTTGGTCAGTTGGGGTCAGCTGTCCCGGCTGTGTGTCCTCCCAACTTTTTGTGCACCCCCAGCCTCCTCGCTGGTGAGGTGGTGTGAGAAGCAGAAAAGGCCTTGACTCTGTGTAAGCACTGCTCAGCAATAATGAAAACATTCCTGTATTATCAACACTGTTTCCAGCACAAATCCAAAACATAGCCCCATACCAGCTACTGTGAAGAAAATTAACTCTACCCCTGCCAAAACCAGCACAGAAGGAAAGAAGAGAAACTGACAGTTTTAATAACTATCAGCGCATTAAAATAAAAAATACATTTCTTCTCATGATTTCCTTCAGTATCTGTTATATTTCCTAGGTATGACATTTGTCATCTTGGGTGATGAAATGATCACCCACTCAAGAATTCCTCTCTTTCCCTTTCTTCTTTTGACTGAAGGTTTCTAAATCATAGCTTCTTTCTGTTGGCTGAAATATAACTTTCTGACCCCGCAGGTTTCAAAAAATATTGCCAAGTGAGATAAGCCATATCGTTCAACATTTTCCTCAACATTTTTCTGGATATTTCAGTTTTTTGTCAAGTCCAGTATCCACAAACACTCATCAATCTATCCAGTTCTTAGAAAATGAATGATACAGTTTTCCGCTGGTTGTATTGTTCTGGTATAGTTTAAGTCATCAAAACATCCTGCTGCAGTTCTGTGTGATGGTTTCCAAACCCAAGGAAACAATTTTGTTAAAAAATTAACATAAGAAAAAATTAAAAATATATAATAATCTCTCTCATAAATTATTACCTGGAGAATGTTCAAGAACTGCTTAAAAAGAAAATAAACAGTACCACCATGCAATGTTAACAATAACATCTTTTTTCTGTGATGATGGATCAATAATTAAATGAAGTTCTTGATGCTTTATTCCAGGCTGTGATGCATTTCCTCTCGGCTTGATACATGGCAAATGGGGAATGTAGAAATAAAACAGCCATCAAAATATTTCTGCTCCTGGAATCTGGGAATATCCCAGAAATGCAACGTGACTGTGACTGGCAACATCCTCATTTTTGTTTTGGTGGTGGCTGACTGGCACCTCCACAAACCCATGTACTTCTTCCTGTGCAACTTGTCCTGCTTGGAGACCTGCTACAGCTCTACCATCCTGCCCAGAATGTTGTCCAGCTTTCTGACTGGGGACAAGAGCATTTCTATTGGCAGCTGCATCACACAATTTTATTTCTTTGGTTCCCTGGCAGTCACTGAAAGTTTTCTCTTATTGGTGATGTCCTATGATTGGTGTTGAGCAATATGCAAACCCTTTCACTACAGAGCTGTCATGAATAGCAGATACTGTCTGCAGCTTGTAGCTTGGTCTTGGATGAATGGTTTCCTTGTTATGGCCATAAGCTGCTTCCTGATTTCACCACATTCCTTCTGTGGTCCCAAGTTGTCACGAATGAGTGATTTAGATCACTTAAAGAATCACCGTCAAAGGTATTAGCAAAAGGTGATTTCAAAGTGAATTTGTAAAAGTGTGACTTAACAAAGTTCGATGGCAAGGCTCAGTCTATTACTTACTACATGGAAGAAACATACACAGGAAAATGGAGTTAGAGTCGAGTTAGAATGATTCACACAGAGACCAGAGATGCAAAAGGTTAAGGGAGATCCTTCCATTGAGTCACGACGTTCAGGGTGGACCCTTGCTTTCTAAACTCCTGATGGAGCTTAGGTGTGGCTAGGTCCAAACTTAGTCTCAGACTTGTCTAATTGAATTAATACAAAGGGTAAGGAAAACCTCCCGTTGAGTTACTATGCCAATTTGTCAAGGAATGAGTGATTATGGATCCTACACAACTTGGAGGCAGCAGCAATTTAAGAGTTAGTAACACTATTACGGTAAAACACAAGACTAGGTCACGTGATTTTTAACAATACTTAATCATCAGCCAATTATCAGAGTGGTTTAATAAAATTTGCTATAATCAACACTACAAAGTTTCCTAAATTAAATCGCCCACACACAAACAATACCTGAGGCTTACATATATAACACAGAACATAAAGGAAACCTACACCCTTATGAACTGACAGCTGAAGGCCAAGTAAGATACCAGCCAGCACCTGATGATACTAGGCATCTATGTTTAGGAAACTGAGTCTCTCCTTAGCACCTTTTCAGATGGCTTGTGTCATACTGTGTGGCTTCCAACTGTATATCCAAAAAGCTGCCTGGCTTTAGACGTACCTTTGTGTGTATCTCACATCTTCTAGAAGATCCAAAATGATACGAGATGCCTGTCTGTGTACACTTGAATTGTTTCTCCGTTTCTTCTTACCGAACAGCTTGTTAGACTCCTGGAAGCACTAATCAAAGAACATAACATAAGATGTGAGTGTTCATTAATCACCTCACAGAATGAAAAACAAAGCCAAATTCATATATGTGTCATTCACATAACAAATTCATTAATTTCATAAATAAGTCACTTGTACTTGCTGCGTCATCAGGTGCTCTGAGTACAGGAACAGTCCAAATCCATCACACTGAGCTTATTTATGAGGAATCTCACTTGCAAGGTAAACAGGACTTGAGTGCTCGGTACCTTTGTGGTGCGTGCCTTAATGGCACATCAGTGCGGGTGGATTCTACAGGAAAACTGTGGTGGGGAGTAACTGTTCTGTAGAGCTCTGCACAACTGTCTACCACCTGCAACTGAAATACGTGGGTCCTTATTAATTATAATACATAAAATGGAATAACTGGGTCCTTTACATGCCATGGTAGTAAAATTTGATTAGCATCCTAAATCTGAAGCTTAGGATGAAATCTAATGAAGGAAATGATTTCACCTCCCTTTGAACACAGCAAATTCACATTTCTCAGGTGAAGCTCCTTATCTTATAATCCATTTGTCGTTAAGGGATATAACCAGGTATTTCCAAGGCCCATCCTTGACTACAGACCTGACTTTTTGATAGAATTTAGATTAACATAGCTGAGATAAATTTGACACTGGACTAAATGAGGAGCCAGACATCAGTTGCCAACACAAAGGTGCCTAGTAGTATTTGCTGTGCTCTGAGGTATTCTACCTGCCTTCCAGATGCTGCTCCAGAAGTACTTACTTCTCCAAAAAGTCCTGTGTCATATCTTCCTGCCATGTGTAAATTGTTTCAGATGCTTATATTTAGGAAAATTGAACCCAACCCTATGGTTGTCTGGCTCTTCAGGCCCAACTGACTGCATTATTGTCAGAGTCCAACTTCTCTGACCAGGTTTTTTCAGATGTTCCATGTGAGAAGGGTTTAATGCTTAGTATACAATTTACCTATTTGAAGATATTTGGCATTACATGGGATTTTGATTTAGCGGAGCAATTCCAGCAATATACTGAAATCACAGCACAAGCATAATATAGCAATTGCAATATACAGTTGAATGACAATACAAATGTGATACCTATTATCAGTCTCTCTATGCTCACCATCACAATGTTGGGCATCCCCAGTCGCCAGGAAGGAATACATGAGCTAAAGTCAGCTCAAGCCCATCACTCTCTTCGAAGTTCATTTTATTAGCTGTCAAGTTGTTACAGTTTATGTTGTGCTGAGCCATGCATACACTCCCTTTATGCTCCCACCATGCTGGTCTGGCTAGATCAGGAAGACATTACCCTCTACTAATTATGACAGGGAAGGCTATGTATACAACCTGATGACCCACTGGTACAGCTGTACGTCTAAAACAAAGTCTCCTTTGTGTTGAGAAAAGCTTACTTTACAATAATTGTTGGTCATTCCTTACATTCTTTCCTTAGCTCATCACTCTTGCCCATCTTCAATAAGCCTTCTTCCGTTGTGGAGGTGTGTTGGTCAGTCACAATTATCTAGGACACCAATTTACAGTCAGAAGAGTTCAGTCAGATGGCCATCGCACACAACCACACCTTAGTTTTACACACAGACATCTTCATTTTGATCTGATGTCTTCCCAAAGGTGGCTAGAGATAAGTGAGATGAAATCCACCATGAGTTTGCAGTCGCCACACCACATGGTTGTGGGACTCCAATAGGTCCCGTGTTACAATATATGTGGCAGTCCTATGCAGATGTTGTGGATATGCTAGCTACATACTTGTATTGAACTGAACTGGGTTCCTACTCAGTGCAGTCAGCGGAAGGTGGGACTCAGCTAGTACTTATGGAGGTAAACAGTTGTCCAGACTTAGGCATCGAGCACCCGTTTAGCTGCCCTAAGATATCTAAACTGTCCTCCATCTGCTAATCCAAAAGGGTCCTATTTTTTCTGTAGATCCTATACCATATCTAACCACATTACATAGATGTATGCGCTGGTGCATCTCAAATGGCATGGTTGCCTGTGTTTAGGCAGCTGAATCCCACGCTCTTGCTGTAGACATATGAAAGTAGGTGAGATGATCAGCATCATTTGCTTCCTTCTAGTGACTGTGTGATGCCCTGCACTTCCCAGTTCGGCATTACACACTCGTACAAGACTTCAAAGAGGAAACATGGATATTCATCTCTCTGCGGCTACAAAGGTCTCTTGTCCCCAAATATGTCTTAAAGAGACTGGGGTACTTTTGTTGACACACGGTGAATGCTGAATCCTACCTGAATTTGTTTCTGGAGCAATGTCCCTGTGTTCTCCTTTATATTGAGAATCCCCTCTGAACTGTGTCAGTGAGGTTTTTTTCACTTGCTTTCTTCACTTCCCTGTGGTCTTTCTGGGTGGGATTCAGCTTATTTTAGGAATTCATAATGTGAGATTGTGAAGCCTCCCTTTACAGTCAGAGGAAAGAAATGATCACTTAAAGGCTGTGATTCATTTGACCAGCCCTGAACCCAGATTTAAGTTCAAACAAACACATCAATGCATAAATGTAAGTGTCTATAATGATGGTATTTCCATGTGAGCTATTTCCCTGTGTGCTGGGAAATTAAACCTTTTTTTTTTTAGCCAAAGGAGCTAAATGCAATACGATCACTCTGGAGACTCACTCATCATCTGATGAATTAGAGGTTTCTACTTCAGGGGAACTGTGAAAGCTCTCCACCCTGCACTGGGGTAGAAAGTTACGCAAGCATAGGCATCTAATGCCACTTAAGATGCCTGAGGATGTCAGAGACAACCACACAGGGCAAGAAGATTAACCTAAGAAACCAGTGCCCTCCTGGAGATGTGGAGAGATATACTTGTGTCACCTCAACCTCAATGGGTTTGTTGGCTAGGTATGTGGGGTACATATGTGCAAACACATAAATATCTGGTGCTAAATATTGGCTACTCTAGGGAATCCCACCTTGCTTTCAGATGCCATAACAGCATTCTTTCGGTTCTATGTCATATATGTCAGCTTGATGTGGAACAGAGCAACTGATTCTTGTCTTTCCAGTATTTTAGGGGACTACCAAACTTTTCATTTTCAACAACCTGATGCAAACTTTAGAGGTGGGATTCCTCTGACAAGTCTAAGTTTCTACACTATAGACTCCATTTGTGTCAGCATCTGGTAGCTCCCTTTATAGTAAGTAAGTGGAGAGAAACAGGCACTTCAAGGGCACCTGACTAGATGTGAAGATCTAGTTTAGGGTGAGAATCATCACTCCCTGTTCCTTTCCCTTAGTTCCTAAGAAGCAAGGAGAGAATTGAAGAGATGAAGATGTCTGTATTATGACTGTCTCCATGCACTCAGATGACAACCATCTTAGATATCATAAAGTGTAGCCTGGTGTGGCTGATCTCAATTGTTTTTTAACAGCTTGTCTAAATCTTCCCACAGTCAGTGGGGAAAGATGTTCTTCCAGAGGATGAGACTCTCCTAAGTAGCTTAAAATATAGTGCCTATACCACCAAAAGGCCAGCTGAGAAACAAAAGTTCATCAGTTGAAAAGTCACTTACCAAGCCTATAAACACTATTCCTCTAAAAAACACTCACCAGCCTTGATTCCCATCAGAACAAGACCTAAGCAAAAATACGAAATAACCCATTGCTAGAGAAAACAAGACTCATAATCTCTCATGCTCTGATTTGTATTTTTTCTATCTCTACAGAAAAGTAAAAATAAATGGACTTTAAATATCATAAGAGTCAGAATTTCTCTAATCCCTTCAAGGGACGTTGATGTCATTTACCTCAACTTTAGTAAGGCCTTCAGCATTGTCTCCCAAAGCATTCTTAAGATGCATTAGGATGTTATGGTTGGGGTGGGTGGACTATCAGGCTGCTAAAAGTCTGGCTGGCTGGTTGGGCTTGGAGGGTAGTAATTAACCGATCATACTCTACCTGGAGGCTGATAACAAGTGGAGTACTGCAGGAACCTACACTAGGGCCTGTCCTGTTTAACATCTTGACCTGGAGGATGTTGCAGAATACTTTTCTGTAAAGTTTGCAGGTGACACAAAACTGGGGAGACCAGTTGATAGCCTTGAAGATCAGGCCGCCATTCAGTAGGGCAGCCAGAAGGAATGGGGACAACAGGAGCTGCACAAAATGTAACAAGGAATAACCCTTGGCAAAAAGACAGGCTGGGTACTGACTGTCTTGGGAGCAGCTCTGCAGAAAAGTGCCTGGAGACCTTGCAGACAGCAAGCTGAACATGAATCAGCAGTGTGCGCTGGTAGCAAAGAAAGCCATTCTGAGTAGTGTTAACAGGAGCATAGTCAGTAGATGAAAGGAAGAGATTGTCTCCCTCTAGTTGGCACTCATTAGACCACTTCTAGACTACTGCATCCAGTTTTGGGTCCCCAAATCAGTAAAGACATCAAGAAACTAGACCAAGTTGAGCAGAGTGCCACCAAGAAGGTCAGGGAGCTTGAGCACATGTGCTATGAGGAGAAATTGAGGGAACTGAGAGTGTTCAGCCTGGAGAGGAGAAGCCTAATAGTAGCTTTGCAGTACCCAGAGACTTGCCATGAAGAAAATATAGCCAGGTTCTTTACAGTGGTGCATGGTGGGAGAATGAAAGACAATGAGCACAAGTTGAAATAAAAGAGGCGCTGACTGATTACAAGGAAATATTTTCACCCTGGGGAGACTGAAGCATTGGAGCAGGTTTCCCAGAGAGGCTGTGCAAATCTCTATCCTTTGAGATTTTAAGTTCCAACTGGATAAAGTCCTGAGTGACCAAGATCTCATAGCTGACCCCACTTTGAGCAGTCAGCTAGACTAACAATCCTGGAGGTCCTTTCCAACACTCATTACCCTGTGGTGCTGTAGAAGTTTTATATGAAATTAGCCTTAGCTAGTTTACAAATGACTGGTTGGATACAAGCATGATTATTTAAAGAGACAGATTTTAATTTTACTTTTAATGGTGCTAACTGACGGGACTGCTATTGGCTTCTGAATATAATCATAATCATTTTTAACTGATGTAAATTCATACTGGTGGGAGAAACTTCTATAAAATATTTCCAAAGAGAAAATGCCATCAGACTTCTATTATTATGCAGAAAATCTTCATTAAGTCCTAGTCATAACAAAAAGCTGAACACTTTTGTTTTCGGGAAAGAGCTCCTAGACAATCAATTTCCTTGCAGCACCTTCTATCTCTTTGTTTCTCATGCTGTAAATGACTGGATTAATCACTGAAGGTAGCACAGGATAGACAACATTCACAGTGAGCTCCAGAACTGATGGGGCAGGGAGGGACATGGGTATGACAGACAATGATCCTAGTGGAAATGAACAAGAAGATCACACTGAGATGAGAAAGGCATGTGACATAGGCCTTGTGCCGGCTATGCTGAGGGAATTTCATACTGAGGAACGCGTTCCTGATGTTCAGAGGGAACCTCCTGTGTTTCAGGTTTTTGCCTGTTGCCTCTTGTCTTGTCGCTGGGCACCACTGACAAGAGTCTCACACTATCTTTTTCATTCTCTCCCATCAGATGTTTATACACATTGGTAAGATCCCCCCATAGCCTTCTCTTCTCCAGGCTAAACGATCCCAGCGCTCTCAGCCTTTCCTCACAGATGATGAAGGCTGCTCCAGTCCTTCATCATCTCCACGGCCCTTCATTGGATCCTCTCTGTGTCATATGTCTATGCCTCTCTTGTACTGGGAAACCCAGAACTGGACGCAGTACTCCAGGTGTGGCCTCACCAGTGCTGATGTCTCCACTGTAACCTCTATCTACACAGACAAAAGCATCAGTTCCAGAGAGCAGTCTCTGGCTAGCCCTTGGGTACTGGGTGGAATGTTTCTACAGTCTCTAAACTCTTCTGCAGTAGTCTAGCCAGGTAAATGTCATTTGCTGAAACACAAAAATCTGGAGCCATTTGAGATGGCCATGGTTAACAGCATGGAGCTGGCACAATCGTCGCAGGATTCAGAGTAGAATTGTATCCATACAGAGCAGCAGCTGAAGGCAAGGCAGGACACTCCCTGTGTCTAAACCGTCATGAGAAGTTCCATAATTCAATGCTCCCTGTCCATATCAAGGTCATTGGGAGTGCCAAAAATGGTGACAGCAAATCAGAAAATGGCAGTGCAGTTGGAATGGACAAGGTATTCCCTACCCAATCCTGTAACTAGGGACACTTAAGAACATTGCGGGATATCCAGAGTTCCAGAAGGACTTTGGGAAGGAACCCTATAACTCTGCATCAGGAATCAGGACCATCTCTCCAACACCCAGAGAACCTGAGAGTACCAGAGGGAACCCAGTTGCCTTCAGCAGGAAGCCTTTTCCATCTCGTAACTATTGAGTGAGTCACAATCCCAAGGTTCATTCCAACAAAGACACTGCAGTGTCTTTGGGAGCATTTAGCACTGGATGAGGACATCCAAATGCGCACATTTCATGAGAGAATCTCCATGGCAGCCACAGAATCTGAATTCACAATATCATCAGTGGGGATTTAGTCACTGCTGTGGCTGAATTCAGAGAACAGTTCATCCAGCCAGACATTGTCTGCTTGGGCAGTGCTGAACAACTCTCCGCTGCGGTGACTGTGTTCTGAAGCTCTCCTGTGACCAGAAGGGGAGTTTAGGCACCCACACCACATTAGGCATACCTAGAGTGCCCTTTTAGTCCCTAGACAATATTTTAGGGTATTGAAGACATCTGCATGGGCAGCTGTCATGGCTGGCAGCTATGACATATGATCTAGAGGAAATGTGCCCTTCTGGAGTGGTAGCTGTAGGCCAAATGGGACAGCCATAGGCATTAAAGTCTCACCAGATGACCCTCTTCAGGAACTTATATTGCTCCCAGCCTGGTGGCTGAACACCTTAACTACTAACAAGCTTGTTGGTTCTGCTCTCAGAATTTTCTTCATCTGAAAAAGAATACTGGCTTTGAAAAGGCAGAGTTGAAACTAGCTAATCCATTCTGGAGAAAATAGATGTAGAGTTAGGGGACACCAAATGATGTCAAAGCGAGAGGTGGCCACTCTTCAGAATCCTAGGACACAGCCAAGAAACTCTTGAAGAAGTGCTGGAAACAACAACAATGAAGGTGACAATTTGGTGCTCTTACTCTCATTTTTAAAGATAAGGCAAATAAATGAATCAATGTCTTTTATTATTCCCATCGGGTACCCTTATTTTGTTGTGAGCCTGTTTCCAAGTTGCTTCCTTCTCCACCCCCAGAAGACAGTGCCCCATTGGTTTTTTTTACCCTTATCTCTAATCCTTTGCTGCCATCTGAAGGCCAACAAGATTCAAAAGCATTTCCCTGGTACTGCCTGAATGCTTTGCTTTTTCTATTGCTTTCCTGTCTTTCCCACTGCATTTTTAAGACCCAGATTTTCACTTGTGTAAATAGGTGTAATTCAGGCAATGTCTTAATGATAGCCCTAGGACCAGGATGAAAAAGAGTTCTTCTGGGAAGTTGCTGCTGCAGTGGTAATTCCACACTCCCAGGCACTGGAACACAAGGGTCTGCGCTCCTAAACTGCCACCATGTTCCTGGGACTGGTAAGCAGTCCAGGGAAACCCCCAGGAACAAGTTAGGATTTAGCACGAGCCAAAGTCTACTCCCAGCAGGCAATCTGGGTGGGGCATCTCAAGTTTGGCGGCTAGGAGAGTTTGGTAGAATGGATGTGGCCAGACTATGTCAGCTGGCCTCTAGGCAAGAAAACAGGCCCTAGCACATAGAATTTACTTTAAAAAATATATAGCTTAAGCGATTTATCTTGGTGATGGCGGAAGGTGCGCCCCTTGGTGCTGAAACAATCTCACCTAAGCTGGAGAAGCAATTCACATTGCTTGTCCTCCTGATGTGACCTCCAGCCACTTGTCCAGAAAGTGACTTCTGGAGGCCTTGCACCATAACTGAAAGCCCCATACGCGTGCTTGAGACACCTTAGGCTGTCTAAATCTATACTAGACACTTATGTGTTGACACCTGAATGGTTCCCTGAATGTCTCACCTGAACTCATTGTCTAAACTGGGGAGCAATATGAACCTCCAGTGTCTTTCCAGACAGCTGGTCCAGCTAGAGATATGTACATTCTGATATGTAACAGGTAGGTGGTGCTGGTGGAGCTCAGGAGACCTGGTAGGTCTTTGAGAACAGCATCCTCCCCAGTGCAAGAACAGTTCATCCTGATACTCTGGAAAACAAGTAAGCCTACCAGGAGATTGGCTTGCGTATGCAGGGAGCTCATGACAGAGCACCAATGCAAAAAGGTGGCACACGGGCTACAAACTAGGGTTTAGAAACATTGCCAGGGCATGTAGGGATGGTGTTAGGAAAGCCAGTGCTCACCTCAAGTTCAGCTTTACAAGGGATGTCAAGGGCACAAGAAGAACTTCTGTTGCTACATTAGTTGTAAAAGTATGAACAAGGAAAATGCAGGAAACTGTTTCAACAGTTACAGTACGTGTAAAGGCGACCAGCAGCGTCTGAATTTGGAAGACTTTCTGCGGTACTGATGGAGAACTGCAGAGGGAGCCAAATGATGCGATTTTGTTCCTACTGTCTGCAGTTATGGTCCCGGGAACAAACAAGCCCGAGATTCCCACCGCAACACTGAGGGAATTTGTGGATTTATTGGAGCCCAGGAGTGAATGTAGTTTGCCTAGCTGTGGACAGTCGGAACTTGGAATTCAGGAATGGAGTGAAAACTTACATGATTCACACCCTGGTTGCACGCCGTGCATCTAGAGTGCATTGGGTCTGGCTGAGATGGAGCTAATTTTCCCCATAGCAGCCCTCATAGTGCTGTGCTCTGTATTGGTGGCTAGAACAGTGTTGATAACACACCAGTGTTTTGGCTACTGCTGAGCAGTGCTCCCACAGCATCAAGGCTGTCTCTCCAACATTGCCCCCCCACCAGCAGGCTTGGGGTGGGCAAGATCTTGGGAGGGGACAGATCCAGGATCGCCGACCCAAACCGACCAAAGGGATAGTCCATACCATATGACGTCTGCTCAGCAATAAAAGCTAGAAGGAGGAGGAAGGGGGGCATTCGTTATTTATGTTTGTCTTCTGGAGCAACCGCTACGCGTACTGAAACCCTGCTTCCCGGGAAGTGGCTGGACATCGCCTGCTGATGGGAAGTAGAGAATAAAGTCTTTCGATTTTCTTTGCTTTCGCGCGCGACCTTTGCTTTTGCGTTATTAAACTGTCCTTATCTCAACCCATGAGCCTTTCATTATATTTTCTCTCCCCTGTCCAGTTGAGGAGGGGGAGTCATAGAGCGGCTTCGGTGGGCACCTGGCATCCAGCCGGGGTCAACCGACCACATAGAGGGACTCTGGAATGTGATAAGTGAAGGTCAGCCACAGTACAGCAAAAAAATAACAATGCTGCAAATTTAGGCATGTAGCAGAGAAAAGAGTGCCTGATGAGTATAGCGGCAAGGAATGTCTCAAGGACATGAGAAAAGAGCTGTCTTCTGGAGGTGTTCATCTCTCTCCAGGACTATAGCTAGAGCCAACATGACTATTTCAGACTTATATATCATCTTTATTGAAAAGATAGTTCTTAGGCCAGTTCTTGTGGTCTAGTTGCGACCATTACAGCAGCCAGGATGGAATGATCTCTGTTTAGTTTCTGGAATTCATGCAAATTGTTATACCCATCTTTGAGTTGCCTAATACAGAGCTCAGTTCACCTGTCCAAACATTTGAGGTGCCCTGGGGTGCCTAGACATTCTCATCAGGCCACTAAATATGAGGTAGAAACTATAAGAAAACCACACTCTTCTGAATAGGCAGTTGGATGCCAGGTGGGGTACTCCAGGGCATCTCAAACTATTTGCAAGCCCATATTCTGCTTTTGTTATGAGGTAGACTTGAGGTTTCACTCCAAAGAAGTGAGCAAATGCTGATTCAGCGATGATCACAGGGGATCATGTGTGAGTGTTGTCCGTGAGTGGCAGAGAGCAGAACCTGGGAAGCAGAGGGGCAGTGCCAAGGAGTCCTTTGTTCAGTCTGTTTTATCTCCATTGTAACAAGGAGATAATGAACATTACTGGAATTTGTTCTTACATCAGTCACAAGGTGGACTATTGTAGTTCCCTACTTGGAGCATTGTCAGAGCTCTGGCAAGAGGTAGTGGGATACATGGCATCAAGAAAAGCCATTAAGCCCACGGTTTTGATCTCACGGAGCAGAGAAGGAGGTGTTCAAGGTCTAATGTAACAGAGGACGGGGGCTGAGGTGCAACATTTAAGCCTGTATGTGTTTGAATCCAGAGATGACCCAGATCGGGGTGGAAGGAGGGAGCTGTGAGTTAGGATGGAGCCTGTCAGCAGGCTTGTGGTTCATGAACGTATCAGCAGTGTGTGTTGCAGTCAGTGTCTTGGCTGATCATTATGACTGAAGCCTGGAGAGCAGGACCTGTGCATCTGCCAGTGTCTTGGAAGAGCAGGTTTGGAGAGGTGGGTCCATGGCATTTCCTTTCCACATGCCATGTGTGGGGATTGCTGACTGAAAGGACCACCTTCCTGGCACCTGGAGATTGCTGTTTGACTTCTGTAAGGGAAGGCTGATACAGGAGAAGTCTATGGCTTTCTGTGCTGCCTGTGATCAAAGTCTGTGAGTTTCTGCTCTAATGAGCCCTGGTGGGAACACATTGTCCAACCACGTTTCTGGTCTCGCATCTCACACTGGGCTCCATTAAAACTCCAAGTAACTTTTCTTTCTGCTTCTGCCTGTCATTTCTTCAAGGCAGCTTGCCAGATTTTGCCACAGCTACAAAGTAACAGGGAGGGAGCACCACATTTCTCAAGGGGCTTGTTAAAATGCTGACAACCATGATGAGCTCTGCGTTTTGTTTTCTGCCACTCCCCGTAGAGTTGTAAGCATTGTGTAGCTAATTAGGGAGCTCCCAGATGTGTTTCAATGAATATGTACAGCATAATTTCTGTTTGTCATTTGTTTTAATTACATATGACAAGAAGAGTGGAAATGAAGAAACATTGGAAGGAAATTACTCCGGCTTACATCCTGATGGGAATCAGGCAGAGAGAGGAAAAGTATCTTTGTGATCAAGCAACGAGTGGCCAGAGCCAAACTTTGATTCATGTGCTGGCAATAAGAGTTCTTGTTACAGTCTATTCTCTTGTCACTGCAGCCCACAGCAGCGTCAAGAGCTTTATTTGCAAAGCCTTTGTCTGTTCTAATTAGCACTGTCTTTACCTGTTCTACTCACTATGCACAGAAACAGAAGGAATATTCATCACCATTGAAAAAGAATTTCAAAACCTTTTTTAATGAAAGAAAGAAAAAATCTTAATTTAAAAGAGGTTATACCTTTTACTCTGGTCCCCCTGAACTCCAGTTTCCTCAGGACATGAACCCTAAAAAGAGCTGGCTCAATGGAGAGATGGACAGGTGATAGAAATTTTCAGAGGTGTTTAGACTAAGAAATGTTTAAACAATAGAATGAACAGAAATAAATTAAGAAAAACTGAATGCACATGCAGAAGAGAATGTCATTGGCTTGCCAGATAATTTAGCAGATGGACAGGGCAACTGGGTATCAACTTGAGAGGTTCAGGAATTACAGAGTTAATGAGGTAGAGGTACGGATTGGAGCATTCCCTTGGGATGGCTTTTCTTCTCTAAAGTTAACACCATTTTTCAACATTTCCATGATGGAACATGGGAAGTTATAACAAAGAAATTTCAAATGTGAACAGTGGAGTCAGCTGAAATAGAGGGATGAATTTTTTTGGAAATGTCACACTAATTGTTGGAACTGTTAATTTAAAATTCATATACTATTTATAGCCAAAAGAACCATTGTCAGCAAAACAAAACAAAAATATAATCATGAGCAAAACAACAGACAGATGGGAAAGAGGTAAATAGCAACATTTCTTACAGTGAAAAATGTATGGATCTTAAAAAAAAATCTTTTGGCGGAGTGAAGTAGTATTTCCTTCTGAAGTTTATTGCGTGTTTCTTGCTTTTATTATTAAAGCATTCATAACATTTCACTTTTGTGTATCAGTATTTATTTCAGGGATGGACTAAAGTAGCTTTCTTCTCCAAGCCTTGCATGTTCTGACCATTCTAGAAAAGTGCACAAGACTCCAGTTGATGTTCTCAGCAGACTGACTTTTGAGAGAGCCTACACAGGCAGCTTGGACTTGAGGGTATTTTGAGTGAACTTAGGGGATTTAGCTGAAATCCACCAAAAGCCTCTCTTATGGTGTTTACATAATACCAGAGCCTGTTGTAATTGCAGTATAGCTAGTCATTTGCAAAGTCCTGCACCTGGGACAAAATAAGCCCCCTCCAGAGGACAGGCTGGAGGCCTGGTGAACAAGGTGTTGAATCTGTCTCAGCAGTGTGCACTTCAGATGATGAAGGCAGACGGTATATTGTGCAAAATAATTAGAAACTGCTTGCTTTATGCTGAAATGCCTCTTGTTGATTGTTGGGGGAGAACCAGGGAAGCTGTATTTTCCATTTTCTGTGTTCATTCTCTGGTTTTGTTTTGGACCCAATGCTCGTTTCTTAGGGCCTACACTGATGTCTTTGACAGGCACAATGTTTAAACTGCATTTGGGGACCTACAGCATTTTTTGAAGTTCAGAAAGGATGGAATTCATCAGATTAGAACCCCAAGGGCAGGATTTCCTTCAGTATTAAGCAATCTACATTAAGGCATCTATAAGCACATTTCCCAATAGTTATTGGAGGTCCAGCCAATACAGCCATCTGAGTTCCAGGCATGGAACTGGCAGGTCTGACTGGCAGGTAGATTTCTACTTCAGAGAGTAGGTTCTACTTCTACTAGGTTCTACATGAGGCTTTGATTTCCTGCAGAGAGGTGCCTGATACCCTTTGTGATGTCTCAGGATACCTGAAGACAAGCCAGTGGGGCCGGGCCAGAAAGAGCAGAAAGAGGACTTTTGTCCTTCTGGAGTGACACATAGAGGCCCACTTGGCTATCCCAAGGCAAGTCCAGTGACCCTAGATACCTAAACTTTGTCACCTGACTCATTCTCCTAGTGCAACCCAGGTTCCTATCTCGTCAATGGCCAGAATGGTTAATAACAATCCTTTTGTTGTTGTGCAGGCAACCAGGTTGTGTTTATACAGCTGAAGAAGTGGGGAAACTTCAGCTCCAACACCTCTGTTGCACTCACTTTTTCCAGTGTTCCCTCAGCCTCATTTTTGTCTTGGTAAATAGAAAAGATGCTTGGTCACGTTCTTTTCCCTGAAAACCGACGACTAAAGATAACCTACTGTGGTGGACTTCTCCCAGCACAGGCAGTGGCAGTGTCTAGCTTACTGGTTTGCTTTGGGGTAGGGGTGTGATTCAGAAGAGAATCTCTAACTTATCCTCTCTAACTGTATTATTTCAGCTTATGGAACAGCTTGGGTGGACATAAACCCTTTCACTTTGTACAAACACTTTGTACACTCACTTTGTACAGTGGAATCTCCTCTCTACTAGCTGAGCACACACTGTTTTGTACCCACCTAATCCTGCTGTACTAAATGGCCTCTGATTGTAGCAGAGCTAATAGCTTCTTCAAACTGATAAAATAGTTCCCAGGAAGGAATGACTTCCACCCGCTAAGACATGGATGGTGGGACATCCCATCACTGTGTAGCACTTGTTTGAGTATCTACTCTGAATATCACACGGTGCATCTGTGGCCCTAAATTTATGTGTGTGCCTGTGTAGGGCCTTTTTTTTTCCCCCCTGTTCAAAAATCCTGAACTGCTACGAGGGCTATGCTTAGTCACCAGAAAAACCAAAACCAAACCAAACAAACCCAGGAGAAAATTTGTATGACATGGAGCTGAGGGTTTGCATTGTAGCACTGAGGGTATTGCTTGAGAGCCATTGCAGGTGTTTGACACTGCAGAGCTTAGCTAGGTAGTGTTGGATGACTGTATAGGGCAGAAAGAACAAAACCTGTTCCAATCTTATTCATGTTGCCTCTTGAAAGGGATTCCTGGAGTGATCTACTCTACAAATGCGTTTGTTTCACTCCAGATGGAGACAAGTAATTAACAGTCAGTTCTACCCTGTGGACTTTCAGAGGACCAGGTGCCAATGGTGAACAGAAGAGTTATTTGACAGCACTAAAGAAAATCCATTTCTTTCTGGGAAAGGCAAACCCCAGGAGACTTTGTAGGGAAGAAACTATTTTCACCAAAATGGGGACAAAATATATTTTCCTTTCCTAGTTCTTTTAGTAAGAAAAAGGCCAATGCTTAGTTTCCATTTGCTGATGAAGACACCCCAATGTAGATGACTTCATGTGTTCAAAATATCTGCAGTTACTTTATAGTCAGTGAAGAAGTCTTCATTACAGGGGACAGCATGATTCAGTTGTGTAGTCAGCATGGGCAAGAATCAGGTGAAGATGAGGATACTTAACTACAGGTATCCAAATGAAGATGTAAACTGGGCATTTAAATCTTCATTATTATCCCTGCAGGTCCAGTCAATACAGTCACAGGAATTAAACAAGCTATGGTGTCTAAGAATGACAGCGTATACCGCTGCACAAGTTTCTGGAGGCTAGTAAAATATTCTGTAGCCCTAGCAGTACACGTTGACTTATTCTTCTAGTCTTGCCTATATGCTAGTGGTTATCTAAAGAATCAAGTTCCCAAGCAAGGCAAGGCTTCAGTCTGACCTTCTGTGGATGTTCTTGGGTGGGACTCCTCCTAGCTGACCTGAGGAGAGATTAACAGACCTACGTCTGGGCACCCAAATGCTGGTATGTATTTGTGAGTCAGGCATCCAACAGTCAGAACAATCAGAGGAGCCAAAGAAATGATTCAGCTCATCAAATATAGGTGTTCTTGCTATGGGGACCTGAATGTCTCTCTCAAGTCCTTTCATTTTCTTGCTCTCCAGTGAGTATATTCGAAGCGTAGAGGCCTAACTCACATGGAGACACCAATATTACAAAATGTAGCTGCAAGTGAGATGCATCCTTAAAGTCATGAAATGATTTCCACACATGAAATGAATGAACAAAATCATAATGTGGCATTGCAGCAAAGAAGGTGAATGATGTCCTGGGCTGCATTAGGAGGAGTTCCATAATGCACAAGAGCTCTCAATCCCCAGGTGTATGAAATCAGGAAAGGAAGGCAAGAGACTGACATGGCTGAGTCGAGACCTGCTGGTCAAACTAAAGGACAAGAAGGAAATGCACAGGCAGTGGAAGCAGGGACAGGTGTCCTGGGAAGAGCGGAGGGACGCTGCCCGGTTGTGTAGGGATGGAGTCAGGAAGGCCAAGGCACAGCTGGAGCTGAACTTGGCAAGGGATGCAAAGAATAAGAAGGGCTTCTACAGGTATGTCAGCCAGAAAAAGTGTACCCCCCCATGATGAACTCAACTGGCAAACTGGTAACAACAGCCGAGGAGAAGGCTGAGGTACTTAACAACTTTTTTGCCTCAGTCTTCACTGGCAATCTCTCTTCCCACTCCTCTCGAGTGGATGGACCCCAAGGCAGGGACTGGGGGAGCAAAGTCCCTCCCCCTGTAAGAGAAGATCAAGTTTGTGACCACCTGAGGAACCTGAACATGCATAAGTCTATGGGACCTGACGAGATGCATCCCAGAGTCCTGAGGGAACTGGCTGATGTAGTTGCCAAGCCACTCTCCATGATATTTGAGAAGTCATGGCAGTCAGGTGAAGCCCCCGGTGACTGGAAAAAGGGAAACGTTGCACCCATTTTTAAAAAGGGCAGAAAGGAGGACCCTGGGAACTACCGACCTGTCAGCCTCACCTCTGTGCCTGGGAAGATCATGGAACAGATCCTCCTAGAAGCTATCTTCAGGCACATGGAGGACAAGGAGGTGATTCGAGACAGCCAGCATGGCTTCACCAAGGGCAAGTCTTGCCTGACCAACCTAGTGGCCTTCTATGATGGAGTGACTACCTCAGTGGACAAGGGAAGAGCTACTGACGTCATCGATCTGGACTTCTGTAAGGCCTTTGACACAGTTCCCCACAACATCCTTCTCTCAAAATTGGAGAGAGATGGATTTGATGGATGGATTGTTCGGTAGATGAGGAATTGGCTGGATGGTCACATCCAGAGGGTAGTGATCAACGTTCCAATGTCCAGATGGAGATCAGTGACAAGTGGTGTCCCTCAGGGGTCCGTATTAGGACCAGTACTGTTTAATATCTTCATCAATGACAAAGAGAGTGGGATCAAGTGCACCTTCAGCAAGTTTGCAGATGACACCAAGCTGAGTGCTGTGCTTGGCATGCCTGAGGGATGGGATGGCCTCCAGAGGGACCTGGGCAAGCTCAAGAAGTGGGCCCATGTGAACCTCATGAGGTTCAACAAGACCAAGTGCAAGGTCTGGCCCCTGGGTTGGGGCAACGCCCAGTATCAATACAGGCTGGGGGATGAAGGGACTGAGAGCAGCCCTGCCGAGAAGGACTTGGGAGTACTGGTGGATGAAAAGCTGGACATGAGCTGGCAATGTGCGCTCGCAGCCCAGAAAGCCAACCGTATCCTGGGCTGCATGAAAAAGAGGCATGGCCAGCAGGTCGAGGGAGGTGATTCTGCCCCTCTAACTCTGCTCTCGTGAGACCCCACCTGGAGTACTGCGTCCAGCTCTGGAGTCCTCAGTACAGGAAAGACATGGACCTGTTGGAGCAGGTCCAGAGGAGGGCCACAAAAATGATCAGAGGGATGGAACACCTCTCCTATGAAGAAAGGCTGAGAGAGTTGGAGTTGTTCAGCCTGGAGAAGAGAAGGCTCTGGGGAGACCTTATTGTGGCCTTTCAGTACTTAAAGGGGGCTTATAAGAAAGATGGGGACAAACTTTTTAGTAGGGCCTGTTGTGATAGGACAAGGGGTAATGGTTTTAAATTAAAAGAGGGTAGATTCAGACTAGATATAAGGAAGAAATTTTTTACGCTGAGGGTGATGAAACACTGGAACAGGTTGCCCAGAGAGGTGGTAGATGCCCCATCCCTGGAAACATTCAAGGTCAGGTTGGACAGGGCTCTGAGCAACCTGACCTAGTTGAAGATGTCCCTGCTCATTGCAGGGGGGTTGGACTAGATGACCTTTAAAGGTCCCTTCCAACCCAAACTGTTCTATGATTTTATGAGTGCTTCCAGCAGGCTGAGGGAGGTGATCCTTCCCGTCTACGCAGCACTGGTGAGGCCACACCTGGAGTACTGTGGGCAGTTCTGGGCTCCCTAGTAAAAGAGAGACATAGATGTACTGGGGAGAGTCCAACAAAGCGGCATGGAGGTGATAAAAGGACTGCAACATCTCTCCTATGAGGAATGGCTGAGAGAGCTGTGACTGTTTACCCTGGAGAAGAGAAGGCTCTGGTGGGATCTTATCCATATATATAAATACCTGAAGGTAGGGTGTAAAGGGGACAGAGCCAGGTTCTTTTCAGTGGTGTGCAGTGACAGGACAAGAGGCAATGGGCACAAACTGAAACATGAGAGGCTCTGCCTGAACATCAGGAAACACATTTTGCTGTGAGAGTGGCCAAGCACTGGTACAGGTTGCCCAGAGAGTTTGTGGAGTCTCCATGGTTGGAGATATTCAAAAACCATCTGGAATTGGTCCTGAGCAACTGGCTGTAGGTGGTCCTGCTTGAGCAGGGGGGTTGAATCAGATGACCACTGGAGGTCCCTTCCCACCTCAACCGTTCTGTGTTTCTGTGATTCTCGGGTATTGTCAGTGTGCAACACAGAGTAGAAAACAGCTGTAATCCATGCGCCGGCGACCATCTGCATGCAAGGTTTCCTGTTCACGACTCATAGTTCAGTGGTTTGCAGATACTGACCTAACAGTCATAGGTCATCATAGTGAGAAAGGCTAAGCTGGCTGCAGCACAGAAAACAAAGATTTGGGGTGATACAACCAGAGTAGGAAATGGATGTGGTGTTCAGCAAGGAGGTGGTGTTCAGCAGGGTGGCCTCCGTGAGAAGAGACCAGGGGCTGCCTTCAGGCTGCCCTCATGCTAGACACAGACAGTTCCAGCCAGCTTGACAACGGACCCGCCTCAGACGAGGGTCGAGCCAATCAGCGAAGCTGGTGGCACCTCTCTGAAAATGTATTTCTAAAAGGGCAAAATGCTGCATGGCAGTGAGGAGTGAGGAAAAACAAAGTGTGGGAAACAATCGTATGAACACCAAGGTCAGAGAAGAAGGCGAGGGAGGCGCTCCAAGTGCCAGATCAGATATTCCCCTGCTGTCCGTGGGAGAGACCATGGTGGAGCAGGTATTTCCCTGCAGTCTGTGGAGAGGATCATGCTGGAACAGATATCCACACGGCAGCCCATGGATGACACCATGGTGGAGCAGGTGGATATGCCTTGAAGGAACTGTGGCCTGTGGAGAGCCCACGCTGGAGCAGGTTTATCCTGAAGGACTGCAGTCCGTGAGAGCAACCCCATGCTGGAGCAGGGAAAAGCGTGAGGAGGGAGGAGTGGCAGAAACGAAATGTTACAAACTGTCCACAACCCCCATTCCCCATCTCCCCGTGCCTCTTAGAGTTGGGTAGGAGGTAGAGAAGTCAGGAGTGAAGGAGTGAATTTGACCCTGGGAAGAAGAGGGGTGTGGCTAGAAGGTGTTTTTTTGTCTTTGTTTCTCATCATTCTATTCTGTTTTAATTGGCAATAAATTAAATTAATTATCCCAAAGTCAAGTCTGGTTTGCCCGTAACTGTAATTGGTAAGTGATCTGGTCTTTATCTTGACCCATGAGCTTTTTCAACTTGTTTTTATTTCCTACAAAATATAAAATTTACTGATTTGCTAGAAGGGAAAGATGAAACCAAAGGGAACTAAGCAAATTAACAACAAAAGATCACAGAAAACCGTAGGTCATTGGAGAGAAAATTAGTTAATTAAAAAAAAGGTAGAATGAGACATTTTTGGTGCTCTGTGAATGAAGTAACTGACAATAGGGCAAACTGCTCAATGGATAGCAAAAGAACTAATGATATTATTACTACAAACTACTGATATTTGTATAGGTCACTGATGTTTGCAACAAGATATGACAAATTTATTTTAAGTATGCACTAGAGCATCATATGCAATTGCGTATGATGCTATCACTGAATAGCAAACATTTAGCATCAATATTTTTGTGTATTTAAAGCTATTAAATGATATACTGGTTTATAGTGTGCACACATAAAATTACATTTGCATATGCTTATGCCAGAGAGAGGCTCTCACAACTTAATTTTTAAAGTACTGAAATAATAAATTTTCATGGTATTGTCAAATGTTTATTAATGCAGCTGGCTTGTTTAGCAAAGCTAAAGCATCACAGCTCAAGACCTGAGCAGAATGACATCATGAATGAACCATGGAAGCAGGGGTAAGATGGCCTTCAGCCACAAACACTGCCACTGAGAAGAGCTTAGGTATTCTCGTGTCTGCAGCCTGCTACGTAGGGGTATAAGCAGAAACTTGGCCTGATACCAGACTCTAATATTAAACAAATAGAGTGATAGTGCTGATGATCAGAAGATACCAGGCCACCAGGGGGAAAGAGCTGTAATCCTATGTCTACAGACCCTGCTGTAAGCCCCCACCCTAGCCAGGATTCAGCTACTGGTGTATCAGGGACCTAAGACACAGCTGTGTTATGGCACAGCTGCGTAATCATCACTCAGACAGCTACAAAAGATCTGTGAGGAAGTCTATAGAGAAGAAAGGAGGACTGTCTGATTATGGACAGAAGTGGAATTGTGGAGATGTGATCATGGCTAACTCAAGGATTCAAAAACACACAAAAACCACACAAAAGGTCTAAAACCTAAAAAAGGAGAGATGCAAGTCAGGCTAGTCAGAGGCTGCTCAGGAATCGTCAGTCCATTTGGTCCTTCACCAGTGTGTGATGGGTTGACCTTGGCTAGCTGCCAGGTGCCCAACAAGCCGCTCTATCACTCCTCTTCCTCAGCTGGACAGGGGAGAGAAAATATGATGAAAGACTCGTGGGTCAAGATAAGGACAGGGAGATCACTCAGCAATTACCATCACAGGCAAAACAGACTCGACTTGGGGAAATTAATTTAATTTATTGCCAATCAAATCAGAGCAGGATAATGAGAAATAAGAACAAATCTAAAAACACCTTACCCCCACCCCTCCCTTCTTCCCAGGCTCAACTTCACTCACGAATTCTCTACCTCTTCCTCCTGGGTGACGCAAGGGGATGGGGAATGGGGGTTGCCAGCACTTCATAATATGTTGTCTCTGCCGCTCCTTCCTCCTTAGACTCTCCCCCTGCTCCAGCGTGGGGTCCCACCCACGGGAGACAGTCCTTCACAAACTTCTCCAACATGGGTCTTTTCCATGGGGTGCAGTCCTTCAGGAATGGACTGCTCCAGCGTGGGTCCCCCATGGGGCACAGGTCCTGCTAGAAAATCTGCTCCAGTGTGGGCTCCTCTCCGCGGGGCCACAAGTCCTGCCAGGAGCCTAGTCCAACGTGAGCTCTCCATGGGGTCACAGCTTCCTTCAGGGGTCATCCACCTGCTCTGACATGGGGTCCTCCACGGGCTGCAGGTGAGTATCTGCTCCACCATGGACCTCCATGGGCTGCAGGGGGACAGCCTGCCTCACCATGTTCTTCACCATGGACTGCAGGGGAATCTCTGCTCCAGCACCTGGAGCACCTCCTCCCTCTCCTTCTTCGCTGACCTTGGTGTCTGCAGAGCTGTTTCACTCACATATTCTCACTCCTCTCTCCCAGTTGCTGTTGCACAGCAGTTTTTACCCCTTCTGAAACATGTTATCACAGAGGTGCTACCATCAAAGCTGATTGGCTCAGCTTTGGCCAGCAGCGGGTCCATCGTGGAGCCGACTGGAATTGGCTCTGTCCAACATGGGGATAGCTTCTGGCACCTTCTCACAGAAGCCGCCCCTGGAGTCCCCTGCTATCAAATCCTTGCCATGTAAACCCAATACACAGTGTCATCAGTGTTGATGGAGTTCGTGGCAGACCACAACTCTGCAGCACTGTCATGGCCATGAGTGTACCAATAAGCCTCAATTGCCCTGACCCAAGGATGCATTCCAGGGAGTGATGGAGGCTAATTCTGCCCCTCCTGACTGATGCTTACCTTGCCAACACAGACTCTTGGAGTGCTGTATCGGAGGGCATAAGCATGATGGCTTGTTATACTCTAGCTATCTTTCATGTGCGCTTGACAAAAATGATTGCTTTATGCTTTAAGGTACGCATATCCTGCTTGTTGAGCCTCTTTGTGTCCAGCTAAAATTGCTGTAACAAAGTCACCAGAGAAAGGCTTTGTCTTCTACCTCATATTTCTTATCCCCTCTGCTCTCCCCCGCCCCCATCCCCGTCTTGAGTCTAGGGGCAGAATTCACCCAAAGAATCGGTGCTTAAGTAAGGAAATGCAGTTAGTCATCCCAGGCTTACAATCAGTGAAAGAGCTCTGTGATCTTTGAGGTGGGGCAGCTGTTCTCATACAACAAGCATTTTAGGTCAAGTTCACAATGAAAGGTGCAATTTTTGGTATTTTTTTCCCTGATCATTCTTAGTTGTTCAGTGGTTCTGGGTGGGTCTCTTCATCTCTACAAAAGCGTCCAAAATGTCAGGAGTACAGGTCTAAGCCAATTATCCTAAATTCCTTTTATTGCAACAGGAAGGATGAGATCTCTCCTAACATGAATTACATCAAAAAACAAGTGTGAAGGATGGTCCAACTCTGTCAGTTCACCACTGACAATGGAGATAGCCTAAGGGTTACTGGGTCACATTTTGGCATTGGCATAGTAAATACCAGCAGCCTGGTGAGATCAATTTAAAAACAATATTCAGCTGTTTATTGTGGAAACCATCCTGCCCAAGCTGAGACACACACTTGATCAGTGAAAATCAACCTCAACAGGAAGATGGTGTGGAACCCAACCCTTGATACTGGAAGCATTAGAGCTCTGCATCTCATGTTCTGTCTGCCTTTGCACTTCTCCTTCAGTAACCTTTTCAAACAGGTTAATGAAATGAATGAAGAACTTACTGTGCTGGTCTTTGGACCAGCTCTTTCTTTCACATGCATCCCATTCTCCAAAATTCATGGCTCGTGTCCTCTGTTGATCTGACTTTCCTCCCTCCGCTCCTTGTGCTGCCTGCTGGATAAGATGGCTCAAATCCCCCGCTCCTCCTTTTGAGTCTGAACTGACAGGCAGAGCCAGTCTGAATTACTATTCAAGTGAGCAATGCATTTTCATATTCTTGGCTTTTAGGCACGAAATGGGAGGCTTTATTTCTAAGGATTTCTTCAACATAGTCCCTGGAGCCCTGTACTGTTCATGAGCAGAGATTCAAAGTAAAATTCTACTATATTTATTACAGGTAAAGCTAGAAAATGCCAATGTGATACTCTACTTTGACCTTTTCAAGTAAATCAGTCATATGATCTCAGTCAGATTTCCCAGTTCTCAGCTCAATCTGTCTGTGCAGGGACCTGAGGGGGACTGGAAGTCTTTGGGAGGTGTTAGCCATGATCTCAGAAACACTTCTGTGTCATACAATTTTGACACTCCAGGTGATCTCACAGTCTCCTAGTCCCCTCTCTGCATCCTTCACTGTTTGAACACTACTGTAGACATTTCAGTGTGTCTTGATTCCTGCCTTCCAAGTAATCTTTTAGTCTTAAAAGGCATGAAGTTGGACTGAACATTGGTTCAAAAGAATAAAGACATGCAATAGTGAACACTTACATGCGATCATCTCACTAACATTAGGTTCACCTGCCACAGAAATGTGCATGCAACAATGGATGCTCAAAATAACCCAGGATATCATACCTTGCTACTCGACTTTCTGCTGGTCCACGCTCTCTCTACAGTCTTGTACTGATGCCCTACATAAACTCTAGCATCTCAAATGACACAAAAATTCCTAGAAAATGAAGGAGCTACTCTCTGGAACACTTTTCAGGCCACATATAGGAGACAAAGGTAATTTGAGAAAAGGCAGGCTGCATGTACCAAGGGTAAAACCTGATCAACATGATCAACCTGACTGCCTATTACTGTCTTTGAAAAACAGCGATGAACAGGTTGAGAGCTTGTGGATAACAATTAGGGGCCAAGCCAACAAAGAAGACCTCATGGCTGGTGTTTACTACAGGCCATCCAATCAAGAGGAGGATGTTGACAAAGCGTTCTTACTTCAACTACAGGAAGCATCACACTGATCCTGCTGGAGGACTTCAGTCACCCTGACATCTCTTGGAAAAGCACAGCAGCAAGCTGTAAGCAGTCCAGGAGACACTTGGAATGCATTGAAAATAATTTCTTAATCACAAGTGATATCTCCCCCTGAGCAGGGACGCCTCTCAGGGTAGATTGCGCAAGGATTTTAAATGGTAGATTTCACGAGGATTTTAAATAGTAGATTTTGCGAGGATTTCAAAGAGTAGATTTTGCGAGGATTTCCAAGATCGTCTGCTGATAGATGCTGACAAAGAAGAAGGGGTCAAAGATCATCTGCTGACAGATGCTGACAAAGGAGAATAGTGAGTAATTCACTACAATTAGATTTCGCAAAGTTTCAAAGATCATTTGGTACCAACAATTACTACAATTGGCCAAGACAGAAAAATCTTGATCGTAGGTTAACCTCTATATCTGTGTGTGTGTGTTTGTGTGTGTGGGATTCAATTTAGGAAACTTTGTAGTGTTGATTATAGCAAATTTTATTAAACCACTCTGATAATTGTCTGACGATTAAGTATTGTTAAAAATCATGTGACCTAGTCTTGTGTTTTACCGTAATAGTGTTACTAACTCTTAAATTGCTGCTACCTCCAAGTTGTGTAGGATCCATAATCACTCATTCCTTGACAAATTGGCGTAGTAACTCAACAGGAGGTTTTCCTTACCCTTTGTATTAATTCAATTAGACAAGTCTGAGACTAAGTTTGGACCTAGTCGCACCTAAGCTCCATCAGGAGTTTAGAAAGCAAGGGGGTCCACTCTGAACGTCGTGACTCAACGGAAGGATCTCCCTTAACCTTTTGCATCTCTGGTCTCTGTGTGAATCATTCTAACTCGATTCTAACTCAATTTTCGTGTGTATGTTTCTTCCATGTAGTAAGTAATAGACTGAGCCTTGCCATCGAACTTTGTTAAGTCACACTTTTACAAATTCACTTTGAAATCACCTTTTGCTAATACCTTTGACGGTGATTCTTTAAGTGGTCTAAATCACTCATCTGCGACACTGTATCAGGTATTGAGACACTCACCTCACAGATACAAAGCTTCACTGTACATGCCTAAATCCAGATGTCTGCATCTGCAGCTGATTTCCCCCTCTGCAACTTAGGATGACTTACATCAGTGCTTTGTGTCCCTGTCACCCCCATTGCCTGATCATTACAAGTCAGCATCGTTTTCAAAAACGAAGGTACTTAAGATGGAGCCAAGATAAAGAGTGGCGTAAATCTTCCTAAGTTTTTGTGACCTCTGGCTTTTACTTCTAAGTTAGAGTTGTTTGCTCTGTGCATGGTCAAAAAGAATCTATGGAGTGTGATTTGTTTTTCTTAAGACTGATGGCTAAAGTTACTGCATAAATCACCCTTTGGAGGGATCAATATTCCTCTCTTGGCTGAAGACAGTCCCTGAACCACTGTCTTGGATTTAGACTGTCAACTGAGATGAATCCTATCCTTAATCCTGTCCTTACTTTGCAGCTCATGCAGTTGTTGGATTTGACAACTAGGTAACATGGACGATACTTTGGCTGAGATTCTTGAACCCTTCTGAAACCGCAGAAGAAGCCTGGATACCCTAAGGTATAAATTGCCATTAGATAGCTACGTGTAGGGAATTGAATCAAAGCTCCACAGTGTTGATATTAAAGACACATAAGATGAATCATATCCACTGCTGTCTAAACTTTTTACCTCTTGGAATGAACCATAAGCCCAGTCAATTGAATAAGCCAAGAAAGAAGGCATGTCTGTGACAAACAATTACACTCCCAGAAGACCACAAAGGATCTTTCTAGGGAGATCATCACACGTCATCTTGGGAAGGGACAAAACTAGAATAAACCAACTTAAATGGCACTGGTGTAACAACTCACACAGGAAAAGCTCTGAGGAGAAGCTAGGCCAGTATCCCTTAAAGTAATTGCAATATGGAAGCAATGTTAATGGCACTAAATTAAGCATTTTCTTTTTCTCCTTCTAGGCAGTTAGTGTTGAACCTTTTAGTAACACATACTGTACTTGGAAAAGTAGGTTATACATGCATATAACCAGTATACATGCAAAAGATCTTTTTGCTGGATAGAGGTTAGTTTTATAGAAAGCTACATACTTGAAATGTTAGGAAACAAGATGTGATTTTGTCATGAGACAGGTCACTGAGACCTGTGCATAAGAAAACCTCCTCTGAAGAGAAGGCATCTCAGGAGAAGGAGGAGTGTTCTTTGGCTAAAAGGCAATTTCAAGGGATTAGGTGACAGAACAATAACCCGCTGATAGGACCTGAAAGATGTTTCTAAGGGTTTGTAAAACAAAAGGTCTTCCTCCCCGGAATATTTGATTTTCTCAATCTGCATGGTGAGTACTTCTCTCTTCCTTTGTACCAGTACCATAACAAAGATGATCGGAAGCATGACATATGATCCAACTCCCTGAAGGGGATGAAAACATGTCTATTAAGACAATGTGTATTGTCTTCTCCCCAAAAGAAGAGATTTTTTAGCCCTTGCAAACTTCTCTAAAGGTGCTGTCCAATTAATTTGTTAGAAGTAGTCACTTTATCAATTTAAGTATTCTATATTATTATTACTCCTACTACTATCATTACTACCTCTGCTCTGACTCAAGATTTGGTGATCGGTTAATGTCAGGATTCTTGTTAACCTTCAGTAGTAATTCATACTTCTTTCATTGTAATAGGCATGAATTAAAGTATTTTCATTAAGAGTCCAGGGAGTATTCATCTCTACAAGTTAGACATCCAAGTCTGAGGAAGTACTTTAGGTTCAGTGTAGTGTGAGTGGAGAGAGCAAGAGAGGTCCAGAAGGCAATTTTCAGACTTATCTTCATTGCCTGCTTACGATGAAGATGAGTTATCCCTGCCAATGCTTATTGTTATCAACTAATTAGAAAAACCTGCTGTGACTAATGCAAAACTTGCACATGTTTTAGGTATCTCATTTAGGGCATTTGGCAGCATTAAATGTTTGATTTGGTTGCATACATACAGGTGCCTATTTGTTTTGAAATGTCTCAGGGTTACCTGACCAGCCTCCCATTGTGTCCCCTAGGGGCAATGGTCCTCCACAGTGTCTGCCACTCCTCTGCAGATGTCCCATGAGTCTAGGAATTCAAGTGGATCCTTCTGACAATGTTTAAAACTCAGCAGAACAACTTAGTGGCATTTTACATGCCTTACGATGTCTCATCTCATCTCCAGGTTGCAGAAACCTATAAACAGATGTCCAATCTGCCAGCACTGTATTGATGTCCTGAATACTCAATGGTGCCTAAGATGTTATTTGACATCTATGTTTCAGCAACTGAGTTCCATCCCAGTTGTCCAAGTGCAAGTTACTCACCACAAGTGGGATTTTTCTCACTTAAACCGAAATCTAGATCTCTCTTGTCTTTTTGGTTAAGGGATAGTTATAGGCAATCCAGGAAGCCAATTCTTCTCATGTAATTAAGGTTTCTACCTTTGCATGAGATGAATCATGTCCTACAAATGCCTTTTATATCCATTGTTCAAAAAGGGTTTCTAGATGATTTGGTCATGTAGCTCTCTACAAGGAAAGATGCTTGAAGGTGGATGAGCAGACTCTTATCTTCTGTTTGTTTCTGGAGATAGACTCCTGTGTTCTTTGAATCACTCCTCAGCAAATCCAGGGGCTAATCATCATGTTCATTTCATCAGGGAACAAATTCCTTTCTGAAAGTACTAGATACTTGTAGTATGATAGCCTACTTAGATTTAGCACCTTATTTTTAGTAAAGTAGAGTTGTGTAAAATGAATTGAACTAAGAATCTGACACCAAGGGCAAGGAGTATTGTTGGGAGGTTTAGTTAAACCTTGGTAGTGGAGGTATTCATAAAGGCTATGTTCAATCAAGTGATGCCCCTTTTCAGAGCTCCCCTTGGGTATGCCTATGCTTACATGTTGTATCAGGGTCACCCACCATAAAGCTCCAGTCCTTTAACTGTCCACTCCCCCCCACATGTCCCATTTTATTTTAACTGTCTCTTTAGGCTCTGAAGATCAGACACAGAAGGAGAAGAAGGAAGGATCACTGCTTCATACTCAAGACCTTCTTCTGCAGTGTGGATTCATTTGCCTTTACATGTTTAGCACTGAATTTGGGTATTGCTCAGAAAGGCAGTGTAGACTTCATCTTAGAAACCAGTGAGGAGGGGCAGCAGGCAATTCAGAGTGGAGATCTTACTGAGCCTTGATGAATCCTCTTCTTTGGAAGAACACCCAGTAAAAAGGGAGCACTGGCTGATTTCAGGAATAAGGTTGTGGAGAATCTCACTCACTACTTTTTCATTTTTTGTGTGCTTTCCTCAAACATTTTTATCTGTTTAAAGATAAGCTACAGATGGAGAATCAAACAACAGTGATGGAGTTCATCCTCTTGGGTGTTGCTGATGATGGTCAACTCCAGTATGTGCTCTTTACCATCCTGTTAGTCATCTACATCTTGACTTTAACAGGTAACATTCTCATCATCACCGTCACCCTGATAAACCATCATCTTCAGACTCCCATGTACTTCTTCCTCAGGAACTTCTCCCTCTTAGAGATTGGCTTTACCACCACTGTCATCCCCAAAGCATTGGCCAACCTGGCTTTAGGCAAAAAACAATTTCTTTAAGGGGTTGTCTCACTCAAACTTTTCTCTACTTCATGCTAGGTACCACCGAGTTTCTCCCGTTAGCTGTAAGCTATGTGCCATCTGCAAACTCTACACTATGTGGCCATTATGAATTCACAAGTCTGCAGCCTGCTGGTGATTACTGCCTGGATTGGTGGGGCTGTCCTCGTTCTTTTTCCATCAGTGGTATATTTCCAGATGCCATTCTGTAGTTCAAACGTCATTAATTGTTTTTTCTGTGGTAGCACACCAATGATTCAGCTCAAATGTGGAAATACCAAGGTCCTAGAGTGCATGAATTTCATCTCAGCAGTGTTCACTCTGCTGGGTAGCCTAGCTATTACAGCTGTATCCTACATCAACATCATTACTGCTGTGGTCAAAATCCCCTCTGTGGCTGGCAGACAGAAAGCCTTTTCCACCTATATGTGTCTCACCTGACGGTGGTGTCTATCACGTACGGCAGCTGCTTCTTCATGTACCTCACGCCCACCCAGACCAACAGACTGGACCTCAGCAAGATGGTGTCCATCTTGAACACTGTGGTATCTCTTCTGCTCAATCCGTTCATCTATAGCTTGAGGAACACACAGTTTCAGAAGGCCTTAAGGGAAAGCATCAAATGGAGTATAGCCATTTCTAAACACCCAGAAATTTGAGGTGGTGATGAATGTGGATGCAATCAAGAAAGTGAAAGAAAATTAATAACATTTCTGTCTCTCCTTAGACATCCATCCATTCACCGACGTACCTATTCCTACACGTCCATCCATCCATGCATTCATCAATCCATCTACAAACAGTTGTCAATAATCTTGTAAATTACTGAAACCTGTTCTTTCAGTTCTTTCTCCTTCCTTTTTTTTTGCCACAAGCTTTCTGGTTTTCTTTTCTCCATGTTGAATGATTTAGGATAGTAGTGGCTAGTCCACAGATCACTCTCTTACTGGGTAGTCCAAGTCCACATGAAGAATGAAGGGAAGTACAAAGGGCTTTATGCAAACAACATCACCACATCATTTAAGGAGCCACTTGTACACACAGAACAGTTCCTTCCTTCAACGGAATGTAATGAGAGAGCACGGAAAGGTATGGGACAGAGGGAAAAATCATGTCATCAGCTATCTGTGAATAAATGCCTGAGCCTTCCATCCTCATGAGTCTCAGTGATATGTCGTGTGTGATACATCTTTCTCTGATGTATACATACTTCAGTTTAAGCCTCAGCAGATGAAGAGTATTGGCTACCTCTATAATCCAGTGACTGAAGGTGGGGAGAATGCTAGACGTTTTCTGAAACAAACTGTATATTTTTTGTTCACTCATGAAGGAAGTAGTGTCCAATTTGTAACATTTGTAGGTTTTAGTAATTCATGTCATGCTTGCTGGAACCCATCTTATTTAAGCTTTAGGAAACTGGGACGGGACTAATCTTACCTAACATCAGTGATTGGATTCAGCACCTGATTTGGACCTATGTCGTGGTTTAACCCCAGCCGGCAACTAAGCACCACGCAGCCGCTTGCTCACTCCCCCCCCACCCAGTGGGATGGGGGAGAGAATCGGGAAAAAACCCCCTCGTGGGTTGAGATAAAGACAGTTTAATAGGACAGAAAAGAATGAAAAATAATGATAATGATAATAATAATACGACAATAGTAATACTAAAAGAATTGGACTATACAAAGCAAGTGATGCACAATGCAATTGCTCACCACTCGCCGACCGATGCCCAGCTAGTTCCTGAGCCGCAATCCGCCCCTCCCAGCCAACTCCCCCAGTTTATATACTGGGCATGATGTCATATGGTATGGAATAGCTCTTTGGCCAGTTTGGGTCAGCTGTCCTGATGGTGTCCCCTCCCAGCTTCTTGTGCCCCTCCAGCCTTCTTGCTGGCTGGGCACGAGAAGCTGAAAAATCCTTGCCTTAGCATAAACACTACTTAGCAACAACTAAAACCATCAGTGTGTTATCAACATTATTCTCATACTAAATCCAAAACACTGCACTGTACCAGCTACTAGGAAGAAAATTAACTCTGTCCTAGCTGACACCAGGACATACAGGCATCTAAAAATAGGCATTAGGATATGGGTACAGACGGCCATCCCTGGCCTACACTAAGAAGACAACAACATAACAGAAGGCATTGCAGACACCAAAAGGGGTGTAATGTGTATATAAGTTGACCTGACTCAGGGCACCGCTAACACAACAGCAACATGGGAAATGATAGGACACTATTGATAACAAATGGGGAGTACGAGCTTAACAGAACTAATCAATGAGGTAGAAATTACCAGAGCAACCATGTCATAAATATCAAAGAAGTCTTTAAATGTAGAAAAACCTAGGCTAATGAGGAAAGGGTAAGCAGAGGTGGGCATTTTATTTGAGAGGGGTAGCTATTGGTAAAGAGGAAGAACTTGGGAGGGGAAAAGAATATCAAGTGAAGCAACTCATGTGATGGGGGTTGTTCAGTACATCTGTCAAACAACCCTGCTCCTGATCAGTGGAGTTTGGAACAGGAGAAGAAACCTGTTGCAGTCATAGCCATATTTATGTCTGACACCTTCATGGTTGGGAGACCTGGTGTCTTTTCCTTAAATTTGGTGAGGGAACACCTAGGGGACAGGAAAGGCATTCTGACTTCCAAGTGAAGAACTCTCTTTTACTGGCATCTTGTGCTACTTTAGATGCTCTGGACTACAACTGAGCCCATCTGAACAGGGCTAGCAGATATGGCTTAGGGGCTCCACAAGATTCAGCTCCTGTACAGTAGAAGCTGCAAGCCAAGCTGAATATACCAGAACAGCTCAATGGAATGATCCTTCTGAGTTTCAAAAATGGCTTAAATAGAAGTGTTTTAGGGTATCAGAGTCACTGTCATGGTTTGGGTGATACAACACAGGATGTACCATGTACCTGCTGGCGCAGCAGCTGGAGACAAAATGGAGTAGCCTGGGACATCTAAAAAGGCCCTAAATCCCCAGGAAATGTTATTGCCCCAATATGCTTTTTGAGTAATAAAGAGAAGTAAGCATGTTCAAGGTATTTCTCATCTGAAAGACAGTCTGCTTAGCACGTAGGGATTCATGACATAGAATTGCCAACAGAGTGTCAGAAATGTCTGTATCTCCCCCGTGATACAAAGGCAGTTTAGACCACTTGTCTAGAACTGGCAAAATTAATTGTTCTCTCCTTTCTGTTCAGTAACTTTCAGTGGACTTTTGTCCCTCGGATTTACTAATCATGCTTTCTGTCATTAACAGCAGATAAGGGAAATAACACAGAATAGCTTTCTTCTCTTTAGCATCCTGTACATTAAAGATCACAATATCCTGCAGGTATCAGCTCACTACCTGTCACTACCACATTGCATTGAGCCTCCTCATTCTCACGCTCAGGCGTTCCACCCCGTTCCCAAGAAGGCTGCACACACAAACAAGTTTGAACACGCTTTTATTGGTGGCCAGAAAGCAGAGCAGGAGGTAGCACTGTTGGGCAGCAGTGGCAGGAAGGCAATAATGTGAAACTATGCGTGCTTGGGACCTGCGTTTTTACCTTGCCATGGAGACATTCCTTAGCACAGAAGCCTGTGCCTATGCCATGAGGGCATCTCTGACTCCGTTTCAGCTGCCCCTGGAAGCCTCTGAGCATCAGCAGATGCTTGATGCATTGTGGAAACGGGGCACTGAGCATTTTAGTCAGAGGCGGGAGAGGCAGGTAGGTCTTGGAGCACAAACTTCCTCAGCTCTTCATGTATCCAGGGCTCAAAATAGGAGACTGGTAAATCCTTTAGGGAAGATATGATTTCTGTGTCCATAAGAAACAATGCCGTGAGCCTTCCCATTGCAGACTAATGGGCCACCAGAATCACCCTGTGAGGGAAAAGGAGAGGGAGGGGTCAGACATGTCAGAGCACTGCTGCCCTATGGAAGAAACGGGCCCTCTTGCCTCTTTCTGTGAAGAACCTCCTCTTTTGACCATCTTCCTCCAGGCCCGGCTCCTCAGGACTTGTAGCTGCCTTACTACTCCTCTAAGCCGATCCGTGAAGCCATTCAGGCCTGGAGGCCATCTGACATTCAAAAACTGCCTTTACATTGCTGAACAGAAGAATCTAGTCCTGCTTTAGACATGTGGAAATATCTGAGCCTTCCCACTGTGTCAGGAGGATGTGACAAAGGATTCACACGACATCTGCAGCCTGCTGGAGCCGTGGCTAGGCTGAGTAGAATATCCCCAGGTATGTAAAAAGGCACACAATGCTGACAGCTGGGCAACTGCACCCCGGTTCAGGGGCACATCAGCTTCAGAGCTCTTGAGAGGAGCCTCAGCACATCATCCTGAAGAACCCAGTTCCTTTTAATCCCCTTTGTCACCCACCTGAGAACCAACCTGACTGTCTAGTCCTGTGTTGGGTTTGTGTAGCAAGGGAGGGGCGACAGGGGTGGCTCCTGTGAGAAGCTACTAGAAGCTTCCCTGGCTCCAAACCGGACCCACCTCTGGCCAAGGCCGAGCCAATCAGCAACCGTGGTTGCATCTCTGTGGTAGCATATTTAAGAAGAAAAAAAACCCAAGCCAAACCAACCTCCTGTGGGGGTTAGGGTAAGGGGGAGGAGGGGGAGGAAGAGGAGCTACAGTTAAAAAAAAAAAAACCGCAGGAGAGGAAGAAGATGGAAGAAGAAGAGGAGCTCCAGTGAGGAGAGGAGTGGGCTGTGAGAGAAACAACCATGCACACACTGAGGTCAGTGAAGATGGAGGAGAGGGAGGAGGTGCGCTGGAGCAGAGATTCCCCTGCTGCCCGTGGTGAGACGGCAGGCTGTCCCCCTGCAGCCCATGAAGGGTTAACGGCAGAGCAGAGATTCCCCTGCAGCCCGTGGAGGACCCCCGCTGGAGCAGGGGAAGAGTGTGAGGAGGCCTCTCCCTGTGGAAGGAGCGGCAGAGACCATGTGTGATGAACTGACTGCAACCCCCATTCCCGCCCCCTGCGCCGCTGGGGGGGAGGAGGCAGAGGTATCGGGAGCAAAGCTGAGCCCGGGAAGTAAGGAGGGGCGGGGGAAGGTGTGTTTCTAAGATGTGGTTCTATTTCTCATCATTCTACTCTGATTTGGTTGTTAACAAATTAAATTGGTTTATTTTTCCCCAAAATCGAGCCTGTTTTGCCTGTGACCGTAAGTGATGAGTGATCCCTCCCTGTCCTTTCTCGAGTCACGAGCCCTTTTGCTGTATTTTCCCCTCCCCATCCCGGCGCGGGGGGAGGAGTGAGCGAGTGGCTGCGTGGTGCTTTGTTGCCTGCTGGGCTTAAACCACGACGACTCGCAGCCTCATCCCAAGCTTGGAGCTGATTCAAAGGAACCGACTCACAGACGGACTGTAAGCCAAAGCACCTTTATTTTCGCTAGTGGGGAGAGCATAGGGTCCATCCTACAAAATTGCATCTCCACCGAGGTAAAATTTCAGTCAGCTTATATAGCAGTTTTATCAAACATTCCCTAGATAACAAGGTTTATATCCGGTTATCTAATTAGTAACAATTAGTAAAAACACGCCTAAGTTTACAGTCATCATTGGCTAGTGATAAACATTTCATTCATTACGGGTCAGTCGTATTTAAATCAACTCCGCTTGCGATGTAGATTAGCACGCATGCTCCTTACGGGGGGGGCGGGGCAAGTTTCTTGGGTCTTGAATTGAGTCGGTGGTCGTGCTTCCCCTGTCACTTTTACTTTTCCCCTAGTTACGAAGGACTTCTCCGGGTTTGGCTCCTTTTGTAATTCAGTCAGCAGAGCCAGGGGTACAACACTGATACTGAGGAACATCTTGCCCTTTTAGAACGTATTGTTTCAGTATGCAGACTTGCTAATCTTTGGTATGTAGGCCTACTTGCCCTTGGTATGCAGTTTGTCACAGCTTTTGCCTTTCTTTGTCTGTTCTCACCAGTTTCTGATATTCTTCAAGGATGCAGGTGTAGAAATGGTGTAACTTCTGCATACTTGGTTAATCTATATCTAAATTCTTTTGCAACTCTGGTCTGGTATCGTTATGCCTCCTTTTAAGGGTAAGAATTCACAGTATTTGCTAACTCATGCTTAAGAGCGGCCTAGTTATGTCAAGCAAACCTTCAAGCCATACTAAACTCCATTCCTTAATTCAGAGCCCAAAACAACACTTACACGGAAAGCTGATTTGTTGCCATCCTCATCACCAGCACAGATCATAGACTGACGCAGGTAGTTCCTTTTGAAAGACTTCTCACGCACTTCCTCACTCTGCACCTTCAGGTCCACCTCCATCAGCACACTAGTCTTATCCCGTGTCATTGATGTCCAGCCCCAGTCAGCCACTTTGCATGTAGTTCCTGGTTCCACACGCTCGTTGTGACTGGGCCAGGAGATACGACTCACTTCCTTAGTCAGCTTGGCCCTTGGCTTCAGCTGCCAAGCAGAGAGAACATAGGGTTAGAGCAGGCAAAGGAATGGGAGGAAGTTCATGGGGTTGGGGAAGTGAGCAGAGGGAGATCCCTCGGGCAGCAAGGATGTGTGAGAGCATACCTTCAACAGCATGATGTTATTTTCAATGGTGTATCTCCTGAATAGTTGGGATGGATGACCCAGTGGCCAACGTGGAATGCCTGCTGGCTCCATTCTTTCTTACTTAAGTTGTGGGCTCCCAGGTTCGTGGTGATACTCACTTTCCTGCCAGAAAACACCAACATGTTCCAGCTGCAGTGACCACAGCGACACAGGCCCCCATGGCAGGTGGTGTGAGGGAGGAGATGGTGGGATATGCCTCCCCAGAAATTAGTTCTCAGCAAGTTGCCCTCTGTAGCCTCGGTTTCTTCCACAATTCAGCTGAGGGTCCCTTACCCCCTGCTGAGGTGTCCCATTCTGAAGATGAAGGGGAAGCAGGGAATGGGAGACACCGGCCTCTCTTCTCCAACAGTAGCTCTGAGCCATGGTAGGAACCACAGACCAGGAGACCACTGCCGAGCAGTCCTGTCCCCGGGGGCACACAGCCCCTGGTAGACAATTCCTGCAACTCATAGCGGATGGCTTGACTTACAGAGAGCCCTGCTATGCCTGAAGAGACACAGAGTACTCTTTCACCCCAGACCAGGACTGCGGCTCTTCAGGATTGTGTGAGACTTGGAAAAAAGCCATGTACAAGAAAGACAGGGCCTTACGTTTTTCCAGCCACACAGTGAGCTGCTGAGAGCACTGCATTTTGGCAAAGCAGGAACCCTCCACATTGAGATCTACCTGACTCACTTCCAATTGATACATAAGCCATGTAGGGCCTGGAGTGGGGCTTAGCTTCCCATCCGCCAATGATCCTTCCTGGAAGAGAGATGAGAAGCGTTCATATCACATATGCCACTATTTCCCATCAAATTTGGAGCTGCATGAGGAGAGAGGGTCATCCTCTGATGTCAGATGCCAAGGACCCCAATAGCTCTCCTTCCTTGGGCTGTCCAAAGCATTGTTTATGCACAATGGAGAGAAAAACAGCACTTCCTAGGGATGACTGACCACAGCTGACTCTGGATGTCTAAAATGCTATCAAAGGGCATGACACTAGTACCTGTAACACGTCACTGGTTTCAGGCACAGTTTGAGCTGCAAGATATGAGTAGAGAGTAGAGAGTTGAGAAAAGGCAAGGCAGGCACCAGACAGATTGCCTACTCAGTGCTCATTTCTGCCCTTGCATGTCCTCATCTAAATCCCGTCACTCTGTACTCACCAGCCCCAGCCCATGGGAGAAGGAGAAAAGCACTTGTGAGCAGAAGAGGAGCAGCATCTTCTACCACTGTCCTGAAGAGCCAAAACAGTTATGGCCAGGCAAGAGACAGGTACAGAATGGTAATCTGTATATAGGAAGTTTGGAGCTGAAACAGGAAACCTCAGCCTGCTTTCAGCTTGTGTCCTGTGCTGCTTTTGTTCTTACAAACCCCAGACTGTGGGTTTGTAAAAGCAAACCCATGCTTTGTGGGTGCTCAGAGGACCAGAACCTGGGCATGAGCTGGAGGTTAACTTCCATGAGAATGAAGACACATTGTCTGTCCCTTGCCTTGAGTGGAGTGGAGTGTACCAGAGGTAGATGGCTTTTAAAAGGCTGAATTTCAGCAAGGTGAACCCCGGCACATCCTTCCGCTGCTGCAAATGAATTGAAAGGCCATTGGAAGTACTGACTGAGGACAGGACACCTTTAAAGTGCTGAGGGAGTGCAGCTGACACACAGCAAAGGCAGAGACTTCCTCCCCTGGTTGTGATCAGAAGGGAAAGTTTCACTCTTAATGCCTGTGAGTGGTGGAGCAGCGCGTAGCTTTGGCAGAGGGTGGAGGTGAGAGACTGAGAAGATAGAGCTCCAGGTCCTGCTGCCCTGGGGTGAGCACCCTTCCTGGCCTTTCACACACTTTTTTACACACTTTAATTGTTGAAACCCTATGGAACCCTAAACAGTCTAGGCCTCTGCCTTTCCAGGGACTGCAAGGGGTCTGGCTCCCCTACTTGGGCAGAGGGCGTGCATGCAGTCGTGCCCACAACAAGCCCGTTACCGAAACATTGAATTCAAACTTCAAAGTCACAGAGCTGCAGTTATACCTTCATTGAAGGAAATCACAGGAGCCAGAAAATTAGAACAAATGTGTTCAGCTCTCATTCCCTCTAAAATGTGAGAGCTCAGCCAGGTGGCCTCCCAGGTTTCCATGTGATAGGAAGCAACATGAACTGCTAGGATTGGGGATATGTGGAAGAGAGAGAAGGGTCCTTCCACTGTGTCTCTGTGCTTGGCTTTGGGCTTTGTCCGAGAAGCAGGAGACACTGTCTTTCAACAGCAACACAACTAAGCTGAGAAGCCAGCTCTGACCTGCAGTTTCTTTCACATGACTTTGTCTTTGATTTTGGCCCCTTGCAGGCTGAGGAAGTTTACTGCCTGCAGGCTGAAGGGACTTACTATGGGATGCCTGGAGCAGCATTTTCGACTGTACGAAAGATACTATGGGATGTTTAAAGCAAGGGGCTAAAGGTGGGGAAAGGGAAGGACCAAGGTGGTCTGAGGAGAAATGTGTGTGGGAAAGGGGGGATGAGGGGATAAAAGGAGCTGGTCGTGTCTAAACAGGCGGCTCGTCGGTGCACTTGTCTGGCCATGCCTTGTCTTCTCATGAAACTCCATCTCTCTCATGATTTTGAGAATGAGTTCTCTAAGCCCCAAGCCCATGAGAAGAGTGGGAACCACGCTTCTGTCGCAGTGCTGTGGGAACTGACAGACCACATATACATGCTGTGCGAAACTTGCTTCCGCACCTCCCTCCCCCAGCACTAGACCGCAAGGCTCATTCAGACAGGCAGCACCCTTACCTCACACATATTTACTTCTCCTGGAAGAATGTCAGCCTCTTCCTTTCAGCATTTACAAGGATTTCCACAGCTTTTCACACTCCGTTGATGTTTGTATCCAAAGAGAGAGATCAAGCTCTATGTTGATTTTAAAGTTTGCCTGTTTTCTGCCTGGGTGTGAAAGCAAGGAGGCACGAATTCACTGTGAAACCTGAAGCATGATCATTCCGGCAGGGCACAAGGGGAAGAATATACTGATGCAGTCTCTGCAACCAACAGAAGGTTGAAAGGATACAAAAGACATGGAAGGGCTGGCTCAAGCTGCAGAGGGTGGAAAAACTCCTTTCCCCTAATTTTGGACTTGTGTCACTTTCCTACGATCTACGGCTCCTTCCAAGAAAGACACAAGGGTTGTTTGACAGCTTCATTTCCTGGTGAAAAATTGCAAAACTGAGAACTCCTCCAGACACAACTTAGAGTGAGAATAGAAATACCTGCCTTATCTTGAAGATAAAGCCTAACCTTGTCAGCTGGGCATGGGTCTTTCACGGGAAGGTTGTTTGCTTTGCCAGCGCCTTTTTACCCTCTCCTGGCTGCAGCACGGTGCGCTTTAACCATTGAAACCCTATAGGAAAACCTGACTGCTCGGAGGTGAAAGGTTGGTTAAAGGTTGGTTAAAGATGAAAGTCTTGTCTGAGTGCCAGCAACCAGAGCGGGGGGACCATGAGTCACCAGGCTCCATGTGGCTGATGTGCCAGGAACTGGAGAGGCCAGCCAGCCTGTCTGAGTAGGGTAGGAGACTTGGAAACCAGGTATTGAAGTGGCCTAAATTTTGGCTTGGTGCCAGACATACTCCACGGTCCAAGAGCTGGCTGCTGGAGGGACCAGCAGGACCAAGCCAAACACTGCAGAGACCCTGAGGTCACCTGACCTGAGAGACCCATTTGCGTGTGTGTGGCTGCGTGCGTGAGGCAAGTGGAGATGGGAGGATCCAAGGGCCAGCTACTGCGTAGGCCGAGCATCTAGGGCTGGTTACTGGGGGGATACATCACACATACATGTGTGTGGATGTGTTTGTGTGTGCAAGTGGGTCTGTGTGCCAGCAGCTGGAGTGCGGCTGGGGGCCTCAGGGGCTTGTCTGCACAGGTGCCAGCAACTGGGAGATCTGGGATCCAGGGCGGCTACTGGGTCAACTGAGTGTCTAAAGCTGAGTGTCTTAGTGTTCCTGGGGGACCCCTGTGCCTAGGTGTGGGTGCTGGTGTGCGTGCAAGGGAACAGGAAAGCTGAGGGGGAAGGGTTCCAGGTCAGTTCCTGGATAGACTGAGTACCTCAGCACAGCTGTGGGGAGATTCACAGTGTGCCCGTGTGGCAGGGGGTTGCGTGTGTTTGTGTGAGGGTGGTAGGTTGGTGTGGGTGAGGCAGGAGGGTCTGTTCCAGCTGTTGTGGTTGTGCTGGCCCTCAGGGCTCACATGCCCAGGTGCCAGAACCCGGGGATTCAAGGGCAGGCACTGTATACCCTGAGTGTCTGGGGCAGTAACTGGGAGATCTGCGCTGTATGTGTATGTGTATATGTATACATGTTTACAGACGTATGTGTGCCCCACTGACAGACCCTCATCCCAATCAGCCAGAGGTGAATGGGATGAGGCTGCTGGTGCCATAAGCATTCGCAGAGTGTTTGTGTCTCCCTTGAGCGATGTCCCTGGTGTGTATGTGCAGTTGTGCCTGGGGTGCACATTTGAGTGTACCTGGAAGGTCTGAGCCACACTGGGGAGACATGGTGGGAGCTGCTGTAGCTGCTTCCCACAGATCCCTGTCCAGGCCTTACAGCAAGGCACCCTCTAGGTCCCCAGCCCTCTGGACACCGCCACCTCCAACAGCTCCCTCTGCTTTGGCATGAGAGGAAACGAACTTTGGGCACCCATTCAGAAGTGGCAGTAAATTGGGCATTGCATGAAGTCTTCCATTTGTTCCTGCCCTGGTCTCACCTCAGCTGTCATCATGGACCTTTCACGGATTACTAGTTGACCTGTTTTGCTCCTGCTTCAGATTCCTTCCACCAGCACTCCCCAGTGAATCCCCTGTCCAGAGCAGGGTGGGCAGGGCATTCTCCAGTTTCGTCTGGGAGACTCCTAGGCCAACACAGTGCAACTTCATTATTTCAGGCTTGCAGGCTCTCTCAGACCTGGGAATTTTGGATCCAAGATCAGCACCACAGGGATTGGTCCCAGGCATGGATGCATCCCTGACCTTACAATGCCCCTGCCTGGTCCCAGCATCGTGGGAGAATTCACCTGGGCATAGTACCAGAATACGGGTGGAACAATGGTCCAGGCCCCACTGCGGTTATGGACTTCACTGCTCTGCCAGTCAGTCAGTCTGAGAGACGGGTTTACACGTACTGAGCTGCGTGGGTTTGCCAGTACTTCAGCTGGGTGTGTTTAATCTGTATTGTCCTTAAAAATAAAGCTCTTCATCCAACTCTAAGCTCCTAATTTTATTCTGGACACTTTCAACTGAGTTGTCCACCTACACCTGTGCTGCCTTCATAGGGAAAGAGAGAGGAACTGATCATCATCATCTCAGCAGGAGATGATCTGGATCACAGGACTCATGCTGGAAATAATAATTTGTTCCTTTTTCATTCTGAATAGATATGAGGAAAAAAAATCTTGGCGATGAGAGTTAAGCATCAATCTGTCTGAGCAAAGCCATGAACAACCTGATAGATATTTGAAGCTGGCCCAGGCATGAGTGGGAGCTGGACCTTCAGGGGTCTGTTCCATCCATTGTTTGCAGCCATCATTCCAATTGTCCTGGACCAAGTGTCCTGTACCCTCACCTTCTACACGTTGTCCAAGAGCAGAGAGCAACAGTATTGCAGAAGAGGGGGGCTTGACAGTTTCTTCCAATTAAACATCTTGTTCATTTGTGGTTAAGCTCAAGATCAGTGAGGATGATTAGGGAGAGGAGTATTTTGTAGTACGGGTGAGGTCAAAAGTTTATGGTAAGGTCTGTCTTGAGTCACAGATATTATCTGCATTATTTCTAGCTACTGAAGTCAAATTTAGATGAGGGAACTGAGGAAGTTACGGTTTCAGCTCTCTTTAGTGTTTGCTTCTTCATCAGTACCCTTTAGCCTGTGCTGCAAAAGACAGCGTTTCAACCAGCACAATGAAAAGGAGATGAAATCGCACACGAGCACCTTCTGTCTCTTTAGAATAGGCAATCTGACTTGGCTCGTGGAGAGTACTTTTCTTTCCAAATGCCCGTTCTTTCCGGAAAGTTGAAATCAAGTGTAAGGTTTCAGGCAATCCACAGAATTTTAGTTGCTCTTTAATGAAATACATCAACACAGGTGAATGAGGACTGAATAGAAAGATGGGCAGCGTTAAGGGAGAAGCCGCTGCCCGAGCATTCACACGCCGTTCAAGGAGCTGCACACACAGCACCCGAGACTTTAACTGCTATGACCGGAGTCCCTTCGCAGCGGGCGGCTCCACTGAGCCAACGGGTGCCCATTCCGACTCCTCGCATGCACACGCTCACCCTCGGGCACTTCCTCTTCCCTCAGGCTCGACCCTAGGATTCCCGAAGCAGAGTCTCTGACATGACGTACATCAGACGAATTTATTGAGTGGTACAGCAGTATAGGACAGCTTGAGCTGGGTGCCTCCAGAGAGGGATCTTGAACAAAGAGATCTCTCAGCAATTATACCCTTACAATCTAAGTTCCCCTCCCCTCACGCGATGGTTCGGTCCAACAGTAGTATTTAGGTCTGGGGTTTTCTTGTTCCCCATTGGATCCTTTTTCTGTCTCCAGGCGGGCCGTTCCTTTTCTTATCTCGAGGATGCAGCTTCTGCCGACAGATGTGGCTACCTTATTTTTCACAGGATGCACCTTCTCGGGGCCTCCCTTCATGTAACCAAGTATAAGTTCAGCATAAGTTCACCGCTTGTGGCCTAAGGCTTTAGCAAGTCTTTCTATTAATGCTATGCAATGGATTTCGTTTAAGCTAGGAAGTGACTATTCGATGGATTCTGTTTAAGCTACTGTAACAGGTAGCTCTGGTCCAAGGCCGAACTCAACTAATGTAATAAAAAAGCAAGGAGAAATTCCTGGGCATAGCCAGTCTGTTATATAGCTAACTCGTCTATTACCATGCCAGGCTCACCAGTCAGAAAGTCTCTAATTTTTGGTCCTTGAGAAGTTCCAACATAAACACAAACCGATCCTTCCCAGACGGCACAAAGTAAAAAGTTCTTAGATTGTGCACCAAAGATGATATTGTAAAAAACTGTAACAATATGGGTGGAACAAAGAAATAAAGCCTATTCATTTTTTGTAATACCTAGTTGGGACTATGGAAGAAGGCTGGAATAGGAATAATTCCCAAAGGGAAAAGGAGGAGTTCCCATAAAATTTTCAGAAGGGTTAGTGTGGTTTTTCTCATTTTTTCACACACATTCCCCGCCCCCCCCCCCCAGAAGGTGCAAACTATGCAGGCTTCTGTAAAGCCTGTATTCACATTAAATAAGAAGAGAGGAAAAGAGGTTTCACAATGATTCCTTTGACCATGAATGAAACACAAAACTTTCATCTCAATGGGATGAAATTTAGCTTCTTTCAGAAAGGAAGGTGAGAAAGCTGGCCTTTGTGTGTTGTGAGGTGCCCACCAAGTTCATTTCTTTCCAGACCTCTTTGACAACCCTTTTCCTTCCTGTTTAAATTCTCCTCCCTCACCACTGCTGTGAGTGTCACCTCTCAAGTGTAGTGGGAAAAGGAGCCCATCTGCAGTTTATGTTTGAGTCCTTCCGGGTACCATTCAGCAGCTATGGGGAGATGCTGACCTGAGGCAATTCAGGGCTTTAGATCTGCCCCACGGAGACAGGGATGAGGGCTGGGAGAACCCGTGTGCTCAGGATCTCACAGGCTTTCTCCAAGAACACTGCAGAGTTCAGCTGTGCCTATGAGGAGAACATGAGTAGCAGGTGGATCCCATTCCTCCAGAGCCAGACTGTGACTGGCTCACAATAAGAGGCGACTCTGCCTATCCTGATCATTGTCTGTAATTAACACCTTCAGTTTTGCAGTGAGGTTGACCTCGGCTCTGTGTATAACTGGAAAAGCTAAGAATATTATTTCTAGATGCCAGCAGTCAACCTGGAATCTTTCCTCCCTGATGTGCAATGTAGAGAAATGGACATCTGGAGAGAATTGTTTCCTTTCTTTAACATTTCTGTTCAAAAAAGGTGGAGTTATGTGACTGCCATGTGGATGGACCCTGCCTGCCTTGCTGCCCTGGCTCAAATGAGAGCTTAAGGTCTCTAGGTTGACTTTGCTTTGTAGTTCTGAGAATTGTAAAGCTGGGTGAGTTAATTATTACCTCTCTTTGGGCTGAATTGCTTAAGTAGGAGCATCTTGTGCCATTTGATGAGACATGGCCTCATGGGAGCTGGCAGGTAAGGCACAGGAGACCTGTGCCCTGCAGGAGCATCAGCTGGTGGCTGTAAAGAACACTTGAGGTCATCCAAAATGTTACCAAATGCTTATTTTTAGGTAACTAAGTTGTGCCCCAAAAAGTAGTTGAGAAGAATCCCAGCCCTAGATCCCAGGCAGCATCAGAGTTGGTGAGCTAAATCACCTCTTCTCACTGAACTGGCGAGAGGCTGACCTCCATACAGAACTGCAGATACTGACGCTGATAGAAATCACAGAGCTGGGTCTACGCAGAGGCGAGATCAGAGTGTTGTAGATCCCAGGCTTTCTGGCCGGCAGGAACAGGAAGAAGACTTACCTTCTTTGTCAGACTTCTTTCTGCAGTGCCGTGAAAGACTAGCAAGTGGGTCTGCCCTCTGACAGTGACAGGTTCCTTCCTCCCATGACGTCATCTTCCACATCATCCCACTGACAGTGTTAAGGGAGCTGTTGCCTTGAGGTCCAGCCAGCCCTTTCCTTCAGCATTGTGGATTCCCTGGAGAAAAGAGCTTTATGCAAAGAAAGAGAAGATAAAGTGGGAAGAAGCGATGAGGCAGAACCAGAAGAGGTTGTCCCAGTGAGTGGAGGGCCCAGGGTATCTGTGGAAGAAAAGCTTGGACAATCTAGCGTAAAGGACGTGGCAGGGCAGCAGGTAGAACTGGACAGAAAGAAGTTTTGGGGTGACATTTTGGGAGTTGGGTCCTTCTATGAACAGTAGGCTCTGTCACAGGTCCCTAATGTGATTGGCATGGCATTGCTCTGTAGAAGTCTCTCTCTGCACTGCTTCGACAGAGAGTCCCAAGTCAGGAGCCCTGGCAGGGATGTGAAACTGTTCAATATTTAAGGTGAGGACACAGGCATACAACATTCCTTTCACCCACAAGAAATAAAGACTCTCCTGATCAAAATCAGCATGCCATTTGAAATAAAGTGTACTTATTTGCTTTAGGATTGGCTATGTATTCAGTGAGAAATATTTGTAAGATCAAGGTGTAGGGAGAAACAGCTGGGTGTCTCCTAACCTTCCCTGAAGCAGCTGATTCTGAACTAAATGTACTTCATCTGGCTGTCTCCAAGATTGTTTCCCATTGGAACCGAAAGAACATAGATGATGAGATCAGAGGAATCTCTCTTCACTGGTGGTTTCTAAAGTTTGGTGAGGTCAGTGCCCTCCTTACAGCAGGTAAAGTTTCTAAACTTTATAAGGTTCATGAGTTTCTTAACTTTATAAGGTTTTATAAACTTTATAGGGGTAAGAATTTCTTCTTTTACCAGATGATTCTTATTCTGTAGGAAAAACACCAAAGTACTCCAAAAAGTACTTCTCCCCAAGAAGATAAATTGTCTGAAACGTTAATCAAAATGCAAAGGCAATAAGGAGAAGATTTAAATTTTTTTAATGTTTGTTTTTAGATGGTTAAGTCCCTCAATCTTCTTTCCTTCCCTCCTTCCTTCCTTCTACTATGGCAATAAAAGGTAAAGCCACCAATAAAGCAGTGGAAGTAATCATCAATTTACTGAAAGTGAAGCCACATCCCCTAAAAATTCTTTCCCAAAGCGTTAAGTAATTTTGTTAACATTTTTTTCACTTTGTTCAACAAGATAGAGTTCCACTAACTATGAGAAGGATTTAGAAGTCCATCTCAGGTGGACAAATGTCTACCACCACATGAGGACAGGAGCGTATTCTGAGGCATACAGTGTATCCTTCAGAAGACAATTATGGGCAGGATTTTACACACCATCTAAAAACCCAAGGGTGCACAAACAGTTGTAGAGGAATATCTTAAAAATAATGTATTTCCAGCACAATGTTGTTATCTAGTTAGGCTGTTTCTTTTTATTGTTTTCTTTTTCAGTGTCTTAAAAAAAGTAAATCTAGGGAAGAATGAGGGAAAATCATGACCAATAGCCTGAAACTGAGCACGTAATTATGGTGATTCGTTTCTCATAATGTTAAATGATGATTTGATTAATGATTTCTATATTCTTAAGTAAAGATCTGATTTTATACTAAAAAACATTAAAAACATAAATGTTGGATAGTTTATCAATAGGTAGGCTGAGGTAACTGTAGGAGGGCATTGTCCTTTACAACAGTGAGAAACAGACCTTTAAGGTACAATTTCAGAAGCAGAGGGAGGTCTGGAAACATCAGATGAATTCCATCTTTAAAGTGCTTTTTCGTCTCTGCTGACCAAAAAGGGAGATGGACTCAAGAGATCACCAGTATTTGCATTCCATCAGATGACTACAGAAAAGAAATCTATGGTTGCTAAAAAACTCTAGTTTCAGCTGACATAAATAAGTGTAAACTTATTTGATCAAAGCTACCATATAGTCATCTCCATTGAGTTCGTGCTCTTGCTTCCCTTTCTAGAGGATTCAGAGTAACAGACACTTGTGAGGCACACTTCACCTCACCCTGCTCTGCGTATCCTCAGTTCAGATAATTTCTCCTTAAGAACTACCATTGTTGCGGTCACATGAACTTCAGTAAAAGCAATGTCACCTTTATTGGCAGCAAAGGTTGACACAACACTGCAACTATCCGTTAGTGTGGACCATGCAGAACAGGGCTGCAAAGTATGGGCATGTGGCTCTGTGCATTAATTTGTCTTATGAAATGTTACGATTTTCCAGAACACTGCTTTGATCACTTTGTTGCGCAGGCTGTAGATCAGAGGATTCAGAGTGGGAGTCACCAGAGTGTACATAATGCTCACTGTTTTGTTTTTCTTCTCTAATGGAGTGCTAGTTGGCTGGATATAGGTGTAGATGACAGTGGAGTAGAACAAGCCAACAATAGCAAGGTGTGAGGAGCAGGTGGAGAAGGCTTTCCACTTCCCTGCAGAGCCCTGGATTTTCAGGATGGTGATGATGATGAGACAATAGGAAAGGATGACCAGCAGGAAGTTTCCCATGCCTAAGATGATGTCTGCCATGTAAACCATGATTTCAGTGAGATAGGTTGAGCTGCAGGACAGGGCAAGGACCGAGGGTATCTCACACAAGAAATTTTGGACTAAATTTGGCCCACAGAAGTCCAGCTGTGCCACAAGAAGGGTGTTTATGAGGGAATTGACAGTACCGATGCCCCAGACACCAGTCATTAAAGAGATGCGGGTCCCCTTGCTCATCATGGTTACGTAGTGAAGGGGCTGGCAGATGGCCAGGTACCGGTCATAAGACATGACTGTTAACAGTATAAGCTCTGTTGAGCCTGAGAAAGTGAAGGTGTAGAGCTGTGCTACACAGCCCTCAAAGGAGATGGTGTTCTTGCCCAGGATCAGGTTCTCCAACATCTTGGGCAGAACTGAGGAGATACCTACCAAGTCAAGGATGGCCAGGTTGGAGATGAAAAAGTACATAGGGATGTGAAGTGGTGGGTGGACAACGGTAGCTATAATGACAAATGAGTTGCTGAGGATAGCAGTGAGGTAGAGACACAAAGATATTACAATATAGAGACCTTGGAGGTGAGGGTTGTCGAAAACACCCTCAAGGATGAATTCAGAGACCTTGGTGAGATTCCGTGGATGCATTTGCCTTGGTGTCCCCTACGTAGGAATAAAAATAAAGACATTACCGCATCATGGCCAGAACATACTCAATCCAATGTTAAAAATAGAGAAAGAGAGAGAGAGAGGGAGACAGAGGTGTTTCCAAAGGCAAAAAAATCCCCCAAACCCACAACAGAAAAAATAAGGGAGAAAATATTTCCGTGTACAAGGAAAGTCATATCAGTACTTGAATAGAATGATAGATATTACAGCAATAATAATTATAATAGATAAATACGATAAATTAATCTATGGATGCAGTTCTTCAAAGGACTAACAGGACTTTTTTTTTTCCTCTCTCCCCCCCCCCCCCCCCCCCCCCCCCCCCCCCCCCCCCCCCCCCCCCCCCCCCCCCCAAAATAGTATCAGGGACATTTTAAAGCAATCACATTGCAGGGTGGATCTTCCCTGACTGGTGTGGACTTAGACTTCTACACGTGAATCCCAAAACATAGACGCTGAGACCTGATTTCCACCAGGGCTGTTTGGGTACAAAATGAATCTGCACTGGGCTAAAAGCAAGACCTTTCAGAAGTGAAAGCAAGGAGAGGAAAAGAGAATAGTGTTATCATTGTACCACAGGGTGATAGGTAGACAGAAGAGAACAGAGATATCAATTTACTAATTTATAATCAAATATGCAATTTAAATAGCCACTTTTCTAAAAGAATTTTAAAGTTACCTGAGGAACAGAGAAACAATGTTTACCGGCTGTGCATCATGAACCCTACATACTTTATCTAACTATGACCAATCAGGGCTATGAAGGGATCTCAGCTACTGAAGGTGCAAACCTATTAATTGCAAGCAGAGAAGGGTGACATTTCTGACCATTTCTGGTGGTTGTCCTCCAGGAATCTGGCTGATAACAGAGAGATCAGAGACTGTCTGCATGAGGATTTACTCAACAGTGTAAGGCTGAAGCTGTCTCTGGGCTTGTGTTTCACCAAGCTAGAGTGCTGCTAGCGGCAACTGGAGATCTTCCCAAATATCCTCGTTTCTAGTAGATTTTAGGTAGTTCTGTCTGGTCCACCTAATTTTGACCATCCAAAATTGTGCCTGGAATTCCATTCCAAATGTCTAAGAAGAGGCTCCAATACTCAGGCACAACAAGTAGAGTTACAATTTCTGCCTTGGAGCCTAATGGCACAGAATTAGATCTTCAGTAGAATTCACCTCATCTCATTGCACTTCCAGGAGATCTGCAAACAGACTCTGCTGGTGGTTTCCCCTTCCACTAGTGTCAACGAAGAGAGACTGACTCTTCTATAGCATCAGTCATCTCTTGATGAAGATGCAAGTCTAAGATGGTTTACTTGAATCACCGTGCAGAGGCGCCAGCCTTTCCTCTCCTGTGTTGATTAAAACTTAGCTCAGAATTAGGTGACTAACTTGAGGTTGAATGAATCTCCAATGATCATGTTTTTCATACAATACTAAGGGATTACTGGGATGAACAAGTGTGGAGCAAGTCTCTCTTCATTTTCCATTGAATTGAAGATGGTGATATTAACGTTCATGACACTAAAATATTAATTTAAAACTGTAACAGTTAGTTCTGTTTACCTATGACACTGAAAGAGTCAGACAAATACAGGACATGGAATATAACTCGTTGCATTATTTGACCCAGTGAAGAACATACGAAAGAGAAGACAGCAAAGAAAATAGAAAAGGAGCCAGCAACAAAGGTTTCATATTCTCACCTTTCATCAGAGGCACAAAGAGTGTTCACAAGCTTTTCTGAAAGAGTATCTTAACATACGCCCCGTCTATCGAGGTAGTTTCTTCTGGACACTTCTCCTCCCGCATGAATGTAGCCTAGAATGAGCTCGAAAGCATGCCCCAAGAGGAGGAGCCAAGTGGTGGTAACTTAGTTCAGCACTGAAGTCATGACCTGCAATAACTGAAGAGAATGTCCAGTGGAGTGGGACCCAGATGGGTTTGTTAGCTAATTTGCCACTAGGGGAGAAGTTTGTCCTCGTTTTCCCTCCTTGACAACACTGGTATCAGTAAAGCTGATTTCTGCTCAAAACTTCTGTCTGTGACTCTTGGGCTTGAAAACTAACAGTGTGCTGAACTGTATCATGAGGAGCATAGTCAGCAGGCTATGGAGGGAAGTGTTTATTCCCTTTTACCCAGCACTGACTCTGGAATAGTGCATCCGGTTTGGGGTCCTCCAGTATAAGAAAGATGTTCATAAGCTTGGGTGAGTCTGGTGAGATGACCAAGATGGCCAAGGTGCTGGAAGAACACACTGTATTTGGTGAGGCTCAGGGAACTGAGTTTCTTGATCCTGGAGAACAGAAGGCTTAGTGGGACCTTATGACAGCTTTCCAGTACCAATGGAGAGGCTACTGAGAAGGCAAACACAGGTCCTTTATAGAGGTACATGACAGGAGGACAAGACAATGATCACAGACTGAAAAAGTGGAGATTCTAAGTGAATATAATGAAAAAAAATTGTTCTGACAATAATTATGCATTGAAAGTGGTCCACGGTATTCCATCTTTGGAGGCTTGCAAGATGTGACCGGGCTAAGCCCTGAGCAACCTGGTCTGAATTGAGTGTTGATCCTGAATTGAGCATGAGGTTGTAATAATTGACTGCTAAGGCCCCTTCATGCCCGGATGATTCTGGAATCCCATGGTCTCTCTGACCTTTTGCAGACAAGTCTTTTAAAGAGCAACGTGACATGCGCCAGGCTCCCACGAAAAGAAGCTTCCTGGCGGTAACGAAATGCTCGGATGTCTGGCTTATCTGATGTGGAAGATGGTTGAGGCCCAGTCTGTACTATCTTTGTGAACCACTCTGGGGATTAGTCTTCCCCTTTGTCTGAGAACAGTAGGCATCCATGCTGCTTTCCTTACAGCGGTGTGGCACATAAACCCTGCAGAGCACTGTGGTTCAGTGCAGCTCCATCTTCCTTGCTCAGAGAATGAATCCTCAAGAGTGATCTCTGGTCCCCAGAGTAAGCGGTAGAGAACAGCATGTGCCCACTCTTTTCAGGGACCTCTCCTTCAGCTACATTGGGCTTGAGCTGTAAGGCAACTTGGTGCTTTATCTGGTATTGTTTCAATAGAAAGTGCTTGAAGTGGCATGTGGGCTGTGTAGTTGCCCAAGGATGCTGTTTTTTTGTAATAATCTTTTGAATGTGTGTACTGTTTTTGGCTGAGATGGAGTTAGATTTTTTCATAGTAGCTAGTATGGGGCTATGTTTTGGATTTGTGCTGAAAACAGTGTTGATAACACAGGGATGTTTTAGTTACTGCTGAGCAGTGCCTACACAGCGTCAAGGCCTTTTCTGCTTCTCACACTGCCCCGCCAGTGAGTAGGCGGTGCAATCCTGCAATCCTGCAGCACACACAAAAGGCGAGCAGAACAGGGCCAGTGACGTTAGCAGGTTCCTTTGAGGGCCAGCGATCATCTGATAAACACACGGTGACAAATCAGGCCCAAGGTCAATCCAGGAAGCCTAGAAACAAGTCAGGAAGAGTAGGTGACAGGGCTAGGCACAGGACTGCTTACAACACAGCTCGCACAAGTGGGAGGGGAGGTAGGGGGAAGAACATCCAGGCCTGAGCTTATGTGGAGCTGCTGGAGCTATGGGCAGAGGATGAAGGTCCCAGGTGAGGCTGGTCATGGCATCCGTGCTTGCTTGAGGCCCTGATAAATTCCAGATTTATATTTCTGAAGGAATTCAACTGGCTTAATGTAGGGTAGGATTTAGTCTGAAATCAGATGTTTAAATTTAGGCATCTAAACTCAAAAGGTAAAATACTTTCACAATATTTGATGTTTAGATCGTCAATGAATAGAACATGTGAAGTGGTTTCATTTCCGCTAGGGATCATTTCCCATACAGCACAGATCTGATTGAATCCAGGGCTGCTCATGGGTAGCCTGACCCCCCCCCCTTACACAACGCCAAGTCTCTCGTGTAATGTCCCTTTCCCAGTTCCTTGCTCCTGCCATGACTCTGTGTTCAAATTACAAGTGGAAAGTGTAAAGAAGGCCTAAATCTAGAAAGGGCCATCTCATCTCCTGTTACCATGGACTGTGTCACAAGCATATATAGGATATACAGTTCTTTTCTAATGTGTTGTTTAAGGATTTGTCTTCAATAAATGTGTCCCAATGAATAAGTACAGGGAGAGTGAAAACTGGGTAAACCACAGGGGAAAACCTCTGCAGAGAAATTAAAGAGAGTCTCAATTGGCCACAAAGAAAGAGCCTAAGTATTTGAAATATAATTTTTCCTTTACTTCATCAAGGGAACAACATCATGTCTCAATCTGCTCAAAGGTTTGAGAAGCAGGAGAGCAGTCTATTTAGAACAACATCACCAATTAAACGTATGAAAGGGTTTTTGTAGGGAGCTGCAGCCATTTCTATTTAGCTTTATATATGCTAAATAGCTATATATAAATACATAGCTATATATAAATACATAGCTATATATAAATACATAGCATATTTATAGATATACTTTCAGGTTTTATTCAAATATAACATGAGCTTCTATTTGCATTTGGTTTTCCCACCCAGAAGTTGTAGAAGCTTCTTAAAAAAAGAATTTCAAATAAAACTCCTAATTTATATGAAGGGTGTGGGCTGTGGTAATAGTAGGGGAAAAAATTAGGAAGGAAGTAGCCACAGGTGAAGAGGTGTGATCCCACGATACAGATTAGGTTTTAGTTGTCTTGCAAGGAGGGTGGGTAAACAGCACAACAAGATGCAAACAGCCCAACGCTCCAGGTCCAGAAAGCAAGGAGAGGCAAGGTGTTGCTCTGCTTTCATCCTACACAGCAGAAACACTGTTCTGCAACAGAGCTGAATAAAAAGCTACTGAGAAAATACCGAAGAAGAGTCCACAGTTTGGATGGGAGATAGGCAAGGTGGTCCCTTCAAATAATCAACTAGGGAGTCCGGTGGATTTACACATGTGAAGATGATGCATTCATAGGCAAGTCTTTGACACATTGCCTTCTCACATCCCCAAGCTGTATTTTTGTAATGCAAAGAAGAACAAGGGAGCAGCACTGTCCATCAGCTCCTAGGCAGGAACGAAAGGACACATCCATGTTTAACTCCTCTTTCAAGGGTTGAGGAAGCAGAAAAAGGGTTAAAGGCTAACCTTGTAGCCTAAGGAATAATCCAGTTCTTAAATCTCTGTCAGTGTAGGTGAGCCTGTTTCTCTGTGCTTTCTGTAAAAATACCTGGAGTAGAAAGTTGATCTAGTTTGTGAGGATATCTGGTTAGCAGCTATTCAGCATTAAAAAGAGGGAGGAGAGGGAGACAGATAAGAGAAAATTAAGGAAACTTAATAAACACTCAGACACAAAAACCCTAATGAGGAGGATGTAGCTGAGAACCTGAACACTGGCATAGCATGGTATCAGAGGGCTCAAAGGTGTAATCACACCTTCCCCAGTGATTGATCATCTGCATAGCTGCCGCACAAAGAATGCTGAGACAGTCCCACATGCACAACTTTTTACTGATGGTTCACCTCCTGCTTGCTGCACAGGAGCTCTAGAGCTCCTGCCTCTTGCCCCCTTCTGCACTTTCAGCTGCTGGAAGGAGCGCAGCTGGGGTCCTAGCACTAGTCTTCAGAAAGAAAGGCACAGCATTTCTTAAGCACTCTTCTCAAAGCACTTAAACCACTTGTCTTTACAAGCGCTGGAGATCAATGTCATAACTTCCAGGGCTCAGTAGCTGGTAGTCAGTTTGCACTCAGTTATCTATTGGCACCCAGATTACTAGCCAGTGGTCAGCCTGTGCTTAGCCGTCAGTCAATACTCTACTGCTCACATTCTACTTAGAGGGAAAGAAATAAAAGTAAAAAGATAGCCCGTGTTGCAGACTATTTTTTACTTTTTTTTGCTAAGATCTTGTGCGTGTGTGTTACTGGGCAATGCTTATTGTGAATTTAAATGACTACTATCTTCCTTGTCATGCACTAAATTTTGGTTTTGCCAATATAAACTAGGGGTTACAAAATAACAGGAGGAAAGAAGGAGGGATTCTTACGTTGATGTTGTTTGCTTCCTCTGACAAACCGTCATAAAAGCACCATCTGGGCTTGTGGGTTCAAGGCCATGAAGATAACACGAGGAGATTAACAGCACGGTACAGTAAGTGAAAGGATACTCAAACAGAGGCTTCAGAAGAAGATTGCTGCAATAACAAGATAAACGGTTACAGAGCTGCAAGGGAGAGGCAAACTACAGAATTGCAAATGCCAGTTCCTTAGCATTACAAAGGTCATGGAATTTAAGGCACTGTGCAGCAGAGCCAAAAACCAGAGCCCCTTCATGTCTGAAAAGGAGGGACACCACTACCCTCAAAAAAGTGGTACATGTCAGCCTCCAAGAGAGGGAAGGGTAGAAGCTTGTCACTTCCAGCATTTCAAAAAATGTCCCCTCCTGGACTGCAAATCTGCATTTACGAAACAGGCATAGAGACCTGAAACGGGTGAGGAAGATGACCTCTCATTGATCTCTGAGGAGGACACCTCCTCGAAACACATGAACAGTCCTGACCAACATGTAGAAAGTCGAACAAGTGTGGTCAGGTTGGCCGACATGGATGAATAAAAAACTCCCATCTGAACTCAGATGCAAAAAAGTACATGGAAGGTGGAAGTGGGGATGAGCTACTCAGGAGAAATACAGGATATATAGGGATGGGGTTAGGAAAGACAAAACTCTTCTGCAATTGAAAGCAGCAAGGGATTTGATGATTAACAAGAAGTCTGCTGTAATTCCCTGGCAGCAAAAAGAAAGGAAAAGAAAGAAAGATACAAGAAAGATACTGAGGTACTGGAGCGCATCCAAAGAAGAGCAACGAAGCTGGTGAAGGGTCTAGAGAACAAGTCTTATGAGGAGCGGCTGAGGGAACTGAGGTTGTTTAGCCTGGAGAAAAGGAGGCTCAGGGGAGACCTTATCACTCTCTACACCTACCTGAAAGGAGGTTGTAGGGAGGTGGGTGTCGGTCTCTTTTCCCAGGTAACAAGTGACAGGATGAGAGGAAATGGCCTCAAGTTGTGCCAGGGGAGGTTTAGATTGGATACTAGGAAAAAATTCTTCACCGAAAGGGTTGTCAAGCATTGGGACAGGCTGCCCAGGGACGTGGAGTCGCCATCCCTGGAGGGATTTAAAAGACATGTAGATGTGGCGCTTAGGGACATGGTTTAGTGGTGGACTTGGTAGTGCTAGGTTAACGGTTGGACTCGATGATCTTAAGGGTCTTTTCCAACCTAAGTGATTCTATGAAAAATGTTGGCCTGCTGCTCAGTAGTGCAGGGCAGATAGTGACATAGGACTTGGGAAAAGCAGAGGTAGTCAATGCCTTTTTTTGCCTCAGGATCAGCAAGGCATGCGGCTGGGCACAGGCACACCTACAATATAGTTCAGACAAGGAACCAAAGCAAGAGTTTGATCTTAAAAGCAGCTCTCAGGCCAAAGGATGATGGTCCCTGATGAGGTCTCTCACAGCATAGCTGTTTACTAGTCTGATTCAAGGTGCCAGGTCAGAGCTCACCTTAGGTACAGGCAGCGAAGCCTTGGGGCATGGGCAGGAGGAGGAAGAGGTTGCAGAACCTTCTGGTGCACTCAGGCCCTGGCAACTGCTCAGGATTCACCCAGGATTTCAAACATAGGCCAAGACGATGTGAACTCAGAGAGTACACCCAATCTGCAAAGACTTTCAGTCATTTTGTATGAGCTGGACAAATAGTAATATAAAGAAGTTAAGGGAAAGTTATTGCATACAGGCATCTGGCATCTTCTTTTTTTTTTTGTCCCATAGCTCGAGTATATTTAAGTGAAAACTCTAATGTATAAGCATAGTTATCCTAATATCTTTATTAAGCTCATAGAACGAGGATGCTTTGTCCTAGTTTTAATTGATGACTGTCTTGCTATGTGATGAATCATTCTCTGCAGATTCCTATTTCTCGTGGCTTTATAGACTACAAATAACTATCTTACATATAAGCAGTTAACTTGAGAAAGGTCACAATTCTGTGACATAGGTTTTACTTTCTTTCTGTCTTTCAAATCACTCTTTCAGACTACAATTTAAAGATCCTGTCAATCAGGCAGAGAGGAAATGGAAAAGAAGATGGAACATTCTTTCAGCCTTCAAACACAGGGACTTGTGCATGTTTTTCCAGTTCCAAACTGGTTGTTGCTGTTTCCCTTTGAGATCCCCCTCCTTGTAGGTCTTTAACGGAAAGATCATGGTTCAAGTACTGTTGAACAGAAGCAACACTACGGTACTGTAAGTGTGACAGCTCAGCTCAAAAAAACCCAACGAAACAGCTGAAAAGTACGGCTGTTCTTTGAGAAAACAAAGATTTCTTATCCAGTCAGAGTACAAAAATTCTTCTTCTCAATGTCTCCATAGAGTCCTCTAACTATCAAAGCGTGTGTCTAAGGGTATCTCACAGAATTCAATTAAAAAACCCTGTGAACTTGCCTGGTATTCTCTGTTTCAATTCCCTTCCTTGAGGTGGGCTGTATCCAAGAAGTAGAAAATAAGAATAAACACATGAAAAATCTTAATTTGAATAATGTCTCATGTAATAATTGGTTCCATGGCTCTTCAGGCTCTGCATGTCAGGGTTACTTACCACTTAGATGAATGAAGGTTGCACTACCCCTCCTAAGTTAAGTGAAAAGTAATTCTTTGTGCCCTTCCAGAGAAATTTGCTAGTAAACCTGAGACACTCCTTGCAAAAGTTTTAGTTCCTGGTGCAAACAATGTGATTTCTTGTGTGAATCACAATAACTCATGTGATTATGCTTGGTCAGATCAGACCCAATGTATGCTGGACCCGAATCCCTGTTAGGCTGAAATAATGTAGTGTTCAGAACCAGTTGTGATTTTGAACAGGATTGAGGGTATTCATTCTCTAGTAAGATGAAACCCACACAAAGGACATCAGTTTCAACAGATTCCATAGAGCTGGTCCATACTCACATCATTCTCCACCTATCTCCATTGACCACACAAATGAACCGCAGTAAGCCTCCTTAAATATAATACAGAACATCATAGAATCATAGAATGGTTTAGGTTGGAAGACACTTTTAAAGATCCACTAGGTCAAGTTGCTCAAAGCCCCATCCAGCCTGACCTTGAACTCCACACCTTCTCTGGGCAACCTGTTCCAGTGTCTCAACACCCTCCTCATAAAAAATTTCTTCCTTCTGCCTAATCTGAATCTACCCTCTTTTGGTTTAAGACCAGTGCCTCTTGTCCTGTCACTACAGTTCCCTGGTGAAAAGTCTTTCTCCACCTTTCTTAATAGCCCCCTTTAAGTATCGCAAGGCTGCAATAAGGTCTCCCCGGATCCTTCTCTTCTTCAGGCTGAACAACTCCAAATCTCTCAGCCTTTCTTCATAGGAGAGGTGTTCCACCCCTCAGATCATTTCCGTGGCCCTCCTTTGGACCTGCTCTAACAGGTGGGGTCTCACGAGAGTGGAGTAGAGGGGGAGAATCACCTCCCTCGATCTGCTGGCCATGCTTCTTTTGAAGCAGCCCAGGATATGCTTGGCTTTCTGGGCTGTGAGCACACATTACCGGCTCATGTCCAATTTCTCGTCCACCAGTATCCCTGAGTCCTTCTCCACAGGGCTGCTTTCAATCCATTCATTCCCAGCCTGTACTGATTCTGGTGGTTGCCCCAACCCAGGTGCAGGACCTTGCACTTGGTCTTCTTGAACGTCATGAGGTTCACATGAACCCACTGCTCCAGCCTGTCAAGGTCCCTCTGGATGGCATCCCTTCCCTCTAGCGAATCAACTGCACCACTCAGCTGGGTGTCATCTGCAAACTTGCTGAGGGTGCACTCGATTCCACTGTCTATGTCATTAATAAAGGTATCGAACAGTATCGGTCCCAATACATACCCCTGAGAGACAGCACTTGTTACTGGTTTCCATTTGGACGCAGCCATCCAGCCAATTCCTTATCCTTCAAATATTCCATCCATCAAACCCAAATCTCTCTAATTTAGTGACAAGGATGTTGTATGGAACTGTGTCAAAGGCCCAGGACTGTGTCGGAAGTCCAGGAGGATGACATCCATAGCTCTTCCCTTTTCCACTGGTGCAGTGACTCCCTCGTAAAAGGCCACCAGATTAGTCAGGCATGATTTGCCCTTCGTGAAGCTATGTTGGCTGACTGTAGTAACCTCCCTGTCTTCCATATGCCTTGACATAGCTTCCAGGAGGATCTGTTCCATGATCTGACAGGGCACAGAGATGAGGCTGACTGGCTGATATTTCCCAGGGTCCTCCTTTTTACCCTTTTTAAAAGTGTGTGTGGTGTTTCCCTTTTGCCAGTCACTGGGGACTTCTCCTGACTACCATGGCTTTCAAATGTGATGCAGAGTGGCTTGGCAACTAGGTCAGCCAATTACCTCAGGACCCTGCGATGTACCTCGTTGGATCCCATGGACTTGTGTACGTTCATGTTCCTCAGGTGCTCTCGAACCTGATCTCTTATGATGGATGGGATTTCAGAGGAATGCATGAAAGATGAACACATCAGAAAAAACCAGAAGCTTATGGCAGAAAGGAAAAAGCTCATGCTTTCCTAAGACCCACAAAGATTAACCCCTACTGGTCTTAGGAAGGCACGATCTTCTTCATTTGAATGTGGTTTTGTTTGGCTTGTGGGTAATGAACCTATAAGTGACAGTGAGCAGATGAGTGCAGAGGAAAAAAACCTGCATTTAAAACATCTCCTTGGTAAAACAAACAAAAGCCGTTGTTTCTCATTTATTTTATTGATGCTTGCATAAAGGTTGAGGTTCTTCTGGCTAAACGTTAAGGCTGCATGTCAAATGTACAGTGTCCTTCTAAGAACTCTAAGGTATCTGAGCCATTCACGTGTGGCTGACGCATGCCATAGATGAAATGCACCCCTCTCTGCTATTGAAGCTGGAAGCCTGTTGTTCCAAGAGCACTGCAGTGGTTGAATGGTTACTCTCATGTGGAACTGGAATTAGCTCCAATTAATTGCACTAAAATGCCTAAATCTCTCCATTGACTAGGAGGGGAGCCTTTCCAGCTCTTGTGCAGACATCTGCTTGGAGGACACATGAAATGTGGGAGGAGTCCTGGCTCAACAAGCCACGGCAGGATAATGTTGTGAGGGCACTGGAGTTAGGATTCATTTGCCCCATTCTCCTCCGGCCGTTCACAGTTCTCTGCATTGCAGCCACTTGCTTTGCAGCTAATTAATAAAAATGGGCACCCACCAGAGGGTTGCTGTCACTTATGAGTAAAATGGTAGCAACTCAACTCAATGTCATGCTGCTGCTCTTCATTAACAAGTCAAGCTGAGACTGGGCAGGAGCTTGGTATTAATTGGTATGTGGTGACTTCTCTGGGTTTTTTTGTATTTTCCGGATGAGTTTCCTTATGGCTTCTGCAATAGGTTTATAAATGTTCTCTCTTAAATACTCAATTTAAGATCAACGGTACCTCAACGTATCATCATTTATGTTTCAGTGTTAGCCATACCCTTGTTCTTCTCTGCTGGTCCTTGAGTAGTCTCAGCGAGGTATCTTTTTCGATTATAAGGTCCACCTAGTACCTCTGTGCAACATGGTTCTCTGATACAATTACACCAGCTTCCTTGGGACTGGTAGGTTAATATGTATTTAAGGGAGGGCGATAAGCATCTTATCACTTGCTTGGCACCCTGCCTGAGAGAGCTGGGGTGAGATTCCTAAGAAGGTTTCTTCCTCTTCCAGGTAGACCTAGAGAAATCCTGGGGTCATTCAGCCCCCACACAGGTGTCTCACTGAATTACTGAAAGGCAGGCAGGTTGAACATGATGTTCTCTGGTTATAATCCTCGTTGGCCAGAGATTTTGCATCAGGCACTGTCCCTTCCATGGCCTGGTAGAAGCAGGGCTTCTATTCCTGACCAGATCCCAGCTGGTACAAACTGGCCTAAGGTCCAAGGTCCACGTTACAGTGGTACAAATGGTTTGTGTTATTCAGTAGAACCTGATTTTGTGAAATAGAGAAGTGGACGCATGACCCTTTTTTACAACGGACATCTGAAGCTTTGTTCAGTAGTACTGTTTTGGAAATGTTCAGAGTGATTTTTGAGGAATTTTTTTTCTTGTGACATGCAAGATACTTTGTTGAAGAAACTCATGTAGGCAGGGGAAAAAAACCCAAAGATTGAAGTGCACACCGGCCCTTCTGTTGAATTATTACTATTCCAATGTGGAAGAATTAGCAGCAATAAATTGCTTAAAAGGTAGGATAGACATCTCTGTTCACCAGCTCTCTGTTAATAGTCTGGTATGCACATACTCGTTAATGAGGAAAATCTGTTTAATATGTGATATCATGGAAAAAGCAATGCTATGTAACTGTTTAATGTCTCTCCTTCCAGCTCAACAGGGACAGCTCCAAGGGAATCTCTTTAGCTAATTCAGCCAACATTCTCTGAAATCCATGCAGTTAATTAAGGGCATCAAGGGCACTCTGTTGAGGTGACATAAATATTATTTCCCACATCCTAGACTGTGGACAAAAGCTTCCGGTCAGGAGAGGTAATGCCACGTATTTGTGTTCTTAGCTAGCTCTAGGATAGTCTCCCATCTCCTACTGGAAAATTATCTGTGTTGTCCATATGACCTATTTCTCACCATTGTAGATTCTGGAAATAGCGAAAAACTTTGAAAACCAACGTGAATCTGAGAAAGAGGGTGATTTTCATCACGACATTTAAAGTTTATATCACAACATTTAAAGTTTATACCACAACATTTAAAGCTTGGCAACATTTGAAAGAATAGTAAAGATGAAATAGATAGACTTCATCTTAGGGAGAATTTTTAGTACACAGAAATAAGGCACAAATTCACATAACCATTGACTCTGCCATCTAATTGTCCTTCCTATATGTCCGTTTTGGTTACTTTTTCATTAAGTGTCTGACCCCAAGAAAATTATTTTGTTCACATAGAATCGTTGAGATATTTATGTTCCTTACATAATCAAAGGAGGAAAACAAGCATGTTTTTATTTACGATCTCCCAAAGGAAATCTCACTTTATCTAAATTATGCATCTGCTGTTTTCCACTTACTATAGTTATTGACTGTGCTGAGCACTGTGCTGGGCACTCAGGATGCAGTCTGCATAGGCGTTTTCTGAGACTGTGGGCATAAAACAGGAGACACTTGCATAACTGTCTAGTGCTTTAGACTATACAACTATATAACTGGGAAGCAGTTAACCTCTGTCCTAAGCTCATGTCTAAGGGTGGAAGGAGGAATTAAGTGGATGTTGTTTTACACTGCTGCCATCCCAGGAGTTCTCTGTGAATATGATATATACTGCTTGGCAAAGTACTCATAGAATCAAAGAATGGTTTGGGTTGGAAGAGACTTTTAAAGATCATCTAGTCCAACCCTCCTGCCATGGACAGGGACATTTTTCACTAGATCAGGTTGCTCAAAGCCCCGTCCAACCTGACCTTGAACACTTCCAGGGATGGGGCATCCACAACATCTCTGGGCAACCTGTTCCAGTGTCTCACCCTCGTCATAAAAATATTCTCCCTTGTGTTCAATCTACATCTACCCTCTTTCAGTTTAAAACTGTTGCCCCTTGTCCTGTCACTACAGGCCTTGGTAAAAAGTCTCTCTCCATCTTTCTTAGAAGCCACCTTTATGTATTGAATGGATGCAAGAAGGTCTTGGCAATATTGACAAGGTGGAGCAGTCAAAGCCCTTAGGCTGCAAATCATTAAACCTAGGTGATGACTAGTATGATGCAATATGATAATTACTCAGTCCTTCTTTTAAATACTTGCTTGTTTTGGTTCTTTTTTTTACCTTGGAACAGGGTAGTAGGAAAATAAATTCAGCTCCTTTGCAGTTTGAAAGTTACTCTGAGCTAAGACATTGCTGTACATTCCCTTTTCACTGGGTCTCCAGGAAGCAGACAGACATCTCAATGGCTACCAAGGTATGCTCTTTCTGCCCTGGGTTTCCCCTCTATTTCCTAATCCCTCTTCTGGCTGCTTCATTGCCTATGACACTTGTGTCATGATTGTTTTATAAAACAGATGTTCTATGTGCTTCATGTTAATATTACTCTGCAAAGTATTTGTAAGGACTTGCTTGTCCTTACAGTATTTTTTGAGACTTCCCCTCTAGATGATAGCTAAAGAGGATCCTCCAGGACATGAATCAGAACGAGGGTAGGATTCGTCTCACCTGACTTTAAACATCTGCGTTATAGATTTCTACATATGAGCTAGTTGTGAATGCGTTTCATAGTGGAGTTAAACAGGCACCTCTGGGGTGTCTGAAATATGGTTTAGGAGTGGTACTCCAGAAGTGCTTCTTGCTCTCCACTGATGTTTAAGGATGTTCAGGGGACTGCAGATTTCAGGCTGGAGTTAAAGAGAATGAGAATGAGATGAATGCTACCACAGGCATATACCTGATCTATAATAGAAACCTGGGAAAGTTGTATTTCTTTAGGCTATGGTGAACATTAGTGCAAGTTAGACAATCGTTTTTAATGAAAAATATGCCATTGGCTCAAGGATATCAACTAGAGAATTTCGCTGAATTTGATAAATCGCTTTAACGAGAAAAAATATTTCAGATTTGCGGTTACTATTGTGAAAAAATGCTAACAAGCAAACCAACATGTCTTTTTAGAAAATGGACTGTTTTGTTCACTCAGGAGTTTGAGGACTTTTTAAACTGGAAGAACTGAAATCTTTGTTTGTGTTCCTTCCTCTTTGCTTTATTAGGTTCATAAATACTGCCTCTTTCATCCGGTATTTAAAGTGTACTACAAAAATGAGTTCCCTGATCTTCTCTACAATGCTGTTAGGTATTGACTCGGAGTGAACACTGGCTAGTCTGCAGAAAGCTGGGTCATCTGTATGGATCCCATATATTGATTTTCTTGCAGTGAGAAATATTCTTACCCTGAATGTGTTTCACTTTGCATGCCAGCATGGCGATGAAGTCCGTCTGTCTCATGATCTCTCAGAAGGTGAGATAAAAGCCACTCACAAGAGAAGAGAAAAAGTACTGATGTGTCTGAAAAACCTTGGGATTCATTGTGACCAGGTAAGCACTGACAGTCCTATTAAGGAAAGAAGGATAAGACTCCAGTGATGTGAAAGGCACACAGAGTGCCATTGGAAGTGAGGTCCAGTCCCTAGGAAGCATCATCTGTCATCACAAGTTTTCCAGTGCAGGCCTTCTGTCCACTGCTGGGAAAAAGATTCAGGCTTTCCAGAATTTCCAAGGAGAAAAAAGGGAGCAGGACACAGAATTTTCAGTGGAATTCCCAGCTGCAATTCCTGTATCTATCAGCTAAGTAATTAGTTAATCTATTTGCTTTTGCATATATTTATATACATGCATATTTTTATAAATCTGTATGTATGTGTATATATGAATGCACCATTCAGAAGACACGCACAGTTAACCACCCGAATGTGTTTGTATCCTAATAAGCGCGCACACACACCTCTCTCTCATCTCTCTGTGCGTTCTTGTGCACACATTCATCTCTACCTTTGAACCCTTTCATCCTCAGATGCACACCGTCACGTACAATGATACAGGAATACCTGCCACTATGTTTTTTCATCTGTTGTGGACACAGGCATACAGTATAACTCTGCACACATCTTTCTTTGACTCCGTGCTCATTTTGTCCTTATGGCATGCACACTGGCCAACAGCCAAACACCCACACAGCTGCTTGCTCACTCCCCTCTCCCATGGGACAGGGAGAAAATACTGTTCAGCAACAGTCAAAACATTGGTGTGTTGTCAATACCTTTTTAGCCACAAATCCAAACCACAGCACCATATGGGCTGCTGTGAAGAAAGCTGACTCTGTTCCAGCCAGATCCAGTACAACACATTTCTTGAGAAATTTCTGTGGCTGGCTGTAATAGTTCTACCTTCATCTTTTGGGAGGAAAAAAAGTTCTTGGTGACAAAAAGGGAACGGGGGTGACATCTAGAGAAACACAATGAGTACTGCTCAAGGTTGTATTTTGAAGCTACAGCACAGAAACACAGTCACAACAAATTTCGGTACCAGGAAGACATGTGATAGCACAGTACAAAGGAGAACCCATCCTGTGCCTGTACTGTAAAGGAAAAAGAGAAATAGGGGGAGAGAGGCAGATTATGGAATGTGTCTTAAAGCAAGGAAGCAGGTCAGGTGAGAATTGCAATAGCCTTTACCCCTGTCTGTTTGTTAAGCCTTTGCTCTAAAAGAAATGTGTTTTCTGTCTTCCACTCCCCAGAATAATGTGCCTAATATTGTTGTTCTGGGATCAGGCGGAGGCCTGCGTGCCATGATAGCTCTGCTGGGAACCTTGGTTGAGCTGAAGAAACAGAATTTCTTGGATGCTGTCATGTATCTGTGTGGGGTGTCGGGATCCACTTGGTAGGTTCCTGTTGTCTGGTATGATCGTGAAAGTTTTTCCTGCTCCATAGATTCAATAGCAATTTGACACTTTCATCACCGTTCGGAACTCTCTGTTGGGCTCACAACGGATGAACCGAGCGGCAGGTGAGGTATTTGCCTGTGCAATGGTGGGAGGCACAGGGAATATTTGTGACATTAACTACAGTCCAGCAAGACTGACTTTTCATGTCCAGAAAGGAAGAAATTAGTGCCTCTCAGTGGTGCTTCAAATAAAGAGCTCACTTGGCCATTCAGTCTTACCTTCTGGAGGAGACAATTCCCCCTGTTCACAGGCCATGAGGAGCAGCCAGGAAAGCATTGCAAACTTCTAGGTAACATACTACTCGGAAGCACAAGGGCTTGTTTAAATAGAGGCTGTGGTATATTTAAGAGGGGCCCACGCCACTAAGCTACATCTCTCAAGTGTATGGGAATGAGTCAGGTGCCTAAATGTAAATACCTGCTGCCATTTCAGGTACTTACTTTGCCGGCCCCCTGCCAGTTTTGAAGAGCACTGGGCCTCCTGCACATACTGCATCAAATCTACCAAATCTGTGGTGATGTCACTCATCCTTGTGGCAGGTTAAATGGCATTATCTATGTATGGTTATGGTCTTGAATGTTTATACCTCATTTACTTTTTTAGGCTTACCTTATATGCACTGAAAAGAAATGACATTCAGGAACATGAGCCATTTTACCTTAAGGCCCATGTGCAGCATGTCAATGTCATGCCAGGATTGTTTGTTACACTGAAGTGACTGTGAAGGGAGTCTAGCTTATAGGTCACATACAGACATCTGCCCTGTAAGGACAGAACTCTGTCTGAATCTAGCATTCCTAAATGTAGATGTCTCAGTACGTGTATCTGTATGCAACATACACACCTCTCCTTCCATTTTACTAGAAGGGGATAGGTTTATGTTCTCTAAAGACAGACTTCCAGTGACAGTTCAGATGCCCTAGGAGGAAATCCTGTCTGGTTTTCAGCAGCTGGTTCAAGAGGACACAGGTCTTCCACAGATCTTCTGTTATTGTCGGTCAAATGAAGGTGGAAGTCTTGAACACTTTAGGCCACCTCAACTGTCGCTGTCTATGGTTACATACCGTATGTGGTGTCTGCAGTAATTCAGAACATCTCCTTCCTTGCACGGAGTCAAGACACATGCTGCTCTAGATGAAGACGGTAATGCTGCACACCTTAATTTATACCTGAGTTAGGCTGTGGAGTTGGTCTTGGAACAGAGCGAGCCTTTACATCTCTGCAGGTAGCTAGCTGAGAGCTGTAAGTTTAGTAGGAGAGGATGTCACTCGGCAAGTGTACCAGCTTTATTGGTCCTAATAAAAGACAAAAAAAAGTCACAAGTCTCTAGTGCAAAATGATGACGTGATGTAAATCATTCTACGTGTTTAAGTTTGTTCCGAGTTCTTTGATGGATTATCTGTGTCTTGACAGATTTCACATCTTTCCCACTAAAGCTTTCTGCAAAATCTGTATTCCTGCAGCAGTTCACCCTTAATATATGGCACGTTGCCAGCTGAAATCCAGCTTCAGGTCATCTAACTAATGAAATGACATTATCAGTATGCAGCTGGGAAGTAAGTGATCAGGGAATAAGGACACCTTTCTATGATGTAAAGTGCCTTGCTAGAGATAGGACTTTTCTTTCTCTTTAAAAGGTGCATGTCCCTCCTGTATGGAGATGGAAAATGGTCAGAAAATTTGATGTCCTTGGAAAAGAAACTGTGTGAAAACCTCAGTAATTTCTCCTGGCATATTAGAAAGGCAATAAAATTCTTAGAGGAGTCATCAAAAGATGAACATTACTCACTCACTGACTTCTGGGCCTCCTGTCTTGTATACCAAATACTGCAGCAGGTAAGAAACTAGCTGTGAACACCTTGGGAGTGTTTTGAAGATCTCAGAGTAACTGCAACTAAATTTGACCTCAGTGGGTGTTTTTCTGAGGAGTTGTATAAATTGAAGCAATATTTTAGAGCATGACATCTTATCTCTAGATATGGAAAGGTAGAAGCGGTTAATCCAACTCCTTGGTTAATCCAGTCTCCCAAGTGGGGGTGTCCTCAGTGCTATTAGCAGAGGGGAGGGGCATTTTATGTTCCTTCAGAAGTCCATACTTACCTCCAGTTTGATGAGAATGAGCTGGCTGACCACAAGGAGGCCTCAGAGAATGGAATAAACCCTTACCCGATTTATGCAGCAGTGGATAAGGAAAAACTGAGTGAAGACGACAGAAACTTTCCAGGTAAAACGCGGGCTCCTAGTCTAACTGTATCTTAAATACCATGCATTAGGTTCCTTTAACTTAATGGCACGCATTAACTGTGCAGACATCCAATCGCAGTTTGTCAGCCTGTGTCTTTGTTTATAGATAATGGAGAAAAACATGCACTTCCAGGGGCTGAATCACATTCTGTAAAAGTGGCTTTCCTGTTAGGATAAGGTGAGGCATCCCTAGAATAGAATGGGCTAAACAGATTAAATGAAACATCAATAAAATAGATCTTCAAAATGTAGAAGCCTGAATATAGGCATTTAGTGCCACCATAGATCTCCTTGGCCTCCATCTGAGCATTCAGCAGGGTGCAGATCTCCTGTAAATGCTCTGTCATATCCGTCAGCCCTATGTGGAGCTCCAAAATAATCCAGTGCTTCTAAGACTGAGCTAGGCAACTATATCCTTTTTCAGTAGTTAGGGAGAAGGCCTCCACATGGAGGAGTGTGCTTTCAAACAACTAGTTCTACCCTGTCCCATTACACTGACTTTTCCCTCACGGCAATTTAAAACTCTGACTGTCTCTCCTACCCCTCCTTGCACAGAGGACAGATCATCTCCTTCCACTTCCCAACGGTAGGCTTTGATTTAAGGCAATGGGACTTGATTTATAAAGCACGAGCTGGCCTGGAATTGTGATAAACCTGGAAGGTCTGAGTGAGAACTAGGAACTTCATTTTGGAAAGGAAATGTGATCAAGGAAAGGATTATGAAATGAAGAGTAGGTGGCTTTGCACTTAAGGCGGCTGGGTGCGGGATAATAGTCACAACCAAGAAAAAGTTTCACCATTGCTATCAAATTTTATTTTCCATACCTGTTAAAATAATTGGTCTCTCTCTGGAGCAAATAGACTTCATTCAGTTGTCCACACAGAGGCCTAGGGTTCCATTTGCGATGCCTTACCATACTCTGCGTACTTCACCTACTTTTCTAAAAGAGTCCGAGTGTTATTTCAGTCCTGTGTCATAACTGTTGGCCCCATGCAGATGACTCAGTTCACCATAGGTCCCTAGGTACCATGGGTTCCTAGTTACATATCTGTGGGTACTTGTTTCAAGCCCAGTCTCTTCTCTTCATTGACTCTAAAGAATGTTACGGCAGGCAGACTCTGTCACCTATGCATAAGCATCGAGAGGCCCTTGGGATATCTAACACATCTGAGAGATCTGCACAGAGCTGTACGATATGACACATGATCTGTGGGAAACCAAGACCTTTCTGGTGTGGCAGCGGGAGGCCAGGGTAGGAAGGATACCAAGAGCATATCAAAGAGCAGGTGGTAGCATGCTTACAGCTTAGTTTGTTCCCCATTCATCTTTGTCAGCTAATGTCAGGTGGTTTTAGAAAGGAAGAGAAAAACAACCAAAATGCTACTTTGGGACAGTGAGGTCAGCTATGCTTCCAAATATTGAGTGACAAAGCTGTTTGTTTTTTATCAGGGACCTGGTTTGAATTCACTCCACATGAGGTTGGATATACTGCCTTGGGTGCTTTTGTCAGTACCAAACACTTTGGAAGTGAATTTGAGAAGGGTAAGCTGAAGAAAAAGAAGAAGAAGAAACACATTTGTTACATGCAAGGTGAATCTTCCTAATTCTGCTTTGTAGAAAAAAATACGGGTTTAGCTGTTCTGTATCTTTCTGTAGGTAACAAGGCAGCATCTGTTATTCCATGAATGCATGCATAATAGTATATGAATTCTGGAGAGCAGTTTGTCTCACTTTAAATGTTCAAACTGGAACATCTGAATGCCTCTCTACACTCCACTGTCCACTTATGCCTCCAGGCTCATGTGTGAGGCTGGCCCAGGGACATGCTTGAACAAGGGTTCTGCAGTGTGAGAGTACCAATGTTTTCCACGGGATTCTGGCCTCCAGGAACATAAAAAGCTGGTCCACAAAAATGTGTAGACCTAGCACGAGGAAGAGGGAGTAAATAATCTCAGGAGGTGTATAATCCTTTCAGTAGACAATAAGGGAAGACTAGGCAAGGAGTTTCGATTTAGACATCTGTCTTACAGATTTTGAAAGTTAAGTAAGAGAAGGGTACTACTGAAAGGCAAACTTGGATTGAATTCTTAGCGAGAGTATTATAAAGCAAGCACTTCAGGCACATTTTCTATTTTTGTTTCAGGCTTATGGGGGAGTGCTCTTGGAAGCATGGAAGAAAATCTGAAGTTTATACGAGGTATGACATTTTTTCTGTTGCCAGTACGGTCAAATCAGTCGTTGCACCTGCTGAAACTGAGCACATACTTCACATTATCCTCGAGTAATCCCCGCAGTCCTCTAGTTCCAAACAGAAATACAGCTGTGCCTAACAGAAGCTCCACTGGTACCCCATTTGTCATCATCAGAGATGACAAGACAGAGATTGTCCAGATCTTGTCCAGGACTGTCCAGCTTGACAAGCCAAAATTCCAACTGTACCAAAGGAGGAGCACTCTGTGGGTATCTGATTGGAAAGTCGAGACTCACAATTGCAAAAGCGGGAAGCTGGTGACTTCTGGCACCAGGAGGAAGGCTCCTGCTCTACCTGAAGATTTCCAGTTAAGGACTATGTTTAGTACACTCAGAAAAGTTGAGGGACTGCAAGCATGAGGGACTAAGAGCTCTGTCAAATGAAGCGTGAGAGCCAGATGAGCCTGACCACCAACAGAAGGAAGTGGTGAGTGATAGTAGTGAGAGGCCCATGCTGGAGTGGACGGACACCCCCATCTGCAGATCTGATCTCTTGTCCAGGGAGGTTTGCTGCTCGGGGGCTTGGATTCGGGAGACCTTGTGGAGAGGCAGCTGTTGCTTGTGTGGCCCTCAGCATATCACCCCCCACTGCTCCTCATCGTGAGCACTAAGGTAACTGCCAAATGAGACCCGAAGTGTCAAGCATGACTACATTTGGTGAGGGGTGTGAAGGGCAACAAGAAGGGCTTCCATAGGTATATTGGCAGCAAAAGGAGGACTAGGTAAAATGTGGGCCTGCTGCTGAATGGGGCAGGAGTCCTGGTGACAAAGGACATGGAAAAGGCTGAGGTACTCAGTGCCACCTTTGCCTCACTCTTTACTGTTTCAACTGGCCTTCAGGAACCCCTGGTCCCTGAGACCAGTGGGAAAGTCTGCAGCAAGGAAGTCCCTTATCCTTGGGAACATGTAAACAAATTGCATCAGGTCAAGGAACATGCAGACAAGTTGGACATATGCAAGTCCATGGGACCTGACGGGATACACCCAGAATTGCTGGTGGAGCTGGCTGATGTCATTGCAAGGCCACTCTCAATCATCTTTGAAAATTCATGGCGATAGAGGGAGGTTTCTGATGACTGGAAGAAAGATGCCGTTCCTGTCTTCAGAAAGAGCAGGAAGGAGGATCTGGGAAGTCTCAGGTCAGCCAGCCACACCTCAGTCCCTGGGAAGGTGATTGAACAAATCCTCCTGGAAGACCTTTCCAAACACATTAAGGATCAGAAGCCGATGAGGACTAGTCAGCATGGATTTATGAAGGGCAAATCACGCTTAGCCAGCATGAAAGCCTTCTACAATGAGATGACTGTCTTGGTAGATGAACAGAGAGCAGCAGATGCTGTTTACTGTCCTCTTAGGCTTTTGACGCTGTCTCCCATCACGTCCTCATGGACAAACTGAGGAATTACAGTCTAACTAACTGGACAGTGGGGTGGATTGAAAAACTGCCTGAACTTGTGGGCCCAGAGAGTTGTGTTCAGTGGCAAGAAGTTCAGCTGGAGGCCAGGCACTAGTGGTGTATTACAGGACTGAATTGTAGGTCTGGTACTTTTATCGTCATTAACGACTCAGGTGATGGGACAAAGTGCACCCTCAGCAAGTTTGCAGATAATACGAAACTGGGAGGACTGGCTGGTAATCCAGAGCAGTCTTGACAGGTTGGAGAAATGGACCAGCAGGAACCTCATGAAGTTCAACAAAGGGAAATGCAAAGTCCTGCATGTGGAGAGGAATAACCCCAGGCACCAGGACAGGGGGGTCCTGGTGAACACCAAGTTGAACATGAGCGAGCAGTATTCCCCTGTGGCAAAGGCAGCTAATGGTATCCTGGGCTGCATTAGGAAGAGCACCACCAGCAGGTCAAGGGAGGTGATCCTTCCCTTCTACTCAGCACTGGCGATGCCACGCCTGGAGTACTGTGTCCGGTTCTGGGCTCCCCAGTACGAGAAAGATGTGGCCATAATCGAGGGAGTCCAGAAAGGGGCCATAAAGATGAGTCAGGGACTGGAGCATCTTTCATATGAGGAGAGACTAAGAGAGCTGGGACTGTTTAGCCTGGAGAAGAGAAGGCTCAGGGGGATCCTGTCAATTTGTATAAATACCTGATGAGAGGATTCAAAGAAGATGGAATCAGACTCTTCTCAGTAATATCTACTGAAAGGACAAGAGGCAACGAACACAAACTCAAATACAAGAAATTCAATTTAAACATAAGAAAAAACATTTTTACTGTGAGGATGGTTGAACACTGGAGCAGGTTTCCCAGAGAGACTGTGGAGTCTGCATTCTTGGAACAATTTGAAAACCCAGCTGGATATGGCCCTGAGCAACTTGCTGTGTCTGACCCTGCTTTGAGCACAGGAGGTGGACTAGGTGATCTCCAGAGGCCCCGTCCAACCTCAACTGAATTCCTCTGAAAATGGCCAAAATAAAACACTGCTTCTTGCATGTCATTTTAGACATTTACAACATCGGTATGAACATTTGAGTTACTCACCTTAAGGTCTCTTTGTAAGTGAGAAAGAAGAACTTCACAGGTGCTCTTCACAGATACACTTAGATACCTGCTTAAAGATGTGGTGAAACTTTGTCTAGAAATGCTTCTCCATTGAGTCTAAATCTATGGCAGCATGAGCGTGGACTGTAGAAGATGAATTTTGGTCAGGTGAATCTCTGCCAGTACCACAGGGGAAAGTTTAAATATCATGTCAGTGAATGTGGACTGATCTTCTTCACATTAGATTCCTTGTGATGTGGAAGCATCAGAGATGATACCTTAAACTCTGAGGTAGGAGGCTATCAAAACTGCTGGGGGAATAATAGAGGTGACTGAGATGCCATCAAGTATCTGAGGCATTGAACACAGAGCTATGAGTGATGAACAGAACCAGCAGGAGATTAGTACTCTTCTGGAGTGTCAGCCACAAGGCAGGTGAGATCCTCCAAGGAATCTGAAATAGCACTGTACATCTATGTTTAGGTGCATGGCTAGCTTTCCTGATGTCTTTCATTGGCAGACAATGACTATTTTATTGGAAGGGGTATTCTTATTTTAATTATCCTTTTATTTCTTCACAGACAGTCTGCAACACATATTTCAATTACAGGAAGGCATCTCCTCATGTGCACCTGGTGGGTTACTGTGTTTCTTTGCTCTTTACTTTTTAAATGATTTTTTAAAATTTAACATTCTTTTCTGCTTGCCTCATGTTTTCCTTAGGGGACTGACAGGAGTGTCAGCGAGGCACAAGGAAATCTAGGCCTCCTTGTCTCTCATAGACATAATGATTTGTGAGATCTTGAACATGTAACTGAAATAACCACCCTGACAATTTGGAGGGATTCACTCATGTCAGATGCACTTTACTAACGGGCTTCTGGGAGGGTGGTGTTACCGCACTCTTGTGTAGATGCTGTGGCCGAGGAGTACAAGTGAAGCCTGCACCACGCAGATGCAAGGCTCCCGCTCACATTCAGGTCCAAACTTCCTCCTTGTCCACACTGACTGTGAGTTAGCGCTGGCTCTAGATTGCAATACGCCAGCTGAGCTTTCCACCTGGGAAACTCGGGGACAGCAGGGATGGCCGAGCGGGTGAAAGAGCAGATCTGGCTCAGCCTCATGTCTGCCGCTACAGGCAGTCTGTATGCCACTGTCTGTGGCTCTTTTGGTGTGAGAACCTAGACCTAAAATTTAGACATTAAAATCCAGATCAGGAACAGCTCAGCTCCAGTTCCTGAAGTAAGTGCAAGTCAGCACATATGTTCTTCCAAACATAAATTTAGCAGAAGATAAATCATATGGTGCTAACCATCATTGCTGGTTGACAATAGACTTCAAGGAAAACAAAGTAAATTATAATATGGCACCTTTCATGGACCTGTTATTCTGTTCTCTTTCTGCCTTTGTAACATACAAATTTCCCACAGAATTTTTTTGCTTTGGTTTGGGTTTTTTGGTTCTTCTTCCATATTGACACATATATGCACGCACACACACAGCATGAAATACCAGATAATGTGTTTCACGTTGGTGACCAGCTGGTGACCAGCAATAGGACACAAGGAAGTGGAATGAAGCTGCGTCAGGGGAAGTTCAGATTGGACATTAGGAAAAGTTCCTCACTGAGAGGGTGGTCGGTCACTGGAACAGGCTCCCCAGGGAAGTGGTCACTGCACCAAGCCTGTCAGAGTTGAAGGAGCGTCTGGATGATGCTCTTAGTCGTATGGTTTAGTTTTAGGTAGTCCTGCGAGGAGCAGGAAGTTGGACTCGATGATCCTTATGGGTCCCTTCCAACTTGAGATGTTCTATGATTCTGTGATTCTATGAAATGTTCACAGGGAAAATTTAGATTTTAATGACTGTGAAATACAAAATGCATTCCCACAGTATTCTCTTGGTAATACGGGAAGAAATCACACCAGGCTTCACTCAAATCATCATTACATTTCTTATTCCTTTATGTATGTGTTTATTTATGTATTTTTAAATTCAAAATGGGAATGAAGTATTTGACGCATATTAGAAAATTCCCATTTGCTCCAAACTGTGTTTCTGCTCCTCCTCCTGCTACTTTGTTCCACGGAACTTTTCTTCCGAGATGAACACGAAGGCCATCTGAATCCTGGTATGGTTGTGCAGCTGTTCAGATGTGAATGCTCAGTGTTAGGTGTTTTTATTGTCCACAGAGAGAAATACTCACTTTGGCACATGATTCCTCTCACCAGCTTAAACAACTTCTTTAGGACGATTCCACTGAATGCAGGCACTGCATCTTCACTAATTCACGTGTCAGTTACTGTCTAATCAGATGTTTGGTAAGATAAATTCCACTTGGATGTAACTTTTGTCTCATCTTTCTTAGAGAGTAATTCAGATACCTTCATGGCTTATCAGCCCGCTCTTCTTCTACTAGACCTTCAGTTGTGTGCTGTAAGTGGGAGTGATCCTAAGGAAGTCTTCGAGAAATTGTTGAATGTATTGTCAGGCAAGTGAATGATGCTGAGATTTCCAAGCACTTGCATTCTCAGTAATCTGGTTTTACAAATGGTGATTCCTTTGTTGTGCATTCTCATATTTTCATTTTCTTCTTTTCTCTTTCTAAGAAGACAAGGAAAAAAGTGCATCCTACCAACTGTGCATTGAAATGTGTAATACTTGGGCGAGGAAAACAAAGGAGGAAAGAATGGAGAGCTGTGCTGAACTGGGCAAAGAGATAGAAAAGGAATTTGGAGGCAAGTATTGTACATTAATGCTTATCATAACGATGATGCCCTCTCCAGCCCAGGTAGAAATGCCCACCTGCATTTGTAGTAAAAAGTTGCCCTGTAGGTTGCCATGTATCTGTTTCTTTCATGTGACTGGGTTTTGTGCTTTTTCTCCACTTGATCTTCCTCAGTGTATCTTGGAGAAGAAGGTACTCTAGAAGGAGAGTTACAACCATCCCATGAAAACCTCCTAGGCAAGTTTATCTCATTTTTAATATCTTTTATTACTCTTTGTACTGTATGTGCTTTGTAAAATTCCAGCGTTGGAGTATTGGGAACTTAAATTCCAGGGGAAATCTTGGGTACGGACACTGTAGGAAGATCTGGTGAAAACCGTATTGCAGAATACGTGCCAGTGATATTCTCATCCAGGGACTAGTTTTCAATATTCACAAAGCTTTCTGGTCGCATGAAAGCACTTAGAATCTGCCTACCTAAGTCAATAGAATAAGAGGCCTAATCCTGAACAATCACTGTTTCCCATCTATCTTTGCTCCTCAGTGAGTCTGTGTTGTCAGTGAGACTTCTCAGACATGCCAAACTGATGAAGTATAGGATCTCGGCAGCTGCAAGTAGTGGATTACTGAGTGGATTGCTGTTGGACACCTAGCGTGCCCTGATCTCAAGTGTCATTTGGAACTTCCATCACTAGAGAAATCTTGAAATAAAAAGTCATGAACCAAGACATCCTAAAGCAAAACTGGGTTTTCTTTAACAGGCAACTCCATTCTTACTGTGTTTTTTTCTTGGCAGCTAATCAGCATTTCTGCCCTGTTATCTAAACTGAAGCTCGTTTTCATGTTTAGCTGGTACATTACCTGTTTAGATCCAGGGCTCTGCTAGTTCCATCAACCACGGTGTATGGGCAGGTTTTGGCCAGTTCCTTCTGGAGTGAACTGACTGGTGCTCTGAGATAATCCGACGTTGCAGACAGGTCTTTTTTCTCTCCAATGCCTGTTCCAAGGAGTGTGTTCACAGATAAAGCCTGGATTGTCTCTGTCTGCGCAGTACAGCCCTCCAGACTCTTTCACTGGGCTGGTCTCCTCACGTTCTCTCACATGGCCTCTTGATGCTCTCATGGCTTTCAGCTAATATCCCCCACCTCGTACAGGTCATTCTACTGGGCTGCAGCATGGCTCTCACTTTATTCAGGGCACTTTCAGCTGGAAAGAAGACGAAGAGAAATAACAATCCCTCTGAGCCACAAGAATGTTGTAAGAGGCCCAGAAAAGATCAGGCCTCTTGTACAGCACTGGTGTAACCAGTCCACTCCAGAGCCTGCGAGCCTCAAGCATGGTGAATGTGCCAGCTGGTGTAGGGCCCAAGTCCTGTATAGTTTGTGCCTTGAGTGGCTTATTCAAATCTGTTTCAGCTGTAGTAAGATTCCATTGCTTAATGTCAATTATTTGAACTAGTGGAGAGTATGGTTCTTTCTCTTCTGAAGCACTGAGGCTTTGGCCCTCAGGCTGTCTGTACACTATCTGCACATATGTTCTTCTACCACCACACATCTCCCCCAGATTTTGTCACACCAGTCAAAAAGTGAAGTTCTCTAGATTCAACTGTGTTCTGAATTTATTGCTTCTTCACAGGCACCGTGTGGGATGTCAGTAAGATGGTGTTTAAAACAATCTGCTGTGCGACGACCTGGAAATGGGGAACGACTAATAACTTCCTTTACAACTGCTGTAAGAAAATCCAATGATATCAGGATTTGTTTATATTCAGAAAGTACGGAGTGGTTACGCTATCCAACCAGATCTATGGGGCAGAATGCATGGGGTTTAGCAGAGCTTTTATGCTGTGTTTGTGTGATGCTAAACCAAGAAAACTGCCTTTGCCATTTAGCTTCTTAAAACGGCTAGTTAGATAGCTTTCCTTTCCAGGATCCACCCTCTCTTAACAGCATCCCATTATGGGCAGCAAATAGACTAGTCATAAACAGAATTATTTCACACTACTGGAATCCAGATCTGCAACATCGTTGCAGATATATAAGCTCAATTCTGTCACATAAACACAGGCCTCTGATGTCACACAAACGGCCCTTGCGTAGAAAGGACAACAACATTAAGTTGGAAGACCTATAGGACCCCTGTGCCCTTTTGGAGGAGAACCTGGGGGACGCAAGAAGTAACCTAAGGAGTTGGAACTGGACAGTTCAGTTCATGAAATTCAGTTGTGCTCCTGATGGAGGAGCAGTAACATTGGCCTCTGGATTCCCTTGCCTGCCCTAGCTGGAGGTTCACTTATGATAATGGAAGCTTTGGCACCTAGCGCATAAGTAGAAACCTGCATTTAGACAACTGCAGTTAGGTGTCATGATCTCTAGCTGGCTCATGCATTCATTTTCCTCTCAAAGATCTTATCTTAAAACTATGGGTGCCTAGTTCTAGGGGTGTGATCTCTTGACCTTTGAAAAGCCCATCAGGGATTCTCTCTGACCACAGTCGGAGAGAGAGGTAGGTCAGAGGGATGTGGATTCCTCTTGTCAGAATACAGCTGGACATCTGGTTGGGCAGGAGAGGCAAGGAGAGGCAAGTTTCAATACGTTTTTGGGGTGCGTCATCAGTGAAGACCAATGTACTCTTTGGGGGCTGGTCATGTGTGTATATATATATACTCATATATGTCTTTATGAAATCTCATTGCTTTTTTTCATTTGATTAGCTAACATTCAGCCCTCTTACCTGGTCAAAACCAAAATCATCTCTTTGATTGATGCTGGCCTGGCAATAAATTCCGCCTATCCTCTGGTCCTTCGAGCAGAGCGGCGAACAGACCTGATCATTTCCTTTGATTTCAGCTCTGGAGATCCTTTTGAGGTACATGTGTGGCTGTGGCTTTGGAGAACGTCCTTTGGGGTCATTGGGTTGGGGACTGCAGAAATGCATTACAATCATTGTCAAAGCAATCTTCAAAGAAATGTCTGAAGAGATTCTGACAGGTTGGTACGCTGATCATCACATTGTTTGGGCTTCTTTTCTAGGCAGTTAGCAGAAACAGATACTTGTAGAACGTGAGCCATTTTGTCTGTCTTGCTCACAGGTATTGTATGGTAACCTACCAAGGTTATCAAGCTGTCAGGCTAGCAAGGGTACATCAGGGGGAAAGCTCACAAATTTCTTATCCTCCCTTTTTGCCTTCGGGCTGACTAGAATTTTTCTGCCTGTAAGTGATATCACTCCTTCCTTAAGGGCAGTTGGTGACATTCATCAAAGAGAACCTCATCCTGGTGAGCAGGATGAGGAAACATGGTGTTGACATTGAATTCTTCCATATTGTTGGAGGAATTAGGTGGGGGAAGGACACTACACAAAAGTATCACTGGTCCTTGCTGTAGATTGTGTTCTTTCCAAACATAGTGTTTGATTTGGAATTTCTTTTGGAGGTTGAGTCAAGTTGATGAAGTTTAGTGTCTCATAAGAATTTAAAATGTGCTGGGATATTTCAAATTGCTGCTTCTCTGGGTATTTTCGGTGTGGTCACTTCAGGGACAGCGGAGGCAGCTGCATCTGGAGGCTCTGGCTCCTTTGGGCATCTTACAGTAAGCGTTGAAAACATGACCAGCAGGGCGGGGGCCTCACCAGCCAGGGTCCAGCCCTGCAGCACCTGAGAGAGACAAGCAGGGCAGGTCCGAGGGTACCAGACAAGGTCAATGGGGAGTCCAGATTATCAGGCAAGTCCATGGTGAAAAGGCAGGTCCAGAGTCAAGCTGGGAAGTCAGTCCAAAGGTCGGGGTGTGGATCAATGGAGTCCATGGGCAGGCACATCTGTGGCTGAGCTGAACACTGCTACTTGTACTACATCAAAGAGGCCCCTGGGCCAATGGGAAGGGTACGGGTGGAGGCCCCAGGACCATTAAGGCCTATTAGTGCATTCAGGACCCTGACAGTAGCCTTCCACTCCAGCAAAGTGTGTCCTCATGCTTGGGAGGTCTGGGTTCAGAAGGGCCTTGCTGTAGAGCAATTTCATTGCTGTAGTTGTCGGTGGGCTATTTCAGGGGACACAGAGCCAGGGCAGGGACTGGCAACTGGAAAGGGAACATGGCACGAGAGATTTGGGGTTGGATAGGGGTGTTCAGGCCAGGGTCCAGGCTGGATTGAGAGTGAAGAGAGTGGGGCAGGGGGTTCTCTGAGCTGCCCCTGGCAAGCCTTGGAGGATTGGCAGGCTTGAGGAAGGACATCGCTCAGGAGCCTGGGAATGGGTAGGAGGTTGGCAGCGTGGGGTTATCAGAGCCCAGGGCCAGGCTCAGCCCTCAGGAGGAGTCATAGTGGCAAGGTCCTGCACAGGTGTCGGCCAGGCTGCATGGTGCTTGGCACAGGGCTCAGGAAGGCCTGAGCTAACTGCCAAGGGCCATCCGCTCCTAAGGGAAAGGGAGCCAGGCGTGGTAACAGAGCAGGCAGGGCAGGGCCTTGCCGGCCAGTGCCCAGTTTCACAGGATCCAAGCGAGTCAAACAGGGTAGGCTTGGAGATGGCAGTCAGGTTCAACCAAGGGTTGGAATCATCAAGCAAGTTTGCTGTGATGAGGCGGGTCCAAGGTCCATTCGGGAAGTCAGTACGGATCAGGATTGGTGGCAGGTAAGGATCAGGTCTGCTGAGGGTAACCAGTCCAGTGATCACTGGGCAGGTCCATAGTGATGACACCATTCCAAGGTCAAGCTCGAAGTCAGCCTTTGGGTCAGGGCCCAGATCAGGAGGGCTAAGGCATGGGCATGACTATGGCTGAGCAGGAGACCAGCGCACCTAGGACATAGCTCATGTAAGGGTTGAATGACGAGGCCTGAGATTAAATGGAGTTCATGGGCCCATGGGAAGGATCTGGTCCTTACCAATTCACACTTCAACAAGGACAAAGCGAAAGGGGTTTAGAAAATGTAATTTTCCAAGGAAGAAGAGCAGAAACCCTTATTAGAAGTAAGAGAAGCCCCTATCAGATGGCAGAACACTTTTTGACAGACAGTATTTACAGCAAGATAGACCTTTTACCTTTGAGGAGATCTCATATCAGTATCTGTAAGAATTTTGCTCAGTTTCCCTTTGTGGAGGCTTTTTCCTCCTAATATACTCCATTTGCTTTCTCCTTTCATAAACACATTTCATTACAAATGAGGGCAAATGCACAATACTGTTTCTGTAATTGCTTCCATTTAAAGATATATGCCTAAGGGATGAATCTGGGGAGCTTGAATTAAGAAAGAACTTGCTAGGCTTTCACAATGTTATTGTAATAATTATAATGCTTATTATAATTATTATTAGAATTATAGTAATAATTATAATATAATAATATTGTTATATTATTAATATTAATATTAAAATAATAATAATTATACTATTAATATTATAATTGCTTATTATAATGCTATTTCATATCATTCCAGGAAGATGTTGTGAGAAGCTTGATTGTCTTTTGTGACTCCAAGAGTCATCATGTCTTTAGCTACAACTCCACCTTTTCCCAGTAGTGGTTAAGGAAAAGCGATAAATCTGTAGAATCTAACCCCCGAGGCAATTGGGTGGGGTGACAGAAATACCAAGGTGTCAGTAAGTGCCTGTCTATGGGAGAGGCCAGTCGTGTTCTTAGTGCGTAAGGCCCCATCTTTGGTTGTGAAGTGCATTCTTTGTGGAGGGGTTGTTGGAATGAATTGTGTGAGATCCCAGTTACTCTGGGAAGCTTACATAAAGTGGCTGCTGTTCACAACCCTTGTGCCATCTAGAGCAGAATATTGCAAACCCATTCAGAGAAGAGTGAAAAAGACTCAAAGGTTGTTTCTTCTGAACTCCTGAACAGTTGGGAGTAATGTTTCTCAGGGACACCACAGAAAATCTCGGTTTGTGCAAGCTCCCAACACAACGCCTACCCCAGTCAACGCTTTCACGCAAAATCAAGCCAACATTAAAGTTAATGTGTGCCTCGAATCAAGTGGGTTATTGTCTCCCTTTGATGGTCAGATCCCCATAAGCGACACATAGCGAGTTTTTAATTCTGTTAGAGTGGCAGAGCGTTGAATTTTGCTAGAGTGGTAGAGCAACAGGAGGGGTTGCTTTGGAAAGTAAATTTGTTCTGAAAGTCTGTGAACCTGGTGATGTCTTCAGACCGTTTTATAGAGGCCAAATCCCTGTAATTTTGACATTTTTCAGCGTCAGCCACATTGCCTTTCTGGGCGTAGCTGTAATTTGTTAAACAAAGGTTCTTGCTAGAAGTGACCCCAGAAGTGAGTGCTTGATTTTCATTTATATTCTAGACTTAGTCTGTTCCTCAGAGAATGCTTGAGGAAAACTTAGACTTTTAAATAAATTGTACATTACAATCAAGTATAGTCTAAGAAACTAACCATCATTGTTTTGTAGCAATCAATTTTATTACTGGAGGTAGGATTGTTTTATTCTAGGAGTTTGGAAACAAGCAAACAAACTAAAAAATGCATACAATTTCTCTGTGTCTCAGACTATCAAGAAAACAGCTACATACTGCCAGAAAAACAGTATCCCATTTCCCAAGATAGAGGATCAGGAAATGGATGAGAACAACCCTTCTGATTGCTATATCTTCCGAGGAGACAAGTCATGCCCTACAGTCATGCACTTTCCGCTCTTCAACAACATGAATTGTTCTGGTAACACGTACTCTATGCAGCTTTGTCTCTGTATATTTGCATTTCATATTCTCAGCTTCCAGTGCCATGCATTTCAGAGTCCTTCTTTACTCAGCGCTGCTGCCGCAAATGGACACAGAAGAAAAGGAACAGGGCAGGCTCTATGTATAATGGATAGAAGCTTGCATGGCCATTAATGCACTCAACCCTCTCGGATGTATGTCCTCAGCTATAAGGATTTTACACTCTTCTTGGTTTGTTCTGTAAATCAGTGTAATTAAATTGTGGTCCTACTAAAAAGGAGTTGGAGAGGCATCACATTTAGAAGCCAGAGTATCCACCTCTGGGATATCTACCACTGCATCCCTTTATAGTTATTGGTGAGAACAGGCGGGTCTGGAGAGAGATTTATCCCCCCCTCTCAGACAACTGATTAAGCAGGTGATGAAAGAGGCACCCCCAGACTCTGACTGATCTCCTCGTCTCTCTTCACTGGCTACAGCAGGATCATAATGTGATCCTGGCTGGCAGCAAAGTCTTGTGGCTTTTTTTTTTTTTTAATTGGTTGGAAACAGGAGTGCTGAGGTACTGACGGGCTGACTCCTGTTCTTACCTCTGCCACGTATTCAGGGATCTTCAGGGATTAACCTTTTCCTCAGGTCCATGCTTTTCTTGAATGATCTTGTAGTTTTCCATTTGGCATTTACTTACATATTTTGTCTACCTTTTTCTAGATAAAATAGAAGAATACAGAGAACGGTTTCCCACCTTTTGCATGTCCTTCTGCAAGGGAAACATCGAAGATCTCCTTGAGAAAGCAGGGCTGAATGTATCCAACAATAGTGGGAAGATTCTGCAAGAGATAAAACGGCTTGGGTCTTCCTCTCATACAAAGCAGTTCTGAATGCAAGGGTTTATTTTTCCTTCAGTACAAGATAATGAATTTATGAGTGAGTCGCTATAAACGGTATGCTTTACCCCACCGCACTTTTCATTTTGGCCATTTGGTGTTAGTCTTCATACCACGCTCTGGACAACTGTAATGTAGATTTCTCCATCTCAGCTACCTCTCTAAGTTCCTCTATAGTCCAAAGAACCAAAAAGGTGCTCTTAGGGAGTGAATCATTTGGCACATTTTAAACATATTTGTGAGAATAAGATGGCCTGAGTTTCTGAAAGGCTGAAGAGGTTCCCTTTAAAATTGGCTGAGACGGAGGCCTTGGTGTTTGGCAAAGAAATCCTAAAAATAACCAAAACTCTAAAAATAACAAAGAGGAAGAATAAGGGATGAAGGAGAAAGAGAGAGAGAGGCTTTCCACAGGAGAATTGCTAACCAGGCAGCGTGCCAGATGATAAAGAACTAGACAGATAAGTACTAAATGAACACATTAAAAGGGAAAAAAAGAACCGCTATAATTTTTGCTTTTGACAGTGGAAGACGAACCATGAAAGAGATGAAGAAAAGTCTGTTGGTCAGAGACTTACAAACAATGCTGGTAAAACTGGCCTCTCTCTGCACAAGGGGAGGATGCCTGTCTGTATGAACCAAATGCTAGGCTCTGGCTTGCTCATGACACTGGCTTTTCAAACTTCTTTCTTTTTCTGTATTTCTTGCTTGTTCATTTTTCTGCTTTTTCTCTGTGTCATATTTAAACCTGATTGTTTATTAAATACATGAGCTATAGCTGGTTCCTAACGGCAGCCATATTTGGCTTTGTCCCACAGTGCACTGCACAATCCCAGTCAAAGAATGTGTCTGTAATAACCTGGCATTGAACAAGTGTATCTGTGATACACTTGTTGTGTATCAAAGTGATACTGAAAAAAAAAAAACAACCTCCTCTGAGTTGTCCTGGAAATCTTTAACTTGCAAGTTTTTTCTTGTGTTTTCTTGTGTTCAGACTGAATTAAACCCCAGGTAATTCAGTGTAAACACAGGAAAACACTTTCTGTTTTTACTGTGATGGTGGTCAGACACTAGAACAGGCCACCCAGAGAAGCTGTGGAGTCTCCATCTGTGGAGATATTAAAATCCCTCTTGGACAAGGTCCTGGGCAACCTGTTTGAGCTGACCTTGTGTACTGCTTTTGCCTAGGAGAGAATTAATTTTCTTCATAGTAGTTTGCATGGTGCTGTTGTGGATTTGTGACCAAAACAGTGTTGGTAACACACCGATGTTTTAGCTGTTGCTGAGCAGTGCTTCCACAGGATCAAAGTCTTTTCTGCTTCTCACACTGCCCTGCCAGGGAGTAGGCTGGGGGTGCACAAGAAGCTAGGAGGGGACACATCCGGGACAGCTGACCCCAACTGCCCAAAGGGATATTCCATACCATATGATGTCATGCTCAGCAATAAAAGCTGGGGGAAAGAAGGAGGAAGGGGAGGCTGTTCAGAGTTATGGTGTTTGTCTTCCCAAGTAACCATTATGCATAATGAAGCTCTGTTTTCCGGGAAAGGGCTAAACATCTGCCTGCCAATGGGAAGTAGTGAAAGAATTCCTTGTTTTGCTTTGCTTGCACATGCAGCTTTTGCTTTACTTATTAAACTGTCTTTATCTCAACCCACAAGTTTTGGCACTTCTACCCTTCCGATTGTAGTGTGACTTCCCATCCCACTGAGGGGGAAGTCAGCGAGCAGCTGTGTGGTGCTTAGCTGCCTGTCGGGGTTGACCCACACCCCTGCTTGAGCAGGGGAGGTTGGACTAGATGATCACAAGAGGTCCCTTCAAACCTCAATGATTCTGTGTGATTATGTGCTACCAAATTGCTAACTCAGCAATAGCATTATGTGGAAAATGCTATTTCCTTGAACCCAGAATAATGCCTTTTGAATGCTGATACTCACGTTGGAATTCCAGCTGGAATTCAGGAACCTTGGTTATGGGCAGTGGATGTGCTGAAGCTACTACTTCACGGACCCTGGCTCTAGCACGTTTACCATATCTGTGGTGTGCAGTGCCAAAGCACCCTGAAAAAAATGTTTTCTTGGCAAAGAGCTGCCATTACACACACAGACTGACAGAGCTGTGCGGCTTGCCACAACAAGATAGAAACATTTTGCAAATGTTTTTGCGTTTGATAAGTAACGTGCTAAACATCATCTGTGCTGTTTTCCAAAGGAACTGTATATTACTACATGTTCACTGATTTTGTGCTCTGCTGCATGTTCACTGATTTTGTCGGGCCAAGAACAAAAGGGGTTTATACTTCTGCCACACACACACCACCAAAGAAAAACACCTCCTTTAATTTTGGTTTTTACCTACAGCCACAACTCAAGGCAAGTCCACACTGTAGGGCATCTTCATATGAATTGGTCATGGCAAACAATTAATCAGGGAAAAATACTTATTTGCCAATGAAGACGAGAAGCTGCTGAGTGCACTGACCTACGCACTGTCCCTGACCAGAGTGTTTACCTTCTTTATAGCTAAATCAGGTGCAAATGAATGTGGTTTAAAAGAAGTTGCAAAGCGTGGGTGTCTAATCTACCATAATTACACAGGCACTCATCAAGTTTTACATTTCCTCTGGGGATTTAAACACCTCTTCCCATCTTTTTCAAATATGCGGTGCTTGTCCTCGTGGTGTGTGGCATCTTGCAAGATGTGCCAGACTCAGACTCTTATGTGCTTTGCCTTTTGGGTAGGACCGATTTCATTCCGTTTACCTGCCTAAAATACAGTTGTCATAAACTAGCATTTATATTTGCCTATGGAAGTTTTGATCAAGTTTGTTCTTAAGCTCTTTCATCTACACTATGTGAGCTCAGATTTTCCATGCAACGTACTGTGGCAGAGTTCAAGTATGAGTCTGTTATCAAACTATAAAACACTGGCCTCTGTTTTCTCACTTGGGAGACATTTAGAATCACAAAAGCAGAGAATCGTAGAACAATTTAGGTGGCAGAATTTGGGCTGAAGATCATCTGTCCCTGCTTTAAGAAGGGACACCATGTGAAAGGACATGTGACACAACATGCAGATTGGAAGAATGAGTAAGGGTTTTCAGTCTGAGCACAAGCCACAGGCTAACAGAACAGCATGGCCATAATCTACAACTAAGCTAGTACTTTAGCTCCCTTGAATCACTACGGAAAAACTGGCACCTCCAGGAAGAGACTTATTTTATGATAAGACTGACGCCGAAGACGCGATGCGGCTGTTCAAATGGAGCTGTCTACTGTCAGTAGTAGCTTCTAAAGAAAAAAGCGGCTGGAGGTGACTGCTGAAGGTCCAACAGCTCTTCCATGAATGGAAATCCACGCATGACTTCTTTAAAAAAGGAAAGAAACATTGCTCGGTTCTGGAAGTTACCCTTTATTGCTACAGTTTTAGACTACTTGAAAAGAATTTCTTGTCAGTAAACTCTGACTAACTTGTTTTACATTAACAAGCCCCTTGTTCCACTTCTACCTATATTAGGTCACCTTAGTTCCCTTTTGCCCTAAGCCTCACAAAAAGGAGCTGGTACGCTTGCAGAACGACGTCAATGTGTAGGAGCTGCAAGGAGTTACATGAAATCAGCCATTCCAATCTCTTGTATGAGGAATGCCTTGTTATCCTTGGTAGTGTTGGTCTAGGTCAGTCCTAACACTTCTTTGATCCATGCGGTATCCAGAGAGGGTACAGTGGTATGACAAAATGCTTAAGAGCAACTTAGGTACACATCATGGTGAATAAGTTGGTAAATACAAGGAGCTGCTTGCTAAGCAGATCACAAAGCTGATATAAATGTCACCTTTGGGACCTGGATGGCTGTTCTGTACCGGGGGGTGGGGGTGAGGTGAGAGAGAGAGAGAGATGGTGCAGGGCTCTTTCTGGATCTCAGTAAGAAAGGCCCAACAAGAAACGGCCTGATAAGATAACTGCTTTAATAAGGCAAAGTAAGAAGAAGAATACAGATCGCGAGCAAATCTTACATCCCTTCAGAAGCTGGGCACCTGCCTTCATGCAGCATCAGGCGGAGCTTGGATGGATTTTCCCACGATGCACTGCACAGAGCAGATCCTGTCCGTAGAGAGAGGCTCTCCCTTTTGGTCATTCGAGCTATTATGTCATTTCCCCACAAGAAAACAGCTCTATTCCTAAGGGATGTTCACACGAGAACTTCTTGCTACTCTGTCAGATACAGGCAAGGACGCGCAGGTGGCACAATGGCCCGTACCGAGCGGGAGCTGCCTGCAGGCTCCTTTGCTGCAATGAGCTCCTGAGTTTATCCTGCGGGCAAGGGATTTGTGCAGCACAACACAGACCTGAAAGCCACCACAGCGCAGCGCAGCGCAGCGCAGCGCAGCGCAGCGCAGCAGCACAGCACAGCACAGCACAGAGCCTCCTCAGGTTAACTGGTGTGTGGATCACTAACTCCTAAACGTGCAACGGTCTCCCAGTCAGGATCAATACAATGGTCTGCCTACACGGTAGGTTTACTCTTTGTCTACATAGTAATGTATTCTGTGCGAATAGTATTGTTTTCATAGCCGTAATCAAGTCCCATTTTCACTTTGTCATTCCTTTGTAACAAAACACTCCAGTTGGGCCAGTTTCCTCACATTTATACAACTGCAGTCATGATGTCTGCATCAAAGAGAGCCATCTAGGCTATGCGGCTGTGGAGGGGTGGGTCCAGGGGAAGGTCAGATGAATGGCAGTAACTGGAAGGGAAATTCAAAGGAAGATGATGACAACAGAAAGAATAGAAGAAGTGACGTTATGAGGAAGGGATAGGACTGGTCATAACAGACAGTAGTGGAAACTTGAGAAGTGTGTGATGAAAGACAAACAGAGAGAGTAGAAGAGACAGGACGAGCCAAGATGGAGCTGAGCTGGTTCGGGTGAAGTTGGTTGGCTGATCCTGGTACCTGAAATAACTAGCTTATACCAAGACAGCAGGTTCAAAATGCAGGAAGATCAGCTGGAGAGAAACAAATAATGCAGGTGAAAGGGACTAGTGGGCCTTGAGCAACCTAATGCAACTTTGGACGTGACCCTGTGTTAGGTGAAATATGGGACCAGCGGCTCTCCAGAAGTTCCTTTCAATCAAAACTGGGATTAGATTGACTCTGCTGGAGGAATGATTCCAGTCAAGAAAAGCAGTCATCCCCTCTTCCCAAGGAAGGGCCAAAGAAAGATACATGTTTCCTATATTCAGGTCTGGGTCTCATTTCTAGAATAAAATACTTGAATTTGACGTAAGTGGGAGCTTGGGGTGCAAACTAACCTGCCATTGAATTCAGGAGAGCACAGTCATGCAATTCTGTTAGCTAAAGAAAGGGACCTGCTGCCTATGGATATGCCTTTCAGAGACTTCTCTGAAAATGGCATGAGTCTCCCGTATGGTCTATGTGCTTTTTGTCATGTGTTTGTGCATTCCCGAAAGACTCTAGTGCAACTCCAGAGGCATCAGATCTACTTGTTACAGCTACTGGATTGTTCCCTACACTTAGATGCCCCAGCTTAGGTGTCTTAATCTTGAGCTGAACTGTGCGGCAGTGTTCTGAATCTGGGGCTGACTCTCCCTCAGATGCCTGACCACATCCTCAGGTTCCTCAATACTTCTGTCTCTTTGGACTACGCACAGCTCAGATCATGTGGTAGAAACTTAGCCCCCACGGAAAAAAATTCTGCAATGCCTTTGCTCTGTGGAGTCGCATCAGGTCGTCACAGTGGCCCCTTTATCTTTGCCACCAAAGCAGCATGAAACCCTTGGTATGATGTCTCTAGTTCTGAGTTGTGCAAGGCTCCAGGGACAGGATCCCACCAGATCCTTGAGAGATCCTTCTTGGGAGGAGTCAGCAATAAATCCACACCTCCATGCTTTGGCCTTGTCATGCCTCAGAATTTCCAAGCCAGCTAAATGCAGAGCAGGCGGGAACCGGTTTATATCATCGGCTGTTGGTTTAACTTAATGCTAAGAAGCTCAGGAGAGCAACAGATTACAGAGATCTGTTGCTTTGATTCCTAGTGAACAAAGACAGAGGGAAAGAATTGAGCCAATGATGTGATAAATAGAGACAACTACGGAATCAAAAGTCCTGCATAAACCAAAGAGTAAAATCTGCAAAGACAAGTGTGGTAAGTCTATTGAGTCAAAGGGAGGGAGTAGACAGCTATTGGGGACGAGGGGAAAGGAAAGAGAACAAAGGTTTAGCCTCGTCTTTGGATACCTTCACTGAATTGTCCACAGCGTATGCAGCTACAAGGGACCTAGATGTCTGAGCTCCCATGTTTGCCAATGAAGGGATCTTTGAGAGCTACAGAGCTGACTTGAAGTAAACATGATATTCTGTTGCTTGACAAAAGTATCTGGCATGTCAAGACATGTCAGAGAGCTTGCACATCCAAATGCTTTCCCCAGGAAGGGACAGGATCCCAGGCATCCTTCGCTATGTCTACCAATTCTGGTTTTATGTCTAAGTTACACTGGGGCATTGCAGAAAATGCCAGACATTGCTTTATGATCCAGCGTCAGACAGAATTTTGAAAACAAACAAACAAAAATATAAATTCAGTGGTCTAAGAAAAAAAAAATACAACAAACCCAAAACCCCAAAACAAACCCAAAGCAAACCCTCCAAGAATTTCTTTACAATTTAGCCATAAGCTGATAACATTAACATGTCAAGAAGCAATTCTTCCCTTTCTTACAATGACAAGACAGTCAGCTCTGATTGCCAGCCGGCGTACTATGAATCCACATCCCACTATGTGTGCAGGTACATCTAGATTTCTGCCTGAGACTACAGCTGGCTTTCCATTATATGAAAAGCATTCCATTAGCGAGTTGTCCATTTTGACTTTGCGGTTGAAGAATGCACCACGGATTACCTTTGCATCTGTGCTTCTGAGCTTCTGTGCAGGCCCCCAGAGTGCTACTCCCACAAGTCTGGAGAGAGACATTAATGGACTGTTTTCTCACAGCATTGGTCATGTTCCTACAGTGGAGCTGTGAGGCAGGTGTACACAGCTCTTTCTAAGGTAAATTGGTTTGTATCTACTTCTTTAAGTTCATCCTGACATTAAGGTATAAGGAGACTGTGGTGACTGCATCTTTCATACCTACACAGCACAGCAGCATTTCTAGCGTTTCAAATGATTCATTACTGAGTCGTTCACAAAGAAGCTCCGTTTGAGAGGAACAGAGGCTTCACATCTTGGAAACACATCCAAAAGGAGCAACATGTCAGGTTTGTTCTTTTAATTCAAGGTAATAACAGTAATGCCATTAATGTAAAATAGAAGAAATATTACACAAATTCAGTAAAGTTTGAGCATTTTGCTCTGTATTCACTCCTACTACAAAATGTTCAATTAAGTAGTTAATTTTGCAGGCACTTCCAACATGTTGGAAAAAATAGTGAGAGACCATAAATCATTTCTCTCTCTGAGACTGGATGTGCACCACAGCACCAGCATGAGTCATCTTGCGGAGATGGGTGAACCACTGACTGAGAAGAAAAGTGGCGACGTAGAAGATCTAAGTATGGACCTAGCTAACTTAACTTTGACATCTAAAATTGCTCATTTAGATCCAGACTAATCATGTTGCCCTCCTTTTATTAGCAGAGGAGAGGCTGGGCAATGAGAGGGGGTTTTGCAGTCCATCCTAAGGCACGACATTTACAAGAGGTCACAGGAATCCATTCTGATGTTTTCTCTCCACTAATCAAGGGAGATTGCCTCTTGCTAAAAACATCCTACAGGGGGAGGCAGATGCTTAAATGTGTGTGTTCGGTGTGTTTTGAGATGCCCTAAGGTTACTGATACATTTGCATGAGACTGTACATTACCTGCCGCTTTCTGAAAAGTGGAGTCCAGGAGGGGAAATACCAGGACGTCTCAACTGGCACTTTCTGACTCCATTTAGGCACCAGGATCTCACTACCGAAGGCTGATGAGTCACACGCCATAAAAGATAGTATTAGCAGCTCTAACCAGGGTCAGGAGAAATACTCTGAAAGCTCCATGTTGAATCACTGCAGACTTGCTGGGACTCATGTTTCTATCTGGACATATTTCTGGGGGAAAAAATGGGTTACACTGGGTTTTCATAATGGAGATTATGGGATCTCATGCATATGTAAAAATAGGTATGAATGTATAAATATGAACACAAATATATATTGAAATAAGGATAAGAAACACGGACAATGTTTATATAAACACGTATACATATATAAGCATAGGATATTTATAATATACATAATATGCATATATAAAACATGCGTAGACTACAGGCATATATATTATGAATGTATACATACTATACCTGTATACACAAACATGTATATTATCTATACATGTGCATACATATGTATTTTATATATGGAACTATGATTACTGAGGGATTTGTTTCTGAGTTATAGTTTGGTCCATCATGTGGGATTCATGCATTTTGTCTTCAGTGAGCAAAATGTGTTTAGGGCAACTGTGAAATTCAGATGGTGGAGAGACTATGGAGCAGACCGTCAAGTCTCAACCAAAATCCTTGGCTTTCCCTTCACAACTTTCACCAACACGCTGGAAAGAAAATGCCCAACCAAAGCACTGTGACAGAGTTTCTTCTCCTGGGATTCTCTGATACTTGAGAACTGCAGATATTCCACTTAATGGTATTTCTGGGGATTTATCTGGCTGCCGTGGTAGGAAACTTTCTCATCATTGTGGTCATAGCTGTCAATAATCACCCCCATGTACTTCTTCTTGATGAATTTGTCCATCTTAGACCTTTCAGCCATCTCTGGCACCCTCCCGAAGTCCATGGCCAATTTTCTGTTAAATACCACAGTCATCTCCTATTCTGGCTGTGCTGCCCAAGTCTTTTTCTTCCATGTCTTTGGTGCTGCTGATCTTGCTTTACTCACTGTCATGGCATATGACCGTTACATTGCCATCTGCAAGCCTCTTTATTATAAGACAATCATGAAGGGGACTACTTGCATCCACATGGCAGCCAGTGCATGGCTCAGCTGCGTCCCTTCCTCTGCTCTCCACACTGGGAACATCTTTCATTTGTCCTTCTGCAAGTCCAACATCATTGACCAGTTCTCTTGTGAAGTTCCACAGCTTCTCAAGCTTTCCTGCTCTGATTCATACTTTAGTGAAGTTGGGGTTCTTACATTTAGTTTCCTTTTAGTCGTCGTCTGTTTTGCTTTTATAAGTATGTCCTATATTCAGATTTTCACCGTGGTCTTGAGAATTCCTGTCAAGGAAAAACAGCGTAAAGCTTTTTCAACCTGCATTCCTCATCTCATCATGGTCTCCATGTTTGTCAGCACCGGTTCTTTCGCCTATCTTAAGCCTGTCTCCAACTCCCCATCAGCTCTGGATCTCACAGCTTCTCTTCTCTATTCTGTGTTGCCGCCAGTGATAAATCCAGTCATCTACACCATGAGGAACAATGACATCAAAGCTGCCATGCGAAAATTAACTGACCACAGATTATTATGCAGAAATAAATAATTGGTCTTTCTTCATTAGACTTCTAGTCTTGGTGTTAGTGTTCTTGGTAATGAGCACTTCTTTTTCCAGTAACAGACAGTTTATATCATTGGGATCAGAGGAAAATATTGACCTTTTCTTGAGGAAGATTTTTTAAAGATTTCATTATGCATGTAATTTTGACTTGCTGATGGCAGCAGCTTTTGCAGAATGATGTATCAGTAATGGACAAATCCAGGGTAATGCTCACAAACACTTGACATATGCCTGCCTGCCTATGTCTCTCTCTCACCTGCCCTCTGCTTTACATATGCTTACGGAGTACAATTTATAATCGGGCTCTTGTGGAAAAGGGGCGCATCTAAATGGGTGTGTGTGAGAGACCGCCCAAGAGGTCGGGACATTTATTTGCAAACATGATGAGAAACCCGGAGAGGTGTTTTGGTGGTGTCCATTTGGTTGTGTCACCACTGGAATGTTTGTTGTTTCTTTATTGCGTCAGGTACATCAAGTACTATTGTGACTAGAGTGCAAGATGTGCATCTTTTTTATCATCACTTTAAATCTAACTAAATGACTGTTCACAAGATCTGCTCTGTCACTCATCTAAACTACCTATATAATTGCACATCTTCCTTTCTCAAAGTAAATTATCACTCCCTTCCACCTCCTCCCACCCTCACACCCAAACCCTCACAGAATGGAATCACTGTGGCCTAATTTTGAGCAGCTGAATCATTTTCATTTGTTGGAAATCCCAAAAGTTTGGTGCGTGGTTCTAAACACAGAATTCTACTTTGGCTTTCGGATCGGATAGCCCCATGAGAAGAAATCCTATTTATCGTCTTTGACTATGTAGGGAGTGTGGAGGAGTGATTCAAGTGACTAAGCAGCTACGCTTCAAACTCTGCAGGGTGCTGTATTAGGCTTGCAGTTGCTGTTTCTAACGAGCGTGGCTCTCATGTTGTCTTTCTGTTATGTTCTATTCCCACGCAGGTGCAGGAGTGACTTGACTCGACTCAGCCTTAGGGCGGCCTCACCTCATAGAATCACAGAATCATAGAATCGTTCAGGTTGGAAAAGACCTTTAAGATCATCGAGTCCAACTGTTAACCTAGCACTGCCAAGTCCACCACTAAACCATGTCCCTAAGTGCCACATCTACACGGCTTTTAAATCCCTCCAGGGATGGTGACTCCACCACTTCCTTGGGCAGCCTGTCCCAATGCTTGACAACCCTTTTGGTGAAGAAATTTTTCCTAATATCCAATCTAAACCTCCCCTGGCACAACTTGAGGCCGTTTCCTCTTGTCCTATTGCTTGTTACCTGGGAGAAGAGACCGACACCCACCTCCCTACAACCTCCTTTCAGGTAGTTGTGGAGAGCGCTAAGGTCTCCCCTGAGCCTCCTTTTCTCCAGGGTAAACAACTCCAGTTCCCTCAGTCGCTCCTCATAAGACTTGTTCTCTAGACCCTTCACCAGCTTTGTTGCTCTTCTTTGGACATGCTCCAGCACCTCAATGTCTTTCTTGTCGTGAGGGGCCCAAAACTGAACACAGTATTCGAGGTGCGGCCTCACCAGGGCCAAGTACAGGGGGACAATCACTTCCCTGGTCCTGCTGGCCACACTATTTCTGATACAAGAAACTCAAGTACTGTGTGCAGTTTTGGGCTCCGCAATGTAAGAAGGATATAAAAATCTTTGAATGTGTCCAAAGAAGGGCAACAAAGATGGTGAAAGGACTAGAGGGCAGGACTTATGAGGAGTGGCTGAGGATACTAGGTTTGTTCAGCTTAGAGAAGAGGTGACTGAGGGGTGACCACATTGCTGTCTACAACTTCCTCATGAGAAGGAGTGGAGAGGGTGGTGCTGATCTCTTTTCTCTGGTGTCTGGTGATGGGACGTGAGGGAACGGCTTAAAGCTGCATCAGGAGAAGTTCAGATTGGATATTAGGAAAAAGTTCTTCACTGAGGGGGTGTCCAAGCACTGAGACAAGCTCCCCAGGGAAGTGGTCATGGCCCCAAGCCTGTCAGTGTTCAAGAAGTGCTTGGACAACTCTCTTAGATATATGGTTTAACTTTTAGGTTGCCCTGTGTGGAGCCAGTAGTTGCACTCGATGATCCTCGTGGGTGCCTTCCAACTCAGGATATTCAATAATTCTACGATTCTATGACTAGTTCAGGTGCAAACATCTACCTTGCCGAAGACTGAAATTAGCTGAAACGAACTGTACTTAGATATGCATTTCTAAAGGCAGTTCCCGAGGTCTACTTTACAATCAACGGAAGGAAACAGGAATTTCCAGAGTGCGCGTATTTCATTCCAGTTCAGATATGAAAAGTGCATGAGATGTGTTTCCCTCTGGAATGCCTACTGCTTGCCTTTAACAAAGAAAGTAATTTCAGGATTCTGTCTCAGAAGCTGATGTCTGTGTTAGGTTAAGTGATAAGAAGCTCATCTGCACACACGAAGGTGGCACAGAGAAAAAGTGTCAGGAGGAGTAACTTGATTAATAACCTGCCCTGGCTGCTCCTAGGCCCATCACAGGAGAGCCACCAGCCCATCAAGGGCCCATCTCCACAAGCCCAGGGGAGCACAGAGGCACAAAGGCAGGCAGGGGAACTCAAAGAGACTCCTGAGGAACGAACACCTTGTCCAGGTTCCTCCCAGGTCTGTCCCAGAACAGTCATCAGCCCCATTGTCCAGGCATGAAACCCATCAAGATAAGTCACCAGGAGGAGCTCTCCAGATCACCTTTGTGACTAAGGGGGGTTGGTGCATCGGGGTGTGGGACACATTAGGGGAGAAGGACACTCCTCCCCCTGCAGGGGAAGAGCATTTTGGCATTAGACAGGATTTATTGTGGGAAGTTTAGGGGAGGAACAAAAGGTGGGAAAAGGGAGGGGTTTGGTGACTTGGGGAGCAACAAGTGTGGGAAATAGTTGCATAAGGGAATAAAAGGGTCCATTCACAGGTAAGCAGGGGCTGCTTGCTTGGTACATTTGTCCGATCATGCCTTGCCCCTGATCACTGCAGTCTGTCTTATTTCCTTCCTCCAACTATTTTACAGTAAGAGGCTCTTTATTCTGTGTGCACATGTGTGTACAGCAGTCTGTGGTGCCAGCAACCGGAAGAAGTGGGGGTGTATGAGTGCCTGTGATGGTGATACCTTAGGCCATAAGCTTTATTTTAATGCCAAAGACAAAGTAGAAAAGATGATGTTGATTAAGTATCGGAGAAGCAGTCGTGAAATGCCTGAAACCATGAAATACTAGAAACAATGGGGCCATTAAGATAGGAACGATGCGAGACCTGAAGCATCAGGGATTAGGTTATCTCAGCCTACAAGAAGTTGCTCGAGATTTGGCAAGCGCGCACAAGGATTACCAAAAAAGGAATAAAAGACCAAGAGTCCACCCAGAGACCACTGAAGGAGACCCTTACCAACCCAACAGGCACGCATAATGACTATGTGAATATGGTAACCAGTTCCGGGAAATTTGATGAATATGTATGTGATAGGGTAGTATAAGCTTTAGCTGATGAAACACACGGCATGCACGTTGGGCGGAGCAATCCCCCGTGCATCCGGCGCTGTAATAAAGAATGCCGGGCTTCTAAAACTTCAAACTAAGTCTTAGAGGGTTCTTTTGCAACCGAATTTACAGTAACAATGGCTAGTGAAGATGAAGCTGGACTAGTCAGATGTCACTGCAGGAAAGTTTTGCCACAGGGCTGAAATCAGAGAAGAAGTCCTCTCTTTCCTTGGGGCCACAGAAGGTTCGTAGAATCATGGAATGGTTTGGGTTGGAAGGGACCTTGAAAGATCTGGTCCAAACCCCCAGCCATGGGCAGGGACATCTTTCACTAGGTCAGGTTACTGAAAGCCCTGTCCAACCTGACTCTGAACACTTCGAAGGATGGGGCATCCACAACTTCTCTGGGCGACCTGTTCCAGTGTCTCACCACCCTCATCGTAAAAAATGTCTTCCTTATATCCAATTTAATCTACCCTCTTTCAGTTTAAAACTGTTGTCCCTTGTCCTGTCACTACAGGCCCTGGAAAAAAAGTTGCTCTGCGTCTTTTTTGTAAGCCCCCTTTATGTATTGAATGGATGCAAGAAGGTCTCCCCGGATCATTCTTTTCTCCAGGCTGAACAACCCCACCTCTCTCAGCCTTTCTTCATAGGAGAGGTGTTCCACCCCTCAGATCATTTTTGTGGCCCTCTTCTGGACCTGCTCTAACAGGTTCATGTCTGTCTTTTACTGGGGACTTCAAAGGTGGAGGCAGTACTCCAGGCGGGCTTTCACGAGAGTAGAGTTTGTGCAGACACGAAGGACGTTATTACAGCAATAGCCACAAAACATTTATCCAGGAAACAGATCTGAGCCAGAGGCAGGACTTGTGGTTCATCTGGTCTGTATAACATAATGGCTTACCTATTGCCAAATATCAATCACAAGACATTGCTGCCGGAAGGTAACATTCAACAGCTCCCAATGAACCAAAGAAGGACATTTGTGCAAGGCAGACATTCTCCTGCCCTCTGTCAGGAAGCTGGCCAGCATCCTAGGCAGGATGGTGGAGGCATAATCAGTCTCCAAGGACGACAGCTTCCCGAGAAAAAGTACATTGGTGCATAAAGGTGCTGATCAGTTGCAGCCAGAGCAGTTATAAGGATGTTTCCACTCACAGTAACCCTGTAGATGATGCAGAAAAACGGGAAAAGGAAACCCGTTGGTCAGGAAGATACTCAAATGCAAGGAGGGTAGACTCCATGGTATTGGGTTGATTTCCGCACTCTGTTTTTGGTATCAGTCTTATCGAGGCAGTAAGAATGAACCAGAAATACTTCCAATTATCACCAAACCTCTTTGCTTTCATTCTTGAACGTAGAACTCCTTGATTCCCTTGTGGTGTTTTTGCCTATCAGCTGAACCAGGAGTTCAGATGTGAAATGTCCATTGAGAAGGAGGAAAGGAGGAAAGCAAGAAACATTCCTCAGTAGCTCAACTACTTCCAGTTTTATTGAAGATGTGTCTAATTCTCTGATGAGGACTTCTGAGCTACATCTTGTTGCAAAATCTGGAATAAAAAGAAGCCAGGGTCTTTCGGAAACAAAGGGTTTTACAAGGAAGCCCAAGAAATCTCTGCTAAACGTCAAGAAGAGTACCAGCTGCCAAAGGACTGCAGAACGATTCCTTAAATAAATGCCAGGCAATTACCACAAGTCAACTCTGCCTTCCCTGCACACTTCCAATTTTTGATTTCTTTATGCTGTAAGAACACCCCATATACTTCCATGTGCGCTCTAGGATTGCCAGTCGCACGCTCAAGTGGCTTTTGGTTATTTTTTTCTCAAAGTTCAAGGGACTTCCCGGCGACATGAGATACCTCTTGTATCCTTCATGTCTCCCCTGATACCATGTGGTAGGCTTATTTTCTAGTCATATTCTCTTCATCAGGTTCTGGTAGCTCTGACATCCAAATTCCCATCTCCAATGCTTTCTACTGTTTGAAGGGAAACTGCAGATGGAGATGGGCGATCTTAGCATGCACACGACCACACCATTCTAATGTTGCTAGGGTGGGACATTCAGGGAATGCTGTTCTTTTGAAATAAAAGACACACAATGAGCTGAAGTAAAATGAAACTTTCTCGAATAAAGACAAGTGAAACCTGGCTAACCTATGAAGTGGTGAGGGAGGCATCTGTGGGTTTTTTTTCTTCAAGCATTTTTGGTATGCCACACTCATTACATGAAAATGAAAAAATGAATGAAAAAATGAAATGAATGAAAAAAGTACTTATTGTGAACTCTGTCTCTGTTCACCACCTAAGACATGAATCTAGGTATATTCTATATTGCTAGTTCTACGGGGGGGGGGAGTGTGTTTGTGGGTTTGACTTCCAGCATCACTTTCAGAGTGACTGGTTTCTTCTTTATCAAAACATTTTCAAATTATACATACTGAGATTTTGTCCTGAACGGAGTAGGAAAAAAAAAAGGTTTGAAATTTTTCAGCAGTTCTGGTAACTCGATGTGGTTGCAAATGAAAACACCAGTATCTACAGTCAGAATCATTGCATTTGAACTCCTCTAAGCCAAATTTCCAAACCCTAAAAAGTCTGTAGAGATGGCAAATCAGATACTGATGTCCATCCTGAGGCAAGGCCCTGGTTAGTTTGCTTGTTGGTATCAAAGGGAGGGAGAAAGGGCAAATGAAATGCAAGCAAACATCAATAGGGGAATTTCAGGAATATGACCTTTGAGTTCAGGGGTAGTCTTACAAAAATAAAATAAAAATAGAGTACTGCCTTTCCTACAGCGACTTGCTGAACACAACAAAAAGCATTTTTACCGTGAGGGTGGTCGAACAGTGGAACAGCTTGCCCACAGATGTTGTGGAGTTTCTATCTGTGGAGATATCCAAAACCTAACTAGACACAGTCTTGGAACCTGTTCTACCTGACCGTGCTCGAGCAAGGGGAGATTGGACTAGATGACCTCAAGAGTTCCCTTCCAACCTAATTATTATGTGATTCTGTGACATTTTGGGGAAATTACTTAAATGGCTAAACATAACTGAATAGGGGAAATTTAATCTAGTGCAGTTTATCTATAGAAAAGTCCAGGCACTACCAGTCAAAGGTCAATTCTGACTTGAATGATGAGAACCTGTCCATGAAGGAGGATAAATCATCTACAGTGATGCTGCCTTAGTGAAGAAGATAAATCTGGTTTGCTTAATGTCAAACTCTTGCCAAGGTTGGAGTGAAATCAGTGTAGTAATTCTTCCTATGCTCCTAGAGTTTTCATTTGTATGACTGAGTCTCTGTCCTCTAGATCCCTTCTGCATGCTGACCCGAGAAATAGAACTTCTGTGACAGAATGCAGTCCACTGGGATTTTCATCAGAGATGACTCCCTTTGTTGCTCTTGCTCTTTTATCTTGTAGTTGTTTCTGGGAACACTCTTCTCCTCTTTACCGTATGCGTGGATTGAAGCTTCCACATCCCCATTTATTTTTTCTTGGGTAATCTTTCCTTCCGTGAGATCTGCTATACAACCAATATTGTTCCTAGGGCACTAACCAACTTCCTCACAGAGAAGAAGTCTCTCTTTCAGGGGCTGTACTGCACAGTTGTATGTTTGGCTCCTTGGGAGGAACTGAACGTCTCCTACTAGCCGTGATGCCATGTGATCGCTATTTAGCTATCTGTAATCCTCTTCATTATACAGCTATAATGAACCAGAATATTTTTCCAGGGCTGGCAGCTCTTTTCTGAATTACTGGCTTTGCAGTCACCTTGGTGATCGTTGTATTGATGCTGAATTTGACTTTCTGTGGCCCCAATGGGGCTGCAGAAAGCCATGTCTACGTGTTCATCTCCCCTCATTGTGATCACTACTTTCTATGGGATCCTTGCTATCATGTATGCATTACCACCTGCCAATAATTCCCTAAATCTGAATAAAGTGCTCTCCACCTGCTATACAATTGTGATCCTGATGGTAAATCCCCTCATATACAGCTTGAGAAACAAGGAGGTCCAGGAAGCCATTAAGAGGTTCTGGGGTAGAAAATCAACTTTGTGTTAATATTTGGGGGGATTCCTGGACGCTGTAACCATCCTTGCATATAGGGTAAATTGGATCTAACCTTAAGTGTGAGATTCAACTGCCCAAAAAAATCACCATAAAAAGTGTAGATGTAGAAAAGTAACCACTGTTAAAATACGATTAATTTTTCTTAGGGTTTGACCTTGGCTAGCTGCCAGATGCCCACGCAGCTGCTCTCTCACTCCGCTTCCTCAATAGGACAGGGGGAGAAAAATAAATTTAAAAGCTCGTGGGTCAAGGAAAAGACAAGGAGATTGCTTAGTGGTGACCGTAACGGGCAAAGCAGACCCGACTTGGGGAAGATTAATATAATTTATTGTCAATTAAAAATAGAGTAGGATGGTGAGAAACAAAGACAAAAACTAAAACACCCTGCCCCCATGTCCCCTTATTCCCAGGCTCAACTTCACTCCTTCACTCCTGACTCTTCCTCTACACCCCGCCCCCGCCATTTGTGCAGCAGGGATGGAGGATAGGGGGCTATGTTCAATACATAGCAGTCTCTCTCTGGCGCTCCTTCCTCCTCACACTTTTCTTCTGCTCCAGCATGGGTCCTCTCCATGGGCTGCAATTCCTTTAGCAAACATCCACCTGCTCCAGCATAGGGTCCTCCATGGGCTGCAGCATGAATATCTGCTCTACCATGGGCTGCAGGGAAATACCTCCTCCTCATCATCTTACCTTGGTGTTTGCACTGCTGTTCTCACTCTTTTTTTCCCCTCCTGCTCTGCCTGTGTGGCATTTTTTACCTTTTCTTCAATATACTTTCACAGGGACGCCACCAGCTTTGCTGATTGGCTCAGCTTTGGCCGGCAGTGGGTCTGTTTTGGAACCGCCTATGACTGGCATGGGGCAATCTTTTCCCACAGAGGTCATCCCTGCAGCCTCCCCACTACCAAAACCTTGGCATGTAAACCCAACACACTTGAAAACCCTAGAACATCATAAATGGCACTAGACAGCCATCTTTAGGCAACTGAATCCCATGCCACATCGTATTCCATTCACTCTCCAGCTGTCACCTCAGAAAATCAGTCCTTTATGTCCTGCTTCCTATCTGGCAGGTGTTTCAGATACTTCAGAACAGCTGAAATGGCACTGTGCACCTATGGTAGGCACCGCAGTGATGCAATGAAATCCACCCCTTTATTTGACAAACCCTTCTTTAAAAAAAAAAAAAAAAAGAAAAAAGTCCTCTAGCTTGTGAGGATGAGTGAATCAATGCCTGCAAAACCAAATAGCATTGGTCTTACATTTCTATAAAAAACAGAAAGAAAGGTACAGAGGGAGGGAGGGAGGGAGTTGTATAGATAGGTAGATAGGTAGGTAGATAGATAGACAGACAGACATGTCTGTCAGATACATGAAGAAGGTGTTTTTCTGTAGTATCTGAACAGGATTTTTCTCCTTGAGATCTGGTATTTTGAGCAGATGACTATTTGGGTAAACCTCAGAGAAAAGCAGAATGTGGAAAAATGAAGCAAAGTTTAGTATACGTATTTAGGGTTATTTTTCAGAACCCAGTGGAAACACTCATATTATGGTAGAGAGCAAATGTGTGAACAAGCCAGCTGCGGTGGGTTGGCCCCGGACAGCAACTAAGCACGCACCCAGCCACTCACTCACTCAGTCCCACAGGGGCATGATGTTCATGGTACATCCCTTTGGCCAGTTTGGGTCAACTGTCCTGGCTGTGTTCCCATCCAGCTTCTTGCCCACCCCCAGTAGTGGGGTAAGTTCAAATCCTGAAGATGGTGGGCTCCACAAAGCAGCCTAACAGGGAATTTGCTGCCTCCAGACATTCATCCAGCTGGACGTCTGCAAGCAGAGAGAAAAAGTGGAGGGGGACCACAACTCAGTAAGGGAATACAGTGTGTATTGACAGTCTCATAGACTGCCGTACAGGAGCACTGGGAAAGAGGAACATGGGTCAACAGGTGTCAGCTGTGGATTTGGTGGGAAAGGCCCAGAGCGTGACCCCTCCCAGCAAAATCTTCTTACCAGCTTGGTCCCGTAGCCACCTACAAGCTTTGGCCTCCAGAAGCTCTGACCAAGCTACCTTCCATTTATACTGGTGCAACCAGACTAAGACCAAAACTGTGGCCCAGGCAGTTGGCTGCACATCCTGTGGGGGAAAACAAAACAATCAAGGGGAAGAAATAAAAAGAAAGATCAGACCTAAACCAACACGTGGAAAAAGGAAGACCTCTACACATACACACAAACTCTCTAAGCTTCTGATATCCTCAAAACCGGAAGGTTCCCAGGTACCTCTGCTGATTCCACCCCACACCCTCCATGCCCCCCTTCCACAAGCGGAGAGGCTCTATATCCCAACTGCTTTGATCTCTTCTGCTCAGTTCAGCTCAGACTGGAAACTTGGAGCAGAGGAAGGTTCAGTTCATGACAGTGCCCCACTCCTGCCCCTGATCTGCTTACTTCACTGGGCCTTTGTCCCTCAACATCAGCCTTGCTGAGGCCCAAGGCAGAGACCAGGGCTGCGGTGAGGGCCCAGGAGCCATTTGCTTTCTGGAGTGCCACCACTACCCTGAGCCCGGAGAAGTCACACAGTCTTGTTGACAGTGGTGAAATTGTCCAGTCCCAACTGCTGTTAAATGCTGGCAGCTTTTCCATCACCTGCTCTTCAGGAGAAGGCTCCCGCTCTGGAAGACAGAAACATTCACACAGCTCATATGAGATAGGCAACAGCTGGTAACCTTAAATTCTGCCTTCTCCAGTATACTTATAAGTATACTTAACTGTCATCCATCCTCTCTGAACTTTCCCAATTTTTCCCAGTCCTCCACAAGCATCCTGAACTTTTCCTAGACCTCCTGGAGCATCCTCAGATCTTCCCAGTCCCTCATGAGTATCCTAAAATCTGTCCTATACGCTCTAGTTTACCCAGCGCAATTCTCTCTGAACACCCTTAATTCCGCCCATGAGCATCACTAATGTTACTCCTTCCTGCCACTTCCCCCATTATGGCTCATGTTCACTGTTGAGGGCCCCACAGGAGTCCTTCTCCATCATCTGCTCTTAAACCCACCAGCCTCGGCATGAGCTCTTCCTTTCCACATTCCAGGACATAAGACTTCTTTGGAGCTACAGCAGCACTGGATCACAAGAGAGTGAAGGTGAGGAGGGTCAAGCACAGCCCGTGGGCATTATAGTCCCAGGCATGGCTCAGTTCCAGAGCAGATCTAAGACCTTTTACGGGCAGAAGAAGCAGCACTCGGGCACAGAGTAGTTGGGGCAGAACTAGGGGCCATTTAAGGCTGGCCTAAAGGTATACAGAGGTTGGACGGGAGCTCTGGAAGTCACCTCGCCCAAATCCCTACTCAAAGCAGGTCTCATTAGAACAACTTGCTCAGGTACATGTGTAGCCAAGTCTTGAATAGCTCTAAGGATGGAGATTCCACCAGGTTTTGATTATCCTTATGATTTAAAAAAAGATAAATTTTCCTCATACCCATTCAGCATTTCCCATGTTCCAACTTGTGTCTGTTGCTTCTTATCCTAATGCTGCGAAATTCCAAGAAGGGTCTGCCTCTGGCTTCTTTCTATTTTCCTCCAGTCAGCCAGCTGTAGACAGAAATAAGGTATCCTCTTCTTGAAGATGAACAAACCCAGCTCGCTCAGCCTCTCCTCACGTGCCATGTCCTCAGCCCCCTCAGTTTAGTGGCCCTCCGCCAGATTCGTTCCAGTATGTCAATGCCTTTCTTGTAATGGAAGCAGAAGCTGCACACAATACCACACGATGCAGGCTAGCCAACAGTGCTGAACAGAGAGGAAGGATCACCCCCCTGAACCTAGTGGCTACACTCTTGCTAATGCAGCCCAGGATGCGGTTGGTTTTCTTTGTTGCAAAGGCACGCTGCTGACTTCTGTTCAACTAGTTGTCCGCTAGGACCCCAAGATCCTTTTCTGTAGAGCTGCTTCCTTGAGTGTGTGCGCCCTGGGCCTGTATTGTTGCATGGGGTTATTCCATTCCTGATCCATTCCTGATGCAAGACTTTGCACTGGTTTTTATTGAATGTCACTCAGTTCCTGTCAGGCCATTTCTCCAGCCTGTCGCTGCCCTCCACTGTACTGACCACGCACCTACTGCTCCCAATTTGGTATTGTTCATAAACTTGCTGGGAGTGCGCTCTTCATTAATGTCCAGGTCATTAATGAAGATGTTAAACAGTACTGTTACCATGAGAGATCCCTCTGGAATTGCACTGGGTTTTGGCCACCAGCTGGACTCTGAACTGCTGATAACTGCTCTTTGAGCCCAGCGGTCTAGCCATTTTCCACCAGCCTTATTGTTCACTTAACCCAGCCAGTATCTCATCAATCTGATGATAAGGAGACTTTGGGAGGTTGTCAAAGGCCATGCTAAAGTCAGGGTATACAGAACCCACTGCCCTTCTCTTGTCCGCAGTGCCAGTTACCTCATCCGAGAAAGCAGTGAGGTTGGTCAGGCATGACTTCCTTTTGATAAAGCCATACGGGATGGTCCTTCTAAGAGGATTTGCTCCATATCCTTCCTAGGGACTCAGGGGAGGCTGACTGGCCTGTAGGTTCCTGAACTCTTCTTCTTACCCTTCTTGAAGATGGGTGAGAGGTCTGACTATTTTCCAGGAACCTCTCCCAAGTTGCCATGATCTTTTGAAGATGATAGAGTCACTGCCTTGCAGTGGCATCAGCCAACTCCTTTGGCACTCTTGGATGCACTCGATCCCATGGACTTGTGTAGGTCTAACCGGCCTACATGATTCCTAACTATCTTTTTCTGCTGTGGGTACTGCTTCACACATACAGACTCTGCTGGGAGACTCAGAGACGTGGTAGACCTGAGGGAAAACCTTACCAGTTAAAACTGAGCCCCAAAAGTTCGAGACTATGACAGCCTTTTCCACATCCTTTGTCACTGAGTCCCCTGCACCACTGAGCAAGATGCCCACACTCGCCTTAGGCTTCCTTTTGCTCTCAATGTGCTTAGAGGTGCCTTTCCTGTTGTCCTTCACCTCCCTTGCAAATTTCAACTCCAGCTGAGCTTTGGTGTTCGTAACTCCATTTCTACGTGTCTGGGCAATGTCTTTGTACTGCTCTCAAGTAGCCTGTCTCCACTTCCACCTTGGCATACTTCCTTCTTGTGTTTGATCTGGCTAAGGAACTCTATGTCCATCTATGCTGGCCTTCTGGCACACTTCCTTGAATTTCTGCCACTGGACTGGACCATCCTTGATCACGGAGGACTGAGTCCTGGAAGATCAACCACCTGTGTTGGACCCTTTGCCCTCCACAACAGTTTCCCACAGGATCCTGAACAAGGCAAAATCTGTTCTTCTGAAGTCCATGAGTTGTAATTCTGCTGTTTGTCTTGCTCACTCCTCTCAGGATTGCACACTCCAGTCTCATGATTGCTGCAGCTAAGGCTGCCCTTGACCTTCACATCTTCAGCAAGTTCCTCCTTGTTTGTGAGTAGCAGGTCAAACAGAACATCTCTCCTAGCTGGTTCATCAAGCGCCTGCATCACAAAATAGGCTTCAGTACCTAACAGCAACCTCCTGGGTTTCTTGCACTCAGCCAGATCGCCTTTCAAGCAGATATTGGGGTTTGTTAAAACTGTCCAGGAGTATCAAGATCTGTGACTGTGAGGTGTTCTCCAGCTGCCTAAAGATGGCTTCATCTACCTCCTCTTCTTGATCCAGTGCATCAACATCACCTGTGCTGACCTGTCATCTGATCCTTACTCACAAGCCCTCTTCCCTGGGACAGGTGATGAGCCAGTAAATCTCCATGCACTCAAGCCATTCCTTTGCATCAAATGCAACCCATCCTTCTTAGCTTCCCACCCTATCTTTCCTGAAAAGCCTGTATCCATCCATTGCAGGACTCCAAGCTTGAGAATTACCCCACCAGGTCTATATCATCCTAAAGAGATCATGGTTCTGCAGCTGTGCAGATTTCCTCCTTTCTGCTCCCCATGCTCCACGCATTTCTGTACAGGCATTTGAGATGGGCCCCACGTCATGCAGCTTTTTCAGGGGAAGAGTGAGAACCTTCCCTGTCATCCTGTCCCCTAAACACATCTGCTCAACCCCTTGCGTCCTCACTTTTCTTCTTCAGATTATTGTAGCCCTCCTCAAGGCTACACACCTACTTTACAGCCCTCCTTGCTAGATTTGCAAGCCTGTTTGCAAAGGCACTTTTGACCCACATGGTCAGATGAATCCTGTTCCTTTTCAGTAACCCTTGTTCCTCAGAGAGGGTCCTGCAGTCGTAGTAGTAAAAGTCCTGCCTGTGACACCAGCCATGCAGCCAGTTGTTGACCTGCAGGATGAGTCCATTTCTACCAGTCCTTTCCCTTTCACTGGAAGGACTGAGGAACACCACGTGGGCTCCCACGCCCTTCAGCCTCTCCCCCAGGGCTCCGTAATCGCACATGATATGCTCCAGATGATCCCTGGTAGTGTCATTGCTGTCCACGTGGAAGAGCAGCAGTGGGTAATAGTCCAAGGGCCAGACAAGCCTTGACAGTCTCTGCAGCTTCTTCGGTCCTGGCCTCTGATGAGCAACACGCCTCCTCCTGAAGTGTGAGGCTGGGTTGGCAGCTGGGTGCCTCCATCCCCTGCAGGAGAGTTTCCAGTAACCATCACATGCCTTTCCCCTCTGCTTGGACACTAGGTTCAGGCTCAGCTGGCTCTGGATGCCTCCCCTGACAGGCCTTGTCTGTCCTCACCAGTGCCCAGGGTGAGGCTACACCTAGTCTGAAGTTGCAGGTCTGCAGGTCAAGCAGAAGCCTTCCCCCTATTGTCAGAAGCCACAAGCCTCCACCTTTCCCCATTTTGACTACGGCCTCCAGAGGTCCCATCCTCCTTGCTTCACGTAACTCAGGCTTTTTTCTCTGCAGACTTTCCACAAAGACCAGGACAATCTCCTCATCATTCACCCTGACGGTGTGCAGTGTGCTCACTTCTTCCTTTTAGCTCCTTCAGTTAGCAAGTCCAAGCCTTGACCAGAACATACCTCCCATAGAGGAGGGCACTTTGGCCCTGGCCCCGGCTTGAAGCACCAGTCTCTCTCTTCAGCTCAAGACCTAGACAGCACTGTCTCCCTTTTATGCTCTGTCTGGACTGAGGCTTCCGATGTACCAAGGGCAAAAGCAGCAGTTAGTGCTGGAGAGGGTGTTGTGTGGCATGCTGCACAACCTTCTCTCAGCCCCACACAGGCCTGAACAGTTACTGCACCCCTCTGCACCCCTGCTGCGCTAACTGCTGAGACAACTGCTATGTCTCTTGTTAGCTAGCTCTACACTCTTGCCTACCTGATACACAGCTGCTTCCCAAACACCAGCTGAAAAAATGCTTGACACCTTCTCCCGCCATTAGAAGTCTGTTGGAGACAGTAAGCACAGACACTCCCTAATTAGGAAACAGCCAACAGAAGCTGACCATTAGAGATGACTGAAGCACAAGTCTACAGAAGTTAACTCTCCTCATCAACAGCAATCACAAGAAGTTCCCAGCAGGTGATCCTTGGAGATCAGAAGATGAGCCCTGGACAAGCAGAAGGCTGGAAGGAGACGAAGCCTGGAAACTGCTGTGCGAACGGCTATGTCTCTGCCAGCTGGCTCTTTGCTGCTGAACTGTAAGAGGGTAAAGCTAAAGATTCGTGCAGATATTGTGTGACCAACTCAGTGTTTGGGTATGGAGTTAAGGATAGTTGGAGACAAGGATAAGGTTACTTCAGGGAAGTATTAAGGCATTTGATTCTTAGTTTCCAGCCCAGAGTGGAGAGGTAGGAGTTTGCTTTGTCTGTCACTCCATCCATCCCCAGCACAATGACAGTCAGGAAGCCTGGTGAGAAGATAAACGCTGAAAGGAGAGTTCAACCTGAGTCCAACGCATTTTGAGAATGCTCAGCTAAGAAGTTTCTCCTTACCTTTACAGGATGCTGAAAGCTGGGCGAGTGCCTCAGTGTCAGGGGCTTTGCGACCAAGCATCTCAAGGCAGAACTGGCACTTCTGGACCATCCAAAACTTGGTGGACTTGAACCACACAGGCCTGAAGCCACGCAACCAGAGCAGCTGGCAGGGAACCAGGTTGCAAGAGGGAGAGAACAACATGGAGGAGTCTGGAGGCAAAGAATCTGGCGAGAGAGGCAGGGAGATGGGGGTTAGACACATGGGTATTAGAAATAGGCAAAAGGGTGGTCAGGCCCGCAGGGTAGGGGGCTGCAGATGGTGAGGGGGCATCAGACCAACAAGTCCCGCTTTCCCCTGCCAGTCCAGTCCCCACCGTTTCAGGCCTTACCACGGTGCCAGGCATCCCTCTGTTTCATGCGTACTGCCACACTGGATGCGAAGGGAGATGGAACCCCCAGGCTGAGGCTGGCCTTAACTGCGCTGTGCCGGATGTCCTTCTCTGCCCTGCTTGTCCCCTCCCAGGCCAGTTTCCACAGCAGGTGCATCATGGCCATGCGGTGCACAGGCAGCCTGCAGGGGCAGGGAGTTAGTCCTTGGTTCCACCTCGGGCAGGGGCATGGGACACATGGAGTAAAGAGGAGGGGGCAGCGGGGTAATGGTCACCCAGGCCCTCTCCCAAGGTCAGGGCAGAGGGGACAAGGGGGGAGCACTGGATGCCCAGATTCTCTTCCCACCTCAGGCTACAGTGGCAAGGATGCAAGCGAAGGACACCTGCTGTCCCTCCTCCAGACCCTGCCAATGCCACTCTGCCTCGTGGGCAAGCGTGTTACCCTCTCACCTGTCGTCTGATGACGGGGACAGTGAGAACCTGAGTGTGTAATTGAAAGACTGGCTGCCCACATGGTACTGAAGGGTCACGGCTCCCTCATCCACCTCTGCATCCTGGTGACACAAGGGAAAGAGTCAGACAGAAAAGTTCATCTGCTGGGCACAGGCAGCCTGGCTACCTAGATTCCTTCCCTGCTCTACTAAGGTAGTAGATGTCCATGGTTGGAGCAGAGGCAGTGGTGTCTCTGGGGGAAAGAAGAGGGTTCACAGAGCCCTGATAGTGGTCTCTCCCAGGTCTAATGGAGGTGAAGCACCTTCCCAGTGCTGGGAAGGTGAAACAGGGATTGGGTCCCTTACCTTCCAGAAAGCCCTGCCCCGGTGCATACGGTTCCTGGATCGCTCTCACCTGTGCTTGCCCATGGATCTGGGCATAGATGGAGCTCTGATGTCCCTGGAAGATCATCTCAGGAGCTTTTCTGATCGTTGACACCTCCAGGCCAGGTGGAAGGTCCCAATGTAGTGAGATCCCACTAGCCACAGGTTGCAGAGCCCGCTGCAGGCATTTCACTGCCTGGTGAGGGGGAAGCAGAGAGCACAGACCACTTGGGTTCCCTGCCAGTTCTGGGCGGGGGGGGAAGTTGGGGGGGGTCTCTGGATTGGAATGGATGGTGGTATTTGGATTGCCTTGCATGTTTAGGAGAGCCATGGGAGGTATTGAATAGAGCAGGGGGGGTGCTGGAAGCCCAGGCACCTGAGTCATTACCTCGGATGTCATGTCCATCCTAGAGTGGATGCACACACATTCACCTTTTGTCTCCAGGGCCATGGCCTGGGAAAGGTTGAAGTTGTCACATCTGTTAGTAGGAAAACAGAAACACCTGTACAGGAAAAGAGGGGGAGGTTAGAGATGGGACAAAGCTGAGAGGCACGAAGGACAAGAGTGGTACAAAGGACAAAGTCTGGAGAGGTAAGGATGCTTCTAACCGCAGAAATGAAACTGTGACTCAAGAGTTTTCCCGTTCACTCTGGGGTGGGAGATGTTGCCTGATGGGCAGGGAGACCAAGAGAATGGGTTTTGGGCCCGCAGAGTGCATTGAGGTATTGCATGGTGAGGGTGAAGAGGAAGAGTGCTGAGAAGAGCAGGGAAAGATTGGGAGAGGAGGTCCGCTGGATGAAGAGTATAGGCAGTCTTAGCGAGGTAAGGAAAGTGTGTGTGGGTGTTGTTACTGAAGTTCCATCGAGGTAAAGAGAAGGTCTGGGACAGACTAGGATCTGGAAGAATGTTTGAAGGACTCTGACAGTCAGGGGGAGAGGAAAGTTGTGAGTTAGCATGTTGGGGGACAGGAACAGGGCTCCCCCATTACCGGTGCTGGTCCCGGTAACGGTAGACCTCAGCCATGACAGCTTCCTCTTCACTGGAGATCTTCCTTTGGATGAAGATGAAAAGCTGAGGGAGAGAGGAGGGGAAACAAAGATTGCCAGGGCTGGGCACCCCCATAGAGGAAAGGCTCCCTCCTAAAATGCAGGCAGCCTTCCCAGTTTGCTGCCTTACCCTCTCACGCCCACTGGCCTTGAAACAGGAAAAGAGATTGTGTGTCTCCTTTCATTAACACCAGGACACCTCTTAGCACAAAGAGGCACCCCACAAGGAAGATCCACCTTCTTCAAGTGCAGGCAAGTTCCACAGAAGCCCTCCCAAGCTGCCCACCCCAAAGATGGTGTCACTTTCTGCCACGAGGATGCCCCCCACGTGCCAACTCCCAGTGCAAACAGCAGCAGAATATCTCACCCTGAGCCCTGAAGTCTACCTTTACGCCATTGTTTACACCCATCCCCCTCCCCATAACCCTTTGGCCCCTGATACCTGGCGGGGGTGCCCATGAAGGAGAGGAGTGCTGTAGATAGACCTTAGGAGGCCCAACAGGTCACAGCCCCCCAGATCAGGGCAGATGGAGGAGATGCGCCCCACTGCGTTGTCCATGCTTTCCTGCGTGTATTCCACACTCTGCCTGTGGGAGGGCACCCAGAGTGTCAGAGTGGGGGAGAACCTGGCCCACGGCTACCCTTACATGGCCACTCCCTAGAAAAGCCCTACCTCACTACCAGTGCTGCAGAAGCGCCCTGAAAAGAGGACTTACCTTCTCACTGCCCCCAACAGATCCTGCCCCATAACTGCCCTCCAGCAAGAGCTCGTCCCATAGTTCCGCTTAGAAAAGTTGTCCTCTACTTACCCCTTGGGCCTGCCTCATCATCACCCCCAACTCACGGATAGAAGGCGTTGAAAGTGGCCCCAAAACTGTAGATGTTGAAGTAACAGCCCAGGGGCAAACTCTTGAGGAGGAAGAGCAGTGTGTTCTGGGGACAGATGGAGGGATGGGCAGAGCTCAGATGGCGAAGCTAGGCAGAACATCTGCCCACGTGAAGCAGCGTGCCTCTATCGCCACCAGCTGGGCACGACCGGTGTGGAAAATCCCCCCTGAAGACCTCGTCTGGTGGTACCTGTGCATCCTGGAAGAGGCTGCGGTCCATGAGAAAGAGGAATTCCCCAAGCTGGCCTGGATTGAGCACCACCTCAGGAATGTTGGGCATCAGTGTCACCATCACCACGGGGTCTCCCAGCAGAGAGCCTGGAGTGTGTGCGGGGAAACAAGGAGGATTTTTAGATTGGAGCCCCCTTCCCTGTCTCTTTGCTTTTGTCCTCAGCTCTGACCTATTGCCTGAAAAGCCCCTCAGATCCCCCTAGTCTCCCTGACACCCTCTCCCTAATGCCCACTTCCACCCTCCTCGCTCACCAGGTGGGGCTTTCGGATCTCTCCCCTCCACCACAGCACTGAGAGTGTGAGGCCCTCTGTAATACACCAGCAAGTTCAGATTATTCCGCAACCAGGGTGACGATTTCAAGGAGACCTGAGGACAAGTAGGGTGTGGGGAGGCAAGAGAAGCAAAAAAAAGGATTGAGGAGTCCTAAGGAGCATCAGCAGGCTGCAGACCCTTCCCTCCTCTCCCCCTTTGGGACTCAGGCATCTGGCAGGGCCGTACCTCAGCAGATGTCTGATCTGGAGCTGTGTATTGCAGAGGGGTGTGGCTGCTGTTAATGTCTACATGGGACACACCATGGGCTGACTTCAGACAGATGCTGAAGTGCAGGTTTTTGGACATCTTCTCCTCAGAAGAGATCCAGCCTGCAGGGAGAAAGAGGTGTGAGAAAGTGAAAGAAGAGACCCTAGGGCAGCAGACAGCTATGGTGGGGCACTGTCTCTCATTGGTAGAGGGGAAATGTGGCATCTGAGACGTCCCTCACTGTGGTTCTTAGTGGAGTGGTGGCGGCGGTGGGGAATCTGTAGACTCACACTGTGATTTGTAGAGGGATCTGTGGGGATCTCTTGCTGTGGGATATATGGGGAGACTTGTGGGGTTCCTGACTGTGAGGTGCAAGGGGGAATATTCAGATTCTCTCACTGAGGCACGTGTGCAGACACGAGGCCCGCCCCCCCCCAAGATGGATGCTGGGGAGCGCTGTGTTCCTTCCTGGGGGATGCAGCCGGGGGATCACTCACTGAGGTAGTTTTCCCGGGGGAACAGCTTGTGTGGCCAGCAAAACTGGGCAGCTCCATCAGGCTGCAGTGGCAGCTCCTGGACATAGCACAGGCTGATGGCCACCTCCCTGTTAGGAGGCAGGGTCCCCAAGAAACAAGCGAACACAGGACCCCAAAGATCCCACTGATCCTGCAGGTATCTTAAATTCTCCATGCCTGAAGTGGCTTTGCACAGCTGCTGGGCCTGCCACAAAGGGAGAAAAAGGTGTCACTGAGGTCTCCACAGGATTTCATTCTCTCACCTCCACCCTTCATCCCAATCCGAGGACCACCCCTTCCCACCGCAATCCCAGTACCTCCTCCTTCTCCCAGAGCGTTGCTTCAATACGAGTGTCCCCCATGGTAGCACAGAAGCTGTGTACAACAGTGTCAGAGTCCACAGGAAAGATGAACATGGTCTCCTGAGAAACTTGCTGCGTGTTGCGGTAAAACAGCTCAGACACCACATTGGCCACAAAGTCCTGGATGGTTACATTGACTGTCACAGTTTCCAGCTCCACTTCAGGATGGGAAGAAAAGAACCGTATTCCCCTCTGGAATAAGCCTGAGGAAGACACAACGGCTATCAGACTCCCTGGTTGCCCGTAGGAAACTTTAAATTTGAGGTGTCTGCTTGTAGTGGGAAACAGTTGTGTGTCCAAACCTGCCACAGAAATGCCAGTTGCAGAAGCTGACAAATAGCAATGAGAGTTCCCTGAGGCTGCCAACATGTTTCCCTTAGACCACAGTTCCTCATCTCTCTAAGCCCCTTTCTGTCCGATACACATGGCAGCTGTGCCCTCAGATCGCCTAACTGCGCCATGGTTCATCTTAGTTCAGGCCTACCATGGCATTCAGAGGAGTCTGTCTGTCCCCCAGCACGTAGCGTAAGACAGTCCCACAATAGAGCTTCATGCAAATGGCAGGAGGTGCCCTGCAGCTCCTCAAACCTTCAGACCGTATCTCAGAGATAGGAGCAGGTCCCACCATCTGCTTTGAGACTAATGCTCCAAAGAGTTGAGCTTGATTTTCAACTTAAGCAGATATACTACTCATTTTGGACTACTGGAAGGGAAGGGGGACCATGCCAAGGGCACTTGGCATGGCATCAAAGGTAGAGTCACAGGAAAGTCGCCTCATCTCCTTTTCATTGTCGGCAGCGGAGATGTTTCTCGCTGACCTCCCTTTCTCACCTGTCATACTTGTAGCGTATGGTTTATCTGAGGCCAACAATGTGTAGACCTGAATTTGGTTGGAAGATGGCTTTGGTGACCTCTCTGCCTGCTCTGACAGCAGCCCATGGAAAGGCAACCTTCTCCATACCTTTGCCTTTGGTTTGAGATGAAGAGCATCTCATTTTAGGGCAAGGTTTGGCATCAATGGTGCATCAAACCTGACGGTAAAATGCATTGGAGTAGTGTCTTAGTCAAGAACGGTGTAACACTGTAGTAGGAATAGAGTGACACTTAGCAAAGGAAGGTATAAGACCTTCATAGGGGTTGCTGTAATGTCTTGGAAGGGAATGGCGTACAGAAGATGGCATAGTTCACCTGGAGGGGATGATGCAACTCACCGATCAAGCGATGTACCTAGGTATCACAACGCAGTAGGGGATGATTTAGCACCACAGTAGAGGTGATGCAATATCATAGCACTGAGGAGTGTTGCCCCCCATCCCACAGTAGCAGACATCTCTTCTGTATCACCCTCCCACTTTGTGATGGTTTCCCTGGAAAGCCTTCAGCACTATGGGTGAGATGGATCACACTTGCAAAAACATATTTTGCTATGCCAACCAGAAAAAGTGAAGGCTGACTACAGGCCATGCCCCTCAGTTCCCAGAACATGGTGAGATGTGCCTCCCTGTCCACCACCCAAGAAATCAGTTCCTTCCCACGTTACTCTCCCAGCTAAAATACTCCCCACTGCTCACAGATGCCACCCTTCTGGCCCCAACTCACCCCTATAGATACACCGTTTGCTCAGGATGCCACTTGTCCTCATCTTGACTCTTTGGTTGAAGACAGCTTCTGTGTGGGAAAGAGCATAAAGTGAGCTGTGAGGACCTTGTGAAAAAAACCTGGGCACCTCCATCCTCCCTTCCTCCAAGATATGGAGCTCCCCCCCACATACATGGGCCAAGATGAGTCTTTGCTTCCTCACATCCCACGTCAGGATCCTTTTTGCCGCTCTCTCACCAGCTTGGTAGCAGATTAGTAGGAGTCAGACCTGGGACGGGAATTGCAGGTGTCAAAAATGCCTATTGGTTCAATAGGGTGGTGGTGCTTAGTTCAGATTAGAGTACGGGGAAGGTGGGAGCAATGATGGGTCACAGCCTGCGACACAAGGCACAGCATGAGTTTGGGCCTGAGCAGTGATAACTGCACCTGGAGGACACCGGTACCAATGTTGACAGAGGAAGAAATGGGCAGAAGGGTGGACAGACAGAGCAGGCGAAGCACTGTCTGGGAGGATGGGTGGAGGAATGTGTGGATTTGTGTGAGGAGAGTGGTGTAGTTGGGTAGTTGGAGAGGGCTGTATTTAGTGGCAGTAGGAGTGAATGGCAGGAAAAAGGTGACTGTATGGGGAATTGGGGAGGGGAATAGATGAATGAATTTGTAGTTAGGACGCATGGATGCACACCCAGGGAAGTGGGGGGCAGGAGAGTGTTGGAGGAATCGATGAGCAAATGCAGTTGTGTGGAATGTGAGGGAGAGGATGACAAAAAGTGCCTGGTTTGTGACTGATCTGTCGATCAGGCACCTAAAACCACCAGATCTGTGTACAGGTTGGTGGTCTGAACTCTTCCAATACTGAATAGAGCCGTAACTCAGTTGTCAAAACATTGGACAGGAGGGCCATTTGCAGCGAGGAGCCCTAGCATGGGTGAGTGGTCCTTGCAACGGTGAGGAAATCCAATCCAGCCGCCTCCCATAGGTCCTGCGCTATATATATTGGCATCATGTGTCTATCTTGGAAATGACAGGACATCTAAAATGGTACTAGACACCCGTGTTTCAACAGCTAAATCTCACCCCTCAGTTTAAGTAAGAGGAAGAGCCTCTTCCTCTTAGCTCAATAGCGGGATTCAGTGCAGGATTATTATGTATAAATGTAGGTATTTAAAATAGATACATTCAGATTAACTTCTAAACCCCTGCAAGGGGTTATGCTTGCACATAGGGCTTGGCCTTCAGGCCTGTGCTGGGCTGCACAAATCCCATGCCCTCAGATTAACCTCAGCCAGCTCATTGTAACAGAGCCGGCTCTGGAACATGCGCATTGTAATATGCTGCGTGCTGATCAGAGGCCTGTTCGATGCTGCACAACGCGGGGCTCCCAGCATCTGCGGGGGCGTAAGATTATCTGTGCTATTCTCTTTCTTTATAGGGTCAGCTCTAAGAAATGACGTTTCAGATGATACTTTGCAGAATCTGAATGTCTTTCTTACTGGGATCATAACGAACCAGCACCTTCCTCCTGGGGCAAAACATTTGGCACAGGCGGCGGGTCCCAGTGAGAAATACTTTTCTGGAAAAAGGATAATGAGGAAGATACAGCCCGAGAGCCTGGCTGGCCCTGCGCACAGCCGTGGGACACAGTCACAAGAAACTTGGCCCAGGTGGTTTTCCCGGTGAATTGGGAAAGTGAGGAGGAATTAGCTGAATGTCCCAGCCCACCTGAAGTATTAACGTGACTCAAGAAACACGGGGTAGGGCAAGGGAAAGGCAAGGAAAACTCGTGCTGTGTTTGGTTGTTACTACCGTGCTTGGAGCGGTCACGGGCACGTTTGGAGCTGAAGCAGCGGCCCCACGTGAGCTGCAGGCGCAGCAGCGCAAGGGGGTCCCGGGCAGCAAACGGTGGGGCGGGGGCACGGGGCGGGGGGCGCACGGGCCGGCCCGGCCCGGCCCGGGCACCTCTGAGACACGAGCCGCTTGTGAGGGGGGAACGCGGGTGGGAGACCTCGGGGACCCCGGCGGGGATGGGGCACGAGTGCAGCAACAGCACCTCTCTGCGGCCGCCGGCGATGGAGGCGGCGAAGGAGAGGGCGCGAAGGGAAGCGCGGAGCCCCGGGGCATCGGCCCCGGCCGCCCCTTCCCTCGGGCACAGGGAAGAGGCGCCTTCCTTAATTGCGCCCCCCTCCCTGCAGACAAGCCCAGGGAAGGGGCGGCCCCTCTCCAGGGCGGCTCACCAGGGAGGCTGGGGGCTAAGGGGACGGGAAGGAACGACCGTCGCCCTTACGCTCTGCTTTTAACACTGTGGAGCCGGCGTCGTAAGCAGCGGGTTACGGCTGTCCTAGATACTGGGGCAGACGTTGCCCTAATTCATGGAAATCCGCCTCAGGATTAAAGTGATGACTGTTAACAAAATCGGGATGGGGGTGGGGGGCGGAAGAACTGTCTCGAAAAGCCTGTCTAACCTTGCAGCCGGGAGGATGCGGTGCATGATTATGCAGTGCCCTCCCAGGCATGATAACGGAACGCCTTGATAATAGAGCTAGGAGGAGCTGTCAGCTCTTGATGATCCCGCTCGGGGTGGGATTGCCAAGGGAATGGCTCTCGGGAACCTCCCTTTTGTTCCCAGGCGAAGAGGCATCTCCCGCTCCCCTGACTCAGCCCAGCATTAACAGCAGGCTCTTATTCTATGCCAGCGCTGCCCCAGACAGACCTTCTGAGTTAATGGCCCCTTTTTCTTAACACATGTAAATCTCAAACGACTCCACAAGCATCAGCGTAAGCTTTTCGTGTAAGTCCAGGATCTGCGCAGAGCAAAAGCGGAGAGTGAGAAAAGTCAAAGAAAAAAAGAAAGGAAGGAAAGTCGGCAGGTCCAAACCCGACACCAGGGACCTGGACTTCATTCACCACCAAACGTAAGGACAGGTATAATTCCTGTCGCTTTACTCATATGAGAAAGCACGCGCTCTCTTTCTCTGGTGCTCTCAGACACTTGTATCTTTAGTCAGCCGTCCTTGCCGTCAGTTTCTTTAAACTGTACTTGGATAATCCTCCGGATTCTGGAGGACCCCCTCGTCAGAGGAATTCCTGGGCAAATAGCCCCTATTTGATGAAACTGGGAGTTGCTAAATTGATAAAAGACTAAAGATATGATTCTTTGTTCGTAGTAGAAATCCTGGTTTACTGGCAACTGCTTTTAAGGATCCCAATAACAGAATTTGTGTGCTTGCACATCCATGTTCCTGTATTTTATTTTCTGTCAGGTAAGAGACCGAATTTACAAATATCATGATCTGTGCGCGTGCCTCATTGTGAATTTGGACCTTAGCCTGCTATCCTCGACCTTAGAGATCCCAAATGCGTAGGTACCATTTGAACGAAGCGGCCTGGCAGGATGGGGCAGCAAACACAGACAGACACACAGAAGCCTCCAAGCCTTTGCCAGGGTATGGCAAGCGCAGACAGACAAATGCACACATGCATGCAGAACAGGTCTGCAATCCTTCCACGTAGAGGGAAGGAAGGATGGATGCAGACAAACACACTCACCACGGAACGGCAGCCTGCAGCAGGAGCAACGAGCAGACAGACAGAGGGACGCAGACAGACAGAGGGACGACCTCGGGACTGAAACCTGTCAGCTGCAGCATGAAAGGATGTTCACAGACGCGCTCGGAGGAGGAGAAGGAGGAGGGCTGGTCTTTGCAGGAAGCGGCAGGGACGGATGGGAGCTGCGGTCACTGCCGCAGTGCCTGGGCGGATTCCAGGAAAAGGAATGCTGCCAAATGTGCACTCTGGGATATACGGTTGGGAACCAGGGGTGCTGCCAGCCCCGCCTGCTGGGATGAGCTAGGGGCACCGGAGATGCTGCCAGCCCTGCCTGCTGGGGTGGGTGGGAGGCACTGGGTGTACGGGTGCTCCAGGCCTCTGGGCAGCTCGGGGAGGTCAGTGGAGCCGTGAGGAAAGCAGGAGCGATGGGGAACCCGCATGGAGGGTGCTTTTTGGGCCCGGACTGGGGAGCCAGGCCGGAGGGAGGGGAGGGGCACTAATAGAGAACATGCTGTGGGCTGGCCCCGTCCTGGGGGCTCCGAGCTGGGGATGCTGCCTGGGAAAGGCCTCTTGTGTGTGGCAGGGGCGTCCTGGGGAGCGAACTGTAGCAGTGCCGCACGGAGTGGGGAGGGGAGGGGGTGCTGCCCAGTAGTGCCTGCCCGCGGGGGGGTTGGAGGCGGCGGGGAGGGGGGGGGGGAAGGTGGGGGAAATCTCCCGTGTTCCCCTGAGGGAAGCCCCTCCCACCAGAAGCGAAAGTGGCTGCTGGGCAGGGAGCCATCCCATTCCTGCAGCCAAAGTGCACCCACACAGGCACTTCAGCCTGCCTTCCTGACACCCTCCCCTGACTTTTCCTTTTCCAGCGGGCCTCATCGGGTCCAAGAGGATACAGGCAGGAAGCCAGTTTTGGACCAGTGAGGAAACCTTGGAAGAAGAGATGGGCATCTTGGGTCTTTATTCTAGACGTTACTGAGCTTGCTCGGAGTAATACACCTGAGGAAAAGTGAATGCCAAAGCTCCAGACCTGGAACGGGTGCTGCTATGGGTGACCTCTGGAAGCCTACATCCAAAGACAGGGTCCCATTTTCTTGAGGGACACCGAGACCTCCTTGTTCACCAGAGGACAGACTATTTAGGTCGAGAGCTGGAGTCACCAAAGTGCACTAGGTAGCTTGTGCACAATCTTGTCAGAGGAGCAGCTGCGGGGTAGCCTGATGTCCATGCGCATGACTGTGGAGTAACAGACATGGTCAAATCCTGATTTGCTTCTGGAACAGTGAAATTTTCTTTTCCTTACCTTGCAGCATTTCATTAAGCCAGGTTTCATCAGTGTTGCTTTTCAGGAATTTTCTTCTCCCGTGTTGATTATTAAAAATGTGCCTTGAAAAACTCTCAGGATTCTTTCGAAGCATCGCTGAGACTTCTGCTGAATATTGAGAGCTTGGTGGTCTGCTTCTGGATATAAACTGTGTTCAGTGCTTGAATGGATGAATGGATGAATTTGATCCTGGGCTCCCTCCTGAACTCAGCCACCTCTTTCCATTCATCAGAGAGACAGTATGGACACCACACTGAGTACGTTTCCATCAGTGCCCCAGCAGTCCCTGCATTTTGAAATGTTCCTTCACAGTGCCCCTCCAATCCTGCAGCGCACACCCTCAGTGACGTGCTTAAAAAGAAAAAAAAGAAAGACAGAAGTAGACCCTCTGGCACCTTGCAACATGACTGTGTCTTAATTTCAGCCTCTTTAAACTGGACAGTTCCTTCAAGAGAAAACACCCAGAGGCATGTATGTTTAAGGGAGACGGTCCCGTGCTGCTATACACAGCTCAACTCATCTTCAAGTATGCCATTAAAAAGCATGTTTCATCTAGGCTTTGGTCAGATGTCCCAAACAGGCCCTATGAATCCTGCCTCGTAGTTAGGGGAGAAGAATAGAGGCCCAGGCATGAATCCCACCCAATTGTTTTAGTTCAGGAGAGTACAATGTATCCAGCTTGGCCTTAAGAATTGGTGTTAATATTGACTTTCTTAGAAATTTATCTATTGACACCAACAACAAGAGCATCAAAAGAGGGCTATGATGTTTGCTGTACCCAGCAATGAATATGCAGTCATTTCAGACACACTTTAATTTCCTTTGAGAAAGTAAAAAAGGAAAATTATGATTAGATACTGGGGGGGGGGGGGGGGGGGGGGGGGGGGAGGGGAATAATCTTATGAGAAATGAGGGTGCCCAAACATTGCAAGAGGTTTTCCAGAGTGGTTGAGGAATCTCTGCCTCTGGAGATACTGAAAATTCAGCTGGGCATGACCCTAAGCAACTTCATTTAAGTTTGAAGTTGAAGTTGGATCTAACTTGACAGTTGACCCTGTTATGAGCAGGAAGTTGGACCAGATGACCTCTGGATGCCTCTTTCAACCTAATTTATTCTATGATTTTAAGTCCTCTTTTTTTTTTTTTTTTTTTTTTTTAATTTGGAGAATCTGTCAGACTATGATCCCTGCAGAACTTCCAGCCTGAGACACACCAGGAGGGATTTGCCTCATGTGGCTGCCTGCCTGTGTATGAATGTATTTATGCATGTCTATATGTCTTAGGGTACAGAGTGAAAGAGAAGAAACAGTGGGATTCACCTCACCTAATTTGTGTATCTGCACAGTAGACCTAAAAACAGTTGGTGAAGTTTCACTTCATTTGGTTGCCTGTCAGTAGGCGTCCAATGCCATGAAAGAAGCCATAGAGTATCCCAGATACATGTATAGGTTTGAAGATATGACACAGGACTTGTGGGAGACCTACACCATCAGAAGTGGAAGAGGAAGGCCAGGGAGGCTGCTCTTTTGCCTAAAATGATCCTAAATGCTTATACCTGAGAGCTGAGCCTATCTAGTACCTTCCACTTGTTGCCAATATGGAGGAATAAACATGTCTAGACCTAGACAAGACATCTGTATTCAAAGGTGACTCCAACCTTAGAAGTATCCGTTCAGATTGTCTGTAAAGACAACTCAGGTGAGATTCACAGGTAGTTACCAAGAGGACAGACATTTATACCTAGATTAAAAAAAATTAGAAAATCTCACCTGACTTGCCTCTCATTACCTCAGTTTCCCCACATTCTCTTCACGGGCAAACACTTCTTTCCTCAGAATGTTTCTTCACTCAACAGAAGAACCAAAGGAAAGTGAATTATACTTCTTCCACTGCTTAGAAACTTTTTTTTCTGAAACTTTTCAGAAAAACAGGTTTTGTTCTGTACCACTGAAAGGGAATTTTACAGATGTGATGTGGCCAATTAGGAAACTTGGATCCTTTCTTCTTTGTGTGTAATTCTGACCAATGTTCTTTAACTGCGCAAGCCAGATTCAGTGAGAACATAACAAGAAATGTCTAACCACAGCATGGGGACCCAATTCCTTCTCCTGGGATTCTCTGATAGTTGTGAATTGCAAATATTTCATTCTCTGGTGCTTCTCCTTTTTTACCTGGCTGCCCTGACTGGGAGCCTTCTCATCATAACAGTTGTAGTGCTTGACCACCAGCTCCACAGCCCCATGTACTTCTTCCCGATGAACCCCTCCATCTCTGACCTTGGTTCCATCTCTGTCCTGGTCCTCAAATCCATGGCCAACTCCACCCTAAACACAAGGTCTATTTCTTACTCTGGATATGTTGCCCAAGTATTTTTCTTTCTTTTCTTCACTCCAGCTGACTTTGCTATCCTCACTGTCATGGTGTATGACCGCTATGTTACCGTAGGCAACCCCCTGCACTGTGAAACAAAAATGAATAAGAGAGCTTGTCTTCAGATGGCAGTCAGTGTGTGGGCTACTGTGCTTTGTATTCCACAATGTACACTGGCATCACTTTCCAGTTAACCTTCTGCCGGTGCAATGTCAATCAGTTCTTCTGTGATGTCTCCCAGCTTTTCTGCATGTCCTGCTCTGACAAGTATGTCCATGAGTTTGGGGCTGTGGTCTTTAGCCTCTGCTTATTTTCCATCTGCTTTATGTCTCTATTGGCCTCCTATGTTCAGATTTCACTGGCAGTGTTGAGAATCCCTTCTGAGGAAGGCCAACATAAAGCCTCCTCCACCTGCCTCCCCCACCTCACTGTGGCCTCTTTGTTTAGTTGTATGGGTAGTACTGCTTACATGAAGCCCATCTCCACCTTCTCATCAGCCTTGGCACCTGTAATAGCTGTGCTCTATTCTGTGTTGCCTCCAATGATAAGCCCTGCTATCTACAGCATGAAAAACAAGGACATTAAAGGAGCTATGAGGAAACTGATTAAAAGGAAACTTTGAAGGAGAAAGGAAGTGTCCCTCTTATTTGCATGACTGAGATTTTCACTTCTTCAGGCCTTCATCGAAAATAGCATGTGGGCACTTCAGGAGACCCTAAATATCTTTGCCGAGCACTACTTGAGATGCTCTGGGTAATTCATTCAAGGCGTTGACGCTTGTTGCACTCTGCATTTTCCCTACGCTTTGAAATATTTCATGTGGCTGGCCCTGATCCTTTCTAGCCAGAGTTAAAACCTGAAGTGTTTTTGCGAGGCACCTTTAACCAGGCACTTTTGGTGACCATACTTAATCTCATGTTTCGTGTCTACATTTCCATATCTCAACTGCACGTCTCATCAAAACTCATGAAAATCTTCATTTTTAGAGGTAAAACAAAGGGCATTTGAAAGATTCAGCTGGTTTCATCTTAAGATGTATGTGTAAATCATTTATCAGGAGTCCTGGCTAACCGGGGAGGTCCCAGTTGACTGGAGGTTAGCAAATGTGATGCCCATCTACAAGAAGGGCCAGAAGGAGGATCCGAGGAACTACAGGCCTGTCAGTCTGCCCTCAGTGCCAGGGAAGGCTATGGAGCAGATCATCTTGAGTGCCATCACACGGCACGTACAGGATAAGCAGGTGATCAGGCCCAGTCAGCATGGGTTTATGAAAGGCAAGTCCTGCTTGACTAACCTGGTCATCTCCTTCTATGACAAGGTGACCCACTTAGTGGATGAGGGAAAGGCTGTGGATGTTGTTTACCTGGACTTTAGTAAAGCCTTTGACACCGTTTCCCACAGCACTCTCCTGGGGAAACTGGCTGCTCATGGCGTGGACAGGCGTACTCTTTGCTGAGTAAGAAACAGGCCCAAAGAGTTGTGGTGAATGGAGTTAAATCCATTTGGCAGCCGGTCACAAGTGGTGTTCCCCAGGGCTCAGTATTGGGGCCAGTTCTGTTTAATATCTTTATCATTGCTCTGGATGAGGGGATCGAGTACATCCTCAGTAGGTTTGCAGATGACACCAAGCTGGGCGGGAGTGTTGATCTGCTGGAGGGTAGGAAGGCTCTACAGAGGGTTCTGGACAGGCTGGATTGATGGGCCGAGGCCAGCTGTACGAGATTCAACAAGGCAAAGTGCTGGGTCCTGCACTTGGGTCACAACAACCCCATGCAACGCTACAGGCTTGGGGAAGAGTGGCTGGAAAGCTGCCTGGCGGAAAAGGAGCTGGGGGTGTTGGTCGACAGCTGCCTAAATCTGAGCTGGCATTGTGCCCAGGTGGCCAAGAAGGCCAATAGTATCCTGGCTTGTATCAGAAACAGTGTGGCCAGCAGGACTAGGGAAGTGATCGTCCCTTTGTACTCGGCACTGGTGAGGCCGCACCTTGAATACTGTGTTCAGTTTTGGGCCCCTCACTACAAGAAAGACATTGAGGTGCTGGAGCATGTCCAGAGAAGGGCAACAAAGCTGGTGAAGGGTCTAGAGAACAAGTCTTACGAGGAGCAGCTGAAGGAACTGAGGTTGTTTAGCCTGGAGAAAAGGAGGCTCAAGGGAGACCTTATCGCTCTCTACAACTGCCTGAAAGGAGGTTGTAGCGAGGTGGGTGTCGGTGATTGAGTCACCATCCCCGGAGGGATTTAAAAGACGTGTAGATGTGGTGCTTAGGGACACGGTTTAGTGATGGACTTGGTAGTGTTAGGTTTACGGTTGGAGTCGATGATCTTAAGGGTCTTTTCCAACCTAAATGATTCTGTGATTCTGTGATAAATGGGCAGACAAATTGCCTGATTCACAGAATCGCAGAATCACACAGAGTCACAGAACGATTGAGGTTGGAAGGGACCTCTGGAGGTCATTTGGTCCAACTGCCCTGCTCAAGCAGGACCACCTAGAGCCAGTTGCCCAGGACAGTGTCCAGATGGCTTTTGAATACCTCTGAGGAGGGAGACTCCACGAACTCCCTGGAGAACCTGTTCTGGTGCTCAGTCACCCTCACAGTAAAAAAAGTGTTTCCAGATGTTCAGATAGAACCTCCCGTGTTTCAGTTTGTGCCCACTGCCTGTTGTCCTCTCACTGGGCACCACTGAAAAGAGCCTAGGTCAGGTTGCTCAAAGCTCCATCCAACCTGACCTTGAACACTTCCAGGGATGGGGCATCCACAACATCTCTGGGCAACCTGTTCCAGTGTCTCACCACCCTCATCGTAAAAAATTTCTTCCTTATGTCCAATTTAAATCTACCCTCTTTCAGTTTAAAACCGTTGCCCCTTGTCCTGTCACTACAGTTCCCTGGTAAAAAGTCTTTCTCCACCTTTCTTATAAGCCCCCTTTATATACTGAATGGATGCAAGAAGGTCTCCCCAGAGCCTTCTCTTCTCCAGGCTGAACAACCCCACCTCTCTCAGCCTTTCTTCATAGGAGAGGTGTTCCACCCCTCAGATCATTTTTGTGGCCCTCTTCTGGACCCACTCTAACGGATCTACGTCCTTCTTTTACTGGGGACCTCAAAGCTGGACACAGTACTCCAGATGAGGTTGCACGAGAGCGGAGTAGAGGGGGAGAAACACCTCCCTCAACCTGCTGGCCACGCTTCTTTTGAAGCAGCCCAGGATACGATTGGCTTTCTGGGCTGTGAGCACACATTACCGGCTCATGTCCAATTTCTCGTCCACCAGTATCCCTAAGTCCTTTTCCACAGGGCTGCTTTCAATCCATTCATTCCCAGTCTGCGCTGATTCTGGTGGTTGCCCCAACCCAGGTGCAGGACCTTGCACTTGGTCTTCTTGAACATCATGAGGTTCACATGAACCCACTGCTCCAGCCTGTCAAGGTCCCTCTGGATGGCATCCCTTCCCTCTAGCGAATCAGCTGCACCACTCAGCTGGGTGTCATCTGCAAACTTGCTGAGGGTGCACTCAATCCCACTGCCTATGTTGCTGATGAAGATATTAAATAGTATTGGTCCCAGTACGGACCCTTGAGGGATACCACTCATTACTGGTTTCCACCTGGACATTGAGCCATTGACTGTAACTCTTTGGATGTGGCCATCGAGCGAATTCCTTATCCACCTAACAGTCCAACCATCAAACCCATACCTCTCCAACACAGCGGCAAGAATGTGGTGGGGGACTGTACCAAAGGTCTTACAAGAAGTCCAGGTAGATGACATTGGTAGCACTCCCCTTTTCCACTGATGCAGTCACTCCATCGTAGAAGGCCACTAGATTAGTCAAGCACGACTTGCCCTTAGTGAAGCCGTAAGAATCAACATAAGTTTCTTGTGTAAGTCTGGGGTCTGCGCAGAGCAAAAGTAGGAAAAAGAAAAAAAGAAAGGAATAAAAGTCAGCAGGTCCAAAGCTGACACCAAGGATTTGGACTTCACTCACCACCAAACATAAGGACAGTTATAATTCTCCTTGCTTTACTCATATGAGAAAGTGAAGCATGCTGCCTCTCTCCACACCCCCCCTCTTCTCTCTCTCTAGTGCTCTCAGAGACTTCTATCTTTAGTCAGCCATTCTTGCTGTCAGTTTCTTTAACCTGTACTTGGATAATCTTCTGAATTCTGGGGGACCACCTCGTCAGAGGAATTCCTGGGGAGATAGCCCCTATTTGATGAAACTGAGAGTTGCTAAATTACTAAAAGACTAAAGGTATGATTCTTTGTTCGTAGTAGAAATCCTGGTATACCAGCAACTGCTGGCAAGGTACCCAATAACAAAATTCATATGCTTGCACGTCCATGTTCCTGTATTTTATTTTCTGTCAGGTAAGAGACTGAATTTACAAATATCATGATCTGTGCGCGTGCCTCATTGTGAATTTGGACCGTTTTATCTCAGCATCATTAGTGGCTCAGAGAAGACCTTGGCAGTATGCTATGCACAGTGCATGTAGGCTAGCCCGCAACAGGGACCGCAAGCTCTGAACAGAAGTCTGGCCATACACCTACCTCTGGTGGCCTGAAAACACTTCCCGCTGTGTCCCACAAAGACAGGAAAGATAAAAACTCAGTTTTGGCTCATTAGCTAAGGGATTTATAAAGGAGGGTTGCCTTGTGCTCCGACTGGCAATGAATAGGTAGGCTATATTTACAATTCTGTAAGTAACTAACTGTTACAGTGAGTGATCCCTGACACTCAGGCTAAGGGGCTGCAAAGCAGCTGGTGGGGGAGGAGGTAGAGGAATCGGGAGCAAAGCTGAGCCCAGGAAGAAGGGAGGGGTGGGGGGAAGGTGTGTTTTTAAGATAGGGTTCTATTTCTCATCATCCTACTCTGATTTGATTGGTAACAAATTAAATCGATCTATTTTTCCCTAAATCGAGTCTGTTTTGCCTGTGACCATAACTGGTGAGTGATCCCTCGCTGTCCTTGTCTCGAGTCACGAGCCCTTTTGTTGTGTTTTCTCCTCCCCATCCTGCCGGGGGAGGAGGAGTGAGCGAGCGGCTGCGTGGTGCCTTGTTGCCAGCTGGGCTTAAACCACGACAGTCCTCAATGTCTTCTTTGCTTTAGTTTTTGCCATCAGCGTCTGACGGGCCTTTGTGATGCCTCCCAGGGAATCCCTCATTGTAAGGTAGACCCTTAAAAGTCCACCAAGAGGACACTTAGCTTTTTATCAAATTTTTCCAACAGTTTTCTCTTTCTATGCATGTCTGCCTCAACAAAAAGGAACTTTGGGGTTTCCAGGATGACCTGAGTGCACTTAATGGTTTGTGTTGTTCTATCTGTTATCATTCAATGACTTTGGTTTTGTAGGTACGCTTCCTTCTCTATCAATCAGGTCAGCTTCAATGTCTAAAATTTGATGGTGGGAAACCCAGCAGGGACTCTGAAGTCCCCAACTATCTCACTTGGGAGTTTCTTTCATAGTGTACAAATAAGTATGTGTACATCTATACGTATGTATCTCTATATCCTAACTCCTCAATCCCTGGTGCTTTCAGGAGTGGTGCTTGATTCAGGCTGATGTTCCCAGAGCCTGCTACTTCAACCATTTGTGCCTGAAGGCCTACAGCTCCTGCGTGAGGCAGGCCTTCAGGCTCTATTGTGTTCCCTGGGGGACAGGTTACACGGCCCAGAAGTCAGTGGGAGAACTAGCACAAGTGAACTGCACAGAAGTGAGAGCTATAAACAACTATGGCATGCCAGATGCAGCGTGAGTCATTAAGGTCATTGTCCTGGTTTCGGCTAGGACAGAGTTAATTTTCTTCCTAGTAGCTGGTATAGTGCTGTGTTTTGGATTTAGTAGGAGAAGAATGTTGATAACACACTGATGTTTTTAGTTGTTGCTAAGTAGTGTTTATACTAAGTCAAGGATTTTTCAGCTTCTCGTGCCCAGCCAGCAAGAAGGCTGGAGGGGCACAAGAAGCTGGGAGGGGACACCATCAGGACAGCTGACCCAAACTGGCCAAAGAGCTATTCCATACCATATGACATCATGCCCAGTATATAAACTGGGGGGAGTTAACTGGGAGGGGGGATCGCGGCTCGGGAACTAACTGGGCATCGGTCAACGAGTGGTGAGCAATTGCATTGTGCACCACTTACTTTGTATAGTTTAATTCTTTTAGTATTGCTATTGTCATATTATTATTATTATCATTATCATTGTTTTTCATTCCTTTCTGTCCTATTAAACTGTCTTTATCTCAACTCACGAGTTTTTTTTTTCCTGATTCTCTCCCCCATCCCAGGGGTGGGGGGGCAGTGAGCGAGCGGCTGCGTGGTGCTTAGCTGCCGGCTGGGGTTAAACCACGACAGTCATCTTTCCACTTGCTGTGTGCACCTTCTGCCTGTAGGTCTGAGTCTCTTCCGCAAGCATCTGGAAACTATGGAGAGAGGCTGCCCGTGTTTTGAACTGCCGTGTGGAACATAAAAACACTGAGATGGCAAAATAACTGTGATAAAAGCAGTCATTGTCTTCTATTCTACGTAGACAAGCAGATACTGAACACTGAGTAAAATGTCTAAACTAAATAGTGTTAAACTAATAGCCTTCTGATCTCTTCTGTCTTCTAGGTATGGGATGTCAGTATTGATGATAATGTTGATTGTGTGTTTCTAAAATATGTAAAAGCACAACTGAAGCATGTACTCATGTGCTGAAGAAACTGCATTTAGTGTACTTAGAGAATAACAAATTTTGGCTGGTCTTCCTTAGCGACTGAATTACTGAGAAAGAACATGCATCGCAAGCGGGGGACATTTCAGAGGAAACCTTGCCTTAAGACAGCAAAAATTGAGGTGTTTAAACATTTCTTGTTGTCAGTCTGTTCCAAAGGGACCATCAACGATTGGTTGAAACTGATATCTTCTTCATGGAAATAGACGGGAAAGATCATGTGAAATAATCAAAGCCAAAAATGGAAAACCAGATCTTTTAACTGTGAAAATAAGGTACAAAGGCAAGAAAAGTGAAATGAAAGCAATTCAAATGGGGAAGAAAAGAAGTTTTTGTACTCAATGACCAAATCTTTTAATTTCACAGAATTTGCTTCTCATCTGGAAAAGAGAGATTGACTAAATTTAAGTGAAACATAACTATGGAATAGCTACTCAGAACTTTTTTTAGGTTGGTACTAAGTACAAATTTAATTCCAGTAATTCCAATCAAATCTGATTTTTGTTTGTTTTCCTACTGTAATTGATAGGAAATGTCCAGTAATTGTATTGATTTTTTGTTGTTGTATGAAAGAAAGGAAGGAAGCAAGGAAAGAAGGAAGGAAAGGGAAAAAGGAGGGGGAAAAAGGAAATGAGGGAAGGGAAGGGAAGGGAAGGGAAGGGAAGGGAAGGGGATGAAAGATTCAAAGTTAACAAGTAGTCAGTTAAGACTGAAGATTCAAATGTGAGTAGCTAGAATTGAATGAAACCTCTGCTACAAGAGACAGCACTGCCCCTAAAGGCAATCAGTCCAATTAGACACAGGCAGTAGGCTAGATCAGACTAATTCTGTCCTTTGAATCACACATCCCTTGATGCTTTCAGCTATTTTTCAGACCTTTTTGGTTAACAATTGATCATCAGCTGGCTCAGGATGCACAATTCATAGTGTTAGACATCTAAGACATGTCTAAGTCTGAAGGAGTCACTCTGTTCCCACTTTACAGACAATGGAGGGAAAGTTGACATTCAAAATAGCATTTCATCTGCTGTAAGTATATAATTAGCTTGTTACCTCCCATTGCCCATAGAGGGAGCATTAAGTTCTGAACAACCAACTATGACATTTCTAAAATCAGCTGAAATCAATCCCACCCATAGGGGAAACAGGGATTTCAAGAGACTACTTAAACCTGGAGTAAGTCGTGTGTCAGAGGTAGCTCAGCTGTTCTCTTCTTGGCTAAAAAAAAAAAAGATGCATTGAGGTCTCTACCTTTTCAGTTGTATCCAATTCAACTAAATTGAAACAACTTTAACGAATCCTTTTCTTCTTCTCTGTGAGGCTAGTCTTTGGCAACTGGCATTTATGATATCTGTGTGAAGGGCAAGTAAATTCCATTTATGATGCTTCGGAGAAAACATGCCTGACGTTCCATGGAATATTTCATGTGCTAATGTCACAGATTATTCAAGCTGTGGCAGGAGAGCATCTGCATTTAAATTACAATTTAAAATCTGCAGTGTAAGCTGACTGTAGGAGTCATCAGCCCAACACTGTCCCTAATGTAAGAAAACAAAGGAAATTCTTGTAGTGAAATTTACATGATGCATTTTGGAGGCACTGGATGGCAGAACTGCTGAAGGTAGGACACTTACTTCAAAATGCTTGTTGTGAATACATAAAGCAAATCCAAGGAAGAACTAAGACCAGAACTTAAAGGTCCTCATAGCCACTAAACAAGAATTACACAAAGTGAGAGTTGTTTCTGAGAGGTGTTCTGCATTAGGGAGTAAAATGCTAATCTAGCAGTAAAACAATGACTGCTGTGAGTTTTATTGACTTTAATTAACAGCTAATGACCAAAGCAATAGTCTAAAACTTTCACAAGGGATCAAAGAGCAGAATTAGGTAGATTCTACTTCAGCTACATGGATCTAACAAGTTAAGAAAACTAGTGTGAATGTGTGCCATTACAAACTGCAGGGAATTTTTAATGTCATTCTCTATTCTGTTATGCACAGGTTGTATTGAGCTATCTCTCAAAATCTGGAGCTTCAAATAACACAGTGTTCTCTGATTATTCCTTCTTCCTTTGCCTGTCTACAGACAGAGTTTTGTTTTGGCTTAGTCTGCTGCTGCTTTCTTTGGTCTGTGGGTGTTTCAGTTGCCAGCTGGGCTTTCCTCCAGTGACAGGAGTTGGTTTAGGTCTTCCCTTCCTAGCTTCTGCTTGCTCCATTTGGGGGTGCTTTCCCTGTAGTTGGGCTCTTTGAAGTCTTTCTGTCCCACTGGCAGCTGAGGAAGGCTGTGCATATGAGCCAAAGCCTCCCACAGCCTGAGCTGCCTTGGCTTTCATCTAAGGTTGCGTTCCTCTAAAGCTAACGTCAGATGTCTTGGAGGAAGGCTGTCTGCCCTGCCAGTCCACTCAGTAGAAAAAACTAGGTCCTGGCAGAGCGTAAGCAGGTGCTTCTAAGAGGAGCAGGACCCACTGCACCCCAAGGTAGCAAAATGCTTTTGCTTTCTTTGGACTGTGGGTGTTTCGGTTGTCAGCTGGGCATTCCCTTCAGTGCAGAAAGCTCCTATGGAACCAGTTGGGACCACAGGCCTGACATTCGGGGGGAGCACATGTTCTCAGCAATTAACCCTACACCCATAACGGAGCCAACCCTTTAATGCCAACTCCTCACAGTGTATGCTTGGTCACTATCCCAAACTATGAAACTTAGAGAGCACTAACATCATGCGCTTTCAGCACGCATAGCCATTGCCTTCTTACTTTGTTCAGCTAAGCCAGTTCTAGAGTCACACCCTTCGATCCAGTGGCTCTCCAGAGATTCCCAAGAGACTCCTCACTTGTGTAACTGGCTGAAGCACCGAGACCTTGGTGCAGTGACTACCCGTCTGACAGTCTGTCCATTTGATTCCTCCCAGATGAAGCCAACAGAAGGACCAGAACTAGGAAACCACACTCTGCTGACTGAATTTGTCCTCTCTGGATTGTCCAACCACCCAGCACTGCAGCACTTGCTGTTCTTCACATTCTGCTTGATTTACACCATCACCATCATTGGGAACCTTCTCATCTTCATGGTCACAGTACACCCCACCCTCCGCATGCCCATGTACTTCTTCCTCCAGGTCTTGTCCTTCCTGGATATTTCCACAGCATCGAGTGTTGTTCCCAAGATGCTGGTAAACTTCCTGTCAGAGGACAGGAGCATTTCCTACATGGGCTGTGCCACGCAGCTCTACTGTGTGATTTTCTTAGCAGCCACTGAATGGTACATTTTGGCAGCCATGGCCTATGACCGTTACGTGGCCATATGCAACCCCCTTAGATATGCAATCATCATGAACTGCAGAGTTTGTCATTCCTTGGTCCTGCTGTCATGCTGCAGTGGTAATGTTGTGTCTGTGGTGCAGACAGCTTGGGTGTTCACATTGCCGTTTTGCGGACCCAAGAAGATTAACTACTTCTTCTGTGATATTCCCCCACTCATCATGCTCTCCTGCACCGACACCTCTTCATATGAAAAGCAGATCATTACAGCCACAGTGCTGGTCATCTTTGCACCATTTTGTCTCATCCTGGTATCCTATGCCTGCATCATCTCCAGCATCCTGAAGATTTCCTCTGCAGAGGGCAGGCACAAGACCTTCTCCACCTGTTCCTCACACCTTATTGTTGTAACATTGTACTGTGGAAGTGGGACCTTGATTTACTTACAGCCCAAAGCCAATTACTCTCAAGACGCTAAGAAAGTCCTAGCTCTCATATACACAACCATAATTCCCACATTAAACCCCCTGATTTACAGCCTGAGGAATAAAGATGTGAAAGAAGTACTAATCAGAATGATGGCTGAGCTGATGAAGAAATAAATCTTTTCTTGTCCATAAATATGTAGTTTAAAAATGTTATTTCCATTTTTGGTGAGTGTGTAAGGTTTACTAGCTCACTGCAAACACCAGAAACAAAGAGATGTTTCATACTTGAGAATATTTTGTCCTTATTCTTGGCTTCAGAAGCAAATTATTTGGAATTTCCATTTCCATTTCTTCCTTGGGAGTAAGAAATGTATACCAGACATTCCTTCTAAAACAGAGCAGCCAAAGACCACCCCACTTCCCACATCTTCTTCAGGTATTCAGGTTAGAAGTTCTCACTTTCATTGCAGGAGCTCAGTTGCCCCTCTCACTTAAGAAATATTCTTACAGGCTAAGCATACCCAAATCGATAGTGAGTAGGCGTGTTGCTGTGACTTTTTTTTCCCTTGTTACATGGTTTCCATTCCTTCCAGCAGAAAAGAGATCCACTGAATGAAAGTGATAAAGAAATTACTTCATTTCTTTAAGAGACTCATGTTTTTTATTGAAGGTGTGGGGAAGGCAAAGGAAAGGAAGAGAAACTAATGCTCATTCCTTGTTTCCAGCAAGAACTAAGGATTTCATACAGTACAGTGTCCACAAGCATCTTGGAGTCTGAGTCATGGGATAATTAGTATTCTGCATCTCTCAGCTGGAGAAATTCATCCAGGCATGATAACAGGACAGTTTCAAGAGGGGTACTGAGATCTCCACAAGCACACAGAGAAAAGGGATGCTATGACCTTGGAGTATTCATTTGGGAGGGGGTAGGAAAACAGCGCTAGCTTTCTCTGGCAGAGAAGGAAACTGAAACTAGTCTCCTGCATGGCCAAGGGAAGTTGTGGGTCCATAAGTGCCCCTGTGAAAGTGTGGCATTACTCTGTATGTGCCATATCACCTGGTAATCCCAGCACCTGGCCAGATTTCCCAAGTAGCTCCTATGTTCTGTTTCTTCTCCAGCGCGGCACAGGGGAAGCTTCCGCTTCCACAAGACCACAAGGAGCAAGAAAAGCCCTCTCTTGGGAGTCATCTCCACTAGGGTAAGCCTTTGGCTGTCAGAAATCAACATACACCTTAAGAAACCTAAGCACTGGTTTAATGCAGCTGTACCCCCTAGGGCTAAACTTCAGCATTCTCTGTAGTTGCCTAAAGATAGTGCTGTTTTGGATACAATTATGGGGCTTGCGGGTATAACCCATGGCATACAGGAAACTTATGCTCCTTTCCACTGATACCTCACCCTGCGTGAAAGCACTCTAGATGCCATGGGGTCTTAATTTTGAATTTTGCATTTCTTACATTCAACTCGGATCACTTGGTGTGGGATCGTGGGGTTTCTGGACAGGGTAAATCGTTAGGAAACAGGGAAGGGAAAAGAATAGTAGAATCTACAGAGACGACACATCTGTGACTCCCATGAGAATAAATTCTGTCACCATGGCTTGGTTTTGCAAATGAGGCAGTCTTGAAGCATCTGCTTATTGTAAACAAGACTTTCCAAAGCGAGAAAGGAATCCATAGCATTCTTCTTTATGGATGTAGTTTAGTGACCTGCTATGAGCGCAGGTTTCTGTTGGGATAGGGTTGCATTACACTCTTTAAGATCTATGAAGTCCCGCATTGTATTTGTATTGGGTTTATGTGGCAAGGGTTGAGGATGGAGGGGAGATGCAGAGGTGCAGGGAGGAGAGCTGCAGAGCTGCAGGGAGAAGAGACCAAGAGCTGCCCCCATGTCAGACAGAGCCAAGGCTCCAACACAGACCAATCGCTGCCCAAAACAGAGCCAATCAGCAACGCTAGTGGTGCCTCCCTGATAACATGTTTACGCTGCGCAGCAGCTGTGAGGAGTGAGAAAATGTGAGAGAAACAGCCCTGCAGACACCAAGGTCAGTGAAGAAGGAGGGGGAGGAGGTGCTCCAGGTGATGGTGCAGAGAGTCCCCTGCAGCCCATGGAGAAGACCATGGTGGAGCAGGTTGTCCCCCTGCAGTCCATGGAGGACCACGGTGGAACAGATATCCACACCGCAGACCAGCGAGGACCCCATGCTGGAGCAGGCGGACATGCCTTGAAGAAAGCTGCAGCCAATGGAGAGCCCATGCAGGAGCAGACTCCTGGCAGGAACTGTGGCCTGTCAGGGACCAATGCTGGAGCAGTCCGTTCCTGACGGACTGTGCCCCAGGGAAAGGACCCATGCTGGAGCAGTTCTTGAAGAACTGCAGCCTGTGGGAAGGACTCACATTGGAGAAGTTTGTGAAGGACTGTATCCTGTGGGAAGGACCCCATGCTGGAGCAGGGGAAGAGCATGAGGAGGAAGGAGCGGCAGAGGCTGTTACGAACTGACCGCAACCCCTGTTCCCCATTCTCCCTGGGCCGCTCAGGGGGGAGGAGGTAAAAGAGTGAGGAATGAAGTTGAGCCTAGGAAGAAGAGAGGTGGTGGGAAGGTGGTTTTAGTTTTGTTTTTATTTCTCAGTATCCTACTCTGTTATTAATTGGCAATAAATTAAATTAATTTTCCCAAGATGAGTCTCTTTTACCCACGATGGTATCTGGTGAGTGATCTCCCTGTCCTTATTTTCTCCCCCCGTCCTGCTGAGGAAGGGGAGTGATACAGCGGCTTGGTGGGCACCTGGCAGCCAGCCAAGGTCAACACAGTATTGAAGGTCACCAACGAGACCATTCACCATAATTCTGATTATCAAATGGCACTTCAGTTTTTCCAGCTTCACCTCCAATTAATATTTTCACTGTTCCTCTCCAGGTATAGTGAATCTTTCTGTAACCAGAAGACTGAAGAGCATTGTTTTACTATGGTACAAGGTCAAGCTCTACTGTCAAGCTCAAACTCCAGCTGTGTGAAGTTAAACTCCGTAGTGCAGATGCCTACAGCCCTGCTGGTCTCCTGAGACCCTCTCTGCTCAGTGAAGAGAACCTGGCACATGCAGGGCATGATCCTTCAGGCCAGAAGTTGCTGTCTGCTTCAGGGTGAGACACTTTTACCCTGGACTGCTGCATAGATCTCTTGTCACCTGTGAAAGGACACAAGCTAATAGGATTTGTACTGCCTTCCATGGAGATGTCTTCTCATGGAGGTTTTAACACAACAGCTAGTTGCGTGAGGTTCCATGGACTCATGGACATCTTGACAAGTGAGTCATTGCTGACCACAAGGTGAGCCAAACAGTCCTCTAGACTTCACTGAGTTATCAGTTAGATCTCCTCTGCCTGCAGGGGAAACCAAGAAACCTAGCTTGCTTGCAGATACCTACACAGCAGGCACCTAAACCTATATGATGGGAATCTCTCCCTAGTATAAGGGAGGTGCATTTCACCCACTCATCCCACCCTTTAACGCCAGCATCCGTAACGTTAAACACATTTATAACTTCTTTTCTTTCCCCCCTGCCGTTAAAACACAAAGGCTTTTCATGAATATTAATGGCCACCTATTATTTTCTCCCTAAATACAGTTCCAAAGAAAACGCATTCTGTTCCCTCCAGTCCTTTTGCTCAGCTGTATCTATGCTATAAATTGGTCTCTCATTCACGTGGGAATATGAGACACCTTAGTGAGAATGCTAAACTGTGTAGCTTTCCATTGGGCTAGATTGTGATTGTCCCAACAAGGCCAGCTAGGGAAATTATAAACTACCTCACAGCTGCTTGGGCTTTGGAAGGACCACATACCAAATCAAATACTGCCATTGAGAGGAATATCAGTGCAGCTGTTCAAAAAGTCCACTCTGTTTATTAGGATTAAATAAAATCCATTAGGATTAGATAAAATCCACTGCAAGCAAGGAAAAGACAGACCAGATGAATTTCCATGGCACTTACAGCTGTGCGTGTGAAGCTCACCCATCCCCTGTTCTTAGGCACCTGCAGTGTAGGCATCCAAACGTGATGTGGTGAGCCCCCTTTACAGTCAATGAGGGGCAGGGGAGAGAGGGGTGTACTGGGATACGGTCTTTCCAGAGGGCTTTTTTTTCCCCCATGTGAGAGGATTCTCTCGTTTGACTGACCACGCCTCTGGAGGAGCCTGTTCACTCCCGCCGTCTCTGGAAAGACCATAGTTGGCACACTTCTCAGTCTCTGCCACTAAGGGTGCTGAAGCCTCTCCATAGTTTCCAGATGCTTGTGGAAGAGACTCAGACCTGCAGGCAGAAGGTGCACACAGCAAGTGGAAAGATGACCTTAATGACTCACGCTGCATCTGGCATGCCATAGTTGTTTATAGCTCTCACTTCTGTGCAGTTCACTTGTGCTAGTTCTCCCACTGACTTCTGGGCCGTGTAACCTGTCCCCCAGGGAACACAATAGAGCCTGAAGGCCTGCCTCACGCAGGAGCTGTAGGCCTTCAGGCACAAATGGTTGAAGTAGCAGGCTCTGGGAACATCAGCCTGAATCAAGCACCACTCCTGAAAGCACCAGGGATTGAGGAGTTAGGATATAGAGATACATACGTATAGATGTACACATACTTATTTGTACACTATGAAAGAAACTCCCAAGTGAGATAGTTGGGGACTTCAGAGTCCCTGCTGGGTTTCCCACCATCAAATTTTAGACATTGAAGCTGACCTGATTGATAGAGAAGGAAGCGTACCTACAAAACCAAAGTCATTGAATGATAACAGATAGAACAACACAAACCATTAAGTGCACTCAGGTCATCCTGGAAACCCCAAAGTTCCTTTTTGTTGAGGCAGACATGCATAGAAAGAGAAAACTGTTGGAAAAATTTGATAAAAAGCTAAGTGTCCTCTTGGTGGACTTTTAAGGGTCTACCTTACAATGAGGGATTCCCTGGGAGGCATCACAAAGGCCCGTCAGACGCTGATGGCAAAAACTAAAGCAAAGAAGACATTGAGGACTGTCGTGGTTTAAGCCCAGCTGGCAACAAGGCACCACGCAGCCGCTCGCTCACTCCTCCTCCCCCGGCAGGATGGGGAGGAGAAAACACAACAAAAGGGCTCGTGACTCGAGACAAGGACAGCGAGGGATCACTCACCAGTTATGGTCACAGGCAAAACAGACTCGATTTAGGGAAAAATAGATCGATTTAATTTGTTACCAATCAAATCAGAGTAGGATGATGAGAAATAGAACCCTATCTTAAAAACACACCTTCCCCCCACCCCTCCCTTCTTCCTGGGCTCAGCTTTGCTCCCGATTCCTCTACCTCCTCCCCCACCAGCTGCTTTGCAGCCCCTTAGCCTGAGTGTCAGGGATCACTCACTGTAACAGTTAGTTACTTACAGAATTGTAAATATAGCCTACCTATTCATTGCCAGTCGGAGCACAAGGCAACCCTCCTTTATAAATCCCTTAGCTAATGAGCCAAAACTGAGTTTTTATCTTTCCTGTCTTTGTGGGACACAGCGGGAAGTGTTTTCAGGCCACCAGAGGTAGGTGTATGGCCAGACTTCTGTTCAGAGCTTGCGGTCCCTGTTGCGGGCTAGCCTACATGCACTGTGCATAGCATACTGCCAAGGTCTTCTCTGAGCCACTAATGATGCTGAGATAAAACGGTCCAAATTCACAATGAGGCACGCGCACAGATCATGATATTTGTAAATTCAGTCTCTTACCTGACAGAAAATAAAATACAGGAACATGGACGTGCAAGCATATGAATTTTGTTATTGGGTACCTTGCCAGCAGTTGCTGGTATACCAGGATTTCTACTACGAACAAAGAATCATACCTTTAGTCTTTTAGTAATTTAGCAACTCTCAGTTTCATCAAATAGGGGCTATCTCCCCAGGAATTCCTCTGACGAGGTGGTCCCCCAGAATTCAGAAGATTATCCAAGTACAGGTTAAAGAAACTGACAGCAAGAATGGCTGACTAAAGATAGAAGTCTCTGAGAGCACTAGAGAGAGAGAAGAGGGGGGGTGTGGAGAGAGGCAGCATGCTTCACTTTCTCATATGAGTAAAGCAAGGAGAATTATAACTGTCCTTATGTTTGGTGGTGAGTGAAGTCCAAATCCTTGGTGTCAGCTTTGGACCTGCTGACTTTTATTCCTTTCTTTTTTTCTTTTTCCTACTTTTGCTCTGCGCAGACCCCAGACTTACACAAGAAACTTATGTTGATTCTTACGGCTTCACTAAGGGCAAGTCGTGCTTGACTAATCTAGTGGCCTTCTACGATGGAGTGACTGCATCAGTGGAAAAGGGGAGTGCTACCAATGTCATCTACCTGGACTTCTTGTAAGACCTTTGGTACAGTCCCCACCACATTCTTGCCGCTGTGTTGGAGAGGTATGGGTTTGATGGTTGGACTGTTAGGTGGATAAGGAATTCGCTCGATGGCCACATCCAAAGAGTTACAGTCAATGGCTCAATGTCCAGGTGGAAACCAGTAATGAGTGGTATCCTCAAGGGTCCGTACTGGGACCAATACTATTTAATATCTTCATCAGCAACATAGGCAGTGGGATTGAGTGCACCCTCAGCAAGTTTGCAGATGACACCCAGCTGAGTGGTGCAGCTGATTCGCTAGAGGGAAGGGATGCCATCCAGAGGGACCTTGACAGGCTGGAGCAGTGGGTTCATGTGAACCTCATGATGTTCAAGAAGACCAAGTGCAAGGTCCTGCACCTGGGTTGGGGCAACCACCAGAATCAGCGCAGACTGGGAATGAATGGATTGAAAGCAGCCCTGTGGAAAAGGACTTAGGGATACTGGTGGACGAGAAATTGGACATGAGCCGGTAATGTGTGCTCACAGCCCAGAAAGCCAATCGTATCCTGGGCTGCTTCAAAAGAAGCGTGGCCAGCAGGTTGAGGGAGGTGTTTCTCCCCTCTACTCCGCTCTCGTGCAACCTCATCTGGAGTACTGTGTCCAGCTTTGAGGTCCCCAGTAAAAGAAGACGTAGATCCGTTAGAGTGGGTCCAGAAGAGGGCCACAAAAATGATCTGAGGGGTGGAACACCTCTCCTATGAAGAAAGGCTGAGAGAGGTGGGGTTGTTCAGCCTGGAGAAGAGAAGGCTCTGGGGAGACCTTCTTGCATCCATTCAGTATATAAAGGGGGCTTATAAGAAAGGTGGAGAAAGACTTTTTACCAGGGAACTGTAGTGACAGGACAAGGGGCAACGGTTTTAAACTGAAAGAGGGTAGATTTAAATTGGACATAAGGAAGAAATTTTTTTACGATGAGGGTGGTGAGACACTGGAACAGGTTGCCAGAGATGTTGTGGATGCCCCATCCCTGGAAGTGTTCAAGGTCAGGTTGGATGGAGCTTTGAGCAACCTGACCTAGGCTCTTTTCAGTGGTGCCCAGTGAGAGGACAACAGGCAGTGGGCACAAACTGAAACACGGGAGGTTCTATCTGAACATCTGGAAACACTTTTTTTACTGTGAGGGTGACTGAGCACCAGAACAGGTTCTCCAGGGAGTTCGTGGAGTCTCCCTCCTCAGAGGTATTCAAAAGCCATCTGGACACTGTCCTGGGCAACTGGCTCTAGGTGGTCCTGCTTGAGCAGGGCAGTTGGACCAAATGACCTCCAGAGGTCCCTCCAACCTCAATCGTTCTGTGACTCTGTGTGATTCTGCGATTCTGTGAATCAGGCAATTTGTCTGCCCATTTATCACAGAATCACAGAATCATTTAGGTTGGAAAAGACCCTTAAGATCATCGACTCCAACCGTAAACCTAACACTACCAAGTCCATCACTAAACCGTGTCCCTAAGCACCACATCTACACGTCTTTTAAATCCCTCCGGGGATGGTGACTCAATCACCGACACCCACCTCGCTACAACCTCCTTTCAGGCAGTTGTAGAGAGCGATAAGGTCTCCCTTGAGCCTCCTTTTCTCCAGGCTAAACAACCTCAGTTCCTTCAGCTGCTCCTCGTAAGACTTGTTCTCTAGACCCTTCACCAGCTTTGTTGCCCTTCTCTGGACATGCTCCAGCACCTCAATGTCTTTCTTGTAGTGAGGGCCCAAAACTGAACACAGTATTCAAGGTGCGGGCCTCACCAGTGCCGAGTACAAAGGGACGATCACTTCCCTAGTCCTGCTGGCCCACACTGTTTCTGATACAAGCCAGGATACTATTGCCTTCTTGGCCACCTGGGCACATGCCAGCTCAGATTTAGGCAGCTGTCGACCAACACCCCCAGCTCCTTTTCCGCCAGGCAGCTTTCCAGCCACTCTTCCCCAAGCCTGTAGCGTTGCATGGGGTTGTTGTGACCCAAGTGCAGGACCCAGCACTTTGCCTTGTTGAATCTCGTACAGCTGGCCTCGGCCCATCAATCCAGCCTGTCCAGAACCCTCTGTAGAGCCTTCCTACCCTCCAGCAGATCAACACTCCCGCCCAGCTTGGTGTCATCTGCAAACCTACTGAGGATGTACTCGATCCCCTCATCCAGAGCATGATAAAGATATTAAACAGAACTGGCCCCAATACTGAGCCCTGGGGAACACCACTTGTGACGGCTGCCAAATGGATTTAACTCCATTCACCACAACTCTTTGGGCCTGTTCTTACTCAGCAAAGAGTACGCTGTCCACGCCAATGAGCAGCCAGTTTCCCCAGGAGAGTGCTGTGGGAAACGGTGTCAAAGGCTTTAACTAAAGTCCAGGTAAACAACATCCACAGCCTTTCCCTCATCCACTAAGTGGTCACCTTGTCATAGAAGGAGATGACCAGGTTAGTCAAGCAGGACTTGCCTTTCATAAACCCATGCTGACTGGGCCTGATCACCTGCTTATCCTGTACGTGCCGTGTGATGGCACTCAAGATGATCTGCTCCATAGCCTTCCCTGGCACTGAGGGCAGACTGACAGGCCTGTAGTTCCTCGGATCCTCTTCTGGCCCTTCTTGTAGATGGGCATCACATTTGCTAACCTCCAGTCAACTGGGACCTCCCCGGTTAGCCAGGACTCCTGATAAATGATTTACACATACATCTTAAGATGAAACCAGCTGAATCTTTCAAATGCCCTTTGTTTTACCTCTAAAAATGAAGATTTTCATGAGTTTTGATGAGACGTGCAGTTGAGATATGGAAATGTAGACACGAACATGAGATTAAGTATGGTCACCAAAAGTGCCTGGTTAAAGGTGCCTCGCAAAAACACTTCAGGTTTTAACTCTGGCTAGAAAGGATCAGGGCCAGCCACATGAAATATTTCAAAGCGTAGGGAAAATGCAGAGTGCAACAAGCGTCAACGCCTTGAATGAATTACCCAGAGCATCTCAAGTAGTGCTCGCAAAGATATTTAGGGTCTCCTGAAGTGCCCACATGCTATTTTCGATGAAGGCCTGAAGAAGTGAAAATCTCAGTCATGCAAATAAGAGGGACACTTCCTTTCTCCTTCAAAGTTTCCTTTTAATCAGTTTCCTCATAGCTCCTTTAATGTCCTTGTTTTTCATGCTGTAGATAGCAGGGCTTATCATTGGAGGCAACACAGAATAGAGCACAGCTATTACAGGTGCCAAGGCTGATGAGAAGGTGGAGATGGGCTTCATGTAAGCAGTACTACCCATACAACTAAACAAAGAGGCCACAGTGAGGTGGGGGAGGCAGGTGGAGGAGGCTTTATGTTGGCCTTCCTCAGAAGGGATTCTCAACACTTGCCAGGTGAAATCTGAACATAGGAGGCCATAGAGACATAAAGCAGATGGAAAATAAGCATGAGGCTAAAGACCAACAGCCCCAAACTCATGGACATACTTGTCAGAGCAGGACATGCAGAAAAGCTGGGAGACATCACAGAAGAACTGATTGACATTGCCCGGCAGAAGGTTAACTGGCAAAGTGATGCCAGTGTACATTGTGGAAATACAAAGCACAGTAGCCCACACACTGACTGCCATCTGAAGACAAGCTCTCTTATTCCATTTTTGTTTCACAGTGCAGGGGGTTGCCTACGGTAACATAGCGGTCATACACCATGACAGTGAGGATAGCAAAGTCAGCTGGAGTGAAGAAAAGAAAGAAAAATACTTGGGCAACATATCCAGAGTAAGAATAGACCTTGTGTTTAGGGTGGAGTTGGCCATGGATTTGAGGACCAGGACAGAGATGGAACCAAGGTCAGAGATGGAGGGGTTTCATCGGGAAGAAGTACATGGGGCTGTGGAGCTGGTGGTCAGCACTACAACTGTTTATGATGAGAAGGCTCCCAGTCAGGGCAGCCAGGTAAAAAAGAGAAGCACCAGAGAATGAAATATTTGCAATTCACAACTATCAGAGAATCCAGGAGAAGGAATTGGGTCCCCATGCTGTGGTTAGACATTTCTTGTTATGTTCTCACTGAATCTGGCTTTGCGCAGTTAAAGAACATTGGTCAGAATTACACAACAAAGAAGAAAGGATCCAAGTTTCCTAATTGGCCACATCACATCTGTAAAATTCCCTTTCAGTGGTACAGAACAAAACCTGTTTTTTCTGAAAAGTTTCAGAAAAAAAAGTTTCTAAGCAGTGGAAGAAGTATAATTCACTTTCCTTTGGTTCTTCTGTTTGAGTGAAGAAACATTCTGAGGAAAGAAGTGTTTGCCCGTGAAGAGAATGTGGGGAACTGAGGTAATGAGAGGCAAGTCAGGTGAGATTTTTCTAATTTTTTTTAATCTAGGTATAAATGTCTGTCCTCTTGGTAACTACCTGTGAATCTCACCTGAGTTGTCTTTACAGACAATCTGAACGGATACTTCTAAGGTTGGAGTCACCTTTGAATACAGATGTCTTGTCTAGGTCTAGACATGTTTATTCCTCCATATTGGCAACAAGTGGAAGGTACTAGATAGGCTCAGCTCTCAGGTATAAGCATTTAGGATCATTTTAGGCAAAAGAGCAGCCTCCCTGGCCTTCCTCTTCCACTTCTGATGGTGTAGGTCTCTCCAACAAGTCCTGTGTCATATCTTCAAACCTTATACATGTATCTGGGATACTCTATGGCTTCTTCATGGCATTGGACGCCTACTGACATGGCAACCAAATGAAGTGAAACTTCACCAACTGTTTTTTAAGGTCTACTGTGCAGATACTACAAATTAGGTGAGGTGAATCCCACTGTTTCTTCTCTTTCACTCTGTACCCTAAGACATATAGACATGCATAAATACATTCATACACAGGCAGGCAGCCACATGAGGCAATCCCTCCTGGGTGTGTCTCAGGCTGGAAGTTCTGCAGGGATCATAGTCTGAACAGATTCTCCAAATTAAAAAAAAAAAAAAAAAAAAAAAGAGGACTTTAAAATCATAGAATAAATTAGGTTGAAAGAGGCATCCAGAGGTCATCTGGTCCAACTTCCTGCTCATAACAGGGTCAACTGTCAAGTTAGATCCAACTTTCAACTTCAAACTTAAATGAGTTGCCTTAGGGGTTCAATGCCCAGCTGAATTTTTCAGTATCTCCAGAGGCAGAGATTCCTCACACCACTCTGGAAACTTCTTGCAATGTTTGGGCACCCTCATTTCTCATAAGATTATTCCCCTCCCCCCCCCCCCCCCCCCCCCCCCCCCCCCCCCCACCGCCCCCCCCCCCCCCCCAGTATCTAATCATAATTTTCCTTTTACTTTCTCAAAGGAATTAAAGTGTGTCTGAAATGACTGCATATTCATTGCTGGGTACAGCAAACAATCATAGCCCTCTTTTGATGCTCTTGTTGTTGGTGTCAATAGATAAATTTCTAAGAAAGTCAATATTAACACATTCTTAAGGCCAAGCTGGATAACATTGTACTCTCCTGAACTAAAACAATTGGGTGGATTCATGCCTGGGCCTCTATTCTTCTCCCCTAACTACGAGGCAGGATTCATAGGGCCTGTTTGGGACATCTGACCAAAGCCTAGATGAACACATGCTTTTTAATGGCATACTTGAAGATGAGTTGAGCTGTGTATAGCAGCACGGGACCGTCTCCCTTAAACATTACATGCCTCTGGGTGTTTTCTCTTGAAGGAACTGTCCAGTTTAAGAGGCTGAAATTAAGACACAGTCATGTTGCAATGGGTGCCAGAGGGTCTACTTCTGTCTTTCTTTTTTTTTCTTTTTAAGCACGTCACTGAGGGTGTGGCGCTGCAGGATTGGAGGGGCACTGTGAAGGAACATTTCAAAATGCAGGGACTGCTGGGGCACTGATGGAAACGTACTCAGTGTGGTGTCCATACTGTCTCTCTGATGAATGGAAAGAGGTGGCTGAGTTCAGGAGGGAGCCCAGGATCAAATTCATCCATTCATCCATTCAAGCACTGAACACAGTTTATATCCAGAAGCAGACCACCAAGCTCTCAATATTCAGCAGAAGTCTCAGCGATGCTTCGAAAGAATCCTGAGAGTTTTTCAAGGCACATTTTTAATATCAACACGGGAGAAGAAAATTCCTGAAAAGCAACACTGATGAACCTGGCTTAATGAAATGCTGCAAGGTAAGGAAAAGAAAATTTCACTGTTCCAGAAGCAATCAGGATTTGACCATGTCTGTTACTCCACAGTCATGCGCATGGACATCAGGCTACCCCGCAGCTGCTCCTCTGACAAGATTGTGCACAAGCTACCTAGTGCACTTTTGGTGACTCCAGCTCTCGACCTAAATAGTTTGTCCTCTGGTGAACAAGGAGGTCTCGGGTGTCCCTCAAGAAAATGGGACCCTGTCTTTGGATGTAGGCTTCCAGAGGTCACCATAGCAGCACCCGTTCCAGGTCTTGAGCTTTGGCATTCACTTTTCCTCAGGTGTATTACTCCGAGCAAGCTCAGTAACGTCTAGAATAAAGACCCAAGATGCCCATCTCTTCTTCCAAGGTTTCCTCACTGGGTCCAAAACTGGCTTCCTGCCTGTATCCTCTTGGACCCGATGAGGCCCGCTGGAAAAGGAAAAGTCAGGGGAGGGTGTCAGGAAGGCAGGCTGAAGTGCCTGTGTGGGTGCACTTTGGCTGCAGGAATGGGATGGCTCCCTGCCCAGCAGCCACTTTCGCTTCTGGTGGGAGGGGCTTCCCAGGGGAACACGGGAGATTCCCCCACCTTCCCCCCCCTCCCCGCCGCCTCCAACCCCCCCGCGGGCAGGCACTACTGGGCAGCACCCCCTCCCCTCCCCACTCCGTGCGGCACTGCTACAGTTCGCTCCCCAGGACGCCCTGCCACACACAAGAGGCCTTTCCCAGGCAGCATCCCCAGCTCGGAGCCCCCAGGACGGGGCCAGCCACAGCATGTTCTCTATTAGTGCCCCTCCCCTCCTCCGGCCTGGCTCCCCAGTCCGGGCCCAAAAAGCACCCTCCATGCGGGTTCCCCATCGCTCCTGCTTTCCTCACGGCTCCACTGACCTCCCCGAGCTGCCCAGAGGCCTGGAGCACCCGTACACCCAGTGCCTCCCACCCACCCCAGCAGGCAGGGCTGGCAGCATCTCCGGTGCCCCTAGCTCATCCCAGCAGGCGGGGCTGGCAGCACCCCTGGTTCCCAACCGTATATCCCAGAGTGCACATTTGGCAGCATTCCTTTTCCTGGAATCCGCCCAGGCACTGCGGCAGTGACCGCAGCTCCCATCCGTCCCTGCCGCTTCCTGCAAAGACCAGCCCTCCTCCTTCTCCTCCTCCGAGCGCGTCTGTGAACATCCTTTCATGCTGCAGCTGACAGGTTTCAGTCCCGAGGTCGTCCCTCTGTCTGTCTGCGTCCCTCTGTCTGTCTGCTCGTTGCTCCTGCTGCAGGCTGCCGTTCCGTGGTGAGTGTGTTTGTCTGCATCCATCCTTCCTTCCCTCTACGTGGAAGGATTGCAGACCTGTTCTGCATGCATGTGTGCATTTGTCTGTCTGCGCTTGCCATACCCTGGCAAAGGCTTGGAGGCTTCTGTGTGTCTGTCTGTGTTTGCTGCCCCATCCTGCCAGGCCGCTTCGTTCAAATGGTACCTACGCATTTGGGATCTCTAAGGTCGAGGAACAGGCTAAGTCCAAATTCACAATGAGGCACGCGCACAGATCATGATATTTGTAAATTCGGTCTCTTACCTGACAGAAAATAAAATACAGGAACATGGATGTGCAAGCACACAAATTCTGTTATTGGGATCCTTAAAAGCAGTTGCCAGTAAACCAGGATTTCTACTACGAACAAAGAATCATATCTTTAGTCTTTTATCAATTTAGCAACTCCCAGTTTCATCAAATAGGGGCTATTTGCCCAGGAATTCCTCTGACGAGGGGTCCTCCAGAATCCGGAGGATTATCCAAGTACAGTTTAAAAAACTGACGGCAAGGACGGCTGACTAAAGATACAAGTGTCTGAGAGCACCAGAGAAAGAGAGCGCGTGCTTTCTCATATGAGTAAAGCGACAGGAATTATACCTGTCCTTACGTTTTGGTTGGTGAATGAAGTCCAGGTCCTGGTGTCGGGTTTGGACCTGCCGACTTTCCTTCCTTTCTTTTTTTCTTTGACTTTTCTCACTCTCCGCTTTTGCTCTGCGCAGATCCTGGACTTACACGAAAGCTTACGCTGATGCTTGTGGAGTCGTTTGAGATTTACATGTGTTAAGAAAAAGGGGCATTAACTCAGAAGGTCTGTCTGGGGCAGCGCTGGCAATAGAATAAGAGCCTGCGTTAATGCTGGCTGAGTCAGGGGAGCGGGAGATGCCTCTTCGCCTGGGAACAAAAGGGAGGGTTCCCGAGAGCCATTCCCTTGGCAATCCCACCCCGAGCGGGATCATCAAGAGCTGACAGCTCTCCTAGCTCTATTATCAAGGCGTTCCGTTATCATGCCTGGGAGGGCACTGCATAATCATGCACCGCATCTCCCGGCTGCAAGGTTAGACAGGCTTTTCGAGACAGTTCTTCCGCCCCCACCCCCATCCCGATTTTGTTAACAGTCATCACTTTTAATCCTGAGGCGGATTTCCATGAATTAGGGCAACGTCTGCCCCAGTATCTAGGACAGCCGTAACCCGCTGCTTACGACGCCGGTCCACAGTGTTAAAAGCAGAGCGTAAGGGCGACGGTCGTTCCTTCTCCCC